>NC_140997.1:40619701-41219701 GCF_052327205.1 Somniosus microcephalus
GTAGAAATGTTGCCCGGCAGCAGATTGAGAGAGAGGGACAGAGAGACAGGGCCCAAAAGCCTGGGACTCGATTTCAAATGTTGCCTGGCAGCAGATTCACAGAGGGACAGAGACAGGGCCCAAAGCCTGGGACTCGATTTAAACCGCCCGGCCCAAACAGAGGGACAGACAGATAGGCCCCAAAGCCTGGGACTCAATTTAAACTGCCCGGCCCAAAACAGCCCTGGCAACAACCTGCGAAACAGCCCTGGCAACAGATTCACACAGGGAGAGAGAGACAGGGCCGAAAGCCTGCCACTCGATTTAAATCGCCCGGCCCAAAACAGCCTTGGCAACGCGGGGCCCCCCCAGCTAGTATAATATAGATGGACACTTCAGTGCAGTACTGAGAGAGTGCTACATTTTCAGAGGTACCGACTTTCAGATGAGACTTTAAACCAAGGCCTCAGGTGAAGCGTTAAACCAAGGGCCTGTCTACCTGTTCAGATGGATACACACAGTCCCATGAAAGAAGACCAGGAAGATCTCTGAGCACCCTGTCTAATATACATCCCTCAAATAACACCAATGCAAATAACAATGCAAGGTATTTCTCCTTGCCACCAAGTTTGCTCTTTTATTTATCCATCAATCAGATTTTACCCTTCACGGCTGGTTAGCAAACCTTTGGAACTTTGTGCACATGATCCTTCTCCATGTGTGAGCTTGAGCAGGTTATCCAACTGGGGAAACTATCACAGCAGCAAACAATCTTATTGAACTATTCCCTCTCTAGTATGGTGTGGTGGCCGAGTGTAAAACCTCTACTGTGGCTCCAGCTAGGAACTGAACCCCTGCCTTACCACCGCGCATGGTTCTGCAGAACACATTGTTACGGGATTGTAAGGCTCAATATGTAGATGTTCAATTACCGGGAGGATACTCACTCATGTGGTGTTCACTTTAATGTAATTCTTGGGGAACAAAGCCTTCTGTCCCGTGCAATTCAGCTTTATACTCAGTTAGGGTCATCCTCCATGTTAAGCACCTGAAAGAAAGAAATTTAAACGATTGCAGAAGTCCTCCTTTTATAATCATAGAATCATAGAATGGTTATAGCAGCAGAAGGAGGCCATTCGACCCATCGAGTCCATGCTGGCTCTCTGCAAGAGCAGTTCAGCTAGTCCCACTCCCCCGCCCTTTCCCCGTAGCCCTGCAAATTTTTTTTCCTTCAGGTACTTATCCAACTCCCTTTTGAAAGCCATGATTGAGTCTGCCTCCACCATCCTCTGAGGCAATGCATTCCAGACTCTAACCACTTGTTGTGGAAAGAAGATTTTCCACATGCTGTCGTGCAAGTATTCTAATTCTGCACCCTATTTCATTCGCCTCTTAAATTCAGTCCAGTTTGCAAAGACTAGAGGCTCACAAGGAAAAACATGCGCAGAAATGTAGAACACACGGTTGCACATAGCAAACTTTGTAGTGGACTGGTCACTTTCTAAACTTTAACCCTTGGACCAAAATTCAAGACAAGATTTGGCTCAAGGGGCGGTCACATGTAAGGCAATAGGGGGGAAAAGTTCTGTTGCTTTGCGCCACCCAGGCGCGGCGCCGCCAATGCCTCTCACGAAAATTCAGCGGGAGGTTAGCAGCCGTGGGTAACCGTTAGCGCCCCGCGGCGCTGCGCGCCGCCAACGATGACATTATCGCCCTGCGCAGCTCCCAGCTTGCGCCCCGGCTGCGATCTTCGGTAGTTTCCCCCTGACTTACCCGTGGAACGCTTTGTCTGACGGGGTCAGGGGGGCCTACCTGCAGCCGGAGGCAGCGCTAATTAAAGGCGAGGTGCCAGGTGGCTGTTTTTGTTGCTGGCCGCCTGCCAGTACCTGCCCCCGTTGCTGCCCCAGCTCCTCTGCAGCGCTCCCCCCCAGCCGCCGTGGATTGCTGGCTGTGCTCCCCCCGCACCCCCCGCCGCGGAGTGCTTGCTGCGCTCCCCCCCCCCACCGCGGAGTGCTGGCAGCGCTCCCCCCCCCCCCGCCGCAGAGTGCTTGCTGCGCTCCCCCCCCCCCCCGCCGCGGAGTGCTGGCAGCGCTCCCCCCCCCGCCCCCCCCGCGGAGTGCTGGCTGCGCTCCGTGAGCCTGGCACTTCTCTTGAGTGCCGGGCTCTTTTGCCAGCAGTCCCATCCTTGGTGGCTCAGCTGGGCTCCAGGTCGCACTGCGCAAAGCCCCTCCCCTTTAAGAAGGGGAGGAAGGACTGCAGTACCGCGGCACGATGTGCCGCAATATTCCCTCGCAGCACCCCAAGAGGGAGGCGGGGCGCTTCTAGTAGCGCCCCACTTCCATCTTGGGACGCTACTGATGAATTTTGGCCGTGGGGGCGCTAATTTTTTCGGGGCGGCGAAGTTAGCACCCCAAAGGGGGTGCGAATCAATTTTTCCCTCATAGTTTTTTATTGGCATCCTTGTTTTCAAATTCCTCTATGGTCTCACCCCTCCCTAATTCTGGAACCTCCTCCATCCCTACAAGCCTTCGAGATCTCAGCACTCCTCCAATTCTGGCATCTTGCGAATCCCTGATTTTCATCGCTCCATCATTGGTGGCTATGCTTTCAGCTGCCTAGGCCCTAAGCTCTGGAATTCCCTCCCTATACCTCTCCGCCGCTCTACCTCTCCTCCTTTTAAATGCTCCTTAAAACCTACCTCTTTGACCAAGCTTTTGGCCATCTGTCCTAATATCTCCTTCTGTGGCTCGATGTCAATTTGTTTTTATTATTGATGAGGCTTTTGTGAAGCGCCTTGGGACATTTTGCCACTTTAAAGGTGTTGTTGGACAATAGACTCCAATGAATGACATTAACAGGTAACATGTCGAAGGCTAATGAAAACATTTGCTTTCACAAAGCACAGAATGTGTGTGCAAAGTGTGAGAAAATATTCCCCCCACCCCACCCCGCGCCCACCACAGAACTTTATAGTACCGAAGGAGACTCTTTGGCTAATCATACCTGCATCGGTTCTTTTGCTAGTGCAATGTAAGACTAATCCCACTGCCCTGCTCTCTCCTTGTAACCTTGTATCTACATCTGCTTCAAATAGTCATCTAATCTTCCACTAAAGGATGGAATGATCTCTGCCTCAACCACTCTCTGTGACTAGGCATTCCATGTCCTAACAGCTCATCCCAACCGTCATTCTCTCTTAGTGACGGTTTTAGACTGGTGACCCTCTGTTAGTGACTCACCAGTCTAATGGCCTAAAAATTCGGTTGCTTTGTGCCTCCCGTTAGTGCCCTAAGAGGGCGCTAACTGGGCGCAAAGCAACTAGCATCCAGGCGCGGCGCCACCAACGCCTCCCGCGAAATTCAGCGGGAGGTTAGCGGTGGTGGTAACCGTTAGCGCTCTGGGTCGCGCTGCGCTAGGCCCCTCCCCTTTAAGAAGGGGAGAAAGGCCTGCAGTACCGCGGCGCGATGTGCCGTAGCCCCAAGAGGGAGCAGGGGCGATTCCAGTAGCACCCTGCTTCCCTCTTGGGGTGCTACTGATGAATTTCGGCTGTGGGGGCGCTAAGTTTTTCAGGGCGCTAAAAGTAGCGCCCCGACGAAGATAGCGCCCCAAAGGGGGCGCAACTCAATTTTTCCCCCCTAGTCTTTCCCTATTAACTTTATTAAAACCTCTATTAAACCCTTCTCTGCTAAGTCTCTCCTCCTATCTATAGTTTCCTATCACTGGTGAATCTACACTGAACACTCTCACTGGCTTTAATGTCCTTTCTATATGTGGCATCTGAAACTGTGCACTGTTCTCTAACTGTGGCCTAATCAATGCTTTGTTCACATCTCTGATTAATCTTTATTCTTGTACTCTACCCATATTTCTAAAACACACAATTTTTGTTGACACTTTTTATGGCTTTGTCTATCTACAATGGCATTTTCAGGGAACTATACATTTGAGCCCCAAGGTTTCTCTGTTCATCCACTCCCGTCAGGTTCTTTCTTGGTTTTTTATCCCAAGATGTGGGTAAGTGTGAGGCAATGCATTAATGATCTCCGCCACCTGTTGAGGCATTCCACTAACCTATTTATATTATTTCTCATCACAGTTTTGCCAAACTTCCTCTTTTCCTGTTGGAATTTTTTTTAGATTTGCTCATACTTGTCCAAGTGCTCAGTCACTCTGTAGCAGATTCCAGTAACTTCCCTATTATGTCCGTGTATAATTGAGACACGGACTGCAGGAGTTGGTTATAACAGGTCTTTACTGAGTGGAGACAAACTGGAACTAACTATGCAAAGTTACTACACAGGCTTATATACAGGGGTGGTCACTACTGGTACTGCAGTATACAGGGGCTGCAGAATATAGTTCCTTCTGCAAAGCACATACACTACAATTCCTCCCCTTTTAGCTAAACAGTACATAACATTCGATTAATAATTAAATAACATATTTACAATTACAGTTGTCATATACATTAGCTGAAGTTAAGCAATTATAAGTTCAGTCTTTGAGGAGGCTTCCTGATTCTGTCTGGATAACGCCTCTTTGGGGTATCAGGTTCTTCTGGCAGAGTTGATTCGGAATCAACGTCGTTGTTGGGTTCGTCTGCTTCCAATATTCCCGATTCTGAGGTAGATGCAATTGGTACTTCGGTTTCATCACCAGGTGTATCGGATCGTGGTGTGGAATCGACGTTTTCCAGTGACTCTAGAATCTGGTCAGCATGGCGTCTTACAATGCTCTCTCCAACGTCCACGGTATACATTAGAGGTCCTTGCCGTGTACAGATCGTTCCTGGCTGCCATTTCTCTGTGCGGTAGTCCCAGGCCAAAACTGGTTGACCTATCTTAAAACTCCTGGTCGGCCTTTCATTCATATTCTGAAACTGCCTGTTCTCCACATCTCTTCTGATGTTTGGCTTAACCAAATCCAAGCGGCATCATAGTCTTCGATTGAAGAACATCATGGCTGGAGTTTGGTTGGTAACCGCATGTGTCGCATTCCGGTAGGCAAACAAGAAGTTATCCACCTTGTGTTGTAGGGGTATGTCTTCATTACACATTGCCTTGATAGCCTTCTTGAATGTTTGAACGAACCTCTCAGCCAATCCATTGGTGGCTGGATGATATGGGGCGGATGTGTAATGCTTAACACCATTGTTCTTTAAGAACCTCTGGAACTCTTCAGACACAAACTGTGGTCCATTGTCGGAGCAAATCTGTTCAGGCAGCCCATTTCTGGCGAATATGGTTCATAAGACTGTGATAGTTTTTTCTGTGGTGGTTGAGGACATTTTTATTACCTCTGGCCACTTTGAATGTGCATCCACCGCAATTAAAAACATCGAGTCCATAAATGGACCAGCAAAATCAATGTGCACCCTTTGCCATGGAGATGAGGGCCACTCCCATGGATGTAAAGGGGCTTGTGGTGGGGCGTTTTGGACCTTCTGGCATCCTGTACAGCTCTTGGTCATCTCTTCGATTTTTCTATCGATTCCCGGCCACCAAACAAACGCTCTGGCAAAGTTCTTCATTTTAACCCCTCCCAGATGACCCTCATGAAGCTCATTGAGCATTCTATCCTTCAATTTAGGTGGAATTACTACTCTGGATCCACACATCAAGGTTCCTCTGCACACTGACAGCTGTTCTCTTCTCGGCGAGAATGCTGGCAACAGTGGTTCGCCATGTGCTGGCCATCCCTTCACCGTTAAATCATAGACCCAGGAGAGTGTCGGGTCATTTCGTGTTTCCTTTACTATGTTTGCATTCGTCACAGGTAGACATTCGACTATGGTCGAGTGGAATATCTCCACTGGATCCACTGCAGGTGCTTCTTCCACCGTCGGCAACGGTAGGCGCGACAATCTATCAGCATTCCCATGCTGTTTAGTTTCTTTGTACTCGATGTCATATTGGTGTGCCCCTAGGAAAAGGGGCCACCTCTGTAGCCGTTGTGCTGTCATTATCGGGACGCCCTTCTGAGGGTTGAAAATGGAGACAAGAGGTTGATGATCAGTTAGTAGAGTAAATTTCTGACCGTGCAGGTAGTGATTGAACTTCACCCCCCACACCAGGCTGAGGGCCTCTCTGTCAATCTGGGCATAGTTACGCTCGGCTGAAGTTAATGAGCGTGACGCAAAAGCTATCGGCCTCTCTGAACCATCAAGGAATTTATGTGACAGTACCGCTCCAATGCTGTAGGGAGACGCATCACACACCAATCTTATCGGTAGTGATGGGTTGTAGTGAGCCAATACTTCTCTTGAAGTGATTAGGTCTTTACTCTTCTGAAAGGCCCGCTTACATTCATCGCTCCATTTCCATGCTACTCCAATTTGTAGTAGGGCATTCAGTGGGTGCAGAATTGTGGACAAATTCGGCAAAAACTTATGGTTGTAATTCACCAATCCGAGGAATGACCTCAGTTGTGACACATTTTCAGGCGCTGGAGCCTTAACTACCGCTTCAATTTTGTCAGGGGACTTATGTAACCCCTCTTCATCAATCACGTGGCCACAATACGATATCTGTTTCTTAAAAAACTCGCACTTGGGACGATTGGCTCATAGCCCATGTTCTCTTAGTCTAGTGAGCACCTGCTCTAGGTTGGCAAGGTGTTCACTGTCATCTTCACCTGTCACTAGGATGTCATCCAAGTAACACTGAGTCCCTGGAATCCCTTGCAGGACTTGTTCCATCGCTCTTTGCCATATCGCCGGAGCTGATGCTACTCTGAATACCAGTCGATTATACTGGTAAAGACCTTTGTGAGTGTTTATCGTGAGATACTTCCTAGAGGATTCTTCAACCTCCATCTGCAAATATGCTTTTGCTAGGTCAATTTTTGTAAAACGCTTCCCTCCAGATAGTGAGGCGAAAATATCTTCTATCCTCGGGAGAGGATATTGTACTGTGTGAGGGACTGGCTTCACCATCACCTTGAAGTCCCCACAGATGCAAACCTTCCTTGGCTCCTCAGACTTATTGTTTAACGTTTTCTTCATGACAGGAACAATGGGTGTCGCCCACTCGCTCCAGTCTACCTTAGATAACACGCCTGCATTCTCCAGATTCTCCAGCTCTGCCTCGACGGCTGGGCGAATTGCATATGATACCGGTCTTGCTTTGAAAAACTTGGGAATTACATTCTCTTCTATTTTTATCGAGGCGGTTACGCCTTTAAGAGTTCCCAGTTCTTGTTGAAATACCTCTTTGGCGTTAGCTAAGATTTTTGACAATCGTCCAGGTGTGACCTCGTCATCCTTTTTACCAGCCACCGTCAGTGCCTGAATGGAGTGCCAGTCTAAACTTATCTTTCTGATCCATTCACGTCCCAATAACAGTGGTCCACCATCTTGCAGTATGTACAGATACAATTTCTGTATTTCCTTGCCGTTGTATTCGACAGGCATCCTTATTTTCCCTCTGGGGTATACTTTTTGCCCCGTATTTGTCTTCAAGACAATGGATGTCTCTTTCAAGGGTATGTGTGAGAATAGCCGCTCGTAGTCTCATCGATTCATGATGGTCAGGGCTGATCCTGTATCCAATTCCATTTTGACTTGGGACCCTGCTATCGTGAGGGTGACCCAAATGGTTCGGTGATCCTCTTTTGCGATTACGTTGTGAAGTTTGAGACAGCTTAGTCTCTTGTTCCTGGATTCACTGTCGCTCATCTTGTCATAGAGTCATAGAGTCATAGAGTTTTACAGCACAGAAAGAGGCCCTTCGGCCCATCGTGTCTGCGCCGCCCATCCATCCCTGTCCAGTCTAATCCCATTTTCCAGCATTTGGTCCATAGCCTTGTATGCTATGGCATTTCAAGTGCTCATCCAAATGCTTCTTGAATGTTGTGAGGGTTCCTGCCTCTATCACCCTTTCAGGCATTGAATTCCACATTCCAACCACCCTCTGGGTGAAAAAGTTCCTCCTCAAATCCCCTCTAAATCTCCTGCCCCTTACCCTGAATCTATGCCCCCTTGTTATTGACCCCCCCACTAAGGGGAAAAGTTCCTCTTTATCTACCCTATCTATGCCCCTCATCATTTTGTACACCTCAATCAGGTCCCCCCTCAGCCTTCTCTGCTCCAAGGAAAACAACCCCAGCCTGTCCAGCCTCTCTTCATAGCTGAGGCGCTCCATCCCAGGTAACATCCTGGTGAATCTTCTCTGCACCCTCTCCAAAGCAATCACATCCTTCCTATAGTGAGGCGACCAGAACTGCAGACAGTACTCCAGCTGTGGCCTCACCAGCGTTTTGTACAGCTCCATCATAACCTCCCTGCTCTTATATTCTATGCCTCGGCTAATGAAGGCAAGTATCCCATATGCCTTTTTAACCACCTTATCTACCTGCTCCGCTACCTTCAGGGATCTATGTAAGAAGTCACACAACACCAGGTTATAGTCCAACAGCTTTATTTGAAATCACAAGCTTTCGGAGCGCTGCTCCTTCTTCAGGTGAAGTGGAGAAATGCATAAAGACACAGCTTATATAGTCAGAGAATCATGTCAGATGTTTACAGGTAACCTTTCCAACTGCCATTTATTGCACCTCGGCAGAGAGATAATCACAGCAGTCAAAGGTGTGAATGGTGTCCAAACAGGTCAGTCAGGGAAACATTACATCAAAGAACAATGAGGTGGGGTCACAAGGGGTCAAATATTGCAGATGCTGGGGTCTGTATGAAAAACAAAAAAACAGACAAAAAACATTTTTTTTTTGGCTGGAAATCACAGCAGGTCCGGCCGCATCTGTGTAGAGAGAACAAGCCAATGTCGACTCGAGTCTGGATGACCCTGCATCAGGTGGGGTTACATGTAGCGTGACATGAACCCAAGATCTCGGTTGAGGCCGTCCTCATGAGTGCGGAACTTGGCTATCAGTTTCTGCTCGACGATTTTGCGTTGTCGTGTGTCTCGAAGGCCACCTTGGAGAATGCTTACCCGAAGATCGGAGGCTGAATGTCCTTGACTGCTGAAGTGTTCCCCGACTGGGAGGGAACACTCCTGCCTGGTGATTGTTGCGCGGTGTCCGTTCATCCGTTGTCGCAGTGTCTGCATGGTCTCGCCGATGTACCATGCTCCGGGGCATCCTTTCCTGCAACGTATGAGGTAAACAACGTTGGCCGAGTCACATGAGTATGTACCATGTACCTGGTGGGTGGTGTCCTCACGTGTGATGATGGTATCTGTGTTGATGATCTGGCATGTCTTGCAGAGGTTGCTGTGGCAGGGTTGTGTGGTGTCGTGGTCGCTGTTCTCCTGAAAACACTTCAGGGATCTATGTACATGTACACCAAGGTCCCTCTGACCCTCTGTACTTCCTATAGTCCTACCACTCATTGTCTTCGGAACTACTGTCCGTCATCTTTTGTACTTTCCTGTACTGTTCCTTAGTAGCCTTTTTGTTGTCGTTAGTCTTCTTCCCAGACCTGCAAACTCGTGCAATGTGTCCCATCTTTCCGCATTGCCTGCATATTTTGTCCTTGGACCAGCAGTCTGTCTGGTCATGGGTTGTTCTGCCGCAGCGATAACATTTTTCAAATCCCCGTGTCATTTCGTGGGTGCCGTATTCCTGTGGCTTTTGCTGTATTTTCCGCAGCTCCCCTTGCTGCTGCTTCGTACGATACTGCCACGCTGAAAGCCTTATCTAGCGTCAGCTCTTTCTCTGAGAGTAACCTCTTCTGGGTTCCTTCACTCAGGAGTCCACAGACAAATTTGTCCCGTAAGGGTAACTGGCAGTGCTTTGATAGCTTGCGTAGTTCCGTAAGGTAATCAGCATTGCTCTCATCTTTATGCTGATTTCTCCTGTGGAATTTAAATCTTTCTGCTATCAGCAGCGGTGTAGGATTTAGGTGTTCCTGTAGGGATATCAACAATTTCGTTAAAACTCTTCGCCATCGGTTTGGCTGGAGTAATCAGGTTCCACAATAGGCCGTACGTTCTTGCGCCCATTAAGTTTTAGTAGTACCGATGCCCTTTTTCTCATCGGCTACTTCATTTGCCTCGCAATATACTTCGACTCTTTCCACATACGTGGTCCAGTCTTCTATTGCATTATCGAAAGGCAGTGATATTGCCAGTCTTCGGCATCTTGGAAATCTAAGATGGCGCCTCCCGCGCTTTGCCTTCTTCCCCGATTTAACAAAATGGCGCCTCCCGCGCTTTCCGTCTTCTCCCGCTGCTGCTAGTGCTGTTGCTGGCGTTTTATGCCTTGATGGCGACGCCCTATGGTCTTCGTACACTTCCCCCCCGCGCTGCTGCTAACGCCGCTCTCCGCGGTTCCCGTGGCAAACTGCAGCTCCCTTGCGGCTTTCTGCGCTTCTAATTTCTTTTATTTCCCCGTTGTCGGAGCAACCCTGCGGGACACTTTCCTCCCTCTTCTCGGGTCTGTACGCTGCCCGGCTTCGTAGCACTGGCCGCGCCCTGTGTGCTCCACCCTCTCTCTCTCTCTCCTCTTCCCGACAACGCTGCTCGGGCCCCGTTGAAAAGCCACCCGATCGAGCTCTAGCCCGCCGCAGCCCAGGAAGGATCAGTGTACTACCTGCCACCAGCCCGATTAGCTGGAACACCATCGACAGGATAACCAAGCCCCGCTCTCGACAGCCTCTCCTGCAAATCTTTCACTCCGATGAATCAGAGGCGGTTGCCCACGGTCGACGCCCGTTTCTTCTGATTGTTTTATTTATTTATTTATTTTTTCTTCTTTCTGGCCTCGACCTCTGACAACTTTGCTTCAGGGGATGGATCCCCATGAGATGGTGCAGACTGTAAAGTAAGTTCGGATCTGCTCGTCGCCAGTATTATGTCCGTTGTGTAATTGAGACACGGACTGCAGGAGGTTGGTTATAACAGGTCTTTACTGAGTGGAGACAAACTGGAACTAACTATGCAAAGTTACTGCACAGGCTTATATACAGGGGTGGTCACTACTGGTACTGCAGTATACAGAGGCTGCAGAATATAGTTCCTTCTGCAAAGTACATACACTATATTCCCCACAACTGATGTTAGACTGACAGGTCTAAACAATGGCGTGACATTTTGCAATTTTTGAATCCAACAGCACAATCCACAAAACAAGACAGCTTTGAAAAATTATGATTAATGCATCTACTATTTCCTCACCTATTTCTTTCAATACTCTGGGGTGAAAACCAATGTTTCTTTAAGCTGCGTGGCCCCAAAAAAATTAAAGGGGAACATCCGTGAAAACCAGCAAGTCTTGGAGATTTGTCCCACTTAAGTCTCATTATGTTTCTCCATTACCATTTAAAAAAACTTATTAAATTCAATAAGGTTCCTCCCATTATTTTTAGTTTCCCTTGTACAGTTGGTATTTTATACTCTCCCTCTACTGTGAAGACAGATACAAAGTATTCATTTAACAAGTCTGCCATTTCATTAATTTCAATTAAAGCATCACCTATGTCTATCTTTAATGATGTGTCTAATGTTTATATTACTGACAAGGCAGTAATCTGGCAGAATGGATCACCCGCCCACCCACTGTAGAACCCGCCAGATTCTATAAATGCGTGGGTGACCCCTTCTGCCAGATTATTTCCCAGGCAGCAAAGTTGAAAATTACTAGTATTGTGAGTTGCTTGTGTGCTCAGTTTGTATCAGGAAATCTCAGTGCCGGAAGGAAAACATCTTGCCTCAGTGATTTCCTTTAAGGAGTGTATGGTGCACGTCTTCTATTATCCAACTCCGACATTTCATCTTATTGCTTCCTCAGTGAGAGCAGGAAGTGCAGTGGTTGGTTGCTGGCAATTGATGCATCATTCTCGAGATGCAGGTGGCCAGTATCTCCTTGTACTCAGTCCTGAGAAAACCCTGCAGCTCTCTGGCACTGCATCTGATGCTATGGCGGCTGCCTGGTGCTGCATGCTATCTGGCAAATTACTTGAGTGGGATGGCTGGGTTGGATAGATGTGGGGGTCGATTTTCTGGCAGCCGTCGGGCGGCTTTCCAGGCGGCCGGGGGCCGAAAATCGCCGAAAAAGCGGGTCACGAACCCCCCCGCCTGATTCCCCGCCCCGTCCGACTTGCGGACTGGCGTTTCCCCGCGACCCGCTTCAGCCCCGGCCGCCGCTGGCGGGACTGGTCGTCGGAACACTAATGACCAATTATTACCTTGTTGAAGTAGATTTTCCGGGGCTGTTGTGAATTTGGGGCTTTCCCCACGTGAAACACACCTGCGGGGAACCCCGCTGATGAGACCTGGCATGAAGCTTGCTGGCTTGCTTGCTTGCAGCTGCAGGTCAATCGGAGAAGCTGTGATTTAAAGGGACAGCACTTGTATGTTGAAGGACCTTGTTGTTGCAGGTTTGGGGCTACTTCTTCAAGGCTTAGGCACAGCTGTGGAAGGTTGGAGCCTCACACACTTCTCCAATGCGATCTCCTGGGAAGCCCCTCTCGCCACCCTCACTCAGCGCTTCCTCAGCGGAGGCATCTACGAGAAGCATGGGACGCCTTTTTTTCCTTCCCTTCTTGCCATTAGAGGATCTCCAGCAGCAGAGGCGGCAGCCACAGAACCAGGAACAGCAGGATCAACAACAGGAGCACCAGGCTGCTGCTCACTCACCTGAAGCTGCACAGGTCAGAAGGGGCCAGCGCTTGGAAGTGGCTTGAGAGCATCTTGCTGCGCTTTAGGGGGCCATGGGGACCCGTTTCTGCACTGGCAGTCCTACTCAGAAGGACTTCCATGAAGATCTGGTTTCTCTGTTCAACAGATGGCCAACGCTCCTCAAGAGATGTCATTCTCTTATGAGCACTCACCATGTTTTCCGTACCCTGGCGAGTTATCTCCTCCATGGAGATTGCCAACCTTTCCATGGTGATGCATTCATGCACCAATGACTCCACAAAGGCTCTGCTCATGGTCGCTATGGACTCCTCCATTCGCTCCACACTCGCAGCGACCCTGGAGACAAAGCCTGCCAGAGACTCCTGCATCTGTGCATGGAGATCCATCACCTCTTCTCTTGCGGATGGACCCAGAGGCAGAGGGTCGACATGCAGGCAGAGTCCTGCGCCCTCCGATGAGGACTCTCCACTGCTGTCCCTGTCTCCAGAATCTGCTGTGGCTCACTTGTGAGCTGTGAAACACCAGGTGACAACACTACTCTATGTCCCGAAGGTCCCCCCGAGGTGTGAGTGTCTGCGCTGGTGCTGAGTGCGCTTACTTCTGCTGACGCTGCACCCTCAGAGGTTGGAGCTTCCTCTGAGGAGTCTGGCTGCACAGCCTCTTCCTCCTCCACAGTGAGGACGGGGGCTCTGGATGGTACTGTGGGGGAGTAAAGGAAGGAGCTAGAGATGTAATGCCAAGGTTCTTCTGGTGGCTCCCAGCGAGTTGGCATCTGCTGACACCTGCATCCATGCAGCATTGGTCTCAGTGGGAGGCCTCTTCCTCCCTGGCCTAGGGAAGAGGACCTCCCTGTGGGCCCTAACCCCATCCAATAATGCCTGCAGTGAAGCCTCGTCGAATTTGGAGGCAGCTCGGGGTCTGGCACTGGCCACAGCTGCTGCAGGCTCCTCTGCCATCCTGTATGGTTCATTTGGAAGCCTTCAGAGGATGCAGTGCTTGCTATGGACCTTGAAAGCACCACGAATTATGACATCATACTGTGGGGATTTCTGACTCGAATTGGACAATTAGCAAGGCTTCCCACATGCTGGGAATTAATTGGCCACTTGAGGGAAAATTGCGTGGAGCTGGCTGACACTTTTTTATGTGTGTCAGAAACCCCACATTCGGGGAAACCCGACCATTTCCCACACAAGCCGAAAATCGGGGCCGTGGTGTCTGAGTCTACTCACCATCTGTGCCAATTCTTGCCATTCCCCCTACTGTGCTTTCCCTCAGCATTTCCGGTGATCTTTTTTGGGAGCAGGCGTTGGGAGGTAATGAGGTAACTGAAAAACTGAAATAACTTTTTATGGCTCTCTCGCTCTGATCCCCAGCATGTTACAGAGAATTACATAGAAGAATTTACAGTCCAGAAACAGGCCATTCGGCCCAACTGCTCCGTGCTGGTGGTTCTGCGCCACAGAGACCTCCTCCCACCCCTCTTCATCTCAACCTATCAACAATTCTTTTCTCCCTCATGTACTTATCTAGCTGCCTCTTAAATTCATCGATGCTATTCATCTCAAATACTAGTTCCACATTCTAACCAGTCTCTGGGTAAAGACGTTTCTCCTGTTAAACCTAGACAGAATTAAACTAAACGAATGCATTTGAAGTCCAACGTGTCTATGACCCCATCCACAGTAACTGCACCTGGATTCAGGACCTCTTAGTGGGGGACTCTGTTGCAAATGGTCCTGGTGTGGCTAGTCTCTCCATGATGCTCTGCAGTTCTATTAGGCATTCAAATATCACTGCGAAGATGAGGCTAGTGGCACACCTCCATTGTTGCTTCCAGACTTTGGTGAGTGATTGGCACACATTCAGGGAAGGAGGCAGGAGGAGGGTGGAAGGAGGGAGGGTGGAAGGAGGGAGGGTGGAAGGGTGGAAGGAGGGGAGGGTGGAAGGAGGGGAGGGTGGAAGGGGGGAGGGTGGAAGGGGGGAGGGTAGAAGGAGGGGGAGAGTGTGGAAGGAGGGGAGTGGATGGAAGGAGGGGGAGAGTGGAAGGAGGGGGAGTGGGGAAGGGGGAGGGTGGAAGGAGGGGGAGGGTGGAAGGAGGGGGAGGGTGGAAGGAGGGGAGGGTGGAAGGAGGGGGAGGGTGGAAGGAGGGGGGAGGGTGGAAGGAGGGGAGAGGGTGGAAGGAGGGGAGGGTGGAAGGAGGGGAGAGGGTGGAAGGAGGGGGAGGGTGGAAGGAGGGGGAGGGTGGAAGGAGGGGGAGGGTGGAAGGAGGGGGAGGGTGGAAGGGGGAGGGTGGAAGGAGGGAGTGTGGAAGGGGGAGGGTGGAAGGAGGGGAGAGGGTGGAAGGAGGGGAGGGTGGAAGGGGGGAGGGTGGAAGGGGGGAGCGTGGAAGGAGGGGAGAGGGTGGAAGGAGGGTGGAGGGTGGAAGGAGGGTGGAAGGGGGGAGCGTGGAAGGAGGGGAGAGGGTGGAAGGAGGGGGGAGGGTGGAAGGAGGGTGGAAGGAGGGGAGTGGATGGAAGGAGGGGAGAGGGTGGAAGGAGGGGGGAGGGTGGAAGGAGGGTGGAAGGAGGGGAGTGGATGGAAGGAGGGGAGAGGGTGGAAGGAGGGGAGAGGGTGGAAGGAGGGGGGAGGGTGGAAGGAGGGTGGAAGGAGGGGAGTGGATGGAAGGAGGGGAGAGGGTGGAAGGAGGGGAGGGTGGAAGGGGGGAGGGTGGAAGGGGGAGCGGGGAAGGGGGAGGGTGGAAGGAGGGGGAGGTGGAAGGGGGAGCGGGGAAGGGGGGAGGGTGGAAGGAGGGGGAGGTGGAAGGAGGGGAGAGGGTGGAAGGAGGGGGGAGGGTGGAAGGAGGGGAGTGGATGGAAGGAGGGGCGAGGGTGGAAGGGGGGAGGTTGGAAGGAGGGAGGGTGGAAGGAGGGGAGGGTGGAAGGGGGGAGGGTGGAAGGAGGGAGGGTGGAAGGAGGGAGGGTGGAAGGGGGAGCGGGGAAGGGGGAAGGGTGGAAGGAGGGGGAGGTGGAAGGAGGGGAGAGGGTGGAAGGAGGGGGGAGGGTGGAAGGAGGGGAGTGGATGGAAGGAGGGGCGAGGGTGGAAGGGGGGAGGGTGGAAGGAGGGAGGGTGGAAGGAGGGGAGGGTGGAAGGGGGGAGGGTGGAAGGAGGGAGGGTGGAAGGAGGGGGAGGGTGGAAGGAGGGGGAGCGTGTGGAAGGAGGGGAGTGGATGGAAGGAGGGGGAGAGTGGAAGGAAGGGAGTGGATGGAAGGAGGGGGAGGGTGGAAGGAGGGGGAGGGTGGAAGGAGGGGAGGGTGGAAGGAGGGGGAGGGTGGAAGGAGGGGGGAGGGTGGAAGGAGGGGGGAGGGTGGAAGGAGGGGGAGGGTGGAAGGAGGGGGGAGGGTGGAAGGAGGGGGAGGGTGGAAGGGGGAGGGTGGAAGGAGGGAGTGTGGAAGCGGGAGGGTGGAAGGAGGGGGAATGTGGAAGGAGGGAGTGTGGAAGGGGGAGGGTGGAAGGAGGGGGAGGGTGGAAGGAGGGGGAGGGTGGAAGGAGGGGGAGGGTGGAAGGAGGGGAGGTGGAAGGAGGGAGTGTGGAAGGGGGAGGGTGGAAGGAGGGGAGGGTGGAAGGAGGGGGAGGGTGGGAGGAGGGGGAGGGTGGAAGGAGGGGAGGGTGGAAGGAGGGGGAGGGTGGAAGGGAGGGTGGAAGGAGGGGGAGAGTGTGGAAGGAGGGGAGTGGATGGAAGGAGGGGGAGGGTGGAAGGAGGGGGAGGGTGGAAGGAGGGGGTGTGGAAGGAGGAGGGGGATGGTGGAAAGAGACAGAGGGTGGAGGAAATGTTTAGTCATGATGCTCTGGCAATCATGAGTGTGGGGCAGACTTAATGGACCAACTGGTCTTTTCTTGTCCATCGATTTTGTATATTGATGTGCCTCAATAATTCCGAGACTCGATGTTAGCGAAACAAAACAAGGCTTTTATTAACTTAGAAGGTAACACGCAGTGGAGAGAGGTATCTTCCATCTGGAGGTCTGCAGTACTGGATATGAGGCCAGACTGAGCTTGCTTACATAGGGGCCAGGTATGGGCGGAGCCCTACACACAATACATTACAATATACAATACAATGGTGAGGAGACGGAACTGAGGTAAGGGAACTGAAACCTGAAACCAACCACAGTCACAGGCAGTGATGAATGGAATATTTCATCACATTCACCCCTTCTATAGATTTAGTCTGCTCGGGGGTTTGATAGTCCTCTGCGGCTGACGTGGCTGTTGTGGTGTCGTGGGTGTCGGCTGGGTGTCCCCGGTGGCCTCCTGGGTCTCTGCCGGGGGTGCCGCCAGGGTTGTTGAAGGGGTAGTTGGTGGGGGTGCCGTTGGTCGATGTTCTTCCGGGGGTGATGAAAGAGTAGTGGGTGGGTAAGAGTTGCTGTGATCGTTGTTGTTGCTATTGCCGTGGTTGTTGTCGTTACCGGCTGGGGCGACGTCTTTTATGGACACGGTGTCCTCCCTTCCGTCGGCGTGCCGGACATACGCGTATTGGGGGTTGGCGTGGAGTAGGTGCACTGGCTCCACGAGAGGGTCCGTCTTGTGGCCCCTCACATGCCTTCGCACGAATACCGGGCCTGGGGTGGAGAGCCATGACGGCATGGATACGCCCGAGGTGGATTTCCGGGGAAAGACAAACATTCGTTCATGAGGCGTGGCATTAGTGGCAGTACACAATAGCGACCGTATCGAATGGAGCACATCTGAGAGGACTTCCTGCCAGCGGGAGATAGGGAGGCCCTTGGTCCTTAGAGCTAGAGTGACTGCTTTCCATACTGTCCCGTTCTCTCGCTCCACTTGACCGTTACCCCGGGGGTTGTAGCTGGTGGTACGGCTCGTGGCGATCCCCCTGGACAGCATGTACTGGCGTAGCTCTTCACTCATGAAGGACGCCCCCCTATCCGTATGGATGTAGCTCGGCATACCGAACAGGCAGAACAGGCTGTTGAGGCATTTAATGACCGTGGCGCTGGTCATGTCTGGGCAGGGGAAGGCGAATGGGAAACGGGAGTATTCGTCCACAATGTTCAGGAAGTAAACATTGCGGTCGACTGACGGGAGGGGGCCCTTGAAATCTAAGCTGAGCCGCTCAAAGGGCCGTGTAGCTTTGATTAAGTGGGCTCTATCTGGGCGGTAGAACCGAGGCTTGCACTCAGCGCAAGTGCGGCAGTTCCTGGTCAGAGACCGAACTTCCTCAATCGAGTAGGGTAAGTTACGGGACTTTATGAAGTGGAACAGCCGCGTGACCCCTGGGTGGCAGAGGTCGTTGTGGAGGGTCTGTAGCTGATCCCCGGTGGCGCTGGCACACATCCCTCGTGAGAGGGCGTCAGGGGATTCGTTAAGGGCCCCTGGCCGGTCAATGATGTCATACTCGAAGGTGGAGAGCTCGATCCGCCACCTAAGAATCTTATCATTTTTAATCTTCCCCCTCTGTTTATTATTGAACATAAACGCTACCGACCGCTGGTCGGTAAGTAGGGTGAAGCGTTTGCCGGCTAGGTAGTGGCGCCAGTGGCGCACTGCCTCCACGATGGCTTGGGCCTCCTTTTCTACTGAGGAGTGTCTGATCTCGGGCCCTTGGAGGGTCCTCGAGAAGAAAGCTACGGGCCGCCCCGCCTGGTTGAGGGTGGCCGCTAAGGCAAAGTCAGACGTATCACTTTCCACTTGAAAGGGAGTGTTCTCGTCCACTGCCTGTAGCGTGGCCCGCTCAATATCCTGCTTAATGCTTTTGAAGGCGGCGTGGGCCTCAGCAGAGAGCGGAAAAGAGGATGCTTTCAAGAGGGGGCGGGCTTTGTCGGAGTAGTTGGGGACCCATTGGGAATAATAAGAAAATAACCCCAGGCACCTTTTCAGGGCTTTGGGAGTGTTGGGCAGGGGCAGCTCCCGAAGGGGGCGCAATCGGTCGGGGCCTGGTCCGATTTCCCCATTCTCCACCACGCTGCCTAGTATGCAGAGACGCGTGGTGTTGAAAACGCACTTGTCCTCGTTGTAGGTGAGGTTGAGTTTTTGTGCGGTTTCCAGGAACCTCTCGAGGTTCGAGTCGTGATCCTGCTGGTTGTGACCGCAGATGGTGACGTTGTCGAGGTAGGGGAAGGTTGCCTGCAAGTGGTGGTCATCGACCATGCGGTCCATCTCCCTCTGGAAGACCGAGACCCCATTCGTCACCCCAAAGGGGACTCTGAGGAATTGGTAGAGGCGTCCGTTCGCCTCGAAGGCGGTGTACGGGCGGTCCTCTGGTCTGATAGGGAGCTGGTGGTACGCTGACTTGAGGTCGATGGTGGAGAACACCCGGTATTGGGCGATTTGGTTCACCATTTCTGATATGCGGGGTAGCGGGTAGGCGTCTAGTTGGGTGTACCTGTTGATCGTTTGGCTATAGTCGATCACCATCCGTTTCTTCTCGCTACCCCTTACCACTACCACTTGGGCGCGCCACGGGCTGTTGCTGCGTTCAATAATGCGCTCTTTCAGGAGCCTGTCTACCTCGGTCGCGATAAACCGCCTGTCCTCCCAGCTGTACCTCCTGCTTTTGGTCGCTATTGGCCGGCAGTTAGGGGTAAGGTTCGCGAATAGCGAAGGCGGCTTTACCTTCAGGGTAGCCAGACCGCACACTGTGAGGGGCGGCTGGGACCCACCGTACTTGAGCGTGATGCTTTGGTGGTTGCACTGGAAATCCAGGCCCAAGATCACGCTCGCACATAGATTCTTCATGATTAATACTTTAAAATTATCGTATACAGTTCCGTTAACGGACAATTGTACCGTGCAGTAACCCAGAATGGTCGATGTCTGGGTTTTATCAGCCATAGAGATGGTACCCTGAGTAGGGACCACCTTTAGGGAGAGTTGTTGTGCCAGTTCAGGGTGGATAAAACTCTCCGTGCTTCCACTGTCAATTAAACATTTAACCCGGCACCCGTTTACCTCGATGTCCACCATTGATTTGGATAGCGGGTGCGGCCTGGTCTGGTCCACTGTGACCGATGCCACTGTAGGGCCCTGATCGAGACAAGATGGCGTCCACGCTGTCTGCTCATGAGATGGCGGACCCCACGAGGTCGGGCAAGATGGCGTCCAAGATGGCCGCTCCCACGGCGCACACGCGGCGGTGGCGGGTTTTCCGGCGGGGTTCCCTCTGTACACCTTCCCGAAGTGCCCCTTCTTACTGCACTTAAAGCAGGTGGTGCCTTTCGCCGGGCACAGGTTTCTGGTGTGCTTTGGCTGCCCGCAGAAGTAGCAGTTGGGTCCCCGACGCGTCGCGGCTGTTGTAGGGCTTCTGGGGGGAGAGCGGGGCCCCGACGGTGTCGGGCTGCCGGGCGGGGAAGATGCCTTCCAAGATGGCGGTGCCCTTGGTGCACACGTGGCGGCGTGGACGGCGCGGGCTGAAGAGTAGGCGTCCGAGTTTCTCTGGGCCACATCCAGGGATCGCGCGGTGTCCGCAGCCTGTTTCAGGTCCAATCCCGTTTTTTCCAGCAGTCTCTGCCGGATGTAAGTGGAGCTGAGGCCTGTGATAAAGGCATCGCGAACAAGCTCGTCAGTGTACTCTGCGGCTTTTACATCTTGGCACTTGCAGTCTTTGCCAAGCATTTTCAGGGTGCCTAGGAACTCCTCCACCGATTCCCCAGGTCGCTGTGCGCGAGTAGCGAGCAGATGCCTAGCTTACACCTCATTCGTAGGCTGCTGGTAATGCGCCTTTAAGATGTCGCAGGCGACCAGGTACGTGTCGGCGTCTTGGATGAGGGGGTAAACCCGGTGGCTTACCCAATTCCGCAGAATTCCGAGTTTCATACTCGCAGCGTCCGTAGCGTCTTTGATGGCTGCGGAATTGTCCAGGAAGAATTCCATACACATAAACCAGTGTCCGAAGCGTGCCGATGCATCCGAAGCATGCTGGTCCAAATCCAAACATTCGGGTTTTAGGAGTTGATCCATTGTGTTGAAAAATAAGTTAATAAAATTGATGTGCCTCAATAATTCCGAGACTCGATGTTAGCGAAACAAAACAAGGCTTTTATTAACTTAGAAGGTAACACGCAGTGGAGAGAGGTATCTTCCATCTGGAGGTCTGCAGTACTGGATATGAGGCCAGACTGAGCTTGCTTACATAGGGGCCAGGTATGGGCGGAGCCCTACACACAATACATTACAATATACAATACAATGGTGAGGAGACGGAACTGAGGTATGGGAAATGAAACCTGAAACGAACCAGTCACAGGCAGTGATGAATGGAATATTTCATCACATATATGTTCATATATATGTTTCTCTCTCTCACTCTCCATATTTTTCATCCCCATTCCCATGGCTAAACAAAGGTTTGCCAAACATATTCCCTTTGAGAAAGTTCTCCTTTAAAATGTGTGGCAGATGTACTGGACAAAGTCCACGTCAGTCATACTCGTGCCACTGTTTTTCTGTTGTAAGCTTTGCTTTCCGTTCCCATTATAGCAGACGTTCTGTCTGATAATGCTATTCATGGCTGGAATCACAGCAGATTAGAGGAAGTTAGATTTCAAATAGACAGAGCTTAATCCTACGCAATAGTCTGGGGATGGCTCTTGCTTATTGACCAAGCTTTTGGTCACCTATCCTAATATCTCCTTATATGGCTCGGTGTCAAATTTTATTTTATAGTGCCTTGGGAGACGTTTTACTACACTAAGGGCACTATAGAAATGCAAGTTGCTGTTTGGGTTTAAAAAAATTGTACTTTTTTGATACAAAAATCCCCTGTAAGTAAAGTGAGCACGTAGCATGGTGCTGAGGCTCAGTAACTTCTTAGGAAAAATAAGAAGGCATTCTCTTTCCCCTATTTTTAATGGCAAGCCTGCAGATTGTCATTATTTTACCCCATGTTTCCCTTTATATTGCTCATCCTCCTACCCACCAACCACGGCTACACTTTCTCCTTCAACTGGCCGGACAGGAGGGCTTGTTATTTCAAGGCAGTTGCTGTGTAAAGTAAGCTATCTGAAAATTTGACTGAGAGCTGGTGGGAATTGCTCACAGAACGTGACACGGTTTCAAGAAGCTTCGACTTGAACTCTGACCCTCTGGTTAGGAGTCCAAATGGGGTAAAAATTGGAGCGAGCCGGCCTGGGCCTGGGCCCAGAGACAGGTAGGCCCAAGGCCTGATCCAAATTCTAACCTAGTACAGAAGTCCCTTGAGATCTGGTTATAGATAAGTATCCCTGTGGTGAAGTAGCAATCTCGGTGTTTGGCAACAGCGTTACTGAAATCAAGCCTGTTATCTTTTGCAACTATCTGAACTTTACGCCTTCAGCAGCCAAAGCAACCAACTGCAGTGGTTTGTAGCATGTAACAGCGATGTAAAGGAGAATGCTGAATATTGTATGCTGGGATTATGAGAAATATGGAGCTCGTCTACTGCAAAGTATTCTCTGAATAAAATCTGTATAGAAACATAGAAACATAGAAGATAGGAGCAGGAGTAGGCCATTCGGCCCCTCGAGCCTGCTCCGCCATTTAATGAGATCATGGCTGATCATCCAAATTCAGTACCCTGTCCCTGCTTTCTCCCCATATCCCTTGATCCCTTTAAGAAATATATCTAACTCCTTCTTGAATATATTTCATGAATTGGCCTCAACTGCCTTGTGTGGTAGAGAATTCCACAGGTTCACCACTCTCTCGGTGAAGAAATTCCTCCTCATCTCTGTCCTAAATGGCTTACCCCTTATCTTTAGACTGTGACCCCTGGTTCTGGACTGCCCGACCATCGGGAACATCCTTCCTGCATCTAGTCTGTCTAGTCTTGTTAGAATTTTATAAGTTTCAATGAGATCCCCTCTCATTCTTCTAAACTCCAGCGAGTATAAGCCCAATCGACCCAATTTCTCCTCATACGTCATTCCTGCCATCCTAGGTATCAGTCTGGTGAATCTTCGCTGCACTCCCTCCATGGCAAGAACATCCTTCCTCAGATAAGGCAACCAAAACTGTACACAATACTCAAGATGTGGTCTCACCAAGGCCCTGTACAACTGCAGCAAGACATCCTTGCTCCTGTATTCGAATCCTCTCGCTACGAAGGCCAACATACCATTTGCCTTCTTAACCGCCTGCTGCACCTGCATGCTTACCTTCAGCGACTGGTGCACAAGGACACCCAGGTCTCGTTGCACTTCCCCTTCTCCCAATCTATTGCCGCTCAAATAATATTTTTTATTTTTGTGTCTGCAATGTTATTTCTACAATTCAAAGTATTAAATGGCTCAGCAGGTAGTACTCTCACCTCTGAGTCAGAAGGTCATGGGTTCAAGTCCCACCACAGAGACTTGAGCACAAAATCCAGGCTGACACGCCCAGTGCAGTACTGAGGGAGTGCTGCACTGTCTGAGGTGCAGTCTTTCAGATGAGACGTTTAACCGAGGTGCTGTTTACACTCTCAGGTGGACATAAAATATCCCATGGCACTACTTCGAAGAAGAGCAGCAGGCTTATCCCCAGTGTCCTGGCCAATATTTATTCCTCAACCAACATCACTAAAACAGATTATCTGGCCATATATCTCATTGCTGTTTGTGGGACCTTGCAGCATGCAAATTTGCTGCCACGTTTCCTACATTACATCAGTGGCTACGCTTCAAAAGTGCTTCATTGACTTTGGGACATCTTGAGGTCATGAAAAGCACAATATAAATGCAAGTCTTTCTTTTCTACAGGGCTAAAACATATCTACAATCTTTACTACGGGTATGCATGAATCATCCTGTGTGAGTTGATCCCGGTCTGGCAACGCCTTGATTTTAAAATTCTCATCCTTGTTTCCAAATCCCTCCATGGCCTCGCCCCTCCCTATCTCTGTAGCCTCCACCAGCCCTACAAACCTTCAAGATCGCTGCACACTTCCAATTCTGGACGCTTGCGCGCTTCCGATATGAGTCACACCACCGTTGACGGCCGTGCTTTCAGCTGCCTAGGCCTTAAGCTCTGAAATTCCCTCCCTATACCTCTCTGCTCTCTAACCCTCTCTTCTCCTTCAAGACGCTCCTTAAAACCTACCTCTTTGACCAAGCCTGTCCTAATAGCTCTTTTTGTGGCTTGGTGTCAAATGCTGTTTGATAATGCTCCTGCGAAGCGCCCTGGGACAATTTCCTACGTTAAAGGCGCTATATAAATATATAAGTTGTTGTGGTTGATTATCCAGCAGGATTGTATGGGGAGGCAAAGTCTTGGGTGAGAGGTCACCTCGTCGCACATTCCAGGGAGGTTTCTTTTGCTGTTGTATTTATTTTTCCTTATGTTGGTGTTTGTGTTTTTTTGTTATTTGGAATGTGATCGCAGCCCAACCTTTAAATATTTATGAGGCCCTCGACTGTGTGCCTCTGACGCCTTCCAAAACCCCAAGGGCTAAAAATTCGGTGGCGCCCCATTTGGGGCACCAGTCTCGCCTGGGCGCCGGAAGTCCTGCCCCAGAAGGAGCCGCTTGCGCCAGCCCGATATTCAGTTTCAGCGCCCCAAACGGAAGCGGGGCGCTGCTCGAGGCGCCCTGCATCCCTCTTGGGGCGCTGCAACTGAATATCATGGCGCGCTGCGGTACTGCAGGCCTTCCTCCCCTTCCTAAAGGGGAGGGACCTGCACCAGCACGATCGGAGATCGCGAGTCCTGGCAAAAGAGCCCGACACCGAGGAGAAGTGCCGGGCTCTTGGGACACAGCCGGCACTGCCCGGGGGGGGGGCTCAGGAGGCCGGGGACGGCGACGCGAGGAGGTGCTGGCACGCGGCCAGCAAAAAAAATGGCCGCCCGCACCTCCCCTTTAATTAGCGCCATTACCGCTGCAGGTAGGCCCCCCTGAACCGGTCGTAAATTGCAACCGGCGTTACTGTGGGGGGCGCGACCAAATATCGCGATTGGGGCGGTAGCGGGGCACTGTGCACACCGATGACGTCATCGGTGGCGGCGCAGCGCTACAGGCTAACGCTGCCATTAGCGCCCCGCTAAATTTTGCGGGAGGCGTGGCCAGTGGCGCTAATACCACTAAGTGCCCTCTTTGGGTGCTAACTGGTGGCGCAGCCCACCGAATTTCTAGGCCCAAGAGTTAAAGGACACTTGTCCCGATTTTAACCCTCCCCCCCCAACCGCCTGTTCTGCCCTCAATGGGGGTGCGGGGGTAAAATCGAGGCTATCGTATCGTTGGGTCCCAGATGTCATGAAAGTCAGCTCCTGCTATTCTTTAAACTATACAATATTAAAAATAAAATTTTCAGCTTTTAAAATAATGTGTAGCGGCAGTGACTGTGATGGACCTGCACAAGAACAACCTAGTGAATAAGTACGATCTGAACAGAACTGATGTCACTATCGTCTGTTTTCGTGAGAAGATTACTGATGAATTAAATGATTCAATATGAATGCAAATCCCCTGTTAGAACTTGTGACCGATTAATTTGTTAGGAGCACATGCGCCTTCTCATTTAAAAAAACTAACAATGCTGAACTCCTAGGTATGATAAGCTCAATAGGAGGTAATCAGTTCTATACATTGAATGGCATTATTTTGTGTGGGCTAATTTTTATTTTGCTGAAACTAGTAGGCACAACTCTCGGTGCCTATTTCAAATTTAACAAAAAATAAAATTAAATGTTTTTGTTTAATATATATGAGCCTACTGACATTTATACTATTACAGCCTGTCAGTTTTAACATCCCCTCCTTCAGTAGAATTCCGTGAAGCAAAATTGTCGTTATCTTAACAACCGAGATTTAAAAGCAAAACACTCAGCAGATGTTAACTGTGAACTGTTTGATCTGGCTAGCATGAACATGCTGGCTTTCTTTTACAAACCTTTGGAAAATAAATACATTTGAAAAAGATTCCAGTGCAATCATCGTGTAGAATCGGATAAATGTGAAGGTTAATTCATGAGTTCACAGATCAACTTGTTAGGTACAAAAATCATTGTGTAATTTTCAATGGCATATCGGGGGTTGGAATACAAGGGGGTGGAAGTTATGTTACAGTTGTAAGGAGCTGGTGGGAGAGTCCAGAACAAGGGGGCATAACCTTAAAATTAGAGCTAGGCTGTTATGGGGTAATATCAGGAAGCACGTCTGCACACAAACGGTAGTGGAAATCTGGAACTCTCTCCCCCAAAAAAGCTGTTGAGGCTGGGGGTCAATTGAAAATGTAAAAAGCTGATAGTGATAGATTTTTGTGAGGCAAGGGTATTAAGGGTTACAGAACCAAGGCGGGTGGATGGAGTTACGGTACAGATCCGCCATGATCTAATTGAATGGTGGAACAGGCTCGAGGGGGGGCTGAATGGCCTACTCTTGTTCCGATGTAAAGTATATCGCGCTTAAAATAATCAGAGGAGGGAATGAATGAATACAAGGGCCAGTTTTAATTGCTTAGCGTGTTCAGGACGGAGCTGTTGTTTAAGACTCACCTTGAGAGTTTCTCCCTTGTTGAAACTCAGCTCATCTGGGGCTGACGCCGCAAAATTGTACAAGGCGACTGCTTCCATGCTGCCGGGCGACGGGACGAGCACCTGTGTCCTCCTGCCCTGCCCCAGGAGGTTAAGGAGTTAATCCAGGTAACGGTGAGAAACTGCAGATCCTCTTTGCTCCAGTTTCTGCCTTTCCTTCTTTCTTTCTTGCCTTCCGAGGCCAAGCCTTTTAAGTTTTAATGAGGCTGTGTGTTTTGTATGGAGGAGGAGAGATGCAGTTCTGCCCCGGCTTCTCACAGTGTCTGAACATCACTCGAGTGTGAAAAGCATTTCCGTCTGGTGCGTCTCAAAGGGAAGGGTTTTTTTTCTCTCTCTCCTATCTTCAAATACAATACCCAGACAGGAAGTTCATGTTACATTATTGCTCAAACGTTTAACAGCAGTGGATTTTTGTTTTTTTGTTTATCTCCTCACTTCTCGTTGCAAGCTACCCTGATGCACCATTTTTTTTTGTTGTGCTCAAAATGTTGATCTATTTGTACCTCCCCTCCTGAAGGTGCTAACGCTCGTGTACAATCCACAGATGCAGGTGTCTTCCGCCACTTCACCCAGATACCCAGGGTTGTGGTCAATGGAACTGAATATCAAGCGCTGTGTATAACGGGCGGCCAATCCGATAAAGCCCATTTTGCGCCACCGCCCGAGATGAATTTCTAGTCTCTAGTCTTCCTGTGTGAGCTCAGACAGTGAATGCTGGCAGATTATTCAACAGGGGTGATATCACACTTAAATCCAATATTGTCTCCGGTCATCCCATGCATGTGCATGTGAATATATATATATAAAATATATAGATGTGTGTGCGTGCATGTATATATATGTGTATATATGCGTGTGTGTGTGTAATTATATATATATGCATATATATGTGTATATATGTGCATGTAATTTTAAAAAAAATATATGTATATATGTGTGTATATGTATGTGGTGTGTGTATAGGTGCATATGTGTGTGTTTGTATGTGTATATAGTGATCAGGTGCAGACAGCCACCTGACCTATTTATTGCCCCTCTCGCTATCCCAGGAATGCTGAAGATAAGTATTGTGCCTCTATTGCCACTTCCTGCTACGTGCACACAATACATTGTACTCCTGTCGATACTGTGATGGGATTGTATCATCATCCCTGTGGTGCGTTACTGATGGTAACATGTCCCCCTGAAGTGGGGTTTTCAAACTATGGGATATATAAGTTAACTGTATAGACTACTGAGATGTTGCTGTGGAGTCAGGCCCTATGGACATCTCTGAGTGCTGCTTTCATTTTTCTGAATGGCCAAGTAAACTCCTGAGCTTGATTTTTTAAAAATTCTTCTCAGGTCTGCCCCTTGGACATTGCCCCTCAGCTTCCCCACCCCACCCCCACCCCCCAGCACTGATCTTGGTCGCTTTGGGTCCAAAACCATGAACCCAACAGTTGAATGTTGCACAGGTAGTATCACATAACTCAGGTTTTAACTGTTGCTGTTCATTAGCAGATCAGCAAGCTTCACCTTCAGACTTCAGTTGAAGACTTAACTGTTTAATTTGTACGAGGCTGATAGCTACAGGCACTGAATATAACAGGCCAGCAAACCTGAAAACGCTAACTTCTGTTGTATCCTTGATTTAGCGCTTTGAATAACATGTTCCTTGCTGTTGAAAAGTAATTTTCAAATTCTTCCCGTGTTGCAATGAAATGCAAGTACTTTTAGTTGCCAAAAATGGCGATTAATTGCCAGAATGTTAATTATTTGCTCTTTAGAGATATTCGACTTTCATTATAGAAGCAGCTTTTTAAGAGGGTTAGCTTGCCCCTGTCCTTAAGCCACCCCGCCACTTCTCCCCACCCGCCCCCCCCCCACTCCCCGCCATCCCTCACTAGTAACCCCACCCTGGTAAGCATATGTTTCTACCAGGTCAAGTCAAACATTTACAAGTCAGAGACTCGAAGAAACCAGTGATAAATCTGTCACTAATTACAGTAATGATTGTGTTGCAGAGGTTCCTCGTGAATATGGTTGCAGTCAGCATTAGTAAACGAGAAGTTAGTCCATATTCAAATTAAATTATGTTTGGAAGTCGCGTGGTGTGGTTTACAGAATGGGATCGGCGAGATAGAGGCGTCAGAAGGGAACAATTTAGGTGCGCCATTGTTCCATGGAGTGAGGGAACAAGGTGCAAGGGTCAGAGGTAGAGATGTGGTCGAAGGGGGCGGCACAGTGGGAGAAACTGCAATAGCAGGAAGACTCTCTATGGGAGATAGAGTATCTGACGGGGAGCAGGATTATGTATCTGACAGGGAGCAGGCACAAGGGGTTGCAGAAGAGCTTGAGTGTGAGGAATTAGAGGGGGACAGAGACATGGAAGTCGGGGATGGGGCGGCATCATGTGGAAAGGGAAAGGTTAGTGAGGGGCAGAAGGAGGGAGAAAGGGCAGCTCATGGGTCCAAACTTAAGGCAAGGAAGAGGCTGAAACAGCAGGGAGGGGTCAAACAGGAGGGGAAAAAGAGCCGGAGGCTGCAGGAAAAAGCAACAGCTGCCCGAAAAGTTGAGAAGGAGCATGAGAGGAGGGAAGAGCCAGAGATTAAATGATGGGGAGATTATTGGGCATACTTCCCTTCTTTGGAGCCATGATTACATTGGTCTCGATCAATGTGAACGGACTGAGGGGTGAGAAGAAATTGCAGCAGTTGTTGCAGGGTTTTAAAGGCACGGACTTGTTGTGTCTGCAAGAAACCTTTTGGGATGAGGATATTCTAGAAAGAGTTCAGAAGGTTTGGAAGGGAGAGGTGTTTGCAAGTTGTGCAAACAATAACCGTAGAGGGGTGGCTGTTTTGGTGAGTCCGTCCATAGAAGAGAACGTTGCCTTGGTGGACAAGGACACTGAGGGGAGATTTTTACGGCTAAGGGTAAAATTGGAGGGATTTAATTGCGATCTTTTTGTTGTGTATGTCCCTTTAAGGGAATAATTGGTCTCAGACTGCAGTACCGGCAGTGACCATCCCTGTATAAAAGGCCCTGGCAGGCTTCTGTAGTTTCAGTTTCCAGATTGTCTCCATTCAGTAAAGACTTGTTAAACCAACTCCTGCATTCCGTGTCTCCATTAACACACGGATTTAATACTGGCGACGAGTAAGAAACAAACTTACCTGCAACTCGGCAGCACCTCAGACGACATTATTGAAGGTCGAAGCCAGAAAAGAAAAAAAAAATAATCCAAAGAAACTCGAGAAACGGGCGTCGACCGTGGGCAACCGCCCTCCAAATCATCGGATTGAAAACTTGCAGGGGAGACTGTCAAGAGCCAGGCTTGTTTCCCCAGTCTGTGGTTTCCCAGCTAATCGGGCTGGTGGCAGGTAGTGCACTGATCCTTCCTGGGCTGCGGCGGGCTAGAGCTCGATCGGGTGGCTCTGCAACGGGGCCAGGCAGCGAGTCGGGAAGCAAAGAGAGAGAGAGAGGGTGGAGCACACAGGGTGCGGCCGGTGCTTCACAGCCGGGCAGCGTTCGGACCTAAGAAGAGGGAGGGAAGTGTCCCAGAGGGTCCGCTCCACGACGGGAATGGTTAAAAATAAAAATACCGCGGAGAGCGGTGTTGACAGCAGCGGCAGCGGCGGGAAAGCGCGGGAGGCGCCATCTTAACTCGGCGGGGAAGAAGGAAAAGTGCGGGAGGCGCCATTTTGATCCATCGGGGACGAAGGAAAAGCGCGGGAGACGCCATCTTAGATTTTCAAGATGCCAAAGACTGGCGATATCACTGCCTTCGATAATGCAATAGAAGACTGGACCACGTATGTGGAAAGAGTCGAGGTGCGTGGGTTTCCTCCGGGTGCTCCGGTGTCCTCCCACAGTCCAAAGATGTGCGGGTTAGGTTGATTGGCTATGATAAATTGACCCTTAGTGTTAGGGGGATTAAATACGTGGGGATAGGGTGGGATATGTGTTGGTGTAGGGGTTACGGGCATCGGGTGGGATATGTGTCGGTGCAGGCTTGATGGGCCGAAATGGCCTCTATCTGCACTGTGGGGTTTCTGTGATTCTGTGATATATTGCGAGGCAAACGAAATAGCCGAGGGGAAAAAGGCATCGGTATTGCTAAATTTAATGGGCGCAAGAACGTACGGCCTATTGCGGGACCTGATTACTCCAGCCAAACCGAAGGCGAAGAGTTTTAACGAAATTGTTGCTATCCTACAGGAACACCTAAATCCTACAACGCTGCTGATAGCAGAAAGATTTAAATTCCACAGGAGAAATCAGCATAAAAATGAGAGCAATGCTGATTACCTTACGGAACTACGCAAACTATCAAAGCACTGCCAGTTCGGAGCAGGGCTGCCAGATACCTTACGGGACAAATTTGTCTGTGGACTCCTGAGTGAAGGAACCCAGAAGAGGTTACTCTCAGAGAAAGAGCTGACGCTAGATAAGGCTTTCAGCGTGGCAGTATCGTACGAAGCAGCAGCAAGGGGAGCTGCGGAAATACAACAAAAGCCACAGGAATACGGCACCCACGAAATGACACGGGGATTTGCAAAATGTTATCACTGCGGCAGAACAAACCATGACCAGAAGGACTGCTGGTCCAAGGACAAAATATGCAGGCAATGCGGAAAGATGGGACACATTGCACGAGTTTGCAGGTCTCAAAAGAAGACCAACGACAATAAAAAGGCTACTAAGGAACCGTACAGGAAAGTACAAAAGATGACGGACAGTAGTTCCGAAGACCAGATGAGCGATAGTGAATCCGGGAACAAGAGACTAAGCTGTCTCAAACTTCACAACGTAATCGCAAAAGAGGATCACCAAACCATTTGGGTCACCCTCACGATAGCAGGGTCTCAAGTCAAAATGGAATTGGATACAGGATCAGCTCTAACCGTCATGAATCGACGAGACTATGAGTGGCTATTCTCACAAATACCCTTGAGAGAGACATCCATTGTCTTGAGGACATATACGGGGCAAAAAGTATACCCCAGAGGAAAAATAAGGGTGCCTGTCGAATACAACGGCAAGAAAATACAGAAATTGTATCTCTACATTCTGCAAGATGGTGGACCACCGTTACTGGGATGTGAATGGATCAGAGAGATAAGTTTAGACTGGCACTCCATTCAGGCACTGATGGCGGCTGGTAAAAAGGATGACGACGTCACTCCTGGACGATTGTCAACAATCTTAGCTGACGCCAAAGAGGTATTTCAACAAGAACTGGGCACCCTTAAAGGCGTAACCGCCTCGATAAAAATAGAGGAGAATGCAATTCCCAAGTTTTTCAAAGCAAGACCGGTACCATATGCAATTCGCCCAGCCGTCGAGGCAGAGCTGGAGAATCTGGAGAATGCAGGCGTGTTATCTAAGGTAGACTGGAGCGAGTGGGCGACACCCACCATTCCTGTCATGAAGAAAACATTAAACAATAAGTCTGAGGAGCCAAGGAAGGTTCGCATCTGTGGGGACTTCAAGGTGACAGTGAACCCAGTCCTTCACACAGTACAATATCCTCTTCCAAGGATAGAAGATATCTTTGCCTCACTATCCGGGGGGAAGCGTTTTACAAAAATTGACCTAGCGCAAGCATATTTGCAGATGGAGGTTGAAGAATCCTCTAGGAAGTATCTCACGATAAACACTCACAAAGGTCTTTACCAGTATAATCGACTGGTATTCGGAGTAGCATCAGCTCCGGCGATATGGCAAAGAGCGATGGAACAAGTCCTGCAAGGGATTCCGAGGACTCAGTGTTACTTGGACGACATCCTATTGACAGGTGAAGATGACAGTGAACACCTTGCCAACCTAGAGCAGGTGCTCACTAGACTACGTGAACGTGGGCTATGAGGCAATCGCCCCAAGTGCGAGTTTTTTAAGAAACAGATATCGTATTGTGGCCACGTGATTGATGAAGAAGGGTTGCATGAGTCCCCTGACAAAATTGAAGCGGTAGTTAAGGCTCCAGCGCCTGAAAATGTGTCGCAACTGAGGTCATTCCTCGGATTGGTGAATTACTACCATAAGTTTTTGCCGAATTTGTCCACAATTCTGCATCCACTGAACGCCCTACTGCGAATGGGAGTAGCATGGAAATGGAGCAATGAATGTAAGCGGGCCTTTCAGAAGAGTAAGGACCTAATCACTTCAAGAGAAGTATTGGCTCACTACAACCCATCACTACCGATAAGACTGGCGTGTGATGCGTCTCCCTACGGCATTGGGGCGGTACTGTCACACAAATTCCTTGATGGTTCTGAGAGGCCGATAGCTTTTGCGTCACGCTCGTTAACTTCAGCCGAGCGTAACTACGCCCAGATTGACAGAGAGGCCCTCAGCCTGGTGTGGGGGGGTGAAGAAGTTCAATCACTACCTGCACGGTCAGAAATTTACTCTACTAACTGATCATCAACCTCTCGTCTCCATTTTCAACCCTCAGAAGGGCGTACCGATAATGACGGCACAACGGCTACAGAGGTGGTCCCTTTTCCTAGGGGCACACCAATATGACATTGAGTACAAAGGAACTAAACAGCATGGGAATGCTGATGGATTGTCGCGCCTACTGTTGCCGATGGTGGAAGAAGAACTGGCAGTGGATCCAGTGGAGTTATTCCACTCGACTATAGTCGAATGTCTCCCTGTGACGAATGCAAACATAGAAAAGGAAACACGAAATGACCCGACACTCTCCTGGGTCTATGATTTAACGGTGAAGGGATGGCCAGCACATGGCGAACCACTGCTGCCAGAATTCTCGCCGAGAAGAGAACAGCTGTTAGTGTGCAGAGGAACCTTGATGTGTGGATCCAGAGTAGTAATTCCACCCAAATTGAAGGATAGAGTGCTCAATGAGCTTCATGAGGGTCATCTGGGAGGGGTAAAAATGAAGAACTTAGCCAGAGCGTTTGTGTGGTGGCCGGGAATCGATAGAGAAATCGAAGAGATGACCAAGAGCTGTACAGGATGCCAGAAGGTCCAAAACACCCCACCACAAGCCCCTCTACATCCATGGGAGTGGCCCTCATCTCCATGGCAAAGGGTGCACATTGATTTTGCTGGTCCCTTTATGGACTTGATGTTTTTAATTGCGGTGGATGCACATTCAAAGTGGCCAGAGGTAATAAAAATGTCCTCAACCACCACAGAAAAAACTATCACAGTCTTACGAACCATATTCGCCAGGAATGGGCTGCCTGAACAGATTTGCTCTGACAATGGACCACAGTTTGTGTCTGAAGAGTTCCGGAGGTTCTTAAAGAACAATGGTGTTAAGCATTACACATCCGCCCCATATCATCCAGCCACTAATGGATTGGCCGAGAGGTTTGTTCAAACATTCAAGAAGGCTATCAAGGCAATGTGTAATGAAGATATACCCCTACAACACAAGGTGGATAACTTCTTGTTTGCCTACCGGAATGCGACACATGCGGGTTACCAACCAAACTCCAGCCATGATGTTCTTTAATCGAAGACTACGATGCCGCTTGGATTTGGTTAAGCCAAACATCAGAAGAGATGTGGAGAACAGGCAGTTTCAGAATATGAATGAAAGGCCGACCGTGAGTTTTAAGATAGGTCAACCAGTTTTGGCCCGGGACTACCGCACAGAGAAATGGCAGCCAGGAACGACCTGTACACGGCAAGGACCTCTAATGTATACCGTGGACGTTGGAGAAAGCATTGTAAGATGCCATGCTGACCAGATTCTAGAGTCACTGGAAAACCTCAACTCCACACCACGATCTGATACACCCGGCGATGGAACCGAAGTACCAATTGCATCTACCGCAGAATCGGTGATATTGGAAGCAGACAAACCAAACAATGACATTGATCCTGACTCAACCTTGCCAGAAGAACCTGATATCCCAAAGAGGCGTTATCCAGACAGAATCAGGAAGCCTCCTCAAAGACTGAACTTATAATTGCTTAACTTCAACTAATGTATCTAGCAACCGTAATTGTAATTGTAATTAGTTATTATTTAGTTGTTAAATGAATGTTATGTACTGTTTATCTAAAAGGGGAGGAATTGTTGTGTATGTCCCTTTAAGGGAATAACTGGTCTCAGACTGCAGTACCGGCAGTGACCATCCCTGTATAAAAGGCCCTGGCAGGCTTCTGTAGTTTCAGCTTCCAGATTGTCTCCATTCAGTAAAGACTTGTTAAACCAACTCCTGCATTCCGTGTCTCCATTAACACACGGATTTAATACTTTTTAATATCTATGCACCGAACGACCATTGCAAGCGTCGCGAGTTTTTTCGGGGGTTATTCACTGAAGTGGCAGAGGTGGAAAATCCTTGTATAGTGGGGGATTTTAATGTATTTTTATCTTGGATGGACATTTCAGCCCAGATGACCTTTAAAGAGGATAACTCCAGAGGGATGATTATAAAAATGATGGCAAATTTAAATTTGAGAGACTTATGGAGGGACCGGAACCCCATAAAAAGGGAGTTCTCCAGAGCAGGTTGGGTGGGTGATGTTTTAAAACAGAGCCGAATAGATTTTGTGTTAATGCGGGAAGGGTTAAGTTCGGAGGTGATGGAAATTTATTATAAAAAAGTATTTTTTAGTGATCACTCGACATTGGTTCTTAGAATTAGGAACAGCAGAGTTAAGATCGGTTCAGGGGTGTGGATTTTAAACAATCAATACCTGAAGGAAAGTGCTTATAAAGAAGGGATTATAAATATAATAAAGAATGCTTGGAAGGAACTTTTGTTCTTGAAAGAAAGAAGAGTTTGGTGGGACAATTTCAAATATGAGGTCAAAGTTTTTCGGTACGTTATGGGAAAAAGAGGGCGGCAGCTAACCGGCATCGAGAAGAGAATATAAACAAAAGGTTTACGGATGTCTGTAAAGCAGTTGACGGAGGGGATAAGGGAGCTGAGACTAAGTTCCGGGTGCTAAAGGAAGAGTGGGAATTATTGCAAGCTGAAAAATGCAAGGGGGCCATCCTCCGTGCAAAGGCTAGAGATGCATTGGAGGGCGAAAGATGCACTAGATATTTTCTAGAGCAAGAGAAGCTGCGACAGAGATTATCGTTAATTGAGGAGTTGAAGGTTGGGGAGAAGATCATTCATGAAAGTGAGGAGATTTTGGAGGCGGCTAGCAGCTTTATCAAGAGTTATATACTAAAGACATTTCCAATTTGGAGATGGAGAAGGTTACTGCTTTTATTGAAAAGGGTTTAAAGGAGGATGAGAGAAGCATGTGTGATAAAGAAGTAGGATTAGCGGAAATAAAAATAGCAATAAGTGGAATGAAGGGGGGGAAAAGCCCAGGGTCCGATGGACTAAGTTCAGAATTTTATAAGGAATTTTTCGAGATTTTAAGTCCATTGCTCTTAGGAGTTTTTAAGGAAATTAAAATTGAGGGAAGCTTGGCCCCATCTATGAGGAGAGGTATCATAAGCTTAGCTTATAAAAATAAAGGGGATAGACGGGATCTGAAGAATTTGAGGAAGTAACTGGTAAAATAGATGGGGGAGAGCCAGTGGATGTGGTGTACCTTGACTTCCAGAAAGCCTTCGATAAGGTTCCACACAAAAGATTATCATGCAAAATTAAGGCTCATGGGATTGGGGGCAAAGTATTAACGTGGATAGAGAACTGGCTGGCGGATAGAAAACAGAGAGTTGGAATAAACGGCTCGTTTTCGGAGTGGCAGGCAGTGACCAGCGGGGTGCCGCAAGGATCTGTCCTGGGACCCCAGCTGTTCACAATATATATAAATGATCTGGATCAGGGAATTGGATGCAATATTTCCAAATTCGCTGACGACACTAAACTAGGAGGAGGGGTGGGCTCTGATGAGGATGTCAGGAGGCTACAGTGCGATTTGGACAGGTTGGGGGAATGGGCGGATACGTGGCAGATGCACTATAATGTGGATAAATGCGAGGTTATCCACTTTGGGGGTAAAAACAGGAGGGTAGATTATTATCTAAATGGCAATAGATTGGGAGATGGGGAAGTGCAGAGGGACCTGGGTGTTCTTGTGCACCAGTCACTGAAGGAGAGCATGCAGGTGCAACAGGCGATTAAGAAGGCAAATGGTATGTTGGCCTTCATATCAAGGGGGTTCGAGTATAGGAATAGGGATACCTTACTACAGCTGTACAAGGTGCTGGTGAGACCGCATCTGGAGTATTGTGTACAGTTTTGGTCGCCCCATCTGCGGAAGGATGTTCTTGCCATGGAAAGAGTGCAGCGGCGATTCACCAGGCTGATACCTGGAATGGCGGGAATGACCTACGAGGAGAGATTGAATAGTTTGGGCTTGTACTCACTGGAGTTTAGAAGATTGAGAGGGGATCTCATCGAAACATATAAAATTATGGCAGGCCTGGACAGGCTGAATTCAGAGAGAATGTTTCCAATGGCAGGGGAGCACAGAACCAGGGGCCACAGTCTAAAAATAGCGGGCAAATCATTTAAAACAGAGATGAGGAAGAATTTCTTCACTCAAAGAGTGGTGAGCCTGTGGAATTCCCTGCCACAGAGGGCTGTGAAGGCTAATTCAATAAATATTTTCAAGAGAGAATTGGATATATTTCTGAAGGCTAAGGGGATTAAGGGTTACGGAGAAAAGGCGGGGACGGGGTACTGAACTGGTAAGATCAGCTAAGATCTCAGACGAAGATCAGCCATGATCTCATTGAATGGCGGAGCAGGCTCGAAGGGCCGAATGGCCTACTCCTGTTCCTATCTCTATGTTTCTATGTTTCTATGAATTGGAAGCCCATCACACTATTAAATATGGATTATAAGATCTTGGCGAGGGTTATGGCAAATCGTTTGAAGGAGGTGTTACCGGAGATAGTTTGGCCCTCTCAGTCGTATGGAGTCATAGGCCGGGACATCGCAGACTCTGTGGTCTCAATCCGAGATGCGATAGAGCTCATGGAAGAGAGTGGGAGGGAGGCTTATGTATTAAAGATAGATCAAGAGAAAGCCTTTGATAGGGTCTCTCATGAGTTTTTATTGAAGGTTTTGGAAGCATTTGGTTTCAAGGAAAATTTCATTCAGTGGATAAGGATTTTTTATTCAAACATATTTAGCTGTGTTAAATATAATGGTTTTTTATCTAAGTATTTTCCGATACAGAGATCAGTGAGACAGGGTTGTCCCCTGTCCCCACTGCTGTACACATTGGTAGCAGAACCATTAGGTTACATGATGCGAAAGAAACAAGGTGTAGTTGGGATTGTGGTACCCAGTTCCGGGCTGGTGTCCGTGATACACCAATATGCAGATGACACAACCTTAACATTGAGAAATGGGGAGTCAGTGAGGAAAGCTATGGAGGTAGTGGAGAAATATTGTAGAGCTTCAGGTGCCAGAGTGAATTATAGTAAGTCCCAATGCCTGGTTGCAGGGAGGGGTAGGGGGGAATGGTTGGGGGAATGTCCCTTTAAGGTGGTGGAGATTTTGGAAGTTCTGGGGGTGCATATGAGGTGCAAGACAGACAGAGAAGAAGTGGATCGATTAAATTGGGAACCGAAGGTTATGAAAATTAAAAAGATTTTGGGAAGATGGGAAAGAAGGTGGTTGAAAGTGCAAGGAAGAGCGACAGTGGTATCTGCTCTCCTGCTATCTAAGCTATGGTACTTATTGACGGTGGAGGATATTCCTGAGTGGGCAGAAAAGTCCATCCGAGAGGCTTGTGTGAGGTTTTTATGGGAAGGGAAACCAGCCTTGGTGGCTTACAATACCATCATTGGACGGAGAAATCAGGGAGGACTCAACTTCCCGGATATTGATTTGAAGAAAAAATCCTTTAGAATCAAATGGGTGAAGAGATTTCTTCAGAAGTCAGATACAAGTTTTTGGAAGAGTTGTTTTGAGCATTTTTAAAAACGAAGTGGGATAGGAGGGCAGGGGATATTGTATATGGAATACAATAATATGTTTTTGAAATTGATTAAGCTTCTCCCTAGGTTTTATAAGGGGGTTGTAGAGACTTGGGCTCAATTTTTAAAAAGTGTGCAGTTTATGCCCAAGGGGGCTGAGGAATTTTTAGAACAGCCTTTATTTTTGAACAGGTGGGTCAACATCGAAGGAGAGGTTTTATTTAATCAAGCTTTTATAAAAGCTGGGATTATATCAGTGAAAGATGTATTATACGAGGTGGTTCCAGGTTGGTTGCCGGAAGCGATAGTGAGGGACATGGTGTGGGAGGAGGATCATGAGGTAGAAGGAAAAGCAATAGGAATCATGTATGAGAAGATTGTGAGGGCAATGCCACAGGATTGGATGGAAGAAATAAATGCGGAAATCTCCAAAGGAAGTAAAATGCGTCCTGCTTTTCCAAAATTTGTACTGGAGAAAGGGGGAGAGTTAGTCCAATTTGACAACTGTAATACTCGAGATTTCTATGAGGTATTCAGAGAATGGAGATTCAAGACACCTGCTGGTCAGGAGTTTTGGCAGAGTATATACCCACAGCTGGACTTCAACAGGATTTGGAAGGGAGTGTGGGCGAATTTTAAATGTCCAGAATGGATTGAACTGGATTTCAAATTGGCTCATAACCGGATTTTTACCATGACGGTCTTGTGTAAGATTGGACGAGTGGAGGCGGCAACTTGCCCAATGTGTAGGACACAGGATGAGACTCTGTCCCATTTACTGGTGTTATGTCCGCAGTTAAATGACTTTAAGTACTATGTTCGACAGTTGTGTGAAGCTTTTTTGCTGGGTGGGGACCGAACAGCGAGAATGGGAATCCCGTGGGACTCAATTTTGAGATGGGGATTGCAGGAGAGTCTGCCAGAGTCTAGCGGAGCGGCAATTAATTTAATGTTCAGTTTGGCTAGATTCGTGATTGTGCAAAGAAGGAATGCTCTGTTTTTTAAGGGGAGGAGAATCAATCTAAAAGAGTATTTTAAATATAAGCTAAAAGACCATTATAAGGCTCTGTGGATGTTTTATTCAGAAAGGAATTTAAGGACAGTATTTTACAACCAATTTTTAAAGTACAATTGATTAATATATGTTACAGGTGACAAATTAAACTTCAGGTTTTGATAAAATGTGGTGGCGGAATGGCTGTGCAGGGCGGTGGAATTGATTTATATCATACAATGAAATGATCACGATGTTGTAAATGTTCTTAATGTTCAATAAAGTATGATATAATTTTTTTTTTTTAAAGTGGGTAGCACACTGGCCTACTGAGTCAGAAGGTTGTGGGTTCAAGTCCCACTCCAGAGACTTGAGCCCGTAAAGCTAGGCTGACACTCCAGTGCAGTACTGAGGGAGTGCTGCACTGTCAGAGGTGCTGTCTTTTGGATGAGACGTTCAACCGAGGCCCTGTCTGCTCTCTCAGGTGGATGTAAAAGATCCCATGGCACTATTTTGAAGAAGAGCAGGAGAGTTATCCCCGATGTCCTGGCCGATATTTATCCCTCAACCAACATAACAAAAACAGATTATCTGGTCATTATCACATTGCTGTTTGTGGGACCTTGCTGTGTGCAAATTGGCTGCCGCATTTCCCACATTGTAACAATGACTCCACTTCAAATAGTACTTCATTGGCTGTAAAGCACTTTCAGATGTTCGGTGGTCGTGAAAGGCGCTATATAAATGCAAGTCTTTCTTTCTGTACTGACATTTTTTTTTGAGAGGGAGGAAAGCAGGTTTCAAAAACCTGAAGGGAAATATCGCTATGCAAATTTTCCTGTGTCACATGGTCATGTGGTATGCAAATTTCAGTTGGATTCAACAGTTTCTCCTTTAAGACCCATAGGTCTAAATCAGACTAGTGTAAAAAAAAAGTTTAACCATCTTTAATCACATTACAGCCTTCTGGACTCAACATTGAGTTCAACATTTTCAGATCATAAGCACTGCTCCCATTTTTCTGGGCAGCAGCTGTTGTTAATGATTCTGCTGTTGCGGTTTACTGCTCCTCTAGACCCATCTTTTGTTTCTTCACTTGTCCCACTACCACCAACGCACCTGCTAAACTGCGCAGCCGCGCAGCTGTCTGGCAGTCCGGAGCAGACCACTTATGCGCGAAATTTTGAATGGGCCGCGCAGCCCATTAAAGGGATCTCGCACCCAAAACAAAATTAGGGGGAACATTGATTACCACTCCCTTTTGCCTTGCACCATCATCCCTTTTGTCATTTAACCACTTCTGCCTTCCACCCTATCACAGACCTTTCCCTTTTATTCTTTCCTTCCCTCCCCACTTTCCCTGCCTCTGCACTTGCTTGAAACCTGTTACATCTCTAACCTTCGCCAGTTCTATTGAAAGGTCATCGACCTGAAACGTTAACTCTGTTTCTCTCTCCATGGACGCTGCCTGACCTGCTGAGTATTTCCTGTATTTATAATCTTTTTTAATATTGTGTATCTATTTTTATGCTGTCCTCCTCCCAACATTCTGGAAATCAAGCTTCTGGCTTGGGCGATCTCACTCCCTCAGTAAAGGTGAACATGAGCCAACTATTTAATACCTGTAATTTCTTTGTCCCCCCAAAGTCCCGAGTCCTTTCTTTCACCTTTTGGGCAATTGTCTTGAATTTTTTTCTTGTCCAAGTAAATTGTGAAAACTTTCTGATTCCCTTTTTGTGAACTGGCTCGAATCAACAGCTTTGCGTAATGAGTAGTTAAGGCATAAAGGCAAGGAAGATCCCAGGTTCAATCATCAAATGAGCTGCTGATCTCAGCCTGGTTGGTAGTTGTTGGTATGGGCACTGTAATTTACTTCAGCACTACCGGCTTGGGGAGGGGAATAATGGCCAAGGTTCCTGTTGTTGCCTAGCAACCCCTGTTGGAAAGTGCATGCATGTTGGTGATGTGCAAAAACAGCTTTTTTTTAAAAATCCCTATTGGTTTCCATTGCCTTTATTTTAACCAGAATGAATTGAAATTGTAGAAAAGTTCATTCCTACTGTAGCTCTCCCAACCATTATTACATTCCACATAACAACAACAACTTGCATTTATATAGCACCTTTAACGTAGTAAAACATTGCAAGGCACTTCACAGGAGCGTTATCAGACAATATTTGACACCGAGCCACATAAGGAGATATTGGGACAAGTGACCAAAAGCTTAGTCAAAGAGGTAGGTTTTAAGGAGTGTCTTAAAGGAGGAGAGAGAGGTAGAGAGGCGGAGAGGTTTAGGCAGGGAATTCCAGGGCTTAGGGCCTAGACAGCTGAAGGCACGGCCGCCAATGGTGGAGCGAAGCATTTTGAAAAAAACTAATTTTGCATACATAGCTTTTATGTTAAGAGTCCTTTTACATGAGCATTAAAATGTCAATATTGTGATCCCTAAATTCTTGATGCTCATCTTTTTCTACTTTAAGTAACCGCTCGGGGTCATTACCGAAGATTAGATGCAGGATGGCCACAAGCTATGGTGGCTGTTAAACAAACTGAGTAACAAAGCAATCCTGCACCAGAAACAAAAGCACTCAGCAGGTCAGGCAGCACTTGTGGAGAGAGAAACAGATGCCCCTGATAGTTTTTCCTCTGCTGTTTTTTCTGTCAGTGTTTGGGTAATTGAAATCCTCCATGATTAACATTTCAGCCTTCTTTACTTAACAGGCATTCCTCATCTGAAAAAGATTTACCTGCCTTCTCTTGGAGGAAGGGGTGTTGCCATAACAACTGCCAATGTTATTTCATTTGTTTACTACCCTTAACATTAATTCACAATGCTTCAGCCAAGGTGCTTACATTGTTTGCTTCTGTGGATGCAATGCATATTCCACTTCTCCACCTGCTCTGTTAAACCTGTGAACTTGACCGACTAAGCGTTGGTTCTTGGCATCGTTGAATCACCCAGAGGGCTATCCTGTGGAAAGATCAGATCAGCATCTTTTCTCCTTGTCAGCCATGGCTCAGTGGGTAGCACTCTCTCCTCTGAGTCAGTATAGGTCATGGGTTCAAGTCCCACTCCAGAGATTTGAGCACAAAATTTAGGCTAACACTGTTGGAGGTACCGTCTTTTGGATGAGGCGTTAAACCCAGGCCCCGTCCGCCCTCTCAGGTGGACGTGAACGATCCCATGGCACTATTCCGAAGAAGAGCAGGGGAGTTCTTCCCTGCTGTGCTGACCAATATTTATCTCTCAACCAATGTCACTAAAACAGATGATCTGGCCATTATCACGTTGCTGTTGTGGGACCTTGCTGTGCACAGATTAGCTGCCGCATTTCCTACATTATAAAAGTACACTTCAAAAGTACTTCATTGGCTGTAAAGCGCTTTGCCAGCGCAGACTTGATGGGCTGAATGGCCTCCTTCTGTGCTGTACTATTCTATGATTCTATCAAAGTTCACTGTTGTCTTTCCAACTGTATGGCCATTTGCAGCATTGTGGAACAGCTCAACCTGTATCCAATAGTGATGGGAACAGGATAAAGATGTGCAGAATAACAGCGGTCGCTGGTAGAAAGCTTAATTGGCTTATTTTCAGAGGTTGAGAACAGGTTCAATAATATCTGTTTAAAATAATTATGGCAACTACACGAGGAATAAATTCTGCTTATTCAATGCTCAAAAATGTTCTTTAGAGATTCATTTCCATTGTGTAAAAACTGCATCATAGAAAATATTATTATTGAATCTGAATTTGGTGGGTGTTTAAACTGGTGCTGCACTCTTTATAAAAGCTTATCGGCTTCTTGTGTTATTATAAAAGACTGGATTCAGATCAAGTAATTATTTCCTCTTGCTTTTTATCAACAGCTTTTCTTTGTTGACATAATTAATATGCTAAACATTGAATTGATTGGTTTAGATTATAGATGCTGGCATGGTTATTGTTTCCTTTTAACATTAAAATAAAATTGAAACCTTACTGGCACTGTTAGTTTGAAACACAAAAGCTCTTGCTTTTAGATGACTGCTTTGTCATCATTCCAACATCTCCATCATTTACTCTTGTGCATTCCCTGCTATATAATTGAGAAATGGGAATGATTATTAGTTCTATGTATACTTGTTGGAATGTATTATTAATGGACTATCCAAATCGGTGGCCACTGCAGACAAAAGCAGCACCTGTAAATGACGTGTAGATGGATCTGGCTCGCTCCAAGTGTAATAGCCGCTGATTAAAGGTTCAGTCGTTTCCATGGAAGCTGGATTTGCAATGGATTTGGTTGTTTTCCTTCTACAGCAGTTCATGAGCCCTATGTTACTGAGAGCAGATGATTTCATACAGGTGCTTTGTTACCAATGGCGGCAATGTGGAACATGGACAGAGGAGATTTGGTAAGTATTTTCTGAGGACTTTCATTGGTGTTCAGTTTTGGAGACATGTTATTAAGTTGCGGGTGGATTGGTTATTGTTAGGTCCAACTGCATAAAACCATATAACCTAATCAAACAGCTGCACGTCAGCTCTTGTTAGTTGCTAGGAACATGTTGTGAGTTGTTTTGCTTACTCTATAACATTCAGAAAAATTTGTAGTTTGTAATAAAAAAGAGATGGTCTACTTTTTCACCCATTTAAGATATTTGACACTCTACTTGTACACTGTACAATGTACAGAGCTACATCCCACACATACCTCTCTGCATCACTATGTGAAGTTTCCATTGTGGGTGAAAAGATTGTGGTGAAAATTGTTTTTCTTAAATAACAATCCTAATGACTATTACTCCTACAACCAGAAAATGCAGCTGTTTAGAAAAGAAGAACTGTGTAACTCAGGACTCCTACATTAATTACTTTGTTTATGGGTCGAGATACTTTGATATAAACCCTAGAGACAATAAACTAGATGGTGTGTATTGTTTTCATAGCAGTATACATAACTGATCAAACTTGGTATCTTTTCTACCTGACTATGTATTAATATCAATTATTTTACACATTGAAAGGCTTTTGTTTGACTTTTGTCAGCCGTGGCTCAGTCGGCAGCACTCTCGCCTCCGAGTCAGAAGGTTGTGGGTTCAAGTCACACTCCAGAGACTTGAGCACAAAATCCAGGCTGACACTCCAGTGCAGTGCTGAGGGAGTGCTGCACTGTCGGAGGTGCCGTCTTTTGGATGTGACGTTAAACCGAGGCCCCATCTGCCCTGTCGTTTGGACGTAAAAGATCCCATGGCACTATTTGAAGAACAGCAGGGAAGTTCTCCCCAGTGTCCTGGCCAAAATTTATCCCTCAACCAACATCAGTTAAAAGAAGACTATCCGGTTAGTATCACCTACATGTCGGACCTTGCTGTCTGCAAATTGGCTGCCGCATTTCCTATATTACATTAGTAACTACACTTCAAAAGTACTTCATTGGCTGTAAAGTACTTTGTGACATCCTGAAGTCATGAAAGGCACCATATAGATGCAAGTCTTTCTTTTTAATTGCTTAAATATATCAAAGAATGGGTTATAGTGGATAATATTTGGTACAAAATGCCAGGGAAGATCTTCAAGGTTTTTGGGGGATTTTGATTTTACATAGGCTTCACAATGTAGCTATTCTCAAACCCAATAATGTAAGCTAATTCCTAAACTGCCAAGGCACTTGGGAACATTCCCTCTTTTAAAAAATACCGCAAGGGACCAAGTCACTGTCCAGATCCTCTGGGAATTTAACAAGCACTTTCCAGTACATCATCATGGAAGCTGGATGCACACCTTGCATCAAGAATCCTATTGGATCAACAGATACTCCTATCTTTATTGCTGTGGCTTTAGCCATGATCAATAGGCATCGTAGGAAGGGAACGTTAGTAGCATGCTACCCATCACAGGGCATTCTACAATTAAAGGCACAAGTAAGGAGTGTGATGGAATACTCTCCACTTGCCTGGATGAGTGCAGCTCCAACAACACTCAAGAAGCTCGACACCATCCAGGACAAAGCAGCCCGCTTGATTGGCACCCCATCCACCACCTTAAACATTCACTCCCTCCACCACCGGCGTACCGTGGCTGCAGTGTGTACCTTCTACAAGATGCACTGCAACAACTCACCAAGGCTTCTTCGGCAGCACCTCCCAAACCCGCGACCTCTTCCACCTAGAAGGGCAAGGGCAGCAGGCGCATGGGAACACCACCACCTCCAAGTTCCCCTCCAAATCACACACCATCCTGACTTAGAAGTATATCGCTGATCCTTCATCGTCGCTGGGTCAAAATCCTGGAACTCCCTCCCTAACAGTACTGTAGGAGTACCATCACCACACAGACTGCAGTGGTTCAAGAAGGTGGCTCATCACCACCTTATGAAGGGCAACTAGGGATGGGCAATAAATGCTGGCATTGCCAGCGACGCCCTGATCCCATAAATGAATAATTTTTTTTTTTTAAATATCACCCTAGATAGGCTTAAAGGGCTCAAAGCCAATAAATCCTCAGAGACAAGTGATAACTATCCAAAAGTGTTAAGTGAGACTAGGATAAAGTGAGAGAGACAATGGGCTGGATTTTGCGACGGGGGCGGGTTGGAGGTGGGAAACCCACATTCGGGCTTGTTGTCCCGCCTCCATGGAGATGTGGCCAACCCACTGGATTTTCCTCTGATTGACCTTGTTGAGCCCGCCCTGTGGGCTCAGCAGGCCAATTAAGGGCCACCCGGCAACAGGTGACGTCAGAGATTGACATTTCATCTGTCAAAAGCTTTTGGCAGATGAAATATCAGTGTTTAACAGTTGTTTGAAGCTGTCAAGCACTGAAAAACTGCTAATTCAGCCTCAGTCCTTTCTCAGGATAACTTTAAAATCATTTTGCTATAGAAACAAAGAAGCTGATTTTTTTTTTAAATCGGAGCTTCTGTGGTTCTTGCAGCCGACTCCCGACACCGGAATGCAGGACTCCTGTAAAGGTAAGTAAAAGTAAGTTAAACTTATTTAAACACTTGCAAAACACTTACCTTTGCACTCCTGCACCCCTCACTCACCTGAACACTGGGCACCTCGACCCCTCCAAGACCTCAGACCCACGTCCCGCCTCGAAAACGTTTCATGGTTTGGAGCTGTCGGGAAGCCCACAAACCAGCAATAAAAATCGCGAATAGGCAAAAAACTACCTGTTAACTACCTGTTAACAGGCAGTTTAATTGCCTTTAATCCCTTCCCGCCTCTGGGTGTCGGGTCCCAGCACTTGTCGGGAACCCGACTCCTATGAAATTGACATGGAGGCGGGTTGGAGGCGGGATGGGGTCGGGACCCCCGGATCTCCGATTTTTATCGCCCGCACGCCTCCAACCTGACTCCAGGGGCTTAGGAAAATCCAGCCCAATGAATACAGATGAGGTCCCATTCAACTGGAGGAAAGCCAATGCAGGACAAGAAAGGTGATAAAACAAGCCCTGGGTAATTGCAGGTCCTTTAGTAACTGGCAAAATTGTAGAATTGATCATTAGGAACAAACTTAAGGATTACCTGTTGGAAAGTAACCTAGTAGGAAGCAAATGACATGGTTTTAGAAGGGAATGATCCTTTCTCATCAACCTCCTTGACTTTTTGACATCCTACATAGACATTGAAATCCCCGTGGTGTATGCCTAGACTTCCAGAAAGTTTTTTATAAAGTGCCACATGAAAGGCTGCTTCACAAGCTTAATGTAGTGGGTATTCCAAGGAAATCTTGAAGTGGATAAAGAATTGAGTGAAAGAGATGAAGTAGCAGATACAGGTTAGGGAATGCCAGGCTGGATAAATGTTGGGTGCCCCAGTAATTGAGATTGTAGCCCTTACTGTTACTGATCTACATTTAGGACATTCTTGTGCATGAACAAGGGGACATTTTGTCTTGGGTAGGATGTGGAGAGCACTTGCATGGAAGATCAACACTTTGCCCCAACAATTGGACCAAACGTCATGGAATCACTGTTTCAACAGTAAGATTTTTGCACATTTCAAATGTTTACCGAGAATTGAAGTGTTCCATTTTATCAGACCACACTAGAGACAGCTTCTGCATAGTAACACATCTTTCATTGCTTTCTGTTATATTCAGCACATAGTTCCAACAAGTATTTACTTATCAGAAGTATATTGAGAACTCATTCATAGTCCATCAATGGAACTTGGAGTGAATCGTTCTTGAGTTTGCCTTGGCTTTGGATGCCCCACTAACACAAGCACCTTCAAAGCCCAATCTGAGCTCAATGGATTCCTTTATAGGTGATAACGTGACTGTAACATTTATAGGAACATAGGCCATTCAGCCCCTCGAGCCTGGTCTGCCAGTCAACTAGATCATGGCTGATCTGTATCTTAACTCCACCTAGCCGCCTTGGTTCCATAACCCTTAATACCCTCGCCTAACAAAAATTTATCAACCTCAGTTTTGAAACTTTCAATTGCAAGAGTTCCACTACCCTTTGTGTTACAGTAGCAGCAATGCAAATTTTGCAGCAAAACAACTATGTAGAGTCTTACTCTCACTGAATGGGATCGTGACTCTGGCTAGCAGGGAGCTTTGAGTAATACATAATATACATGCCTGTGTATACATAATAAGTATTTGAGACAACAGTCATATTTGTGCTCACTCGTTTGGCCTCATTGAACTTTGTGGGTCTTGTGGTTTGGAAAGGGTTGTTCATAGTGTTCTTGTGTCTTTGGTGGATGAATCCTAAAACAGAACTCAACAATCTGTTCATATTGACAGCCTGGGATGTATGGTAATTAATGGAGGAATGGATTTAAACTTCATACATGGCCCTCAAGGTTCCATAATACTTACCTATGGAGCCCATACAGACAAAAACCTGGTGCAGCTCTGCACTGGATTAATAGGTTAGTGAGATAAATGATAGTAACTGAATCAAAGGATTCAGATGGCATCATCAACCACAAGAACAAAGTTTGAGTGAGTTAGGAACGTCATAAGATCCCCAAGATTCAATTACTGCGCTGTGTCACACAAGGTGTCAGCCATGGCTCAGTAGATAGCACTTTTGCTTCTGAGTCAGAAGGCTGTGGGTTTAAGTCCCACATTAGAGACTTGAGCACATAATCTAGGCTGCTGTTCCAGTGCAGTACTGAGAGAGTACTGCACTGTCCCAGGTGCCATCTTTTGGATGAGACGTTAGACTGAGGCCTCGTCTGCCCTCTCAGGTGGAAGTAAAAGATTCCATGCACTATTTGATGAAGAGCAGGGAAGTTATCCCCAGTATCCCTCAACATCACTAAAGAAACAGATTATTTGGTCATTATCTCAGATGGTTAGCAGAAGCAAATATATACAGTGAATTTTATGAGTTAGTTCTCCCAACTTAGGCCTTCACACACTGAGATGCATGTTGGGAAGTTGAGTATATAAGATGCTAATCTGTCCTGATAAACACTCCCAATGCTGGAATTCTGCACTGGGAGTGCTGATTCATAAACGTTACCCAGCATAATTGTTATAACTGCAATCAGTCCACAAGTGGTTAATTTACCTTTCTTTTAAGTGTCTGAATTGTTCTCCATCAAAATAAACAGTCCAATAAGTTTAACATCAACACAATCTTTTGGTTCTGGGATGTTTCCCTTCATGAAAATGTAAGTAATGTAGGTTTTGTTATGGAGCACATTCCTCTGACAGGATTAGAGTTAGACTGAGGAAAAAAACTGGAAAGACAGCACTCCTTTAGGATACTTTTCCCATTGAAAATGGGATCACCCATTAAGTTTGATTAAAATTTAACATCAAGGTAATAATAAAAGCAAAATACTGCAGCTGCTGGAAATCTGAAATAAAAACAGAAAAATGCTGGAAACACTCTGCAGGTCAGGCAGCATCTGTAGAGAGAGAAACAGAGTTAGCGGCTGCAATTTTATCAATGGAGGCGGGTTGGGAGCAGGTCAGGTGGTTTCCGGCTTCCAGTTCCGTCCCCAACTGCATCCGGCCCACAGATGTGATTTTACGTTGATTGACCTTGTTAAGCCTGACCTGCAAGCTTGCCGGCCAATTAAGAGGAAGCCGGTCAGATGACCTCATTTGATGATGCGTTATCTGCTGGTTTTCTTAAAGGGACCACGCACAATTTTTTTTGACAGCTGATTTTTCAATGTTTGACAGCATTGAGGTGCTGCAAACACTGACAATCACTGTACAAAGGTGAGCTCTTGCACCCAGGCTCTCCAATGACTCCCTCCATAGGCTGGAATAGATGGCAGCTGCAGGTGAGGTGACATAGAAACATAGAGGTGACAGAAGCGATCTGTCACTGGTGAGAGAAGTTCTCCCAATGAGGTGGCACTGGACATGGATTTCAAAACTTGCTACCTAAAGAAATGTGTATATGCATTAAAAATGAATTTCCCAACATTTCCTTACCTCTGAGACTCACCAGTGCACCATTGGATCCTTCACACCACTTCTGCAGCTGTCATCAATCCAGAAACATTACAGCAGACTCACAACATGCCATACTTACCTGGCGTGGTGTCCGGACGTTGGGAAACCCGAGGCAGAAGCGGCAAAATTAAAAAATAGCCTGTCAACTACTATCAACTACTTGTTAATAGGCAGGTAATTGGCTTTAATCCTCTTCCCGCCACTAGGTGTCGGGTCCATGCGCAAATCGGGGACCCGACACTTGGGAAAACTATTTGGAGGCGGGTTGACAGCAGGATCGCAACCTGCCGTCAATCAAAACGATTTTAACCTTTGACCCGCCTCCAAACCCGCCCTCTCAGTGTGGATAAAATTGCGGCCAACATTTCAGGTCCATGATGAAAGGTCACTGACCTGAAACGTTAACTCTGTTTCTCGTTCCACAGATGCTGCCTGACCTGCTGAGTGTTTGCAGCATTTTTTCTATCAAAGTAATAATGCTCTTTTCCCTCGTGACAAAATATTAATCCTAAACGATAATAGAGCTTTCAGACCAGTTTACAGTTCGGGAATAAATGCAACCTGGCCATCTGCTATGTTTTTTGTTGTTTGGCAAAATCGCTAATTTTCAATCCAATTCACAGGAAATGACAGGTGAACACCAAGGGCTGTCCAGTGTTAAGGCGCTGACTATATTACATGATCAAGTGTTCACACTTCTATCCGAGCATAAAAAGCATCAAAAGGAAAGAACATGGAAGGTAGTTAAGCATCGCTTGTTTGTTGATCTGTGCCAGCAACAGCGTAGCGTAACAGTGGTGGCAGTCCATCTGATAGAGCTCACAATGACCTGGAGTAAAATTTGAGTGTTCACAGTAGAAAAAAATGGTGCAAACAAGATCTTCAGAAACAGGTAGAAAAATAATGAGTTTGTTTACATACTGATGAAGAGAAAGCAAAAGAGTAAGTTTCAAGTAGAGGTGCTGAAGGGACAAAAAAAGCTCCATAGATGGGAAGAAGATGGATAGAGCAACAACAATTCAACAGGGAGAAATGGTAACAGAATGACGCCAATGAGTATTGGAAACAATATCATGCTCTTAAACTGGCAGAGATAAACATATATCCACAGCAACTCTGGGAGGTGAGGCCACAGAACACTGAACCCATATATCTGCTGGAGTTAATTTAATTCCAAATTTTATTGGCAAACCACCAGTGTCCCATCTCCATAGTGCTCACAAATATCAAGTTTGAAAGGGAAATCCAAGTTTTTGATTTAAGTTTTGAATAAGTGGCTTTAAAACTCAGTCATTCTACTTAGGGAATTTAATAGCCTGTTCAGGCAGAAAGCAGCTGGAGTTCAATGTGGGGAAGTGTGAGGTCATCCACTTTGGATCTGAGAAAGACAAATGGGAATATTTTCTTAATGGTGAGAGACGAGGAGCTGGGGGAGGAGCAAAGGGATTTAGGTGTCCATGTACACAGATCACTAAAAGCTAGTGCACAGGATAAACAGTAAGTTGAAAGGCTAATGGAATGTTGGCCTTTAGTTCAAAGGGGTTGGAATTCAATAGTGAGGAAGTGATGTTTCAGGTGCACAGAGTCTTAGTCGGACCCCATCTGGAGAACTGCATTCAGTTTTGGGCATCAAGCCTCAGGAAAGATTTATTGGCCTTGGGGTGGGTGTAGCACAGATTCAGCAGAATTATACTAGGGCTTAAAGAGTTAAATTATGAGGACAGGTTGCATAAACTTAACCTTCCAAACTCAAAGGAATACAAGCTGAGGGGTGATCCACTGAGGTTTTTAAACGATTAAGGGATTCGATGGGGTAGATACAGAAAAACGATTTCCTCTGGTGGGGGAATCCAGAACATGGGGGAATCCAGAACAAGAGAGCGTAATCTTAAAATTAGAGCTTGGCCATTTAGAAGTGAAATCGTGACATTTTTTCCTCGATTCATTTTTATTTTTGTGTACTCCTTTAGATGACCTGGAGAAATAGTTTTCTACACCATTCAAATTGTTGGTTGAGTTTCCATTGGCCAGGAGCATTACTGTTGCTCCTGGTGGCTATTGCCCTAGCTGGTTCCCATCACACTCAGTTACCGAAAAGATAAGAAAAACTGAGCAATCTCTATGCAGCAATAAAATTACCCATTTGAGTAACTGTAACAAATTACAAAGACATTTCTCCTTCATTTGACAGTGAATAATTTAGTTCTGATCTCTATGTAATTTAGGTTTGTCATAATTGTGAGTCCCTGTTGTAAGCACTGAACAGATAACCAGTGAATCACTTTCCAAATATTCATGTGGGTGATTGGAATGTCTCCATCAGCCTTTCAAAGCTGAATCTTTAATTTTGTGGCTGTTTTCAGCATTATCTGCTGTTTATATATAGAATGGAATAAAATTAAAAAGATTGCAGTGTTGAAGGTGTTATTTTGTCAGCACTTTCTGATAAACATGAGCTGTTCAAATATAACAGCAGCCAAGAAGCCGTTTCAAATACGTGATGTGTATAATCTGGATATAAATCCAGAAATCTTGTTCTTGCGAAAATTAGTTCAGTATTTAGATTCACCTGCAGCTGGCATGAAGTGATTATTCTTCATGTGAGGCTGGACACTGAGTGCTGGCAGACTCTTTATCCATAATACGTGCCACAGCTGAACCTGATCCTATCTTCAGCTGGTAGTCACACACGTGTAGTTCTAGAAAGGGTTGGTGGCTGTTGGTGTCAGCCATGGCTCAGTGGTAGCACTCTCGCCTCTGAGTCAGAGGGTTGTGAGTTCACATTCCACTCCAGGGACTTGAGCACAATATCTAGGCCACTACTCCCCAGTGCAGTGCTGCACTGTCTGAGCGGCTGCCTTTCTGACCAGACGTTAAACCCTTTCTGTCTGCCCTCTTAAGTGGCTGTAAAAGATCCCATGGCACTATTTCGAGAGAAGAGTTCTCCCCGGTATCCTGGCAAATATTTATTCCTCAACCAAAACCTAAGAACAGATGATCTGATCATTATAACATTGCTGTTTGTGGGACCTGGTTGTGCGCAAATTGGCTGCCACGTTTCCCACATTACAACACTTCGAAAGTACTTAATTGGCTGTAAAGCACTTTGGGACACCCTGAAGTCTCGAAAGGCGCTATAGAAATGCAGGCCTTGCTTTCTTTTTGTCGGGTGTGTTCGTTTTTTTCCCCCCTTTCCTCGTCCAGAATGCCAAGGCCATAGCAGTGCTTTTGCTGGCTGAGACTTGCTAATTTGCCACATGCCCAGGATTGAATTTAAGATCTTGTTGATCTCCAGTTCCCCACCCCACATCTCCTACATTCCCCCACTGAACTATGGTTGGGAAGGGGTGGGAACGGCATTGATCCTGACTGAGTGCAAGAATTTTAAGGGAAAATTCCGTCTCTCCTTTTTTTCAATAATTAATTATTTAGTAGCGATAAAAGAATGACTGAATTTCAAAGGTGTCAAATAAGTTTTTCATAATAAGTTTGATTGATTAATCTAGCAATCATGTTGAAACAAGTTGGAATCATTAATAGCTGTCATTTGTTTTTACCAAATGGGTTTCCACAATTATTTCCCACTTACATCTGATAACTAGGGCTTAAAGAGTTAAATTATGAGGACAGGTTGCATAAATTTAGCTTGTATTCCTTTGAGTTTGGAAGGTTGAGGGGTGATCCACTGAGGTTTTTAAACGATTAAGGGATTCGATGGGGTAGATACAGAAAAACGATTTCCTCTGGTGGGGGAATCCAGAACATGGGGGAATCCAGAACAAGAGAGCGTAATCTTAAAATTAGAGCTCGGCCATTTAGAAGTGAAATCGTGACATTTTTTCCTCGATGTGTACTCCTTTAGATAACTTCCCACTCTTCCTCCCTTTTTCTCAGTCAAGATACGAGACTCGTTAATGAATCTGTGCTGCTTTTCTTCCTTGTGGTAAACCTGAGTGCGATTGGACTGCAGCAGTGGTTAAAATCTCGAGAGATCCCACAGAGGGTCCAGGCTATTCTGCACAGGGTAAATGGTAAAAAGAGTTCATGAGGTGATGGTGGCTCAATGCCAGCTTGACAATTAGATATTTTAATAATACTTCTGGTACTTTCCTAACGAGATTATGCTTTTAAGTTTTAATTAGAACCCCAGAATTTGGATGGAAGGACTCCTGTCACGAACTGTACACTCCTCCTTCGGAGTCCCTATCACTCCAGTGGACTTACAGGGATGGTCAGTTAGTAAATCTTCCTGCTAGTATGCTGGTTGAGGGAGATATTATAGCCCTAAGACCAGGGCATAAAGCACCAACATCCCTTAGAGGAATCCAGGTAACTTCTATACAGTATTGAATGGTTTGCCTATTTAAATTTTATAGTTATAACCTGTCTCTTGCAGTATTCTATCTAACAGTTGAAAGTAGACAGGCTTTATTAAACTGTTTGGCATTTAGGTGCGGTTGTTGCCAACCCCCCAGGGTTGTCCTGGAGACCGGAAGGCTCCAGGATTAAAGACTAATCTCCAGGACACTGCCAGCAACCCGGGAGAAAATAATCATAGGGGTAATAAGAAATAGTGTGTTTAAAAAAAAATTTCTTTGGACACTTTTGTTTACTAGTTATAAAAATATTGGACATGGGAAAAGGCTGTTTGACTGATGGTCAAAAATCATCCAGTCAGGTAATGAAGAGTCTATGAGCTTTCCAATTGGCTGGGAAGGTGGTGCGCCGCTAGTATGGACACGTTGGATGACCAATGGCAGAAGTGTGTGGGCGGGGCATTTGGGGACAGGACACCTCCAGGAATATGGCAAACCAGAGTTGGCAACGGTTGTGTTATAGTTATGTTACTGGATTAGTAATCCACAGGCCTCGAGTAATAGTCCAGAGAATGCGAGTTCAAATCCCACCATAACAGTGAGGATTTGAATTCAAATTAAAGAAAGCTAGTATCAGTAAAAGTGACCTTGAAACTATTGGATTGTCGTAAAAACCCAACTGGTTCACCAGTGTCCTTTATGGAAGGAAATCTGCTGTCCTCACCCGGTCTGGCCGACATGTGACTCCAGTTCCACATCAACGTGGTTGACTCTTAACTGCCCTCTAAAGTGGCCTAGCAAACCATTCAGTTGGCCCACCACCACCTTCTCAGCAGCAACTAGGGATGGGCAATAAATGCTGGCCTTGCCAGTGTTCCCCACATCCTGAGAATAAATAAAAGAACAATGACTGCAGGAAGAGCACACAATTATGTGACGTTGGACAAGGGGAAGGGTGCAACTTGAAATAATTACATTTTGTTTTCAATGTCCATGTTCTCCAAGAACCAGCTAGTTGGTATACAGTCAGAAATCTTCAGTGTAAGTTTATGTTATTCCTTTTTTTTCTGTTATTATCCTCTTACAGCAGTTCAGCTTGATGCAAATTTCTTGGCCTGGGAGTTCTGTTCTTCTTGCACCACAGGAGGGGCAGGAGGCCTTAACATTTGGAGCCTGTAAGATTAGGACCACAGGCTCACACACAGATTACCCAACAGGGCTTTAGAAGTTGCAAGGCTTTCATTAAAGAGCTACAGTTTTAAAGCATAATCAGATATTACATATGGTTTAAGCCGAGTATAATAGACATACAACCCGTGACAGTAGGAGCGATCTACGACTCCCGAATCGGAATGACACGACTGGACGGACGGGGAGGCAGTACGGTGGTCTTGGATTGGGTGGATTCCTGCAGTCTGCTGCAGCGGTCACTTCCGTTGGGTCATCTCTCAAGCTGCTGGAGGTGTTAGGCCATCAGCCACCTCAGAGGCTAAACTTAACCAAGGTGTTAGGCCGTAGCCACCTCGGAGAAGCCTTCGCCCCTGACTGCCTGATTTCCTCTCTCAGTCGTCTATATTTATAGTTATTTCGGTGGGCTGGTAATCACCTGGTGTCAATCATTTGATTCCCCATCCTATTGTCCAATTGTGAAGTGGGAAGGCATCCCTCACCGACCCTTTCTGCATGGCTGACAAGGCCTCCCTCTTATTTTTCTGGGGAATGTTTTGTTATGTTTCTTTAAGGACATTTTATGACTTTTCGGCTCCATTTTTGCCTATTAGCCCACCACCCTGTGATGTTTTGCATTTTACGATTCCCTTTTCACTTCTATTTGTCTTTTGATGCTTGATATTCGACCTTGCTGGCATTTATGCTATCTGTTCCCATTTGCATGTCGTCAATCTCTGTTCTAAGAATTAAAACCCATCTTTGAATCTAACAGCTATTTCTTACAGCCTTAGTCAGCCTTGCATTGGCCCGCCATCAGTGTGCAAACTGTCGCCAAGCGTCCCCTTCTCCCGAGCGAGTGCAGAGCTGTACCAAATTAAGGGCTATATTGCTGTAAAGCTATAAACTTCCTGAAATGCACTGTATTTTTAAAAAGCAGTAAGTTATGATTCTCTACCTCCATGTAGGGCGAAGAACACGTGAGCTTAGATAGAGGTGACATCTTTTGCCACTTCTCTTCCCCTCCATCACCTCTTCATAACCAAGAATCGACTGCTCATAGCCTTCTGAAGCCTCACCCTTTCAGAGTAACTAAAACACCTGTGGTTGAAAATATCCAGTAAGTACAAGGGTGTGGTTCTGTTCATTATCGACTCAAGAAGACTATAGTTACAACTGTTAAATCACAAGGTCAGGCCTCCCCCCACTCTTCTGTCTCCTCCTCCTTTTACTCTTACAATCTGCTTCCTCTCTTGCAAAGCCATTTTGTATATGGTTTGTTGCTAAGGTTACCCTTCCTACTCAGTTTGCTTACACTTAAAATGTAACATTGCTTCCAAATAGCTCAGGAAGCAGAAAGAAAAATGTTGGCTGGTATGTGTCATTAATAATGAAGGTAAAATTGATGGGATGATTTATTTCAAGGAAAATTCAGACAAGGAAAATTGTGTGCAGTGCAAAACCAAGCACAAAGCTACTATCTCCCAACCCCCTTCTCTGACCTTTGTTCCCTCTCTATGGTCCTTGAACGTGTTGTCATGTCTCTGTTTGAATCCCCCTGACTGAGCTTCTGCCCATCCCAGGCATCAAAATGGCCCTAACCAAAGTTCTCAATGAGATTCTCTGTGACTGTGGTGCTTTATGCCTTCTTGTCTTTCTCGACTTCTCAGCAATGTTCAACATGATCAACCGCACCATCCTTCTTCAACACCACTCTTCCCTTATCCAGCTTCGTTGGAAGTGCCCTTGCATGGTTCCACTCCTACCTATCAGAATGCAGCCACAGCATCTTCAGCAATGGCTTCTCTTCTCACTCTTCTCACCCCAGCACCGTTGCCTCTGGAATCCCCCAAGGATTCATCCTTGGTCCCCTTTTTCTTCCTCATTTGCAGACATGGGGTTGCTTTCCACATGGATGCTAATGACACACAGTTCTCCCTCTTGACCATGTCACATGACTGCCTCTGTGCTGGCAGACGGCTTCCTTGACATCTACTCTTGGATAAATCTCAACTTACTGCAGCTCAATGTTGGGATGACCAAAGCCATTGACTCTATCCTCCTCCCCGGGCTCTATCTCAGACTGAACCAAACTTTTTGCAGCCTGTATGCCCTGAGCTAGCACAGACCCCATGTCCTCTTGATCACAAAGACCACTTAATTCCACCGTGACAGCATCACTCACCTCTGTCTCTACCTCAGTCTCTCTGCTATTGAAACCCCTATCCCTGCCTTCTTCACATCCAGACTTGACTACTCATTGAAGCATACAAAATTATTACAGGGCTTGATAGGGTGGATGCAGGGAGGATGTTTCCCCTGGCTGGGGAGTCTGGAACCAGGGGCCACAGCCTTAGGATAAAGGGTAGGCCATTCAGGACTGATATGAGAAGAAATTTCTTCACACGGGGTGGTGAATCTTTGGAATTCTCTACTCCAGCGGGCTGAGGAGGCTCAGCCATTGGGTATATTCAAAACAGAAGTCGATAGATTTCTGACTAGTAAGGGCATCAAGGGATATGGCGATAAGGCCAGTGAATGGAACTGAGGCAGGAGATCAGCCATGATCTCATTGAATGGCGGAGCAGGCTCGAGGGGCCGAATGGCCTACTCCTGCTCCTATTTCTTGTGTTCTTATTGCTCTCCTTGCTGGCCGCCCATCTTCCACTCTCCATAAGCTTGAGCCTGTCGCAGGTCCCGCTCACCATCACCCGCAGTCATTGCTGATCTATATTAGCATCCCACCCCTCATTGCCTCAAGTTTAAAATCCTTTCATCCCTCCATGGTCTCACTGCACCCTATTATCTCTATAATCTCCTCCCCCACCCCCTCCAAACACTCTGTTGAACTTGGCCTTTTGTGCATCTCCCATCCATTGGCAGCAGAGCTGTTCCGCCACCTGGGTCTCTAGAATTGCTACTCCACCTCTCCTCAAAACACCTTCCTTTCTTGGCTCAGTGTTATCCATGTTCTGCCGTGAAGCCCCTTGGGACTTTATGTTATAGTTGCGAAGGAAGTGGATGTTATTTTTGCATATCTGTGAGATTAAAGACTCATTGGAAACGAATAAACCTGGAAAAATGTAGCTTCTCATTGTTCTCTTTGTGCCAATACAGTCAAAAAAAGGTTGTTGCAATGTTTACATTTGTTTTGGAATATCAATTTCTTGAGAGAAATGTGTTATACAAATGTAACAATTGAACTTTAATAACAAATTCGTTTTTTAAAATTCGTTTATGCAATGTGGGCATCGCTGGCAAGGCCAGCATTTATTGCCCTTGAGAAGATGGTGGTGAGCCGCCGCCTTAAACCGCTGCAGTCCGTGTGGTGAAGGTAATCCCACAGTGCTGTTAGGGAGGGAGTTCCAGGGTTTTGACCCAGCGACGATGAAGGATCGGCGATATACTTCTAAGTCAGGATGGTGTGTGACTTGAAGGGGAACTTGGAGGTGGTGGTGTTCCCATGCGCCTTCTGCTCTTGTCCTTCTCGGTGGAAGAGGCTGCGGGTTTGGGAGGTGCTGCCGAAGAAGCCTTGGTGAGTTGCTGCAATGCATCTTGTAGATGGTGCACACTGCAGCCATGGTACGCCGGTGGTGGAGGGAGTGAATGTTTAAGGTGGTGGATGCGGTGCCAAAGCGGGCTGCTTTGTCCTGGATGGTGTCGAACTTCTTGAGTGTTGTTGGAGCTGCACTCGTCCAGGCAAGTGGAGAGTATTCCATCACACTTCTTGCTTGTGCCTTGTAGATGGTGGAAAGGCTTTGGAGTTTCAGGAGGTGAGACACTCGCCACAGAATACCTAGCCTCTGACCTGCTCTTGTTGCCACAATATTTATGTGGCTGGTCCAGTTAAGTTTTTGGTCAATGGTGACCCCCAGGATGTTGATGGTGGGGGATTCGGCGATGGTAATGCCGTTGAATGTCAAGGGGAGGTGGTTAGACTCTCGCTTGTTGGAGATTGTCATTGCCTGGCACTTCTGTGGCATGAATGTTATCTGCCACTTATCAGCCCAAGCCTGAACATCATCCAGGTCTTGTTGCATGCGGGCATGGACTGCTTCATTATCTGGGGAGTTGTGAATGGCGCTGAACACTGTGCAGTCATCAGCGAACATCCCCATTTCTGACCTTATGTTGGAGGGAAGGTCATTGATGAAGCAGCTGAAGATGGTTGGGCCTAGGACACTGCCCTGAGGAACTCCTGTAGCGATGTCCTGGGGCTGTGATGATTGACCTTCAACAACCACAACCATCTTCCTTTGTGCTCGGTAAGACTCCAGCCAGTGGAGCATTTTCCCCCCAATTTCCATTGACTTCAGTTTTACTAGGGCTCCTTGATGCCACACTTGGTCAAATGCTGCCTTGATGTCAAGAGCAGTCACTCTCACCTCACCTCTGGAATTCAGCTCTTTTGTCCATGTTTGGACCAAGGCTGTAATGTGGTCAGGGGCCGAGTGGTCTTGGCAGAACCCAAACTGGGCATCAGTGAGCAGGTTTTTGGTGAGTAAGTGTCGCTTGATAACACTGTCGATGACACCTTCCATCACTTTACTGATGATTGAGAGTAGACTGATGGGGCAGTAATTGGTCGGGTTGGATTTGTCCTGCTTTTTGTGGACAGGACATACCTGAGCAGTTTTCCACATTGTCGGACAGATGCCAGTGTTGTAGCTGTACTGGACCAGCTTGGCTAGAGGCATGGCTAGTTCTGGAGCACAAGTCTTCAGCACGACAGCCGGGATGTTGTCGGGGCCCACAGCCTTTGCTGTATCCAATGTGCTCAGCCGTTTCTTGATATCACATGGAGTGAATCGAATTGGCTGAAGACTGGCTTCTGTGATGGGTGGGACCTCAGGAGTAGGCCGATATGGATCATCCACTCGGCACTATTGGCTGAAGATGGTTGCAAATGCTTCAGCCTTGTCTTTTGCACTCTCATGCTGGGCTCCACCATCATTGAGGATGGGGATATTCATGGAGCCTTCTTCTCCCATTAGTTGTTTAATGGTCCACCACCATTCACGACTGGAAGTGGCAGGACTGCAGAGCTTTGATCTGATCTGTTGATTGTGGGACTGCTTAGCCCTGTCTATAGTATGCTGCTTCCGCTTTTTAGCATGCATGTAGTCCTGTGTTGCAGCTTCCCCATGTTGGCACCTCATTTTTAGTTACGCCTGGTGCTGCTCCTGGCATGCTTTTCTACACTCCTTATTGGCTTAGTGGTAATGGTAGAGTGAGGGATATGCCGGGCCACGAGGTTGCAGATTGTGGTGGAATACAATTCTGCTGCTGCTGATGGCCCACAGCGCCTCATGTATGCCCAGTTTTGAGCTGCTAGATCTGTTCTGAATCTATCCCATTTAGCACGGTGGTAGTGCCACACAACATGATGGAGGGTATCCTCAGTGTGAAGATGGGACTTTGTCTCCACAATGACTGTGCGGTGGTCACTGCTACCAAGACTGTCATGGACAGATGCATCTGCGACAGGTAGATTGGTGAAGACGAGGTCAAGTAGGTTTTTCCCTTGTGTTGGTTCTCTCACCACCTGCCGCAGGCCCACTCTGGCAGCTATGTCCTTCAGGACTCGGCCAGCTCGGTCAATAGTGGTGCTACCGAGCTACTCTTGGTGATGGACATTGAAGTCCCCCACCCAGAGTAAATTTTGTGCCCTTGCTACTCTCAGTGCTTCTTCCAAGTGATGTTCAACATGGAGGAGTACTGCTTCATCAGCTGAGGGAGGGCGGTAGGTGGTAATCAGCAGGAGTTAATCTGGCATCATTTCAGTTTAAGACATTACACTTTTATGTTTCACAGGCAATGCCTCAATTGGGACAACAAAGACCTGTGACTGTACTGGATAATGAACGTTTCACTGCTCAGAGGCTTCTGGAGAAGTACATTGCTCCAATGGTTTTGGTATGTCATTGGAACGATTGACCTAGGGGAGATCTTTGTTTCAATTGATATCAGGTTCAGGATTTACAACACTGCTGCGTTCTCCCAGGTTCCTGCCACCTAGATACTTGAGCACGTAATGCAGGCTGACACTTCAGTGCAGCACTGAGAGAGTGCTGCACTGTCAGCTGTGCCATCTTTTGAATGAGATGTTAAACCGTTCATCTACCTTCTCAAGTGAACATAAAAGATCCCATGGCACTATTTCGAAGAAAAGCAAGGGAGTTCTCCCAAGTGCCCTGGTCAATATTCCTCAAACAACACCAAAGGAATAGATTATCTGGTTGTTATCACATTGCTGTTTGTGGGACCTCGTTGTGCGCAAATTGGCTGCTGCATGTCCTACATTACAACAGTGACTACACTTCAAAGACACTTCATTGGCTGTAAAGTGCTTTGGGACGTCCTGATGTCATGAAAGGTTCTATATAAATGCAAGTCTTTCTGTCTTTTAGACAAAGAGGGGATTGATCTATCAATGAACTTGTCATTGAAATTGGTATCCATAATTATTTGGGACAAAATGGCCTCGTTATCCCATTTCAGATGCTTCAAATGAACAGTCACACATGAAAAGGTGGGAGAAAATCTGTATGAGTTTGTCTGGTAGATATCTTGGAATGGTGATAACTAGAAACATAGAATCATACAGCACAGAATAAGGCCAATTGGCCCATTGTGCCTGTGCCGGCTCTTTGAAAGAGCTATCCAATTAGTCCCACTCCCCTGCTCTTTACCCATAGCTCTGCAATTTTTTTCTTTTCAAGTATTGATCCAATTCCCTGTTGAGAGTTACTATTGAATCTGCTCCCACCATCCTTTCAGGCAGTGCGTTCCAGATCATAACAAATTGCTGCATTAAAAAAATCTCCTCATGTTCCCTCTGGTTCTTTTGCCAATTATCTTAAATCTGTCTCCTTTGGTTACCGGCACACCCACCAGTTTAATTGGCAACTCTACAGGCACAATAGGCACAAGTTAACATTTAAAGTTCTGTGGTGTGTTTATTTGCACTGTACTTTTCTTATTAGGCTGTGTTACTGATCATCAATGGTCTACGATTTCTACTCGGTGCTCCAGGCATAGGTTCATGGCAAGCTACCCTTCTACAACTTCAGGTAAGATAATAGTTACGTATCATTGTTCTTTTAAATACTTTTATTGCAAGAGTGTTGGGTAATGCCGCCTGTCTCTGCCCCTGCCTCAGCTCATCTGCTGCTGAAACCCTCATTCATGCCTTTGTTGCCTCTCGACTTAACTTTTCCAATGCTCAGTCTCCCATGTATCACCCACCATAAACATTTTAATCGCTCTGCCATTGGCGGTCATGCCTTCAGCTGCCTGGGCATTAGGCTCTGGAATTCCCTTCCTAAATCTCTCTGCATCTCTACCTCTCTCTCCTCCTTTAAGACGCTCCTTAAAGCTTACCTACCCATCCTAATATCTCCTTTGTTTCTTAACCTGTCCCATTACCATCTCCTTTTGCCTTGAATATCTCTTAATGTCTCTTAACCTCTTCCGCCTTCCATCCTATCACAGAGCTTCCCTTTTGTTCTTTCATCCCCTCCCCCCTTTCCTAGCCTCTTCAGTTGCTTAAAAATCTGTTCCATTTCCTGCTTTTTTCCACTTCTGACGAAAGGTCATCGACCTGAAACGTTAACCCTGTTTCTCTCTCCACAGATGCTGCCTGACCTGCTGAGTATTTCCAGCATTTTCTGTTTTTATTTCAGATTTTCAGCATCTGCAGTATTTTCTTTTTCTACTATCTCCTTACGTGGCTTGTTGTCAAATATTGTTTGATTACGCTCCTGTGAAGCACTTTGGGACGTTTTAGCACATTAAAGGCGCTATATAAATGCAAGTTGTTCTTGATGTTGTGAAAAATGTTCACTTTTGCACCTAATGTTAGCATCGAGTAGTCACAAATGAGGTACAGTACAGGTTAGATACAGATTAAATCTTCTTCCGCCGTTCCAATAATGTAATTAAGCTCTAACCTCAAAAAGCCTCGATTCTACCAGTGTGACATTTCTATTTCCCACACCAGCCATCCTTGCAGCTTCTCTAAGCATCATTGACATTTGACGAATGATATAACTTGACAGTGATCAGATGATGTAGTATATTTGAATACTGCCCTTTTATCTCAGCGCTCACATTTGTTCTCTGTAAAGATTCGACATAGAATCAGTTTCAAGAGTGTTAACCCAGTTCCTAGTAAATGTGGGGGCGCACATCACGAACGGAGTGTGGGTGCTGAGGTTCAGCACACAGTTAATGCAGAATAGATGGACACCCGCGGAAATGGCTCCGAGCAAGATAAGTGCAGATTTAGATGGGAGGGTTGGGGAGGCGTCAGTAAGTATGGATTTGACAGGGGTGGAGGGGGGTGGTCGGTAAATATGGATTTAGGAGGGGGGGTCAGTAATTGTGGATTTGGGAGGGGGGTAAGTGTTGATTTGGGAGAGGGGTAAGTGTTGATTTGGGAGGGGGTAAGTGTGGATTTGGGAGGGGGTAAGTGTTGATTTGGGAGGGGGGTAAGTGTTGATTTGGGAGGGGGGTAAGTGTTGATTTGGGAGGGGGGTAAGTGTTGATTTGGGAGGGGGTAAGTGTTGATTTGGGAGGGGGTAAGTGTTGATTTGGGAGGGGGGTAAGTGTTGATTTGGGAGGGGGTAAGTGTTGATTTGGGAGGGGGTAAGTGTTGATTTGGGAGGGGGGTAAGTGTGGATTTCGGAGGGGGTTAGGTGTTGATTTGGGAGGGGGTAAGTGTGGATTTGGGAGGGGGGTAAGTGTTGATTTGGGAGGGGGGTAAGTGTTGATTTGGGAGGGGGGTAAGTGTTGATTTGGGAGGGGGTAAGTGTTGATTTGGGAGGGGGGTAAGTGTTGATTTGGGAGGGGGTAAGTGTTGATTTGGGAGGGGCGTAAATGTGGGTTTGGGAGGGGGGTAAGTGTTGATTTGGGAGGGGGGTAAGTGTGGATTTGGGAGGGGGGTAAGTGTTGATTTGGGAGGGGGTAAGTGCTGATTTGGGAGGGGGTAAGTGTTCATTTGGGAGGGGGTAAGTGTTGATTTGGGAGGGGGGTAAGTGTTGATTTGGGAGGGGCGTAAATGTGGGTTTGGGAGGGGGGTAAGTGGATTTGGGAGGGGGGTAAGTGTGGATTTGGGAGGGGGGTAAGTGTGGATTTGGGAGGGGGTAAGTGTTGATTTGAGAGGGGGGTAAGTGTGGATTTGGGAGGGGGTAAGTGTTGATTTGGGAGGGGGGTAAGTGTTGATTTGGGAGGGGGCAAGTGTTGATTTGGGAGGGGGCTAAGTGTTGATTTGGGAGGGGGGTAAGTGTTGATTTGGGAGGGGGGTAAGTGTGGATTTGGGAGGGGGGTAAGTGTGGATTTGGGAGAGGGTAAGTGTTGATTTGGGAGGGGGTTAAGTGTTGATTTGGGAGGGGGATAAGTGTGCATTTGGGATGGGGATAAGTGTAGATTTGGGAGGGGGTAAGTGTGGATTTGGGAGGGGGTAAGTGTTGATTTGGGAGGGGGATAAGTGTGGATTTGGGACGGGGATAAGTGTGGATTTGGGAGGGGGTAAGTGTGGATTTGGGAGGGGGTAAGTGTTGATTTGGGAGGGGGGTAAATGTGGATTTGGGAGGGGGGTAAGTGTTGATTTGGGAGGGGGTTAAATGTGGATTTGGGAGGGGGGTAAGTGTGGATTTGGGAGGGGGGTAAGTGTTGATTTGGGAGGGGGGTAAGTGTTGATTTGGGAGGGGGTAAGTGTTGATTTGGGAGGGGGGTAAGTGTGGATTTGGGAGGGGGTAAGTGTTGATTTGGGAGGGGGGTAAGTGTGGATTTGGGAGGGGGTAAGTGTGGATTTGGGATGGGGTAAGTGTTGATTTGGGAGGGGGGTAAATGTGGATTTGGGAGGGGGTAACTGTGGATTTGGGAGGGGGTAAGTGTTGATTTGGGAGGGGGGTAAGTGTGGATTTGGGAGGGGGGTAAGTGTTGATTTGAGAGGGGGGTAAGTGTGGATTTGGGAGGGGGTAAGTGTTGATTTGGGAGGGGGGTAAGTGTTGATTTGGGAGGGGGGCAAGTGTTGATTTGGGAGGGGGCTAAGTGTTGATTTGGGAGGCGGGTAAGTGTTGATTTGGGAGGGGGGTAAGTGTGGATTTGGGAGGGGGTAAGTGTTGATTTGGGAGGGGGTAAGTGTTGATTTGGGAGGGGGTAAGTGTTGATTTGGGAGGGGGTTAAGTGTTGATTTGGGAGGGGGATAAGTATGGATTTGGGATGGGGATAAGTGTGGATTTGGGAGGGGGTAAGTGTGGATTTGGGAGGGGGTAAGTGTTGATTTGGGAGGGGGGAAAATGTGGATTTGGGAGGGGGGTAAGTGTTGATTTGGGAGGGGGTTAAATGTGGATTTGGGAGGGGGGTAAGTGTTGATTTGGGAGGGGGGTAAATGTGGATTTGGGAGGGGGTAAGTGTTGATTTGGGAGGGGGTTAAATGTGGATTTGGGAGGGGGGTAAGTGTTGATTTGGGAGGGGGTAAGTGTTGATTTGGGAGGGGGGTAAGTGTTTTTGGGAGGGGGTAAGTGTTGATTTGGGAGGGGGGTAAGTGTTGATTTGGGAGGGGGTAAGTGTTGATTTGGGAGGGGGGTAAGTGTTGATTTGGGAGGGGGTAAGTGTTGATTTGGGAGGGGGGTAAGTGTTGATTTGGGAGGGGGTAAGTGTTGATTTGGGAGGGGGGTAAGTGTTGATTTGGGAGGGGGGTAAGTGTGGATTTGGGAGGGGGTTAAGTGTTGATTTGGGAGGGGGTAAGTGTTGATTTGGGAGGGGGGTAAGTGTTTTTGGGAGGGGGTAAGTGTTGATTTGGGAGGGGGTAAGTGTTGATTTGGGAGGGGGGTAAGTGTTGATTTGGGAGGGGGTAAGTGTTGATTTGGGAGGGGGGTAAGTGTTGATTTGGGAGGGGGTAAGTGTTGATTTGGGAGGGGGGTAAGTGTTGATTTGGGAGGGGGTAAGTGGATTTGGGAGGGGGTAAGTGTTGATTTGGGAGGGGGGTAAGTGTGGATTTGGGAGGGGGTAAGTGTTGATTTGGGAGGGGGTAAGTGTTGATTTGGGAGGGGGGTAAGTGTTGATTTAGGAGGGGGGTAAGTGTTGATTTGGGAGGGGGGTAAGTGTTGATTTGGGAGGGGGGTAAGTGTGGATTTGGGAGGGGGGTAAGTGTTGATTTGGGAGGGGAGTAAGTGTTGATTTGGGAGGGGGGTAAGTGTTGATTTGGGAGGGGGGTAAGTGTGGATTTGGGAGGGGGGTAAGTGTTGATTTGTGAGGGGGTTAATGTGGATTTGGGAGGGGGTAAGTGTGGATTTGGGAGGGGGTAAGTGTTGATTTGGGAGGGGGTAAGTGTTGATTTGGGAGGGGGGTAAGTGTTGATTTCGGAGAGGGGTAAGTGTGGATTTGGGAGGGGGTAAGTGTGGATTTGGGAGGGGGGTAAGTGTTGATTTGGGAGGGGGGTAAGTGTTGATTTGGGAGGGGGGTAAGTGTGGATTTGGGAGGGGGGTAAGTGTTGATTTGGGAGGGGGGTAAGTGTTGATTTGGGAGGGGGGTAAGTGTTGATTTGGGAGGGGGTAAGTGTTGATTTGGGAGGGGGGTAAGTGTTGATTTGGGAGGGGGGTAAGTGTTGATTTGGGAGGGGGTAAGTGTTGATTTGGGAGGGGAGTAAGTGTTGATTTGGGAGGGGGGTAAGTGTTGATTTGGGAGGGGGTAAGTGTTGATTTGGGAGGGGGGTATGTGTTGATTTGGGAGGGGGGTAAGTGTGGATTTGGGATGGGGATAAGTGTGGATTTGGGAGGGGGTAAGTGTGGATTTGGGATGGGGTAAGTGTGGATTTGGGAGGGGGTAACTGTGGATTTGGGAGGGGGTAAGTGTTGATTTGGGAGGGGGGTAAGTGTGGATTTGGGAGGGGGTAAGTGTTGATTTGGGAGGGGGGTAAGTGTTGATTTGGGAGGGGGGCAAGTGTTGATTTGGGAGGGGGCTAAGTGTTGATTTGGGAGGCGGGTAAGTGTTGATTTGGGAGGGGGGTAAGTGTGGATTTGGGAGGGGGTAAGTGTTGATTTGGGAGGGGGGTAAGTGTTGATTTGGGAGGGGGATAAGTATGGATTTGGGATGGGGATAAGTGTGGATTTGGGAGGGGGTAAGTGTGGATTTGGGAGGGGGTAAATGTGGATTTGGGAGGGGGGTAAGTGTTGATTTGGGAGGGGGTTAAATGTGGATTTGGGAGGGGGGTAAGTGTTGATTTGGGAGGGGGTAAGTGTTGATTTGGGAGGGGGGTAAGTGTGGATTTGGGAGGGGGGTAAGTGTTGATTTGGGAGGGGGTAAGTGTGGATTTGGGAGGGGGTAAGTGTTGATTTGGGAGGGGGGTAAGTGTGGATTTGGGAGGGGGGTAAGTGTTGATTTGGGAGGGGGTACGTGTTGATTTGGGAGGGGGTAAGTGTGGATTTGGGAGGGGGTAAGTGTTGTTTTGGGAGGGGCTAAGTGTTGATTTGGGAGGGGGTAAGTGTGGATTTGGGAGGGGGGTAAGTGTGGATTTGGGAGGGGGTAAGTGTTGATTTGGGAGGGGGGTAAGTGTGGATTTGGGAGGGGGTTAAGTGTTGATTTGGGAGGGGGTAAGTGTTGATTTGGGAGGGGGGTAAGTGTTTTTGGGAGGGGGTAAGTGTTGATTTGGGAGGGGGTAAGTGTTGATTTTGGAGGGGGGTAAGTGTTGATTTGGGAGGGGGTAAGTGTTGATTTGGGAGGGGGGTAAGTGTTGATTTGGGAGGGGGTAAGTGTTGATTTGAGAGGGGGTAAGTGTTGATTTGGGAGGGGGGTAAGTGTGGATTTGGGAGGGGGTAAGTATTGATTTGGGAGGGGGTAAGTGTTGATTTGGGAGGGGGGTAAGTGTTGATTTGGGAGGGGGGTAAGTGTTGATTTGGGAGGGGGGTAAGTGTGGATTTGGGAGGGGGGTAAGTGTTGATTTGGGAGGGGAGTAAGTTTTGATTTGGGAGGGGGGTAAGTGTTGATTTGGGAGGGGGGTAAGTGTGGATTTGGGAGGGGGGTAAGTGTTGATTTGTGAGGGGGTTAATGTGGATTTGGGAGGGGGTAAGTGTGGATTTGGGAGGGGGTAAGTGTTGATTTGGGAGGGGGTAAGTGTGGATTTGGGAGGGGGTAAGTGTTGATTTCGGAGAGGGGTAAGTGTGGATTTGGGAGGGGGTAAGTGTGGATTTGGGAGGGGGGTAAGTGTTGATTTGGGAGGGGGGTAAGTGTGGATTTGGGAGGGGGTGAGTCTTATTAAATCCGTGTGTTAATGGAGACATGGAATGCAGGAGTTGGTTTAACAAGTCTTTACTGAATGGAGACAATCTGGAAACTGAAACTACTGAAGCCTGACAGGGCCTTTTATACAGGGATGGTCACTGCCGGTACTGCAGTCTGAGACCAGTTATTCCCTTAAAGGGACATACACAACAATTCCTCCCCTTTTAGATAAACAGTACATAACATTCATTTAACAACTAAATAATAACTAATTACAATTACAATTACGGTTGCTAGATACATTAGTTGAAGTTAAGCAATTATAAGTTCAGTCTTTGAGGAGGCTTCCTGATTCTGTCTGGATAACGCCTCTTTGGGATATCAGGTTCTTCTGGCAAGGTTGAGTCGGGATCAATGTCGTTGTTTGGTTCGTCTGCTTCCAATATCACCGATTCTGCGGTAGATGCAATTGGTACTTCGGTTTCATCGTCAGGTGTATCAGATCGTGGTGTGGAGTTGAGGTTTTCCAGTGACTCTAGAATCTGGTCAGCATGGCGTCTTACAATGCTTTTTCCAACGTCCACGGTATACATTAGAGGTCCTTGCCGTGTACAGATCGTTCCTGGCTGCCATTTCTCTGTGCGGTAGTCCCGGGCCAAAACTGGTTGACCTATCTTAAAACTCCTGGTCGGCCTTTCATTCATATTCTGAAACTGCCTGTTCTCCACATCTCTTCTGACGTTTGGCTTAACCAAATCCAAGCGGCATCGTAGTCTTCGATTGAAGAACATCATGGCTGGAGTTTGGTTGGTAACAGCATGTGTCGCATTCCGGTAGGCAAACAAGAAGTTATCCACCTTGTGTTGTAGGGGTATATCTTCATTGCACATTGCCTTGATAGCCTTCTTCAATGTTTGAACCAACCTCTCGGCCAATCCATTAGTGGCTGGATGATATGGGGCGGATGTGTAATGCTTAACACCATTGTTCTTTAAGAACCTCCGGAACTCTTCAGACACAAACTGTGGTCCATTGTCAGAGCAAATCTGTTCAGGCAGCCCATTCCTGGCGAATATGGTTCATAAGACTGTGATAGTTTTTTCTGTGGTGGTTGAGGACATTTTTATTACCTCTGGCCACTTTGAATGTGCATCCACCACAATTAAAAACATCGAGTCCATAAAGGGACCAGCAAAATCAATGTGCACCCTTTGCCATGGAGATGAGGGCCACTCCCATGGATGTAGAGGGGCTTGTGGTGGGGCGTTTTGGACCTTCTGACATCCTGTACAGCTCTTGGTCATCTCTTCAATTTCTCTCTCGATTCCCGGCCACCACACAAACGCTCTGGCAAAGTTCTTCATTTTTACCCCTCCCAGATGACCCTCATGAAGCTCATTGAGCACTCTATCCTTCAATTTGGGTGGAACTACTACTCTGGATCCACACATCAATGTTCCTCTGCACACTGACAGCTGTTCTCTTCTCGGCGAGAATGCTGGCAGCAGTGGTTCGCCATGTGCTGGCCATCCCTTCACCGTTAAATCATAGACCCAGGAGAGTGTCGGGTCATTTCGTGTTTCCTTTTCTATGTTTGCATTCGTCACAGGGAGGCATTCGACAATAGTCGAGTGGAATAACTCCACTGGATCCACTGCCAGTTCTTCTTCCACCGTCGGCAACGGTAGGCGTGACAATGCATCAGCATTCCCATGCTGTTTAGTTCCTTTGTACTCGATGTCATATTGGTGTGCCCCTAGGAAAAGGGACCACCTCTGTAGCCGTTGTGCTGTCATTATCGGTACGCCCTTCTGAGGGTTGAAAATGGAGACGAGAGGTTGATGATCAGTTAGTAGAGTAAATTTCTGACCGTGCAGGTAGTGATTGAACTTCTTCACCCCCCACACCAGGCTGAGGGCCTCTCTGTCAATCTGGGCGTAGTTACGCTCGGCTGAAGTTAACGAGCGTGACGCAAAAGCTATCGGCCTCTCAGAACCATCAAGGAATTTATGTGACAGTACCGCCCCAATGCCGTAGGGAGACGCATCACACGCCAGTCTTATCGGTAGTGATGGGTTGTAGTGAGCCAATACTTCTCTTGAAGTGATTAGGTCCTTACTCTTCTGAAAGGCCCGCTTACATTCATTGCTCCATTTCCATGCTACTCCCGTTTGTAGTAGGGCGTTCAGTGGATGCAGAATTGTGGACAAATTCGGCAAAAACTTATGGCAGTAATTCACCAATCCGAGGAATGACCTCAGTTGTGACACATTTTCAGGCGCTGGAGCCTTAACTACCGCTTCAATTTTGTCAGGGGACTTATGCAACCCCTCTTCATCAATTATGTGGCCACAATACGATATCTGTTTCTTAAAAAACTCGCACTTGGGGCGATTGGCCCGTAGCCCATGTTCACGTAGTCTAGTGAGCACCTGCTCTAGGTTGGCAAGGTGTTCACTGTTATCTTCACCTGTCACTAGGATGTTGTCCAAGTAACACTGAGTCCTCGGAATCCCTTGTAGGACTTGTTCCATCGCTCTTTGCCATATCGCCGGAGCTGATGCTACTCCGAATACCAGTCGATTATACTGGTAAAGACCTTTGTGAGCGTTTATCGTGAGATACTTCCTAGAGGATTCTTCAACCTCCATCTGCAAATATGCTTGCGCTAGGTCAATTTTTGTAGAACGCTTCCCTCCGGATAGTGAGGCGAAGATATCTTCTATCCTTGGAAGAGGATATTGTACTGTGTGAAGGACTGGGTTCACTGTCACCTTGAAGTCCCCACAGATGCGAACCTTCCTTGGCTCCTCAGACTTATTGTTTAACGTTTTCTTCATGACAGGAACGATGGGTGTCGCCCACTCGCTCCAGTCTACCTTAGATAACACGCCTGCATTCTCCAGATTCTCCAGCTCTGCCTCGACGGCTGGGGGAATTGCATATGGTACCGGTCTTGCTTTGAAAAACTTGGGAATTGCATTCTCCTCTATTTTTATCAAGGCGGTTACGCCTTTAAGAGTGCCCAATTCTTGTTGAAATACCTCTTTGGCGTCAGCTAAGATTGTTGACAATCGTCCAGGAGTGACGTCGTCATCCTTTTTACCAGCCACCGTCAGTGCCTGAATGGAGTGCCAGTCTAAACTTATCTTTCTGATCCATTCACGTCCCAATAACGGTGGTCCACCATCTTGCAGAATGTCGAGATACAATTTCCGTATTTTCTTGCCGTTGTATTCGACAGGCACCCTTATTTTTCCTCTGGGGTATACTTTTTGCCCCGTATACGTCCTCAAGACAATGGTGGCATAGTCGTTAGCACTGTTGCCTCACAGCGCCAGGGACCCGGGTTTGAATCCGGCCTCGGGTGACTGTCTGTGTGGAGTTTGCACATTCTCCCCGTGTTTGCGTGGGTTTCCTCCGGGTGCTCCGGTTTCCTCCCACAGTCCAAAGGTGTGCGGGTTAGGTTGATTGGCTATGATAAATTGACCCTTAGTGTTAGGGGGATTAAATACGTGGGGTTACGGGGATAGGGTGGGATATGTGTTGGTGTAGGGGTTACGGGGATCGGGTGGGATATGTGTCGGTGCAGGCTCGATGGGCCGAAATGGCCTCTATCTGCACTGTGGGGTTTCTGTGATTCTGTGATTCTGTGATGTCTCTCTCAAGGGTTTGTGTGAGAATAGCCGCTCGTAGTCTCGTCGATTCATGACGGTTAGAGCTGATCCTGTATCCAATTCCATTTTGACTTGAGACCCTGCTATCGTGAGGGTGACCCAAATGGTTCGGTGATCCTCTTTTGCGATTACGTTGTGAAGTTTGAGACAGCTTAATCTCTTGTTCCCGGATTCACTATCGCTCATCTGGTCTTCGGAACTACTGTCCGTCATCTTTTGTACTTTCCTGTACGGTTCCTTGTTAGCCTTTTTATTGTCGTTGGTCTTCTTCTCAGACCTGCAAACTCGTGCAATGTGTCCCATCTTTCCGCATTGCCTGCATATTTTGTCCTTGGACCAGCAGTCCTTCTGGTCATGGTTTGTTCTGCCGCAGCGACAACATTTTGCAAATCCCCGTGTCATTTCGTGGGTGCCGTATTCCTGTGGCTTTTGTTGTATTTCCGCAGCTCCCCTTGCTGTTGCTTCGTACGATACTGCCACGCTGAAAGCCTTATCTAGCGTCAGCTCTTTCTCTGAGAGTAACCTCTTCTGGGTTCCTTCACTCAGGAGTCCACAGACAAATTTGTCCCGTAAGGTATCTGCCAGTCCTGCTCCGAACTGGCAGTGCTTTGATAGCTTGCATAGTTCCGTAAGGTAATCAGCATTGCTCTCATTTTTATGCTGATTTCTCCTGTAGAATTTAAATCTTTCTGCTATCAGCAGCGGTGTACGATTTAGGTGTTCCTGTAGGATAGCAACAATTTCGTTAAAACTCTTCGCCTTCGGTGTGGCTGGAGTAATCAGGTCCCGCAATAGGCCATACGTTCTTGCGCCCATTAACTTTAGCAATACCGATGCCTTTTTCCCCTCGGCTATTTCGTTTGCCTCGCAATATTCCTCGACTCTTTCCACATACGTGGTCCAGTCTTCTATTGCATTATCGAAGGCAGTGAATCGCCAGTCTTTGGCATCTTGAAAATCTAAGATGGCGTCTCCCGCGCTTTTCCTTCGTCCCTGGTGGATCAAAATGGCGCCTCCTGCGCTTTTCCTTCTTCCCCGCCGAGTTAAGATGGCGCCTCCCGTGCTTTCCCGCCGCTGCCGCTGCTGTCAATGCCGCTCTCCGCGGTATTTTTATTTTTAACCGTTCCCGTCGAGGAGCGGACCCTCTGGGACACGTCCCTCCCTCTTCTTAGGTCCGAATGCTGCCCGGCTGCGAAGCACCGGCCGCGCCCTGTGTGCTCCACCCTCTCTCTCTCTCTTTGCTTCCCGACTCGCTGCCCGGCCCCGTTGCAGAGCCACCCGATCGAGCTCTTGCCTGCCGCAGCCCAGGCAGGATCAGTGCACTACCTGCCACCAGCCCGATTAGCTGGGAAACCACAGACTGGGGAACCAAGCCTGGCTCTTGACAGTCTCCCCTGCAAGTTTTCAATCCGATGATTTGGAGGGCGGTTGCCCACGGTCGACGCCCGTTTCTCGAGTTTCTTTGGATTATTTTTTTTTTCTTTTCTGGCTTCGACCTTCAATAACGTCGTCTGAGGTGCTGCCGAGTTGCAGGTAAGTTCGTTTCTTACTCGTCGCCAGTATTAAATCCGTGTGTTAATGGAGACACGGAATGCAGGAGTTGGTTTAACAAGTCTTTACTGAATGGAGACAATCTGGAAACTGAAACTACAGAAGCCTGCCAGGGCCTTTTATACAGGGATGGTCACTGCCGGTACTGCAGTCTGAGACCAGTTATTCCCTTAAAGGGACATACACAACAAGTGTTGATTTGGGAGGAGGTGAGTGTTGATTTGGGAGGGGGGTAAGTGTGGATTCGGGAGGGGTTGTCGGTAATTGTGGATTTGGTGTGGGAGGGTGGTGCAAGTCCATGATCAGGGGAGGGTGGGGGTGGATGTGGTGGAAGCCCAGGGTAGGGGAGGCCCAAAGTATCCTTGTGTGGCTGCGGGGGGGGGGGGGGTGGGGGCCGGGCGGCGGGCAGGAACGCGGTTCGAATACCCCCCTCCCCCCACACTATTCTTGTCGGGCGGTGGGATTGAAAGCGGCTCTGTTGTTTCAACGCATTATTTTCGCGGATTTTTTGCTCCACTTATCCTCTTCTGGTTGTTCCAGCTCCATTTACAACCCCTAGCCCAAGGCCAGGCAAGCAATCAGCACCCAAGCCTTTGCCAGTGGTGCTGTATCTTTCGGACGAGACGTTAAACCGAGGTTCCATCTGCCCTCTCAGGTGGACGTAAAAGATTCCACGGCACTATTTCAAAGAAGAGCAGGGGAGTTCTCCCCGGTGTCCAGGCCAACATTTATCCCTTAACGAAAATCACTAAAACAGTTATCTGGTCATTATCATATTGTTGTTCGTGGAGCTTTGCTGTGCGCAGATTGGCAGCCTTGTTCCTACCTTATAACAGTGACTACACTTCAAAAGTACTTCATTAGCTGTAATGTGCTTTAGGATATCCTGAGGTTGGAAAAGGCACGATATAATTGCAAAATCTTTCTTCCTTTCTTTAGTGGTGACTGTCGAGGATTGCGTGGAAGAAGCTTGGGTGACAGGCCCCTCAGTTGAGCTGTCCTGTCAGGAAGTGCCTGCCCTTCAGACAGCGCCTCTCTCCCTCTCTCTGGTGGCACAGTGTAGGCCCAGAACTTATTCTGTGACCCAATTCAGGCGCCAAGCCACACTCTTGGCACATTGCACAGTGTTGCACCACCACAATGCCCCAGTTTGCTTGTCTGCACAGCCGGATTTGACAAATATACATAACAACGTGCCACAGGTGCAACTGAGTTCTGTTACATTGCAGGGCAAATATTACAGGAAACTCTTTGGTATCCAGCACCGACGGGACCGGCGTGTTGCCGGCTGATCAAAAATTCCGGATGACGGAAAGGGTTATCTACCGAGACTATGTTAACAAAGAAAAATTTAAAAATCAAGAAATGTGCAGAATACAGTAATTGGGTACTCACCAACAGAATGTTGTGTTAAGTGGATGGTGGAAGATGCTTGATTAAGTACATTACTGCCAGTTGAGGGTAATGCAATGCAATGACTACCAGCAGCGTGGGAGACACACAGTACCCCTGTAAAATGGTGGATCAGAAGAGACTACTGGCAGCGCGGGAGAGTCTGACTCCTGTTACAGGGTATTGAGATGTTCCGACTCCCGACAGCGCCAAGAAGCCGAGTAGTGGCAGTTTGGAGAACTACCCCAACTGACTAACTCGGCCACCACGGGAGACTCGGACTCGGCAACATTGCCGGTTATTGAGGTGTTGTTTTCGGAGTGAGAATTTTGCCGGTTAATAGAGAATTCTGGATATTTAGGTGCCGTTTAAACGAGAGTTTCCTGTACATATATATACATAGAAGTTACAGAGCAGAAACAGGCTATTCAGCCTAACTGGTCTGTGCTGGTGTTTATGCTCCACACGAGCCTCCTCCCACCCTACTGCATCTCACCCTATCAGTATATTCTTCTATTCCTTTCCTTTCTCCCCCATGTACTTATCCAGCTTCCCCTTAAATGCATCTATGCTATTCGCCTCAACTACTCCATGTGGTAACAAATTCTATTTTCTAACCTCTCTCTGGGTAAAGAAGTTTCTCCTGAATTCCTTATTGGATTTATTAGTGACTATCTTATATTTATGGTTACTCATTTTGGACGGGAACAATCACTTAAGCACCTACAGAGTTGAATAGATTTCTCTTAGTTTGCAAGAGGGCTTGCTCCTTTTCCTCAGTTTCATGCACATCTTCAAAATTATGTTTTGTGAAAAAATAAAGATCCTGTCAGAGAATCAAATTTTGAACAATGGGCGACATTTAGAAAGGGTTAGCATTGAAATTATAGCTATTTTCTTGTCTGGTTGTTTGACATGCAGCAAATATCTTTGTATTTGTAGTCCTATATAAAGCACAGAGCTCGCATAACATTGAGTACACATTTTTTTCTTTCTCACAAAGATTGGGACCATCCATTTAGGTGCCTCTGCTGTTTCCCCCCATTCCCCTTGCCCAACAAGCCCCCATAGGCTTCCCTGCCTTAGCCCTGAACCCACGTCTTTCTCTAATTTCTCTCCTATCTCCCCTCACACCCTTTCTGAGCACCACTTGTTCATGAGACCCATCTCCTGCTCCCTTGACCCCAGTTCCACTAAATTGCTGACCATCCAACATCTCTTCCTGGCCTCCATGCTGGCTGGCATTGTAAATGGTTCTGTCTCCTCAGGTTCTGCTTTCTCCCTCCTTTCAAAACCACCACCATCACACGCTTCCTCAAAAAATCTCTCCAAAGTCCTTGAACGTGTTGTCACCTCCTAAAATCTATGCTCATCTTTCCCTCAAGCCCCTGTTTGAATCTCTCCCATCAGGTGCTATATAAATGCAAGTGTTTTTAAAAGGAAAGGCATTGTATTTATATAACACCTTTCATGAGTTCAGGATGTCGCAACGCGCTTTACAGCCAATGAAGTACTTTTGAAATTTAGTCATTTGTTATTAATATTATTATTAGAAATACTCTTTTTCGAATGTATTAAATCAGGCCAAAAATATAATGTTGACTGTGAAACAAAACTGTTGTCCTCATGGCTTGCTCCATGGCTTACAAAGCAAATAGACCTTCCATGTGTCTGTGCAGAAAATTAATTAGCTGTTATAGCTTACCAGATCTGTCACTAAATTGGATTGTTTATGCCCATAGGTGAATGGTGTGCTCCCTCTGACATTTCCGATACTTTGGTTCCTAGTCAATACTTATGGTGAAGCTCGAATGCTTACCCTGTTAATAAAGCCGACATCAAATTGTATGGTATGCAGTTTTATTAAAAAAAAGCATTTGTAAAAATCAACACTAATATCTGTGCCTGTCAATGACCAAGTTTGTCAATTTTTCTCATGCTTGTTGGTTAAGTGTTTAGGTTTCTGTGCGTTTCTGCTACTAATTTGGCTAGTTCCCACTTTAGAAGTCACCAATCAAGGCCTTTCTGTTCAATCTCAATTTACTCACAAATACATTCTACCAAAGAAATTTCCATCCCAATTACTTTGAATGTAAAGAGGGGAAGACAGATGCTGTGCTGGAAGGAGGGGAAGGCGATTGGACAGAGTCACTGTGGAGGGGATTAAAGGGAGTACGAGAGGCCCCTTTTGGTAGCCTGGTTGAGCGGGTGATGCAGAGAGGGAGAGAGAAAGAACCCGATTGTGAAGGGGAGTGAGGGAGACTTTCCCAGTGTGTTGGGGAGGGTGTGGAGAGAAGGTAACCTATTGGGAGGAGGTGGGGAAAGAGACGCTTTTGAAGGCTAGGGAAAGAAGAGGAGAGAGAGAGAGAGAGTGAGTGTGTGAGAGAGCTATCCTGGTAAGCTGGGAATGGGGAAGTGATCCCTGTTACATTGTTATAGTATCACATTGTTAAATGGAACTACTTTGGTATGGAAATACTTTGGTATGGTGTAGTTATATTGCTATGTGGCACACTGTGCACGGGCAGTGCACAGTGCAGCGTCGGACATCTTGTATCACTCCGCACCATGCGGCAGCACTGTAACAAAGCAAAAATACAGCAAAGTAAAAGCACTAACTAAAATGAACTAAAAGTGTCTGTAATATATATAGTATAAGAACACAAGGAGACACAACAATCCCATTGCAGGAATGTGGTGTCTAGCTCTGCTAAAATAGAAGGGAAAATTGCAGTTGGGGCTTGGCGGGCCCATGTCATGAAACAATTGCCCTCTAACTCACCATGAGCAATGATGTGGAGATCTATGTTTAAAATAATTAGAGGCATCTCCTGCCCCTTTTAATTGAAAATAGAATAAGTAAAAATATCTTTGAATATATCTGTTTATATACAAGAGCTTTCTGAAATAAATCACAATATTAAAATTGCCAGCTACAGCTTCTTCATAACAATTTGGGACTCCTGCTTTTAAATTGTTACTGATTAACAACAACAACTTGCATTTATATAGCATCTTTAATGTAGTAAAACATCCCAAGGCGCTTCACAAAACCGATTATCAAACAAAATTTGTCACCGAGCCACATAAGGAGATATTAGGACAGGTGACCAAAAGCTTGGTCAAAGAGGTAGGTTTTAAGGAGCGTCTTAAAGGAGGAGAGAGAGGTAGAGAGGCAGTGAGGTTTAAGGAAATAATCCCAGAGCTTAGGACTGAGGCAGCTGAAGGTACAGCCGCCAATGGTGGAGCAAAGAAAATCGGGGATGGTCAAGAGGCCAGAATTGGAGGGGTGCAGAGATCTCAAAGGGTTGTAGGACTGGAGGAGATTAGAGATAATGAGGGGTGAAGCCATGGAGGGATTTGAAAACATGGATGAGAATTTTAAAATCGAGGCGTGCCAGAATCAAAATCCAATGTAGGTCAATGTATAAGGATATTAAAACAAAACATCATCGAATTATCAGAGAGTAACTTACTGCTTCTACTTCTATTAACATTGCAAATCTGTCCCACATAATTAGGACAAGTGGTTTGAGACATGGAGAATGTTCTGGGCTACCTTACGAGGGAGAGCTCCTGCCCTTTGTCACACTGCCAGCCTTCTCCACAACCTTGGCTCTATCACGGTAAAAATCTACAGCTTTCATATCACATCTCAATTTGCCCTTGATTCTAGAGGAAGACTTGCGCGACCTAGTTCTGAGCTCAGATTAACTGAAAATGAGTTTGTAACGGTAGTGAAATCTTTAGAGCATTTCATTAATTTAAGTTGCAAAATTATATTGTTTAAACACATAGGTGATGATCTAAGGGAAAACATAAATATAGATTAATGCTAATACAGTAGCAAAATACTGCAGATGCTGGAAATCTGAAATAACAACAGAAAAAGCTGGAAACACTCAGCAGGTCAGGCAGCATCTGTGGAGAGAGAAACAGAGCTAACATTTCAGGCCCATGATGAAAGGTCACCGACCTGAAACATTAACTCTGTTTCTCATTCCACAGATGCTGAAGCACTAGTATGGAAGGTAGCATCATCAGAACAGATGCGGCGGAGACGGAGAAACTGGGAGAATGGAATAGAGTCCTTACAGGAAGCGGGGTGGGAGGAAGTGTAGTCCAGGTAGCTGTGGGAGTCAGTGGCCTTCTAGTGCTTCTGATATGTCTTCCTTTTTCCTCAACTGCGGATTTCCCTCAACCGTGGTTGACACAGCCCTCGACCATGTCCGTTCTATTTCCCACATTTCTGCTCCCACCCCATCCCCTCCCTCCCAGAACCACGATAGGGTTCCCCTTGTCCTCACCTTTCACCCCACCAGCCTTCACATTCAACGGATCATCCTCCGCCATTTCCGCCACCTCCAGTGTGATTTCACCACCAAACGCATCTTCCCCTCCCCTCCCCTTTCAGCATTCCGGAGGGACCGCTCCCTCCGCAGCACCCTGGTCCACTCTATCACCCCCAACACCCCCTCCCCTCCCCACGGTACCTTCCCATGCAAGCACAGGAGATGCAACATCTGCCCTTTTACCTCCACTCTTCCCACTGTCCAGGGCCCCAAACACCCCTTCCAGGTGAAACAGCGATTTACTTGTACTTCTCGCAATTTAGTATACTGTATTCGCTGCACACAATGCGGTCTCCTCTACATTGGGGAGACCAAACGCAGATTGGGTGACCGCTTTGTGAAACACCCCCGTTCAGTCCGTAAGGGTGACCCCGAGCTTCCAGTCGCTTGTTACTTTAATTCTCCGCTCCACTCCCACTCTGACCTCTCTGTCCTTGGCCTCTTACACTGTTCCAATGAAGCTCAATGAAAGCTCGAGGAACAGCACCTCATCTTTCGATTAGGCACTTTACAGCCTTCTGGACTCAACATTGAGTTCAACAATTTCAGACCATAACCTCTGCCCCTATTTTTTCAGGCAGCAACTGTTGCTGATTCTGCCATCCCCATTTGCAACATTTAATCTCTCCTGCCTTCCATCCTGTCACAGACCGTCCATTTTGTTCTTTCCTCCCCTCCCCCTGCCTCTGCGCCTGCTTAAAACCTGTTACATCTCTAACTTTTTCCAGTTCTGACGAAGGGTCACAGACCTGAAAGGTTAACTCTGTTTCTCTCTCCACGGATGCTGCCTGACCTGCTGCGTGTTTCCAGCATTTCCTGTTGTTATTATAGATTAATGCTGCCTGGAGTGTTTTTTCAAACCTAAATGCGTATTTGTGCAAGAGGTTGTTACATATGTTGCTGCCATTGATCCTCGGTCTAATCCCACCCCTAAAAGAGTATCTGCACCGATGTAATATAGAACTTTTAAAATTACAGTTCACAGCTATCTTTTGTGCAAAGTTCCTTTTGTGCTATTAACTTGTATTTCAGAAGATCAAGGGCACAACCTGCTGTCACTGCTACTACATCCCAAAAGATGCAACATCATTAAATGCAACTTATGCTCTGTATGTCCTGTTACCACCCACACAGGTAATAATCAATTCGTATTTCGTATAATGATGTAATAAAAGTTGCAAGTTCTCAGGTATTGCTGTGCCAAAATATAAAAGGCAAAAATTTGCGGCGTATTTAGACTATTCACCAACTTCTGTGAACCACCGACTGTAGCCCCTCCATTATAAGAACATAAGAAATAAGAGCAGGAGTAGGCCATTTGGCCCCTCGAGCCTGCTCCGCCATTCGATAAGATCATGGCTGACCTGATCTTGGCCTCAACTCCACTTTCCTGCCCGCTCCCCATAACCCTTGACTCCCTTACCATTCAAAAATCTGTCTGTCTCCACTTTTAAAAATATTCAATCACCCAGCCTCTACAGCTCTCTGGGGTAGAGAATTCCGAAGATTCACGACCCTCTGATAGAAGAAATTCCTTCTCATCCCTTATTCTGAAACTATGCCCCCTAGTTCTAGATTCCCCCACGAGGGGAAACATCCTCTCTGCATCTACCCTGTCAAGCCCCCTCAGAATCTTATATGTTTCAATAAGATCACCTCTCATTCTTCTAAACTCCAATGAGTATAGGCCCAATCTGCTCAACCTTTCTTCATAAGACAACCCCTTCATCTCAGGAATTACCCCAGTGAACCTTCTCTGAACTACCTCCAATGCAAGTATATCCCTCCTTAAATAATGGTGAATTATGGTGAATAATGGGGGGGTTCCACTGTAGTATGAAGTGATTTATTCCCCTCCTCACACAGTGTTAATATGTGGTACACTCCAAAGGGCAGTGCAATGTACATTGGCTGCCAAAGGATGGTGCACAGCACAAGTCGCTCAGGTGGGTAGGGGTTATGAGTAGATGATCGGGTTGCCAACTCTCCCTGATTGTCCTGGAGTCTCCTGGAATTAAAGGTTAATTCCCCGGATACTGCTGTGAGCAATCTGGGAGAAAAAGTATAGGGAATTCTCAAAATTATTATTGAATGGTACCCGTCTGATCCTTGGGCCCCTCCTGCTCCCAGAATCGGGCCCTGCCTGAACATCAGATCCTTCCCCCTCCCCACCAGAGGTGGCAACCATCTTTAGTGCACATAGTTACATCCCGTTTCTACTGAACTACAAACATGCTATAAACAAAATAACTTTTATAAAAGGTCTACAGTTGCTAAAGCAAATTTATATGTTTCCTTATGAGATTTTGGTGAGGCCTACAGTCTGAAGACCTTTGCTGCAACTGGTGCACAAAGATTTATCGATGTATTTTTAAGCATATTACTCAAGCTAAGGAGGGTCGGTAACCATAGGACAGGGATTTAAGGTAATTGGCAAAAGAACCAGGGAGGGGAAGATGAGGAGAATTTTTTTACACAGCGAGTTGTTATGATCTGGAATACACTGCCTGAAAGGGTGGTGGAAGCAGATTTCATAGTAATTTTAAAAAGGGAATTGGATAAATACTTGAAAATTTGCAGGGCTATGGGGAAAGAGCAAGGGGTGTGGGACAAATTGGATCGCTCTTTCAAAGAGCCAACACAGGCACGATGGGCCGAACGATCTCCTTTGGTGCTGCATGATAGGTAAGGCCACTTAAGTTTGGTTGACTTGCCCCATTAGGTGCTGTGCTGTGTGGATAAACAAGGAGTCCTCTCCTGGCCCAGCTCTTGCCCAGATAAAGTATTTTTCTTCACCGAAGCACACCACCCCACCAAGCCACAGGATGAAAACCTTACAACCCCAATCAGTTTGAAGACAGCTCGCTTCACCAGCTGCACAATGCAGCAAGGAAATGAACGCGTAAGTCGCTGAATTGTTTATTGCTTCCGTTCAAATGCAGTTTCAGATATATTTTCCCAGCGACAGAGGAGCCTGACATTTAAGACCACTTGTTGTACTGAGAAAAACATCGACGCTCAAAACGGTCTGTTCTCTCGTTGAAAGGGCACTCTGTAATCCCAAGAATTTAAAAGGAGCAAAAATCTATAAAATACTTACATTCAGCCGCTCTTTTACAAAACTTAATCCTGCACTGAACTGAGACACGTTTTAACCAAATTAAAGGCGGATGTTAGCACCAGCGTTTTATCAGAATAATGAAACAGTCCATACAGTCTACGTGCACTTGAAAAATCTTTACATCAAATGCAATCAAGTAAAAGTCTTCTAAAATCATTTTGAGATAGAAATTGGTATGCGATTTATGTGCCTATTTTACATCCGGAAATTGGGTGCAACAGTTTGTACCCCAAAAATATTTTTAAATGTTTAAATATTTTTGGGGCATAAAACAGGCACAAAGCATAACAATTTAGCAATGGGGTGGCCTTCATCCCGAGCGGACGCTTAAAACACACGTTGGGCCCCTTGAATAGGTACATTAGGGGGCTTAACACCTGTTGAAGGACCCCATTCAGATATGAGTCCACGATGAGGGGCACAGGCATCGGGCCTACTCTACTCAGGTATTCTGCCACCAGTTAAAGATATTTTTTATCTACTGGCTACTGTGAAAGAAAGAACTTGCATTATATCGCACCATTCTCAACTGTGGGACGTCCCAAAGCACTAGCCGACCAACAAAGTACTTTTTAAAATAAAAACAGAAAATGCTGGAAATACTCAGCAGGTCAGGCAGCATCTGTGGAGAGAGAAACAGAGTTAACGTCAGAACTGGAAAAAGCTGGAGATCGAACAGGTTTTTAAGCAAGTGCAGGGGCAGGGAAAGGGGGGAGGGGAGGAAACAACAAAAGGGAAGGTCTGTGATAGGATGGAAGGCAGGAGAGATTAAGAGACATTAAGAGATGGTGCAAGGCAAGAGGAGATGGTTAAGAAACAAAAGATGGCTCTAAATGAAGTGTAAATGGCACTAGCAGAAGGAGAGACAGCTGCCATGTGGGACAGAGAATAAATAAATAAATAAATAAATGAATGGGGGGGAAAACGGACAGGGGCAAAGGTTGTGGTCTGAAATTGTGGAACTCTGTTGAGTCCAGAAGGCTGTAAAGTGCCTAATCGAAAGATGAGGTGCTGTTCCTCGAGCTTATGTTGAGCTTCATTGGAACAGTGTAAGAAGCTGAGGACACTGAGGTCTGAGTGGGAGTGGAGCGGAGAATTAATGTGACAGGCGACCGGAAGCTCGGGGTCACCCTTATGGACTGAATGGAGGTGTTCCGCAAATCGGTCACCCAATCTGCGTTCGGTCTTCCCAATGTAGAGGAGACCGCATCGTGAGCAGCGAATACAGTATACTAAATTGCAAGAAATACAAGTAAATCGCTGTTTCATCTGGAAGGTGTGTTTGGGGCCCTGGACAGTGGGAAGGGTGGAGGTAAAAGGGCATGTGTTGCATCTCCTGCACTTGCACGGGAAGGTGCCGGGTGAAGGGGAAGGTTTGTTAGGGGTGATAGAGGAATGTACCTGGAGGGAGCGGTCCCTTCGGAATGCTGAAAGGGGAAGTGAGGGGAAGATGTGTTTGGGGGTGGGATCACGCTGGAGGTGGTGGAAATGGCAGAGGATGATCTGTTGAACGTGGTGGCTGGTGGGGTGAAAGGTGAGGCCAAGGGGAACCCTATCGTGGTTCCAGGAGGGAGGGGATGGGGTGAGAGCAGAAGTGCGGAAAATAGAACGGACACGGTCAAGGGCCATGTCAACCATAGTAGAGGGGAATCCTCGGTTGAGGACAAAGGAGACATGTCGGAAGCACTGGTATGGAAGGTGGCATCGTCAGAACAGACGCGGCGGAGACGGAGAAACTGGGAGAATGGAGTAGAGTCCTTACAGGAAGCGGGGTGGGAGGATGTGTAGTCCAGGTAGCTGTGGGTGTCAGTGGGCTTGTAGTGAATGTTTGTCAAAAGCCTATCCCCAGAGATGGAGACAGAGAAGTCGAGGAAGGGAAGGGAAGAATCAGAGATGGGCCATGTGAAGGTGAGGGAAGCGTGGAAATTGGAAGCAAAGTGAATGATATTTTCTAGTTCAGGGCGAGAGCAGGAAACGTCACCGATACAGTCATCAATGTACCGGAAAAAGAGGTGAGGGAGGGGAACTGAGTAGGACTGGAACAAAGAATGTTCCACATATCTCACGAAAAGGCAGGCATAGCTGGGACCCATGTGGGTTCCCATAGCAGCACCTTTAATTTGGAGGAAGTGAGTGGAGTCAAAGGAGAAGTTCAATGTGAGAACAAGTTCAGTCAGGCGGAGGAGGGTGGTGGTGGATGGGCACTGGTTGGGCCTCTGTTCAAGGAAGAAGCAGAACACTCTCAGGCCATCCTGATGGGGGATGGAGGTGTAGAGGGATTGGACGTCCATAGTGAAAAGGAGACGGTTGGGGCCAGGAAACTGGAAACTGTTAAAGTGACGGAAGGCGTCGGAAGAGTCGCGGATGTAGGTGGGACGAGACTGGACAAGGGGAGAAAAAATAGAGTCGATATAGGAAGAGATAAGTTCCGTGGGGCAAGAACAGGCTGAAACGATGGGTCTACCGGGGCAGTCCTGTTTGTGGATCTTGGGAAGGAGGTAGAAGCAGGCTGTGAGGGGTTGGGGAATTATGAGGTTGGCGGCCGTGGAGGGAAGATTTCCAGAGGAGATGAGGTCAGTGATGGTCTTGGAAATGGTGGCTTGATGTTCGGTAGTGGGGTCATGGTCCAGGCGGAGGTAGGAGAAGGTGTTGGAGAGTTGGCGATCAGCCTCCGCTAGGTAGAGGTTGGTTCGCCAAACAACAACAGCACCAGCCTTGTCAGCAGGTTTAATGACAATGTTGGGGTTGGATCTGAGAGAATGGAGTGCTGCAAGTTCAGAGGGAGATAGGTTGGAGTGAGTGAGGGGAGCAGAGAAATTGAGACGGCCGATGTCACGCCGGCAGTTTGCAATGAAAAGATCTAGAGAGGGTAAGAAGCCAGGGGGAGGGGTCCAGGTGGAACTCGAATTCTGAAAACAGGAGAATAGGTCAGCTGTGCGGGGGGGAAGAATCCTGGCAAAAGAAGTGGGCACAGATACGAAGGCGGCGGAAAAAGAGTTCAGGGATGGTCAGAGGGGATAGTGAAAACACGGCAGGGGGTGAGATTGGAAGAAGGGATGGGGTCAGAGGAAAGTGAAGGGGAATAAGGTTCCGGAGGGGTGTTGGTGTCCAAGAGTTGTTGAAGCTTGCGATCCTTGACACCTGAAAGGAAGAAAAAAAGTTTTTTGTTAAAGCGCCGGATGAGGCAAAGAATGAAATGGAACTGCGGACCAGGACAGCTTTGAGATAGTGAGTTGGTGCTGCTGAAGAAAGAGGTCGAGAGTGTTCATGTGGCGGCGCATGGCATTCAGCGTGGATCTCAGGATACAGCGAGAGCAGTGGTTCAAGGAACGCTGAATATCTTGGAGATATCTGTAGTCCTGGGTGAATCCAAAACATGAGGGGTGGAATTTCAGTTGGAATCCACGTGACGTAAGTCAGAGCCGGAGACAGTTGCTGAGGAAAGGTATGTGGCTGTGAAAGCGAGTTTTGGTAGATACCTGATCAAACACGAGAAGGGAGACAGAAAGCAATGAAGATGAACAAGGTAAAAGAGACAAATGGAAATCCCGTCGGAGAGAAGAGCAGAACTTCTTCAATGTGGGCATTTTCAGAAGAGAAGTGGCAGTTTTGCCTGGCTGAACTTGTTCTCACATTGAACAACTTCTCCTTTGACTCCACTCACTTCCTCCAAATTAAAGATGTTGCTATGGGAACTGTAAGATTCGCGAAATTTTCATTAAATAATCACGTAGGAAAATAGGGTTAATAAAACAGCTTTATTGACCAAAAGAAGCTTATACAGAGAAACCTTTGATAAAAGGGCACACAAAATGGCCGCCAGACCTCGTGACCAGCTTCTGGGACCATTTGAATTTCTGTTACTGCAAGCCAGACAGGCTTGTGGATTGAAGAGATTAAAAGCCCGCGAAAACCAGTTTCGGGAAGCCGAAACTCATGGAACTGAGTATACATATTGATTAGATTATAAGTACAGGGCAGATTTGGGTGACAGGATGAGACCCATCAAGAAATGGGCGGACAATTGAACGAAAGCTTAAACCCATTACATTGTACAAAGAGAAGCCGTTTAACAGCCATCCAGGGCAATCTCCAGACCGATCAATATACAAACCAAGTTACGGTGACAAAGCAAAGACATTATCGGCCCAGGAAGGCCAGTTCAGCTATCACCGACTCCCGTTATGAAGACAAAACACCCCTGCAGAGAGTTCTGCCCGCCAAAATTATTACAAAGACAGGACTATGATTTGGCGGGAGATAAGAATGTTCCAAAAAGTATAACTGTGGATTGAGTAAAGTCCATCAGTGAGTTCTCCATCGGTACGCTTCGGGACAGACTCTTCGGAACAATTTCTGTTCGGAACGTGTTCGGTGTTCGGCCAGGCAAGGCCCGGCCACGACGAGAAGACGACGAGAAGAGTTCGGCTTGGAAGCCAGCTCGGCCAGGCAAGGTCCGGCCACAACGGGAAGACGACGAGGGAGGCCCGGGTACTTTTGTCGGGAGATCATCGATGACCCAGGCCGGAGTAGAAGACACTCAGGGCCCGGTACCCCAGTTCTTCAACATCACATCGGCGAGCGCTCATCGCAGGAGAACCAAGAGGAAAACAAGCTGCGCCAGAAGCTTCCAAACCCACGTGACGACGGAAAGCTGTGTCGAAAGGCTGCAAAGCCTTTTTCGCAATTCTTAAAGTGGTGAGCATGATCCCGAGTCCCTCAAATCGAAACTTAATTAGGTCTAGGGGAGGGGGTTAAGGGTAATTGTAATGTGTTACCCCTTGTACGATGTGCCGTGTGTTCCCCATTTCTATAGAGTTAAGTTTATAGATGTGTGCATGCTTGTAGTTGCTTTAATCTGTACATATGACATGTATTTTATGATGCTGCAAACTGTTCAATAAAGGCATCCATTTCGTGCTATTCGACCTGGTCTATTGAGTTTTTCTGCACTACAGCTCCCTGCACCTAAGTCCAAGGTCTAGAACCATAGGGGCGAGTGGGTCGAACCACTCACGGGTAATTATTGCAAGAAGCCTGGCAGGAGACCAGAGCAAGCAAGAGAAACCCCCTACAGAACCCGCATGGGTCCCAGCTATGCCTGCCTTTTCGTGGGATATGTGGAACACTCTTTGTTCCAGTCCTACTCAGGTCCCCTCCCTCACCTCTTTTTCCAGTGCACTGATGACTGTGTCGGTGCTGTTTCCTGCTCTCGCCCTGAACTAGAAAATTTCATTCACTTTGCTACCAATTTCCACCCTTCCCTCACCTTCACATGGTCCATCTCCGACTCTTCCCTTCCTCGACTTCTCTGTCTCCATCTCTGGGGATAGGTTATTGACAAACATTCACTACAAGCCCACCGACTCCCACAGCTACCTGGCTACACTTCCTCCCTTCCCGCTTCCTGCAAGGACTCTATTCCATTCTCCCAGTTTCTCTGTCTCCACCACATCTGCTCTGACAGTGCCACCTTCCATACCAGTGCTTCTGACATGTCTTCCTTTTTCCTCAACCGAGGATTCCCCTCTACTGTGGTTGACACAGCCCTTGACCGTGTCCATTCTATTTCCCGTACTTCTGCTCTCACCCCTTCCCCTCCCTCCCGGAACCACGATAGGGTTCCCCTTGTCCTCAACTTTCATCCCACCAGCCTCCACATTCAACGGATCATCCTCTGCCATTTCCGCCACCTCCAGCATGATCCCACCACCAAACACAGCTTCCCCTCACCTCCCCTTTCAGCATTTCGAAGGGACCGCTCCCTCCGCGATACCCTGGTCCACTCCTCTATCACCCCCAACACCCCTTCCCCTTCACCTGGCACCTTCCCGTGCAAGCGCAGGAGATACAACACATGCCCTTTTACCTCCACCCTTCCCACTGTCCAGGGCCCCAAACACTCCTTCCAGGTGAAATAGCGATTTACTTGTACTTCTTGCAATTTAGTATTCGCTGCTCACGATGCGGTCTCCTCTACATTGGGGAGACTAAACGCAGATTGGGTGACTGCTTTGCGGAACACCTCCGTTTAGTCCGTAAGGGTGACCCCGAGCTTCCGGTCGCTTGTCACTTTAATTCACCGCTCCACTCCCACTCAGACCTCACCATCCTCGGCCTCTTATACTGTTCCAATGAAGCTCAACGTAAGCTTGAGGAACAGCACCTCATCTTTCGATTAGACACTTTGCAGCCTTCTGAACTCAACATTGAGTTCAACAATTTCAGACCATAACCTCTGCACCTATCCTTTTTTCCCCATTTATTTTATTTATTATTTTTTTCTCTCTCCCACATGGCAGCTGTCTCTCCTTCTGCCAGTGCCATTTACACTTCATCTAGAGCCATCTTTCATTTCTTAACTTGTCCCATTACCATCTCCTTTTGCCTTGCACCATCTCTTAATCTCTCCTGCCTTCCATCCTATCACAGACCTCCCCTTTTGTTCTTTCCTCCCCTTCCCCCCTTTCCCTGTGCTTGCTTAAAAACCTGTTCGATCTCCAGCTTTTTCTAGTTCTGACGAAGGGTCATCAACCTGAAACGTTAACTCTGTTTCTCTCTCCACAGATGCAGCCTGACCTGCTGAGTATTTCCAGCATTTTCTGTTTTTATTTCAGATTTCCAGCATCCGCAGTATTTTGCTTTTGTAAAAGTATTTTTTAAGTGTAGTTGCTGTTGTAATGAAGCAAATGCGGCAGCCAATTTGTGCACAGCAAGGTCCCACAATGAGATCAATGACCAGATAATCCGCTTTTAGTGATGTTGTTTGAGAGATAAATATTGGCCAGGACACCGGGGAGAGCTCCCCTGCTCTTCTTCGAATAGTGGCCATGGGATCTTTTGCAGCCACCTCAGAGGAGTAGTGATGTACAGAGCAGTCACGCAGCAAGTGAGCTGGAGAGCCTATAACTTTCCAGGCTCCTCCACCACACAATTTTCACCTAGAACAGCATTTTGACATTCGGCATTTGTCAGACCCTGATTTTTTTTTAAATTAAAACTTACATTTTTTTTATTAAGTAGCCTTAATTTTACCAACAACTCAAATGGATATCACCAGCTATATATGATGTGCTTTTAATATCTAAGCAGCAAGAATGTAACGAATGGGAACTTCCAGATAGAAGTATTTCTTTCTCAGAAAGGATGACACATACCAGTTGAAGGGTTGCGGTATTTTAATTTTCTTTTCCCTTATCAGATAGACATTTGAATATAGTCCTTGTGCTTCTGTCCTTGTGCAGTGGATTTAGGTACACGAAGCTTTCAACTGAGAGCTTGTTCCCTAATATAATTATTGTTTATTTCAAAAGTTCTAATTTTCAAATATAACCTTGCATTTCCTACACAACGCTTTGATATTTGATGCAGGAGATGTGATTCTGCAAATTCGTACAATGCTCGCATCAAACTCATTGAAATGTTGCAAAAACAATAAACCTCATTTTTGTTTCTTGTGAGGAAAGTGTAGATGGTGAAGAAAATGAATGTAGTATGAATGTTCGTACCTGAGTTTCACCGATCTGTAAATATACCTCTGTGAGTTTTAAAACCGTTTATTGTGACTGTTCAGTCATTTCATGTGGTTTCTTCAACCTGGAGCTGAATATTTATGAGCAGCTCTCGATCTGTAAACTTCTTTCACCGACAACAATTAGCCCCCAATTGACCTCAGGATGTGCAGCAGTTAGATTTTATGGCTTTAAAGGGATGGGCAAATGCTTTTCCACCTTAGCGGCAGAATAATATATTGTGTGTCACATGGTGTAACACTCCTGTCATTGTAAAACAGTGCACCATTTGATGTACCATGAGCAATGCCATGGGAGATCTGCTCGCTTGCAACTGGATTTGGATAGATTAGGAAAGTGGATCAAAGGCTTTGAAATGTCCTTCAATGTAATGAAATGTAGTTATCCTGTGATCACTGAGCGTGTGAACATAGACTTGATACCGAGGTTATGTGCTCACTGGAGAGATGATGGCTTAGAGGAGATCTAATGTGTAGGTGTTTTAGATTATTAAAGACATGGCGGGAAAAATTCAGTTGTTTGCGCCTCCCGTTAGCTTCTTAAGAGGGTGCTAATGGGGCGCAAAGCAACTAGCGCCCGGGCGCGGCAATGTTTGCGCCGCTCGCGAAATTAACTAGACATTTTGCAGCGGCGCTAAACACTACCGCCACAATCTCCTGCACCAGCAGGTTGTGACATCAGTTGAGTGCGCAATGCCCCGTTAGTGCCCCGGACCGGATATTGAGTGGCGCCCCCTGCCTTACCGCCTGCCGCTAGCAACGACAGGTTGAGGGGAGCGTTATGCTGTCAGAAAGGGACTGGGGAGCGCTATTTAAAGGTGACCACTTCCTGCCTTTTTTGGTCGGTGACATTTTTGCACCACACAGTCTGAGAGAGAGAGAGAGAGAGACTTCTGGAGAGATTCAACGCTGTGTGAAGGAGTTTTGGTTACTGAGGGTAGGGTTGCCAATTCTGTTTGGACGGGAGGTTCCATCACATGAATTAGCTCCCGCTGCCCCTGATGCCACCTCATGGTTCCATTTCCCCGTATCTCCTGCCTTCAAGCGGTGCTGCGTTTGCGCAATGAGTGATCCTTGTGTGAGGGATGCCGGGAAAACCATAGCCCCTGCTTTCAGGTCCTGTATGAGTGACATTGAGAACTCTGCCTGGATGCCTTCCACAGGGTTCGTGAGACCGACCGAGCATGTTGTGCGTAATCAGACAAAAATTGACACTGAGCCAAAAGAGGAGAAAATGGGACAGGCGACCAAAAGCTTGATCAATAAGGCAGGTTTTAAGGAGCATCTTAAAGGAGGAGAGAGAGCGGCGGAGAGGGTTACAAAGGGAGCTTAGGGGGTAGATAGCTGAAGGCATGACCGGCAATGGTGGGGCAAAGAAAGTGAGGGATGCCCGTGTTAGAGGAGCGCAGGGACCTTGGAGGGTTGTAGTGTGTGTGCATTGATTCCCGCTCAAAATCACTTCGCATCAATGTGAAAATTAGAAGAGGACCTCTGCTGCTAGACGGAACTGTTATCACAGGCAGCTCCTTAAATATGGTGAATTTCAAACGATTGAATTTTTTTCTCTTCCTCAGCTCGATTTGCGGTCTGATGCCGTAATGGAGGATCGCCATGCCGATTTTGCTTTAGAAGTGCTGAGCCTCTCCCAGGACCAACAGGACCCAACTCGCATACAGTTTGATGATTCCAACTGGCTGCACCACAGTGCCTCACTAAAACCACTCGGCCTTGGCATCCTGCTTGGCTTTTGTGATCCTGCAGCAGCAGCCAGAGTCTTCCAGTTGTCCGACTACCTCTCCCACGTGGCTTTGCTGAAAAGCAGGCCAAGCTGTTTGCCTGTTCAGATACCAGGGGGACTATGCGAATTGCCAAGGATTATTGGTAACATTGCACTTTTTTAAAGTGCATTTTACTATTCACATAATATTATTCAATGCAGTTTATTTTGGGCATGTTTGATGATTGGGCCATTTTCTCCCCACTTTCCCAGAGATGCAAAAAATCGATGACTTGAGTTTTGCTAGGTGATAATAAAAATTATTTTCTATTAAATCAGCCATGGTTTTCTTTACCATTCCAGAGAGACAGTGACAGAAAAAGAGGATTCTGTCTGAACATGTGCAGTATTAAGATTCACCAAATTGGAAGCGTGTTTTTCATCAGGCTATAAATATTTGTCTTTGGCTTTTCCTCCAAATTATTTCAAAAACAAGCTGAAACATATATTTTCTAACATTATTTGAGGTAAAGTTTCACAGCTAAAATATTTTCAAGTACTTATTTTTAACTTGAGAGCGAGATTCTAATTCGGAGCAGGAAGATGATTAGAGTATTTTATCTTGTTTATACTGAGAATATATAAACCTTGATGGCGGACAGAGGTTTATTTGGGGGTTTTTTCAGGACAAAAGTCACAATGCGTCTTTCCGTGAGCTGTAACACTGCTTATGGGTTTTGTTTTTCCAAATGATTTTAAAACGAGCTGCAAGATTAATTTTAGCAGTTTTTTGAGGCGAAGTTTCACAGGAAAACTATTACGTGCTTATTTCTTACTTCAGGGAAGAAAAGAAACAGAGGTGGATTACATGGTACTACATCGTATTTACTGCACAGAAACTGGCCATTCAGCCCAACTGGTCCATGATGCTGTTTATGCTCCACACCAGTCTCCTCCCACCATTCTTCATCTCACCCTATCACCATATCCTTCTATTTCTTTCTCTCTCATGTTTATCTAGCTTCCCCTTAAATGCCTCTATGCTATTCGCCTCAACTACTCCATGTGGTAGCGAGTTGCACATTCTAACAACCCTCTGGGTAAAGAAGTTTCTCCTAAATTCCCCCATTGGATTTATTAGTGGCTATCTTATATTTATGGCACCTAGTTCTGGTCTCCCCCACAAGTGAAAACATCTTCTCTATATCTACCCTATCAAACCCTTTCATAATCTTAAAGACCTCTATCAGATCAGCCCTCAATCTTAACTTTTCTAAAGAAAAGAGCCCCAGCCTGTTCAACCTTTACTGATAGTTATAACCACTCAGTTCCAATATCATCTGAGTAAATCTTTTTTGCACCTTCTCCAGTGCCTCTATATCCTTTTTTATAATATGGAGACCAGAGTACTGTTCACAGTACTCTAAGTGTAGTCTAACCAAAGTTCTATACAAGTTTAACATAACTTCTCTGTTTTTCAATTATATCCCTCTAGAAATGAATCCCAGTGCACTCTTTGCTTTTTTTATGTCCTTATTAACCTGCATCACTACTTATAGTGATTTATGTATCTGTACCCCCAGATCCCTCTGCTCCTCTACCCCATTTAAACACTTATTTTCCAAGGAGTATGTAGCCTCCTTAAACTTCCTACCAAAATATACCACCTCAAACTTTTCTATATTGAAGTTCATTTGCCAATTACACACCCATTCTGCAAGTTTATTAATGTCTTCCTGTATCTTGTCGCTGTCCTCTTCTGTATTAACTACACCCCCCCCCAATTTGGCATCATCAACAAATTTTGAAATTGTACTTCCAATTCCCGAGTCTAAATCTTTTATGTAAATGGTGAACAATGGTCCCAGCACTGATCCTTGTGGAACTCCACTTCCCACCTTTTGTCAGTCTGAGTAACTACCTTTAACCCCTAGGGCTGGATTTTACTCACCGAGACGTGTTGGGGGCGGGACTGCTGCCTTCCGGGTTCTAGTCCCGCCCCCAGCGACATCTGACGAACAGATGCTATTTTGCCCCGATTGGCCTTGTTAAGCCCACCCTGCGAGCTTGCCGGCCAATTAAGGGAAAGCCGGTGTCAGATGACGTCAGTGGCTGACGCTTCATCTTCCATTTTTTTTAAAGGCACATGAACCATAAATTTTTGACAAAAGATTTGACAGTGTTTGACAGCATTGAGGTGCTGTCAAAGACTGACAATCACTGTCCAAAGGTGAGCCCTTGCATCCAGGCTCTCCAATTACTCTCTCCTTAGGATAAAACAGATGGCAGCTGCAGCTGAGATTGCAGAAGCCATCTATCACTTCTCCCGATGAGATGAGCCTACACAAACACTTCATAGCTTGTCACCTGCAGAAACATCTAATCACATTAAAAATTACTTTCACAACTTTTCCTTACCTCTAATATTAATCTGTGTTTGATTACATGCTTCACACCACTTCTGCAGCTGTCATCCAAACACCAACATAACAACAGACTCACAGCATGCCTCACTTACCCTGGCGGGGTTCCCTGATGTCGGGAAGCCCGCAGCAGCAGTCAAAAAATTGGAAAAAGCCTTTTAGCTGCCTGTTAACTACCTGTTAACAGGCAGTTAAGTGGCTATAATCCTCTTCCCACCGCTAGGAGTTGGGTCACTGCGCAAATCAGGGACCCGACTCCCGGGAAGATTGGTTGTAGGTGGGTTGGGAGTGGGTTTGGGACCCGCTCCCATTTTTGGGGATTTTCCCAGCAGTGCCGCCTCCAGACCCACCTCCTCAGGGCTGGTAAAATTCAGCCCCTACTCTCTGTTATCTGTTTTGTAGCATTTATTAATACAATAAGAATTTGAAAATCCACTGTTATTATATTATAAAAGTGGTCTGACTTGGTTCATTTCTTGTGTATCGTTATGATCACTTTAACTTTGAATATCAGAATATTTAACTTTTTTGTTTTTTGTGCTTAAGGTGTGTTCAAAATTGAAACACTTTTACACCTCTTGTCACCATGAAGAACTCTCAACTGAGCTATCGTTTAATCAGCTGCAGAGCAAAACTACCTCTTTTGGGGTTTGATTAATGGGTTTTTGAGGTTTGATGTTTATTATTCAGATAAATATATTTGCCGTATAATTATTGTCAACCACATTGCTTTTTTGGTAGAATCATTCTAATTCTATTAACCACCCGTTAATGCAACTTTATGAAAAGAAGTTATGAGGGACTTTCAGTTATAAATCATTTTCAACAAGATAGGTTGCATGATCTAGTTCGCCCTGTATTTGTAGCTATGATTTCTTAATACCTTAAACACTGCAGGTATGGGGCAAAATGTTCGTGTTACCACATCCTGTCAAAAATTAATTGAAGCTTATTTCATCTTGCAGGCTTCACCTCCTCTGCAAGGAACCTCTTCCACAAGCAAATGTACACTGCTGCGTACATGCTAACCACAGTGACTAATATACAGGAAGCATCACCGTGGCAACCATCATTTATCTCTAAGAGAAAGCTGCCTCTGAGTCATATGATAAACCTGCTTGTGCACACTTACAGCTCAGGTTCGCAAATCTGCTTTCTTTTGATTTTTCTCCTTTGGCAATTTTGCATGTCTAATAATCCTAACCTGACCTGGTGTACATGATACTGAGACAACAAGGATACACCAGGGGTGAGGGACGTCAGGATGGAGAGACTAGAGAGATTCAAGACTGTGTAAATTAATGTAAAACCAGCCCTATTTCCACTTATAGGAAACAATTTTATCGCCATTTGTGGCATTAACACATGGAATAAAGGGCACAAGTTATAAATTACCGGCTAGGCCTCAAGCTGGAGTAATATGTCCAATTCTGGGCACCACACTTTAGGAAGGGTGTCAAGGCCTTGAAGAGGGTACAGAGGAGATCTAGTAGAATAGTACCAGGGATGAGGGACTTCAGTAATATGGAGAGACCAGAGAAGCTAGGATTGTTCCCCTTAGAGCAGAGAAGGTTAAGGGGAGATTTAATAGAGGTGTTCAAAATCACGAAGGGTTTAGATAAGGAGAAATTGTTTCTAGTGGCAGAAGGGTCGGTAAGCAGAGGACACAAATTTAAGGATAATTGGCAAAGGAACTAGAGGAGAAATTTTTTATGCAGCGAGTTGTTTTGACCTGGAATGCACTGCCTGAAAGGGTGGTGGAAGCAGATTCAGTAGTAACTTTCAAAAGGGAATTGGATAAATACTTGAAGGGGAGAAAATTGCAGGGATATGGGGAAAGAGCAGTGGAGTGGGACTAATTGGAAAGCTCTTTCAAAGAGCCAGCACAGGTATGGTGGTCCAAATGGCCTCATTCTGTGCTGTATGATTCTATAATTGTAACGGGCATTTCTATGCTCTGTAAAGTACTGGAAATAATTTTTTTCTGTCAAGCTTAAATGTGATTCGGAGGTCTAATTTTGGTGTTTTTTTTGTGTTCATCAGGATGAGATACATAATTGTGTGTCAGCATCAAGTACTCTCAGTCAGGTATAGCACGCCTGATGAGGAAGTAAAATGCCCGTTGCTTTGCTCCAACAGTTTGCTTTAAGTCCAACTTCAGAAAAGCACCAGTTTGAAGTTCTCTGTTTCCTACCCCTCCCTGAGTGAGAATGTTCATTTTAGTACCAATTTATACCCAGTTATAGACCATTTTGTGCTGTGGATTCAAACATACCAAACATGGGCTCAAGATTGGTCAAACTTGATGTTACATGGGAGCTTTGTAGCCAATAGAAGTTATTTCTCTAATTTCTGAATGGACTAAATTTGAACCCAGGTTGCAGAAGGGAAGCAATGAACCAATGCACAGACCCACCTTCCAGCTCTGATTTTAACCGTTTGATAAGTTCTTTGTGTATATTTCCTTTCACATTCAACTAGATCAGAATAAAGCAAAGTTGAACTACATCCTATATATCATTCTCAGAATTATTTTAAGTAAATCACTGATCTAAGTTACCAATGGCACATATTTTGTATCCTGAAAAGAAATGGGTGTTACATTCTTGGGTTTTTAACTCAAAGGATTTTTCTCAGGTTGAACGCCTGGGATCACTCCTGTGGGCCAGCCCTCCCTCCCTAGTGCCATTACATTCCAAATACCTATCTCCAGAGACTTGAGCACCAAATCTAGGCTGACACTCCAGCACAGTACTGAGGGAGCGCTGCACTGTCGGATGTGCCGTCTTTCAGCTGAGATGTTAAACCAAGGCCCCGTCTGTAATGATCAATAACATGTCATTCTATAGTGGACACTAGGTGGAGCCGTAGAGCTGTATATAGCTGTATGTATTAAGACTACACTACCCAGCTGTATATATATTAAGACTACATTACCCATGAGGCTAGGCTACCCACAAGGCAACAGTCAAGATGGAAGCCTCTACAGATACTGTACCAGTCCACATGTGCTCAATAAAAGTAACTAGCAAAAGCTAGCTGTGTTCATAATAAGAATGTCTATTTATTAATGAACATAAGACCATCTGGTGGACGTAAAAGATCCCACGGCACTATTCGAAGAGGAGCAGGGGCGTTCTCCCCGGTGTCCTAGACAATATTTATCCCTCAACCAACACCTAAACACAATGGCCCAGAAATTCGGGTCCCAACGCGTGAGTAAGCACGGAGTACTCACGCGTGGACCCGATGGAAGTGCCAGTTTCTTGCATGCACTACGCATGCGCGGGAAACCGGCATTTCCGATCCTCTGAACGAAGGGGTTCAGAGGTCGAACGCGTGCGCACGGGAGTCTGCGCGTGAGTGTTGAACTTCCTTTTTTTTTTACAGGTATTTCCGTGCGTGAAGGCCTCTACATTTTACACATTTAAAAACCAGGCGTAAGGACTTCATTTTAAAAGGTAAGTGGTCAATTAATTAAAATTAGAATTTTTTTTCCACAGGTTTATTATTTTTAAATACTTTAAAGTAAGGTTAGTGTATTTTTAGCCCCTTTTTTTATAAAATTATTTTTTTCAAAAATTTAAATTATTGTTTAAAATAGTTATTTAATTATTTATAGTTTATTTAAAAAGTGTGATTTTTTAAAATATTTATTTGAAGGGTAAGTACTGTTTTGGGGGCCGGGGTTTTCGTTAGTTTGACAGTTCTTTCTGTCAATCTCATGAATGGGCTTTTCCCTCCTCCGATTGGTTGCCCAGTGCTCACGTGATCCCAGCGGACGCATCGCACTAAGTACGCCGCTGGATCACGCAAGCACAGTGCGCCGGGAGCTGGACCGGGCCACAGAGAGGAAATCCACGCAGGCCCAGGCCTCAACTGCTGGCATGCTAGGTAAGTGTAGGTCGGGGGCTTGCACCCGCGGGAAGCCCCCGACCCGAATTTCTGGGCCATTATCACATTACTGTTTGTGGGAGCATGCTGTGCGCAAATTGGCTGCTGTATTTCCTACATTACAACTGTGACTATACTTCAAAAAGTACTTCATTGGTTGTAAAACGCTTTAGGACGTCCTGAGGTCATGTAAGGCGCTATATAAATACAAGTTCTTTTATAATTTCCAGGGATGGAACAGAAAACTCTCATTACTGTATTTTGCTACTGGTTATATTAAGTGCCCTCATGATCTTTCTACACTTTAGAAAGCAGTAGAATAAACACCTCACTAGACCATGTGTTAGGCTATAGCCTGGCAAACAGATTTATTAAATTGTAAATCAATAACAGAAGCAATGACCCACTGTAGATTTACAGTAATTACAGATTTAATTCAGATAGGCAAAAAGTAAGAGTTGAGTCTGTTACATTAAACTGTAATATAAACTGGACTGGATACAAGGCCCCTGAATATTAACCTTTATAGGGTGGTTTATTATTAACCATTCATGGAGCCTCGGGCCTATCTGTCTCTGGCTTCAGACAGATTATTCAATGTAAGCAAGACCAGCTGAGAAAAATCACCAGCACAAACAACATTTAAAATATGTCTCATAAATTTTAAAAAACTGCAGCTAATCAAACATATATACAAACGGAACCCATAAAATGATTGTATTTGAATTGAATGACTTGACCCTCCTCCGCCCCAGACAACTGACCAGAGGTAATAGGCAGGATTTTCTGCTAGAGTTAGACAGACTGCCCAACATAATGCAAGCAGGTGTGGGTGGGGAATTACTCCGGGAACTGTTCCACCAGCTCCCCACCCTGCATTGCCAAAAGAGTTGGGGGGAGTGTAGAAATCGTCTGCCCAAATGAGGGCAGACATATTCAATGGACATACAAATGATCAGATATATCATCTGATGTACTTCCTACAATTTGCAACCTTGCTAGGAACACCTAGGTGTTACTGACATCCAGCGTTGCTATGGTGTGCAGGAGAGTTATGGACTTTTCTACTCCCGAATTCTGCCCCCCCTCCGTTCTTCCCATTGTTCCTAATCATCATCCATCATAGAATCATAGAATGGTTACAGCACAGGAGGCCATTCAGCCCGTCAAGCTTGTGCCGGCTCTCTGCAAGAGCACTTCAGCTAGTCCCACTCCCCCAGCCCTTTCCCCGTAGCGCTGCAATTTTTTTTCCTTCAGGTACTTATCCAATTCCCTTTTGAAAGCCATGATTGAGTCTGCCACCACCACCCTTTCAGGCAGTGCATTCCAGATCCTAACCACTCATCAAATATGGCAAAGAACTGCCTGGGAAAAAGGGATTAGCGAACTTGCTTGAGAGGTTTCCAGAAAAGGGTTCATGAGGGAATTCTGAATGTAATAATTAAAATGGCAATTTCAATTTCAGCCTCCTTCCTTTAAGACTGAGTTCACTTCTTTTTTCCTTTCTTCATTTAAGTCTTCCCGCTCAGCTGTGTGCAAAGGGAAGCCACTTACAACAGATATAATTCTGTGGGCTGGATCTTACCTGAGGAGGCGCTTTGGGGGCGGGACTGCTGGTTTCCGGGTTCTAGTCCCGCCCCCAGCAACGTCTGACGACCTGACTCTATTTTCCCCTGATTGGTCTTGTTAAGCCCGCCCTGCGGGTTTGCCGGCCAATTAAGGGAAAGCCGGTGTCAGATGACATCAGTGCATGACGTTTCATCTGCCAGTTTTGATAAAGTGACAGGCCCCATAAATTTTTGACAGATGAATTGTCAGTGTTTGACAGCATTGAGCACAGACAATCACTGTCCAAAAGTGAGCCCTTGTGTCCAGGCTGACCAATGACTCTCTCCTTAGGAGAAAACAGATGGCAGCTGCATGTGAGATTGCAGAAGCCATCTGTCAATTCTCCCGATCAGATGAGGCATCACAGAAACATCAAATCTTGTCACCTGCAGATACGTATAAGCAGAATAAAAATATTTCTCACTACATTCTCTCACCTGTCATACTTACCTGTGCACCATTGCACCCATCACACTACCTCTGCAGCTGTCATTTGCACACTTAGGGCTGGATTTTGTCAATGGGGACGTGATGGAGGCGGGACTCCCACTTTTTGGGTTGTAGTCCCACCTCCATCGACATGTGGCCAACCCACGCTATTTTCCCTTGATTGACCTGATCCAGCGGGCTCAACAGGCCAATTAAGGGACACCTGGTTACTGGTGATGTCAGTGATTGACATTTCATCTGTCAAGAGCTTTTGACAGATGAAAAATCAGCGTTTGACAGCTCTGTGAAGCTGTCAAACACTGACAATCTGTCTTCTAACTTGAGTCCTTCTACTCAGACTCAGTTAAGAGAGCTCTCCAGGCCAGAAAGCAGAGGCTGCAGCTTTTGATATTTCAGCGGCCATTCTGCTTTCTGTGCCGGTGAACTGAGGGACTCCCGAGAACTGAAGGAAGGAAGCATGCAGGAGAAAGTAAAGGTAAGTAAAACTTATTAAAACACTTTACAATTACCTCACACACTTACCTCTGCACACATGCATCCATCACTCACCTGCACAATGGACATCTCGACCCCTCCAACCCCTTCAGACCGACAGTCCGCCTCGCTAACTTGGCATAGTTCGGAGCCATTGGGAAGCCCACACTTCAGGGCTAAAAATAGGGATTAGGCAAATATTGGCACTAATCCCCTTCCTGCCTCGGGGAGGCGGCTCCCAGCTCAGGTCGGGTACACGCCTCCTGGGACACTGGCACGGAGGCGGGCTGGGGGCGAGATGGGTTCGTGCCCCCCAATTCTGCAATTTTCCCACCACTCCCGCCTCCAAACCCGCCTCCACGGGGCTTGGAAATTCGAGCCCTTACACTGCAGCAGACCCACAGCTCGCCTCGCTGACCCTGGCGGGTTTTCCCGCCATCAGGAAGGCCGCATCAGCAGGCTGAAAGTGGGGAAAGCCTCTTAACTACCTGTTAACTACCTATTAACGGGCAGTTAATTGGCTCTAATTCCCTTCCCGCCGCTAGGAGACGGGTCCCTGTGCGAGTCGGGGACCTGCCTCCCGGGAAGATGGTTCGGAGGCGGGATGTGAGTGGGGTTGGGACCTGCTCCCAATTTTTCCCATTTTCCCAGCAGTCCCGCTTCCAAACACGCCTCCTCAGGGCTGGTAAAATCCAGCCCTGTGTGTTTTCAAGGTTGCTTGCAGCATGGCAATGTGGACTGCCTGTACTGATTGATAGCTGTCTCTGTCTCAATAAACTGCTCTTTTGAAAGTAAATGGTAGATCACATCCAACTTTAATTCTTGGATTTGAAATGTATTCCTTGTAGGATAACAATAAGAGGCATTTCAGAAGACTGTAGATTTATTAATCTTTCGGTGCATCTGTCCATTCTACATTGAGTATCTACCGTAAATGTGTATGCTTTGATACAAAGGTGAATACACTGACCAATAGTTAACCACAGAGTAATGTGTGGTTATCGGTTTTAATCTGTAAATGCAGTGGTGGCTATGAGGATAGTTCAAAGGCAAGCGTTACTGAAGTTGTCCGAAACTAAACATTCTGCTGTTGGCCAAATGATTATTTCAGTGGATAGATGTGGTCTTTCTACAGTTATGTCTATATCTATATCTGCATCTGCCTTTCTTCCAGATATGTGTCTATTTCAATTTCTAGCTCTGACTATAGGTGTGAGTGAGTGAGTATATGTGTGTGAATGTGTGAGTGCATGTGTGTGTGTCTCTCTCTTAACCCCAGTTATGTCTACATCTGCCTAGCTAAGGATGGGCAGGACATGTGCCCAAGGAAAGAGACAGTGTAATAATCCTGAGATCATACACTAATCACCTGAGTGGCCAACGGCTACACTGAAAATAGTTCCTCTTCTTTTTCCCAATTCTTTTCCTCTTCAAGTTGTGTTGGGTTCCCCAGACCATGGACCTTCCCCAGCCAGTGGAGGAGGGAGGGGGGAATCTTTAGAGCACCACACTCATTCCACACCATGTGTAAGACCATAAGTAAAGAGAGTCAACGTTTTCTATTTTCAAATGTATGGTGTTTTAGTAAATATATGGACAAGTGGCACTGCACAGTGCAGCATATGGTTTGTCACTTGATATGTACATTTGCATACACTGGCAATCAAAAGTTCACATTTGTATTTTATTTTCAGTTCTTCTGATCTATTTATATAAAAATAAAACTATGAACTGAGTTAGGAGTCTAAAGTTAGAAGGCATCTGTGGAGGCTAGGGAGTTCTCGAAGTTCAGAAGGAGGAGGAACATGTGTGGTTCTGATGGACAATTTGTTATTTTTGCAACTCATTTTTGTCAAGAGCTTCCCATCATGCAATGAGAGTACACTGCTGAGTTTTTTTATTGTTGGAAAATATTTTAAATGAAGATAAATTCAAGCAAAAGCGGGACCTGTTTCTGGCTGGGGCGGCGATCACCTCTTACAAAAAGTAAGGGCTGGATTTTGTCAGCCCCGAGAAGGCAGGTATGGAGGCGGGACAGCCAGTAAAGTTGCAGAATTTGGGGGCGGGTGGCAAACCTGCCCCCAACCTGCCTCCGTGCCCACTTGCCAGGAGGCGGGAAGCCGTCCTGCCCCGGGTCCCGTCTCCTCGAGGCGGGAAAGGGATTAAAGCCTATTAACTGCCTGTTAACAGGTAGTTAACAGGCAGAAAATAGGGTTATCCCCATTTTTCCTTCCCAAGTGCAGGCTTCCCGACCTCGGGGAACCCCACCAGGAGACAAGTAGGAGGTCTACGGTGGTCAGAGGGGTCTGAAAGTGCGATGTAGAGGTGAGTGATGGGTGCAAGTGTGGAGTGGTAAGTATGTAAGGTGAGTGTAAAGTGTTAGAAAACGTTCACTTACCTTCGTTTCTGCCTACAGCCTTCAGCTGCTGTGGAGCCGGAGTCCCGACATCTCCATTTCACAGACTGGCTGCTGGATCCTCTGAACAAACAGCCAGGTGATTTCTGGAAAGTTGAAAGGTTTGATGAGTCCTGAACACAAGGGCTCATCAAACTATACAGAATGTCAGTGTTTGACAGCTTCACAGAGCTGTCAAATGCTGACATTTCTTCTTTCAAAAAATCTACACAGATGAGACGTCATACGTTGACATGCTCTGTCACTGACTTCCCCCTAATTGGCCTGCTGAGCCCGCTGGGCGGGCTTAACAAGGTCAATTGGGGAAAATCCCGTTGGTTGGCCAGAAGCTGATGGAGGCGGGATTGAAAGCCGGCAAGCAGCAGTCCCGCCTCCAAAAGCTTCCCATTGACAAAATCCAGCCCTAGGTCTCCATAGAATTATCAGGGCCAGAGTGATCTCCTGGACTAGGTTTGATCGCCAGAGGGAGCCGGAGAGGAATTTCCCAGATTTTATCCCCCCCAAATTGGTCTGAGTTTTTATCTGTTTTTTTGCCTCGCCCAGGAGATCACATGGTTTTTGGGTGGGGTGGAGAGTGTACCTATTGTGTCACACAAGATATCACAATTGTGTGGGACAGGCTAGATGGGCCAGTCTTTTCCTGTCCGTCATTGTTTGTATTTTTTGTTGAAGTTAGACGATGAACTGAGTCACTTTGCTCTCGATGTGACTTTAACTGAATGGTGTTTGTATTGACAGAAACAATGCAGTTGTTCTCCTATGGCTCCGCTGACACCATCTTAGATGCTTGTAGTGACTTCTGGAATGGAAATGATATTTATCCACTTTCCAGATGTGCCAGGTAACAACATGACCGCTATACCAGTGGACATTCCTATATGTTCATACATAAGACGATTAAAGGATAGGGTGTGGCGTACCGATCACAGAACGGACACAATCCGCTTTCCGGTCCGTAGACTATAAATCAGGCGCCATGCCTTTAAGAAGGATCACACCTTTAAGAAACTCGATCTGCAACATAGTTAAGCTCAGAGCGGGGGAGGAGCAGTCGAAGCTGTGCACTGAGAAAAGAGAGTTGTACCTTGTGTAGTCTCTGACTCCATTTTGTGTTCAGCATATAGCCTCAACAATTAAACCTTTTCTGTTGAACCTCTCCTAGTTCAGTATTTTTTGCTAGGAGTACGTAGACTCCTACAAGGTTAGATAAAGAGAAACTATTTCCTCTGGTGGGCGAGTCTAGAACAAGGGGGCATAACCTTAAAATTAGAGCCAGGCCATACAGGATTGATGTCAGGAAGCACTTCTTCACACAAAGGTTAGTGGGAATCTGGAACTCTCTCCCCAAAAAGCTGTTGAGGCTGGTGGTCAATTAAAAATGTCAAAACTGAGACTGATAGATTTTTGTTAGGCTAGGGTATTAAGGGATATGGAACCAAGGCGGGTAAATTGAGTTAAGATACAGATCAGCCATGATCTAATTGAATGGCGGAACAGACTCGAGGGGCTGGATGGCCTACTCATGTTCCTATGTTCCTACATTCTTCTAGGCACCAATTAATCTAGTGCTCTAAACTGTAGTATTGTTAAATGCGATTGCGCGCATGTTGTTAATGAACTTGCAATGTCACTGTATTAACATGGTACAGTATGGAGTGGTAACACTGTTTGCTACTCCTTGGCTGCCACCTTCACCTGGAAGAAAAGTGTGCCATGCAAGTTAGGCACAATGGTAAAAATATGTGCCAAAGGGCAAAGGTAACTCCCCCAGGGGTGGCAGTTCCCCTGAGTGATGGGGGCCCCCCAGGTACGAGATGGAGGACTGCACTGACCCAGTCAGTAACCTCCTTCATGCTGTTGGCACCTGTGCTTTTTACTGGAGGATGATCATCAGACCCAAATAGGACCACATTTCTTTGGTGCACCTCTCTGTAGCAGGACCTCCATTTCTACAGCATCAGAGTTGCCCACACTTTTCTGCTGTGCTATTGTGAACAATTAGTCCATCTTCCTCACACTACCACAACTTTGTATCACAAAAATCCATCATAGCCCGAGCCGAAAGACACCGGTACAGGTGAGCCTGCCCCATGTGCCAGTATCCCCTCACTTTGTTCTCCGCTGTAATATTTAATCATTTTCAATTTATTTTTCTTTTACAATTGATTGAAGTTTTGCTTGCTCTTTCAGAAGGAAAGTTCTTGATTTTTACCAGCGAGTCTGCCTGACTGGAGAGTGCATCGCTTTATCTTATAAGCCAATGTTCCATATCCTGCATCCCAGGGATGATGAAAAGTGCCTCCAAATGCCTTTGAGAACCAGAAGCCGCAGCCAAGCACATACTAAGGAACAAAAGACGACGAACTCTGGAGCTTTGGACACTGATGTTTGGTCACAGATGACTTGTGTGTATTAAAAACTAGGAAATGATCCATCAGATCAGAAATACTTGAATTTAGAGGAAACATTTCTGCAATGTTGTGCTCCCAGGAAGAGTGTCATGAGAAATTTGCAGGTGTGTGCACACAATGTGGGTGTGACTCCAGGCTGGCATCACAGGATCGGAGAATCAGCCTTTATATTCCTCTAAAGTGGATGTTTACGCACCTTATTTCACTCTGCCCGTTTCTACTTATGAAGAGATTACAGCCTGGATTGTCCTCCGCTATCCCACCCCACAATCGTTGGGATAACGGTGGCAACAGCGGAAAAAAGAGCACTGTGAGGTCCACTGTTGCGTCTCCATCCCGACCCTAAATTTTCATCTGACTGCCCCTTCACTGCCTGTTGCAAGTAAAATGCGATGGGAAAATAGGGCCTAGAAGACCACTCCATTTTCCTGCCGCCTTTCTGCTCCTAGGGATCACCAGGAGGGAGATGGCGGTAGTCACCGGGGCAATGCCGGAAGGTCTAACGATGCCCCCTTTGGAGGAAGCGGGTCTAGTAGCGGGCACCTCTCCCTCCCCTCACACCCAAAAACATTATCCTTGTTAGGCAGTAACAGCAGGAGGTGGAAAAGTCACACTGGAAATTCCTCTTCACCAGAGCTGGCATCAGAAGTGCCATGTGAGAATGTGACAGCTGAAACCATTTAAGTATAGCTATGATTTCCAGAACCTCTCGGGGCAAAAACACTTTGTGAAATTGTAGTGAAGGAACCCATCAATATTACTTGAATGCTCATGCTTCACTTATTTGATTCAATATGTTAATTTGTTTAAATAACAACTGTGATCCAAATATTTCCACAAAAATGCTCAGCAAAATATTTAATGATATAAACATCCATTTATTAATTTTCTACCAAATTGGTGATATCTAGGGCTTTATAATAACAAACACAATATATTTTTACTTGAATTTCAGAATTAAATTTTGATCAGGAAGATAATTTGCATCCTCTTGGCAATTAGATCTTACTTGGTCTGATATCCTCCCAGTACCAGGCCAGACTAGATGTGGTCCGTCTGATAGATGGCTTGGATAATGCCTGCATCCGATTTGTTTACTTTTCCTTGGAAGATGAGCTAAAAAGCAAGGTATAGACCAAAGATTGCAAATGATTAATAAATTTAAATATAGAATATTGTAGCTGTGTTCTCTCTGGGGGATGAGGTCACCACTTTTTATGTGCCATTTTTGTTGAAGACGAGCTAAAGATAAAGTCATTTCCATAACGTCTACCTTGAAGTTGGAAAACTGATTATTATTTCTCCAGAAGACACAAAGCCATTGCTGGAAGATTTCTTCTGTTTGCTATTATATATTAAGAACACATTTAAAATCTTACTATGAGTAGCAAACACCGGAAATCTTCTCCCATTGAGAAGGCGATGCTGCAAGATAGTCCTCTGTCCTTGTTTTCTTAAGTGTTCTGGCAAATCTGTCAAGCTTTTGCCCTTAGATTTCCTTAACGTAGTGTTAGCATCAAAATAACCACTCTGGTATAAAAGAAAGAAAGACTTGCATTTGTACAGCACCTTTCATGACCACCGGACATCTCAAAGCACTTTACAGCCAATGAAATACTTTTTGAAGTGGAGTCACTGTTGTGATGTGGGAAATGCGGCAGCCAATTTGCACACAGCAAACTCCCACAAACAGCAAAAAACAGATAATAACCAGATAATCTGTTTTTGTTATGTTGGTTGAGGGATAAATGTTGGCCAGGACACCGGGAATAACTTCTTTGAAATAGTGCCATGGGATCTTTTACATCCACCTGAGAAAACAGACAGGGCCTCGGTTTAACGTCTCATCTGAAAGACGGCACCTCCGACTGCAGCACTCCCGCAGCACTGCACTGGAATGTCAGCCTAGCTTTATGTGCTCAAGTCCCTGGAGTGGGACTATGAACCCATAACCTTCTGACTCAGAGGCAAGTGTGCTACCAACTGAGCCACAGCTGACTATAAGACTTAAAAGGTGAATATATTGCTACTAGCCCAATGATTCTAGCCCAAGTCATTTGTATTACAGTGCAGCATTTTTATGATAATGCTTTAAAAGCCTTTGCCCCTTTAAAAGCAGCATGAACCTTCTCTTAATGCCCTTTTCAGATGAGCGCAGAGTGCCATCCTGTTGTAAACAGTGGAAAATGATGCATGCTCATATTTGCATGTAAATTAATATTAAAATTAAGCTCCTGCAAGGAATTCGCAAGAGCAGTCTATGCGGTCATTAAGCTCAATTGGAAATTGGCCCATTGCGGGGAGGAGGGGATTCCTACAAGGACTAGGTGCAGCACCCATTGCCCAATTTACTGGTTTCCACATGCCCGACTCATGGGCTCCGTCGACCAGGAAATGTACCCCATGGTAGGCAGGTTTGAAACCTATTGAGTTTAATAGCCTTTTCCTATTCTATAAACTCTTGTTATGTTCATAAATTAAGTCAATATTGTTTTCGCATGTGTTGTGTGCTAGAAAATGTCTATATTCATAGAATGACATAGAATTTTACAGCACAGAAATAGGCCGTTCGGACCAACTGGTCTATGCCGGTGATTATGTCCCACACGAGCCTCCTCCCACCCCTCTTCATCTCACCTTATCAGCATAACCGCCTATTCCTTTCTCCCCCATGTGTTTATCTAGCTTCCTCTTAAATGTATCAATGCTATTTGTCTCACTACTCGATGTCAGAATCTTCATTTGGATTTCAGTATTGAAAGGGTTAACATTCATGTTTAAAAAAAAAGTATACTAGCTGTAAGAAAAGCTGTACTTTTCTCTCTTTAAAAGTGCTTGCGAGTTTTCCTCTTGCTGTGTGATGTGAGTTGGTTTGGCCTCAGAGCCCCCTGCTGGTACATTCTAGAAATTGGCAGATTACTGTGCACTAATGTGTGGGTACATCATCACTATTTTGAACACTGCCAACAATGGAGAATATGTTCCAAAGTATGAAGTGAGCCTGTTTATAAAAGGGTATTTAAACACAGACATTACTTGAATGTGTTTGTAGGGGTTTGCTGAGAAGATGGGTCTGGAGACAGGTTGGAATTGTCACCTCCTTGCAGTCGGACGGTTTTGTCATACAATCAGATCATTCAATGTCCACTTTTCAAAATACCGTGGAGCAACAAGGTTATGTATCTCGTTTCCAATGTTTATTACTGCTTGGCTTGATATTAGATATCTAGCTACAATTTTCATATTTTCGCTGTGATCTGAAAATGCAGCTTTATTTAATTGAGTATTATCAAGATGCTTTTGTCAGTGAACTCTAAGCACTGGCTCTTAATAAAGAATCAAGGCTGAATTTTAAAATTATAGCAATTTGAGCCAGTGTTTATTCTACTTCTCAATATATTTGTGTTTATAACTGTCAGTTAACAATCATACTTCGCAGAAGGGCTGTCCTGTATATACTGTATAAGAGGTCTTGCTGCATCAATTCTGACTAAATGCCCTTTAAATTGCCAAATGGAGTGCTGCTCTAATGAGCCTCTTTCATGACTAATTGATGGTTTTCCTTTATGAGCACATCATCTCTTCCGCTTGTCACTATCCACAGCATTAAGGAAGATTTGGGACTAGTTAGCCTTAGTAGTATATATCCTGTAGCTTCCATGAAAATTTCTCTATTATCTGACCCATTTATGTGGTTTCCATTCATTAATTTTGGAAGTCCATTAGTCATTGGGTGAGGTCATTCCAAGACAAAAAGAATAACAGAAAATCACAGTGGAGAATCCTTGAAAATAACCTGTGAGATCTGATTTACATCCAAGAGTGGCTAACCTGATACCACAGAAGGCATGGAATTAGAATCTCAGTCTCATGGGTGTAAACGATTAGCATGGACCATCTCTGTCAACAAACCATGGGCTAGGTAATCAGCTGGCTTCACAATTCAACTGTTTCTATTTAAAATTGACGTAACAATTAAATGAAGACTGCCATGGATTGCTTCTCTCTCTTACTCTCACATAATTAATTTTTAGAACTGAACATTTTTGTTAACAAAAAATTGGTGAGATAATTAGATGGCTTCAGACTTCAACTTTTTTTTGAAAATTGAACAAACATTAACATGAAGACGCTCTCTTTTCTTGCCCCCCCACACTCCCCGCCACCCCCACCCCCCAGCAGACAACCCCCCCAGCTACACTTGTTGGAACACTGATTCTCTCCCTCCTTTTTCCCCCTCTTTCCCCTCCCCTCTTCCCCCTTCTCTTTCGCCTCCACCTCTTTCCCCCTCTTTCCCCCCTCCCTCCCCCTCCCTCCCTCTCTTTCCCCCCTTCCCCCTCTTGCCCTGTCTTCCCCCCTCACCCTTCCCCCTCCCTCTCTTTCCCCCTCCCTCCCCATCCCCATATTTTTAAAAAAGTCAACATAAATTGTACCTCAAAGCTTCTGAAAACTGGAAGAAACTGATCCAGGCAAGATTAGGTGCAGTGCACAGAAGGATAAACACAGAAAATGGAGGCAGGGAGATAGAACACAGGATTATATTGACCCTGAGTTTCTGCAGGCCTACCACTGGTCCCTCGCTGTAATGCTATCAGCAGACTGAAAGAAACCCCAAAGAAACAGTGTAAATAGCTGAAAATGTCACTGTACGCAGTTTCTCTGTGGTTTCCAACAGTCTTCTGCTGGAGTTATGGTGCGAGACCAGTGATAGCCCCACAGAATTTCAAGGCCGTTGTATTTTTCAGAAGCAACTCAGACAAAAGTAACATTCTTACCAACTTGTGAAAAGCTCTCAAAGATAACATCCGGCACAGACACGATGGGTCAAATGGTGTCCTTCTGTGCCGTAAATTTCTACGATTCTATGATTCTATGATAACATCTTGAATCGTACATCCTAAGACTGGTCTAGTTCTTCTTTTAGATCCTGAGACTCTGCAACTGATCAGAGAAGATGAGAGTCTATCAGGGACAAACGGGCAACAGTCACCAGACAGTGAAACAATCAGCTTTATGGAGGATCTCAACCGGGTGAGACTGATGTATTAAAAACTTAGGGCTGGGTTTTATCAATGGGGGCGCGTTGGGGGCGGGACTGCTGGTTGTCGGGTTTCAGTCCCGCCCCCAACGAGGTCCAGGCCAACCCACACTATTTTCCCTTCATTGACCTTGTTAAGCCCGCCCTGCAGCAATTAAGGGAAAGCCGGTGACAGAGAACGTCAGCGTATGACGTTTCGTCTGTCAAAAATGTTTAACCGATGAATTGTCATCATTTGACAGCTTTGAGAAGCTGTCCAACACTGGCAATCTCTGTTCTTTGGTGTGTCCTTGTACTCAAGCCTCACCAAACCTCTTTCCTGAGCAGAAATCAGATGGCTGTTCTATTGGAGAATGCAGCAGCTATTCTATCATCTCTGCCATGGAGATGAGGAGCCTCCGGATCCCCAAGGGTTGAAGTCTGCAGGAAGAAACAAAAGTAAGGAAGCTTTTCCTAACACTTTTCACTCACCTCCCATACTTACCTCTCCACACTTGCACCCATCACTCACCTCCACAGCGGACTTTTCGACTTCTCTGATCCCCGCAGACCCACTGCTCACCTCACTGACCCTGGCGGAGTTTCCCGACGTCGGGAAGCCCACACTTGTGTTGGTAAAATGGGGATAAGCCTCTTAACTGCCTGTTAACTATCTGTTAACAGGCAATTTAAGTGGCTGTAATCCCCTTCCCACCTCGAGGAGACTGGTCCCTGCGCGAGTCGGGGACCCACCTCCTGGATAGATGGCACGGAGGCGGGTTGGGAGCGAGTCCGGTACCCACTCCCAGTTTCTGCCATTTTCCCAGCAGTTCCACCTCCAAACCCGCCTCCCCAGGACTGGCAAAATTCCCCCCTTAGTGTGTGTGTATACATGTGTGTACAGGTATATTCAGTCACACCCTGGGATGAAATGGTGCATGTACATCATAGTGTTCACTCTTCACTTAAGCTACAAAATAGGTGCATTGTATGTTCAAAGTAGTTGGAGGGATTTGCCTTCAGATTTCAGGTTTGTGACGGGCGTCTCATTGTTTAATCCCATTTGTTGCACGTTTTCAGTTTTGCCCCTTTTTCTCCCCTTCTCTCCTTTCCGATGGGTACAGGAGTGTAGTGGTCATGTCACTGGACTGATTATCCTGAGAATGTGAGTTCAAAAGGCAGTTTGAGAATTTGAACTCAGTTTAAATAAAAGTAAAAGTAAAAGTGACCATGAAGTTGATGGATCGTGGTAAAACCCAACTAATGTCCTTTTTTTAAGGGGGCACTAGGGAATCAAGGGATATGGGGATCGGGCGGGAAGGTGGAGTTGAGGTCGAAGATCAGCCATGATCTTATTGAATGGCGGAGCAGGCGCAAGGGGCCGTATGGCCGACTCCTCCTATTTCTTATGTTCTTCTGCTCTTTTAAAGGCAGTAACTGAGTAGGGGGGTGGTCCTGTGTGTTCTGGTAGCCCACTAATGCCTTAGCCAAGTGGCTATTCTTTAGAGGTGAGAATAAACACTTGGACAAGGTACCAAAGGCTGGTTGGTGCCTGTAAGACAGACCCCCAAAATGAGTCAGTGCTTTCAGGAGAGGAAAATGAGAAAACAGTGGTTTACATTCCTCTCACTCTCTCACCCCCACCAATGTCTCTCCAAATTTTCAGTCCTGCTATACTTAAGCAATTCCCAGTGAAATTCCCATGATTTCCGTATACCCGAAACTATATGAATTACCTTGTGGAATGTTTGGGTGGCAACTATTTTCTCAATTACAATGAAGGGTGCAGGGCCTGCTGTAAATAAAATCTGACATTTGTGTTGCAGGCCAAATTACCCAGGGGGATTGAGAATATTCGACCACACCTAGAACATGTTGACAACGTTCCTCTTTTGGTTCCACTTTTTACAGACTGTACTGCAGAAAGTAAGTACTGAGAAGTGTATGTGTCAGTTACCGGCGTATCAAGCGGGCGAACTTAGGAGAGAAGTGTAACCAAGTGCTTTGCTGCAATAAAGTCGAGCTGCATTAAACCTACACATGTCATCCTGAAATTGCTTCCTAGTTCCAACTGATAGCAACTTGCCTCTTGCACATCCCTGATTTTCTTTGCTCCACCATTGGCGGCCGTGCCTTCAGCTGCCTAGCCCTAAGCTCTTGAATTCCCTCCCTAAATTTCTCCGCCTAGCTACCGCTCTCTCCTCCTTTAAGACACTCCTTAAAACCTAACTCTTTGACCAAGCTTTTGGTCACCTGTCCTAAGATTTCTATGTGGCTCTGTGTCAAATTTTGTTTGATAATAGCTCTGGTGAAAGGCCTTGGGACGTTTTAAATGCAAGCTGCTGTTGCTCTTGCATCAGGCGATGACAACCATGTATAAGGGCAGTTCTGCCCAGAGGGAGAATATCTATTAAAGCAGTGATGCTGTTATTATTGCAATGCTCCAAAGCTGTGTTGGCTTCGCAACAAGGCATAATATGTAGTGTAGCACCAACCCAGCTGGCACAAGTCCAGGACTTCGCTTCAGGCATGTGACCACCGTGGGAAGGGTAATCTCACACCTCTTTGGCTTCAACGTTTACAGTGCAAGGCCAACTTTTTAAGCTTACTCATGCACACACAGAACGCCCCTCCATTCTCCTGACAACAGGGTGCCATGGAGCTGTCAGTATAACGTGATGCTGCCAGCTTACAGCACTCTCAAAAAATACCTGCAGTATAACTGTCTCGACTGAATGTTATCTTACTGTGCTTCAGCAAGGCTGCTTTACTACATTGCCTACATGTTTTTAATAGTTGACTGTCATATGTAAATATATATGACTTGTGTCGGTACCAATACTATTCAATGAAACAAGTGTACTTGTGATGACTATGGCACTGGTAACATTGTAGTTTATTTTTACACCAATGGTTGATTCACTTCCTCGTACCTCTGTGAAGTGCCTTAAGATGTTAAATGCACTCTATAAATGTATGTTGCTGTTGTTGCTTCTAAACTATATAGTTATACAGTGTAGGAATGGCTAGATTCCTAACTAAAGGACTGAGGTCGAGTCAGTCTATCAAACAAACAATGTTTAATACTAATCAACAGAGTTTAAAACGAAAACACAGGAGAACTACATTACAGGTCTGTACTCTTTGCTGGCTCCACGAGGACTGGCTAGGGCAGCTCCCCAGCCTGACGTCATGACGTCATCACGTTTTCCCGCCGCTGGAGGATCACGTGATCAACGTGATGACGTCATCGCGTTTGGTCTCATTCTTAAAGGGACCGCGCTATGTACATGCAATGATATGAACAAAGATACAGATTCATTCTGTAGCTAATTTGTTAAAGATAATTATGTACATTAGATCAGAGTCCCCCTGGTGGCTCCGCCACAACAGGAGAATTTTGGTGGGGTGCTCCCAATCTCCTCTCATAACTTTGGAGCAACAACATAAGCAGCTATTTTTGGTCATTTAGCCATTCCTCCGGGGGTTTCCAATCCTCTCCCGGCAGAATACTCCCATGGAAGTTCCAGGAGTATTTTAAATTACTAGTAAATTTCCCATGGCGTTGTTGATGATCAGTTGATGAATATAAAGCTTTTTTTCCAATATGGTGGCAACAGAATTGGGAGAGATAATCTCGAAACTCAGTCACAGTGCCACCCATTGGCCACAGCCTGTGCTGCATTGTTACATAGAGGATTTACATACAGTATTTCCATTCTAAATGATTAGATAGGCAGATTCAGTGTTAAATAATTGGATAAAAGTGTGACCAAAAGCTGTGGCAATACGATGTGGAGCAAATACAAGATTTTAAATAATAGATTATCTGTTTCTTTTAATCATTGTCTCTTGTAACACAAATGTTTTAAATTTGCAGTATATGCATGATAAATAGTACTAGGTAATTTGTTTACAAGAAAAGGAATTGAACTACATTAATATTCAATCAAAGTCGAATGCAATTGAAAATATCAGAAGCTGACCATAGTCTCCATTGTTTGGTGAAAACAAACTGAATTTAGGAGATATTTAACTTAAATCAAAATTGTGGTTATGCATTTTTTGTATTTCCCAGGACAGTCAGCATAACTGTTTGCCCTGCAATGGTTGCTGACTGCGTTTATCCTGGTACCACGGGTAGGCCAAGGTTGGTTGTTAAGTCTGTGTGTTCTAGTTATTGTTAATAAGAATCACTGCACACAGACCACAAGAATAAATTCAACAGGTCTTTACTAGTCGAAGGTCAGGCTGAACTGCCCAATAAATCATTACACAGCACTTATATACCGGTGTGGTCACCACCGGTATTACAGTATACAGCAGCCAAGATAAAGTAGTGCATCTCTTAAAATAGTTCTCTTAAAGGTGGAACGGTTACATACACCACAATCCTTCCTTTTTAGCTTAACAGTATATATTCCCCATTTAACATAACATAATAACATATATACACAACTTCATGTAAAAACAGTTCACAGATTCAGTCTCTGAGGAGGCCTCCTGATCCGAGACGGATAACGCCTTTCAGGGGTCTCTGGTTCTCGTTGCTGGGGTGACTCATCTAGTTGATCCCCTATGGATAGGACATCATCATCAGGTATATTCACTTCTGAGGTAGATGCTTCAGGTTCACTAACTTCCTCCACGGTTGTCTCTGTCGTAACCATGGGCTCAACCCTTGTTCTCGATCCCACCAGTTGGTCAGCATGACGTCGCATTACGTTTTCACCAACATCTACCATGTACATCAGGGGTCCTTGTCTGGCCCGAATTGTTCCAGATTGCCATTTCTCGTTTTTATAGTCCCTGGCTAACACCGGTTGTCCTATTTCAAAACTCCGAGTGGGCTTGTTATTGATATGCTGGAACTGTTTGTTTTCGACTTCCCTCCGCACATTTGGTTTTAACAAGTCCAACCTGGACCGCAATCTCCTGTTATAGAACATCATGGCAGGACTTTGGTTTGTTGTTGCATGGGTGGCGTTTCGATATGCCAGTAGGAAATTGTCCACCTTGTGTTGCAGTGGAATCTGATCTTCGCTCATGGCCTTTATTGCCTTTTTGAACGTCTGTACAAACCTCTCGGCCAGCCCATTCGTAGCTGGATGATATGGGGCAGAGGTATAATGTTTCACCCCATTCTTCTTCAGGAATTTCTGGAATTCCTCTGACACGAACTGTGGTCCGTTGTCTGAACATATTTGCTCTGGCAATCCATTTCTTGCAAATATCGTTCTTAGCACCGCGATCGTCTTCTCCGAGGTAGTGGTAGTCATTTTAATCACTTCTGGCCATTTAGAATGTGCGTCCACCGCAATTAAAAACATGGAGTCCATGAATGGACCAGCAAAGTCAATATGTACACGTTGCCATGGGGTTGAAGGCCATTCCCATGGATGCAGCGGTGCAATTGGAGATGCATTTTGGACTTTTTGGCACCCTGAGCAGCTTTTCGTCAGATCCTCTATCTGTTGGTTGATACCCGGCCACCACACATAAGCCCTAGCAAGGCTTTTCATCTTGACTCCCCCCAGATGACCTTCATGTAGCTCTTTTAGAACTCTCTCTCTTAACTTAGGAGGGATAATCACCCTTGTTCCATACATCAATGTTCCCTGACAGATGGACAGCTGTTCTCGTCTTGCTGAGAATGCCGGTAACAGTGGATCACCATGGGCTGGCCATCCCTTTACTGTCAATTCGTAGACCCGGGACAGTGTCGGGTCATTCCTAGTCTCCCTTTCAATATTTGCATTGGTGACAGGTAAACATTCGATGATGGTCGAGTGAAATAACTCCACCGGGTCAACCGTCGGTGCCTCCTCCTCAGTAGGTAATGGCAGGCGCGACAGCCCATTAGCATTACCATGCTGCTTTGTACCTTTGAATTCTATCTGATATTGATGTGCCCCTAGGAAAAGGGACCATCTCTGGAGCCTCTGTGCTGTCATCACCGAAACACCCTTCTTAGGGTTAAAAATGGATACCAACGGCTGGTGGTCTGTCAGCAGTGTAAACTTCTGGCCCTGCAGGTAATGATTAAACTTCTTTACGCCCCACACAAGGCTGAGAGCCTCCCTATCTATCTGAGCATAGTTGCGCTCAGCGGAGGTCAATGATCTGGATGCAAATGCGACTGGCCTTTCCAAGCCATTTGGCAACTTGTGTGAGAGTACTGCTCCAATACCATAAGGAGAAGCATCACAAGCTAAACGAATAGGTAGCGTTGGGTTGAAGTGAGCCAACACTTCCTCTGAGGTGATCAATGCCTTGCTTTTGCGAAAGGCCTTCTTACAGTCCTCGCTTCACTTCCATGGTACTTCTTTCTGCAAAAGAGCGTTCAGCGGGTGCAGCACCGTGGATAGATTTGGCAGAAACTTATGGTAATAGTTAATCAACCCTAGGAACGACCTCAACTGGGATACATTTTCCGGAGCGGGAGCCTTCACAACAGCTTCGATCTTGTCAGGTGACTTGTGCAGCCCCTCCTGGTCAATGACATGACCACAGTATGAGATCCGTTTCTGAAAGAACTCACATTTCTGGCGATTAACTCGAAGTCCATATTCCTTCAATCTGGTGAGCACCAGTTTCAAATTTGCAAGGTGTTCCTCATCGTCATCTCCTGTAATCAGGATATCGTCCAAGTAACATTGAGTGCTTGGAATTCCCTGTAATAGCTGCTCCATGGCCCTCTGCCAAATTGCTGGAGCCGAAGCCACTCCAAAAACCAGTCTATTATATCGATACAAGCCTCTGTGCGCGTTGATTGTGAGATACTGGCGCGACTCTTCCTCAACTTCCATCTGTAAGTACGCTTGTGCCAGGTCTATCTTGGTGAAGTGTTTCCCGCCAGACAATGAAGCAAAGATATCCTCAATCCGCGGAAGCGGATATTGCACCGTGTGAAGCACCGGATTAACCGTGATCTTGAAGTCTCCACAGATGCGGACCTTCCCCGGTTCCCCTGGCTTGTTACTCAATGACCACTTCATGACGGGAACAATGGGCATGGCACACTCACTCCAGTCCACCTTAGACAGTACTCCTGAACGTTCTAGCCCTTCCAGCTCAGCTTCCACAGCAGGTCGTATCGCATAAGGTACCGGTCTGGCTTTGAAAAATTTTGGGTTTGCATGTTCTGCAATCTTGATTTTTGCCGTAATTCCTCTCAGTGTTCCCAGTCCCTGTTGGAACACCTCTTTAGCCTCATCCAATATTCTGGACAATCGTTCAGGTTTGACATCTTTTTTTCCGGAATCTACCGTTATTGCTTTTAGGGAGTGCCAGTCCATATTTATTTTCCTGATCCACTCCCGTCCCAGAAGTGGTGGACCTCCCTCAGGTAGTACATATATGTCCATTCCTTGGTGTTCTTTGCCCTTGTGTACCACCTTGACTTTTATCTTTCCGATGGGGTATACTCTTTGCCCCGTGTATGTCTGCAATACTATCTCCGTATCCCGTAGGGGAATATGTGTGAATAACCTTTTGTAATCTTGCTTATTCATGACCGTCAACGCCGATCCGGTGTCCAATTCCATTTTCACTTGGACTCCTGCTATCTGAAGTGTGACCCAGATAGTTTGTAGGTCAGCTTCCTTACATTGTGAATTCTCAGACTACCCAGTTCCTTGCTGTTGGAGTCTGAATCCGAATTCTGTTCATCCGAACTCTTCTCAGCCACCTTATGTACCTTTCTGCACTTTTCCTGCGGTGACTTTTTGTTGCTGGTCTTCTTTCCTGACCGGCATACTTTAGCTATGTGACCAAGCTTGCCACATTTTCTACATTCCTGATTTTTAAACCAGCATTGGTTCTGATCGTGTGTTGTCTTTCCACAACGATAACATTTCGCTGTACCCAAAGCCATTTGATCTACGCTGAGTACCGCTGCCTTCAGCTGCATTTCCGCAGTGCCTCTCGCTGCGGCTTCGTGCGATGCTGCAATAGTGACAGCATTATCAAGTGTAAGATCATTCTCTTCAAGCAGCCGCTTTTGTGTTCCTTCTTTCAACAATCCACACACGAATTTGTCTCTCAGTGCCTCTGTCAGTCTTTCCCCAAACTGACAGTATTTCGCTAGCTTACGCAGTTCAATTAAATACTCCGCGTTGCTTTCCTCTTTCAGTTGCGTTCTCGCATAAAATTTAAATCGTTCCGCTAACATCAGCGGTGTGGGGTTCAAATGATTTCTCAGGACAGCAACAATATTAGCGAAAGCCTGATCCACCGGTTTAGCTGGTGATAGAAGATGCTTCAATAGCCCGTATGTCTTCGCACCCATTGAGTTTAGTAAGGTTAGTGCTTTATCTTCATCTGATATTTTATTTGCCTTACAATAAATCTCTATGCGTTCTACATACGTGGCCCAATCTTCAACATCGGCATCGAAATCGTTGATGTTACCACGCTTAGGCATCCTTGCAATCTTCTTGAGAAACAAAAAGAAATTTTTCTTTTATTTTTTTTTCAAAATGGCGGTTTCCCGCGCTTGTCTTCTTCCCCCGCCTACGAAAATGGCGGCTTCCCACGTTTGCCTTTCTCCCCCGCTGGCTGTAATGGCGATTGCCGTATTGCTGCATTCGCCCTCCCCAGCAGTTCTCAAATCGTGCCTCCCAGCCCCTCTTGCAGTCCGGTCCTTTCCACCGGCTGCGGCTGAGTTCTCCGCGGTTTTTTTTAAAATTATTTTTATTTTCTCCCGCGCCTCGCGGCCTCGGTAGCTGCCCGGCCTTTTTCCCCGGTCGCGGTCGAGCTCTCTCTCGACGCTGTTGCGTCCCCCAGCCCGCTTGCAGCCCGGTCTTTTACACCGGCTGCGTTTGCATTCACCGCGGCTCCCGTGCCTTACGCTGCCCCAGTCTCAGCGCCTCTGGCCCCGACTTCTGTCCGGCTCTTTTCCCCGGCCGTGGTCGAGTTCTCCGCCCTTATATCCTCCGTTTTTCCCTCCCCTACTTCACAGCCAACGTGGCCGACTTGCTGCTCGTCGCTGATCGGCTTACCCACCACCTGTGGTAGAAGGGATGATCACTGCCTGTTGCTGATGGAAGGCTTCGTGTCAGGATTCTTCCTTGCTCTTCAGACCCGAGTCTTTTCTCAGCAGGATGATGAGGGCAGATGCCTCTTCTCGACGCCCGTTAAACTGCCTTGGATATATCTCTGCCGCAGGGTAAGATCGTCATCGTCGCCACTGTTAAGTCTGTGTGTTCTAGTTATTGTTAATAAGAATCACTGCACACAGACCACAAGAATAAATTCAACAGGTCTTTACTAGTCGAAGGTCAGGCTGAACTGCCCAATAAATCATTACACAGCACTTATATACCGGTGTGGTCACCACCGGTATTACAGTATACAGCAGCCAAGATAAAGTAGTGCATCTCTTAAAATAGTTCTCTTAAAGGTGGAACGGTTACATACACCACATTGGTGAGATCGATTTAACTCAGGAAGTCATTCATGAAAGGTTGACGGACAGTGCGATGAGTAAGTTCCAGTTGGCCAGCAAATCTGGGATCCCTGGGAATCGCATTTCGGACTGGCACACTGGCACCCATGAGACTAGCTTCAAGAATTGTGCCTCCGGTGTCAACCGTGGCTCAGTGGGTAGCACTCTCACCTCTGACTATGGGTTCAAGTCCCACTCCATAGACATGAGCACAAAATCGAGGCTGACGCTCCCAATGCACTACTGAGGGAGTGCTGCATTGTCGAAGGTGCTGTCTTTCAGTTGAGATATTAAACCGAGACCCCTCAGGAGGATGTAAAAGATCACATTTTGAAGAAGAGCAGGGGAATTCTCCCCAGTGTCCTGGCCAATATTTATCCCACAACCAACATTCACTAAAACAGATTATCTGGTCATTATCACATTGCTGTTTGTGGGATCCTGCTGTGCATGAATTGGCTGCCGCGTTTCCTACATTACAACAGTGGCTACACTTCAAAAATACTTCATTGGCTATAAAATGCTTTGGGACATCTTTTTTTTTCTTTCTTTTCCATATAAATTTCTATTTGCTGGATGCTATAATCAACAGTTGGCAGAAATCCAATAATCCAATAGTTTTTCATTTTACTAAGAAGGAAAGAGAAAAGAATTAAAGCACTGGAAAGAAAATATGGCCTAGAAACTGGGGAATGTTGGAAACCTGCCGGTAACATTGGCGACCGAGGATAACAGCCGCCGGCCGAGAGACCACAGGCAGTACCGACATTTTGGTGGCGGTGATTTTCTAGTGTAACACACATTTGCGGTGTTAACCTTAGAAGGAGGCCGATGGTCACCTCTGACTCCCGCTTGCAGTGGAGGGGAACTGGGAAGAAATGAGCGACCCGAACAGTTGCCATACGTGCTCCAAAAATATTAGCTGCCACCTGATGTTTGTCGATTTTTAAAATTTGTTTATGACATGAATGCAGATAAAATATTCTTATCACAGATCATCTTCAATCGTTGCAATGGAGTTCACCCATTGATTGATTGGTAAAAGCATATGGTCGATTCGCATTGTATAATTCATGAACGCTCAATAATTATATGAGATTATTCTTAGATAATATATATCCTGGAACATATAATGCGGGCTCATTACATATATTTCTCCATATAATAAACGAGTAACTGATATGTCTATATTCCCTGTTGTGTTGCAAAGACTGAGAGGTGCATGACTGCAAATGTAGTTCCCAACAGTGAATCTTGTGGTGTCCGCTCATTTATTAAAGGGTTTATGAAGAATACTTGTATAAGTATCTAATCTGGGAACAGGTCCGGTAGAGTCCCATCTTTAGGTTTAGTTATTCTTCTGTGCCAAACGGGGCCCATGGATTATCTGGGCCTATCCATCTGAAATCCAACTGTGAGTCTTGTCATATAATACAGTCTGAATCCACCACCACAGGTCACGAGTATCTTGCGATCATGTTTGGTTTTCAGTTTAGGCAGATGGAATTATACTATTGACCTGTATCAATAAATGGAATAACGTTTCATTACCAAGAGTTGCATCAACGAAAGTGGATGTGAATTTCACTGCGAGTGTTATGTTTTTTGCAGACCTTGAACAACTACTGCTGTTTAGGTTCAGTTGTTGAGTTGCGTTTTGATAGGAAATGGGTGTCTTTTTGTTGAGCGGTGAAATTATTTACCGACCCACAAACACTGTAGGCCTCCCGGAAAGCTGCCAGAAAATGCAACCCCACCCCCACAGCTTCTGCCGCTGATGGACAAAAAATGAAAGTTTAACAGAAGAACCTTGGCAAAGGAGGCGTTTGAAGTTCCGGCATCCACCGGAGGTGTTTTCCACTTGTCAGCGTCCAGCCTCATAAGTCCTGCCAGACTCTTCATGGCCGTTAATGCTGCTGAAAGACCTTTCAGCACTCACTGGCGTGATTTAGCACAGGCGGCAAAGCGAGCAGGAACTCCAAAATGGATGAGTTGGTGTCAACTCGGCATTGCACGCCGATAGACGTCACGCTCCAACTCATTAAAATACTCTGGCTGATAGCGCTGCCAACCTGCCGAAAATGCGTCCAACGCAGGACCTGCCACTAGCTGGCTGCCGTTTTTTCACCATTTCATGACGGTAACAGGTGGCGTAAACCACCCAAATTTCTAGGCCTATATATAATTAAAGAGAAAAATTAAGTTATTTTAACCGCTGGATACGCTAATTTAATTTGTTGTGAATTTGATGGTGGTTTGACTTTAATCAAGCATTATAACTTCCGCTGTTTGAGAAATAGATAAGGAACGTTAATCAGATTGGAGAAGTAGGCGATGCAGCCAGCAAATCCTTGCAGTGCTGCAGAAATGGCTCTTGGAGGTGGCCTCGTTTATGACTTTTAAAAAGGCACTGGGGAGTAGTTTTGGGCAAACAGTGATGCAACACCATTCCCCAGTCTATAGTGTAACATGTGTGAATGCTGCAGTGAGTACCAATTAAAAAGGAGCAAATACATCATGGGAAAGGAATGAGCTTTAATTAGAATCTGTATTTTACTGCGTACATCGCAGCTACAGAATACAATTACACCTGATGATTATCATAGAATTATACAGCGCAGAAAGAGGTCATTTGGTCTATTCTGTCTGTGCCGGCCATCGAAGATACAATTGTATCTTCATAACTACTTGTGTGCACATACCTAACTGGTGTTGTAAATGTTCCACCTCTGAGTTTATTTTAAGTGTTGCATTAATAACTCAGAACATTTTTTAAAAAAATGTAAATTAATATATCATGTATTTTTGAAATCCGAATAATCTGAGTGGGAGCAGAGGTTCGGGACTGGTCCCACAATTAAAGTAAATAAACTTACTGTAAATGTCCTCTTCTGGTCCTGGATCCTCCTCTTGTTGCCTTCACTAGGCAGAAAAGCCGCAGCAGCTTCCCCCCTCTCTCAGGCCCAAGATAAAACTGCAGTCGGGGCCCAACGATGTAATCGGACCCCGATCCGCATTCTTAAAGAAGGACCCCTCCGGCTTCAGCCGGGCGCCTTTGCCACCTACGTAGAAGAGCAGGTTAAGATCAGGATTGGCGTGAAGCAGGTGGGAAATCAGCGGGTAAATCACCTGAGGAATTTTCCACCGGGCAGTTAGGGTTAAAATCGCCTCTATATTACAGAGACATGGATGGAGCATTTCAATTAACACACTTCTTGAGCATTCGTGTTACTGCCTGACCTGACTTGCTATTTTAAGTGTGTCTCTCCTCAAAGCCATGTGCGAAATGGTGAGAATAATGCAGGAGTACGGGGAAGTAGTTTGCTGCCTCGGAAGTTCTCTTAATATCAGGAACATTGGAATCCTTCTACAAAGTGATATCAGGTAAAGATTTAAGCCATACCTTGCCAATATATTTATATTTTGTTGATAATTTTTTTTGTGTGCTCATCAGGATGTGGGATGTTGTTGCTGGAAAGGAAACATAGAAAAAAAATAGGAGCAGGAGTAGGCCATTCGGCCTTTCGAGCCTGCTCCGCCATTCAATATGATCATGGCTGATCCTCTATCTCAATATCATATTCCCGCTCTCTCCCCATACCCTTTGATGCCTTTTGTGTCTAGAAATCTATCTAGCTCCTTCTTAAATATATTCAGTGACTTGGCCTCCACAGCCTTCTGTGGTAGAGAATTCCACAGGTTCACCACCCTCTGAATGAAGAAATTTCTCCTCATCTCAGTCCTAAATGTCCTACCCCGTATCCTGAGACTGTGACCCCTTGTTGTAGACCCCCCCAGCCAGGGGAAACATCCTCCCTGCATCCAGTCTGTCTAGCCTTGTCAGAATTTTATACATTTCAATGAGATTCCCTCTCATTCTTCTAGTGAATACAGGCCTAGTCGACCCAATCTCTCCTCATACGACAGTCCATCCCAGGAATCAGTCTAGTGAACCTTCGCTGCACTCCCTCTATGGCAAGTATATCCTTTCTTAGGTAAGGAGATCAAAACTGCAAACAGTACTCCAGGTGTGGTCTCACCAAGGCCCTATACAACTGTAGTAAGACATCCTTGCTCCTGTATTCAAATCCTCTTGCAATGAAGGCCAACATACCATTTGCCTTCCTAACTGCTTGCTGCACCTGTATGTTTGCTTTCAGTGACTGGTGTACAAGGGCACCCAGGTCCCTTTGTACATCAACATTTCCCAATCTATTACCATTTAAATAATACTCTACCTTTCTGTTTTTCCTACCGAAGTGGATAACTTCACATTTATCCACATTATACTGCATCTGCCATGTATTTTGCACACTCACTCAACTTGTCTAAATTGCCTTGAAGCCTCTTTGCATCCTTCTCACAACTCAGAATCCCACCTAGTTTCATGTCATCAGCAAACTTGGAAATATTACATTTGGTTCCCTCATCCAAATCATTGATATATATTGTGAATAGCTGGGGCCCAAGCACTGATCCCTGCGGTACTTCACTAGTCACCGCCTAACCCCGAAAAAGACCCATTTATTCCTACTCTCTGTTTCCTGTCTGTTAACCAATTTTCAATCCATGCCAGTATATTACCCCCAATCCCATGTGCTTTAATTTTGCACACTAACCTCTTATGTGGGACTTTATCAAAGGCCTTCTGAAAATCCAAATACACCACATCCACTGGTTCTCCCTTATCTATTCTATCAGTTACATCCTCAAAAAACTCCAGTAGGTTTGTCAAACACGATTTCCCTTTCATAAATCCATGTTGGCTTTGTCTAATTCCGTTGATATTTTCTAAGTGTCCTGTTATCACATCCTTTATAATAGACTAGCATTTTCCCTACTACTGATGTTAGGCTAACTGGTCTGTAGTTCCCTGTTTTCTCTCTCCCTCCTTTTTTAAATAATGGGGTTACATTTGCCACCCTCCAATCTGCAGGATCTGTTCCATAACCTATAGAATTTTGGAAGATGACAACCAATGCATCCACTACTTCCATGGCTACCTCTTTTAGTACTCTGGGATGCAGATTATCAGGCCCTAGGGATTTATCAGCTTTCAGTCCTATTAATTTCTCCAGCTCTATTTTTTTTACTAATACTAATTTCCTTTAATTCCTCCTTCTCACTAGACCCTTTGTTCCCTAGCATTTCTGGGAAGTTATTTGTGTCCTCTTCCGTTAAGACAGAACCAAAGTATTTGTTTATTTGCTCTGCCATTTCCTTGTTCCCCATTATAAATTCTCCCGTTTCTGACTGTAAGGGACCTACATTTGTCTTCACTAATCTTTTTCTTTTTCCATACTTGTAGAAGCTTTTACAATCCACTTTTATGTTCCTTGCAAGTTTACTCTCATACTCAATTTTTCCCCTCTTAATCAATTTTTTGGTCCTTTTTTGCTGAACTCTAAACTGTTCCCAATCCTCAGGCTTGCTACTTTTTCTGGCAACTTTATATGACTCCTCTTTAGATCTAATACTATCCTTAATTTCTTTTGTTAGCCATGGTTGGGCCACTTTTCCTTTTGTGCTTTTGCACCAGAAAGGAATGTATAACTGTTGCAATTCATGCATTCATTCCTTAAATGTTAGCCATTGCCTATCCACCATCATGCCTTTTAATGAAGCTCCCCAATCTATCATAGCCAACTCACTACTCATACCATCATAGTTTCCTTTGTTTAGATTTAGGACCCTAGTTTCGGATTGGACTTCTTCACTTATTCTATCATGTTATGGTCACTCTTCCCTAAAGGACCCTGCACAACAAGATTATTAATTAACCCCTTCTCATTGCACAATACCCAACCTAGGATAGCCTGTTCCCTAGTTGGCTCCTCACCGTACTGGTCTAAAAAACCATCTTGTACACACTCCAGAAATTCATCCTCCACAGTATTATTGCTAATTTGGTTTGGCCAGTCTTTATGTAGATTAAAGTCATCCATGATTACTGTAGTACCCTTGTTACATGCATCTCTAATTTCCTGTTTGATGCCATCCCTTACATTACCACTGCTGTTTGGAGGCCTATAGACAACTCCCACCAATGTTTCCTGACCCTTGGTGCTTCTTAGCTCCACCCAGACTGATTCTACACCTTGATTTTCTGAGCCAATATCCTTTCTCACTATTGCTGTGATTTCATCCTTTACTAACAAGGCCACCGCACCTCCTTTTCCTTTTTGCCTGTCCTTCCTAAATATCGAATATCCTTGGATATTCAGCTCCCAGCCTTGGTCACCCTGCAGCCATGTCTCCGTAATCGCAATTATATCATATCCATTTACATCTATTTGTGCTGTTAATTCATCTACCTTATTACGAATGCTTCGTGCATTCAGATACAATGCCTTTAGGTTTGTCTTTTTAACATTTTTAGACATCTTAAAATTTTTTTGTACTATGGCCCTATTTGTCTTATTACCATTTTTTCTTACCCGGACCCTATTTGTTAGTGCACTCCTTTGTTTGTACGCTCTGTCCCTTCCTGACACAATCTGGTTATCCTTCCCCAATCACTTTCCTGCACTGCTTCCTTGTCTTTTCTCTTTAGCATTCTAGATTTCTCTCCACCGGGACCCCCCCCCCCTCGCCTTATTTAGTTTAAAGCCCTATCTACCTCCCTAGTTATTCGATTCGCTAGAAACAGTTTGACACTTTGCACACCCAGTGTCAGCATGAATATAGGAAGAACATAGGAAGCATTTCCCAGGTCAAGCTTATCACAACATTGGCCCAAACTATGCTCTTTCCTACTTCGGTGTGAGTTCAACAATTTCTCATACTCGTCATCCCCGCAGTCCCCAAATAAGATTGCCAATTAGTGCCAAATTACAGGTAATTTCTATGCTGTGGGTCATACGGTACAGTAGAATTAGGTTGGGACTATCCAAATTTGTTTCACATTAGGCACTTATAGCCAGCAGAGAGGAGGAAACTTTCATCTTATTAATTGGGGCTCAATTCAAACCTAGAGGTGATAAGTACTGTGCAAACATATTGCATTGCCTAATCCCAGTGCTAGTGACATATGAGAGCCAGGCAGGACAGGTATGGAGGTCAAATTGAGCAGTAGGTCTGCTGAAAGCTGTTGATAGATCCACACAGGACCCCCCAGCTTTATCATGAGCATCACTGCTCCATTCAGTGAGTTCTCAGTTTTGGCCATTACACCAATCCAATGAGTGGAGATGAAGGGGTAGAGTTTCCGTGGGTCCTCTCCCGACCTCTTGCTGTAACTTCATAGTTACATAGTATATATAGTTAGATAGTATTTACAGCACAGAAACAGGCCTTTCAGGCCAACTGATCTATGCCTGTGTTTATGTTCCACATGAGCCTTCTCCCACCTTACTTCATCTAACCCCATCAATATATCCTTCTATTCCTTTCTCCCTCATGTACTTATGTAGCTTCCCCTTAAATGCATCTATTCTATTCACCTCAACCACTCCTTGTGGTAGCAAGTTCCACATTCTAACCCCTCTCTGGGTGAAGAAGTTTCTCCTGAATTCCTTATTGGATTTATTAGTTCTTCTTCTTAGGTGGTCCCTCGGAACTGAGGATGACTTGCTTCCACATCAAAAATGAGTTCTCAGGTGACTGATGAGTCCAATCTCTACAACAGGCACCTCAAAGCACTGGAGAGGTTCCACCAACGCTGCCTCCGCAAGATCCTACAAATCCATTGGCAGGATAGGTGCACCAACGTCAGTGTTCTCGCTCAGGCCAACATTCCCAGCATCGAAGCTTTGACCACGCTCGATCAGCTCCAATGGACAGGTCACATCATCTACATGACCAATACGAGACTCCCAAAACAAGTGTTCAACCATCGTCTGCCCCACCTGTGACAGAGACTGTAGGTTGTATATAACCTACAGTCTCTGTCACAGGTGGGGCAGACGGTGGTTGAAAGGGCGGGTGGGTGGGGTGCTTGGGTTGGCGTGCGCTCCTCCCGCTGTTTGCGCTTGGCTTCCGCTTGCTCCCGGCGAAAAGACTCGAGGTATTCGGTGCCTTCCCGGATGCTCCTCCTCCACTTTGTGCGGTCTTGGGCCAGGGATTCCCAGGTGTTGGTGGGGATGTTGCACTTTTTCAAGGAGGCTTTGAGGGTGTCCTTGAAGCGTTTCCTCTGCCCACCTGGGGCTCTCTTGCCGTGTCGGCGCTCCGAGTAGAGCGCTTGTTTTGGGAGTCTCGTATCGGGCATGTGGATGATGTGACCTGTCCATTGGAGCTGATTGAGCGTGGTCAAAGCTTCGATGCTGGGGATGTTGGCCTGAGCGAGAACACTGACGTTGGTGCGTCTACCCTGCCAATGGATTTGCAGGATCTTGCGGAGGCAGCGTTGGTGGTACCTCTCCAGTGCTTTGAGGTGCCTGCTGTACATGGTCCATGTCTCTGAGGCATACAGCAGGGCAGGTATCACTGCTGCTCTGTAGACCATGAGCTTGGTGCTGGGTTTGAGGTCCTGGTCTTCAAACACTCTCTTCCTCAGGCGACCAAAGGCTGCACTGGCACACTGAAGGCGGTGTTGGACTTCATCATCGATGTCTGCCCTTGTTGACAGTAGGCCCCCAAGGTATGTAAAGTGGTCCACATTGTTCAAGGCCTTGTCGTGGATTTTGATAATTGAGGGGCAGTATTGTGTGATGGGGGCAGGTTGGTAGAGGACCTTTGTCTTACGAATGTTTAGTGTAAGGCCCATGCTCTCGTACGCTTTGGTGAAGGTGTTGATGGTTTGGAGTTCAACCTCCGAGTGTGCGCAGACGCAAATGTCATCTGCATACTGTAATTCGACGATAGAGGATAGGACGACCTTGGATCTGAACTGGAGGCGACGGAGGTTGAACAGTTTCCTGCTTTTTCTGTAAATTAGCTCCACTCCAGCGGGGAGCTTACTGAGGGTGAGATGGAGCATTGCAGCAAGGAAGATCGAGAAGAGCGTTTATTAGATTAGAAGAGGATTTATTAGTGACTACTTTATATTTATGACCCCTAGTTTTGGATTGTCCCCACAAGTGGAAACATCTTCTCTAGATATTCGGCAGAAAATCAGCAGAAACCCTGGAGAATTGGCATGAATGGTCCATTTATGCCGTTTCTCTGGGGTTTCCACCGATCTCTCGACAAAGTTACAGCGGGAGACCGGGAGAGTCTGAGGTGAAATTTTACCTGCAGGCGCTTCCCTCCCTGGGAAGTACTTAAACAAAGTCACTTTACAGTAGATCTATTCTGTGCACTTTTTAGTAGATGGATCAAGTAACAGAAGCCTAGTGACAGGTTGTCTGGCTGCCCAGAATATGGCGTGGGAAAATGACAGTATGGGTACTTTTAAAACAGTAAGGGGGAAAAATTCGGTATCGCCCATTTTGGGGCGCTCATATCGGCTAGGCGCAAAATTTAGTGCCTGGCGCAAATTATCGCCGGCGACCGGGAAATTCGTCTCCAGCGCATCTGGAGGTGATTGGAGCGCTAAATCAAACGCTACACACCTCTTTTAGGGTGCTAACGTCGGGGAATGGCGCGCTACCTCAGAAGGCTACTCAAGCTCAGGTGATGTCAATTACCTTGTACTCAGACAGACTGGCGCCTTCCAGTTCTTAAAGGGGAGGGTCCATCATGCTGCAGAGCCTCATCCTGCTCATTGCTGCGTTTGACCTGGGCCTGCAAGGAGGTGTAAATCTTCAACAACGATTATCATGGCTGCTCAGAGGCCCAGGGAGAGAGCTCGCCGGTTTAGCGACCAGGCATTGGAGGCTCTGGTTGTGGCTGTGGAACGCCGATGGGCAGTGCTGTTTCCAGATACTGGTAGGAAGCCATTGCTCCGCGAGTTCACAAGGGTGTGGAGGGAGGTTGACCAGTACATTTCATCCAGGAGTCTGGTCCAAAGGACTCACACCCAGTGCCGCAAGGAGTTCAACGACCTCACTCGGGTGGTCAGGGTGAGTAGATGCTTAAAATACCTCTACATCCCACCATCTTAACCTCACTCTGTGCACAGACTGTGTAAAGCGCCAAATCCCCCAGACTCACACAACAACTATGCACATCTACTAAAAGTCACATCCACATCCTACACCTTGCAGACATTAATGGCTATTCAACTATGGTAGGCACATCTGCCAAACACATGGCTGCACACTCACTCACACGCTGTCCTTTTTCTTGCAGGCCAAGCTTTCACATAACCGGAGGGAGCAACAATGCACGGGAGGAGGTTAGGCGGAGCTGCACCCCCTCACACAGCTGGAGGAGCGAGTTCACAGACTCATCATGAGTCATGTCGCACTGTGGCAGTTGGAGAGGTCGACTCCCTTGGGGATAGCAATGGTATATTCATCATCTCTCGCTCCTCTTTCATACCACTTCCCCCTCACAACACCAGCCTTTCACACTTTCCATCTAACTACAGGAAACTCTCGATTTACCGGCACCTAAATAACTGGAAACCTCTGTTAACCGGCAAAATTCAGGAGTAGGTTCAGGTAAGTTTTACTTCATATTAGTGGCCGTTCCTGGATCTGTGGCTGTGTAACCGGGGTTCCTGCACCTGTTGCTAAGCAACGGGGATGCCTGGATCTGTGGCTGGGGTTCCTGCACCTGTTGCTAAGCAACAGGGAAGCCTAGATTTGTTGCTGTGTACGGAGCTCTTGTACCTTTTACTATACGTCTCTGTAATCCGGACTTTTTGATAAACTGGCACCACGTCGGTCCCGTCGGTGCCGGATGAAAAAGAGTTTCCTGTATACTGTCTCCAATCCTTGCTCCCTTCCTGCTCTCACATTAAAGCCACCCTTGTACCTTCCTGCTTTCAGCTAGTGAGCCACCATGTGACCAGCCTGTCCCTCAGCCTTCCAGTGGCAGTGACACGGGAGAGGAGGGGGAACACCAAGCCGGAGCCTCACCACCTGTGTCTCCCGAGGGCGAGACATCGGATACTGCGGCCACGCGGTCACTGGAGGGGAGCAGAGGAAATGGCTCTGATGTGGGTGAAGCTCCGAGACCGAGCGGGCTGCAGCAATGCCATGGGGGAAGGGAAGCTTGGGGTCCATCTCCCCGGAGGGTGAGTGCGTGCACGAGTTCTGCTGCATAGGACTCGGATGAGGACCTCGATATCGTGGTGATGAATACTCAGGCGATGAGCATGCATACTAAGCTCATGGGTACAATGACAAGGGTGCCCAAGAGCATGGATGCACTGGCCAGGAATGTGGAGGAGTCTGCCACCAACACAGCTGTCATCTGTGCGCAAACCCTCAAACCCATCCTTGCCTCATTGCAGAGGATGGTTGACTTGCAGAGAGACCGTGGGGACCCAGACCCCATGCCATGTGTAATGGGTGAGGTGGCAGCATCAATTGCAGCACAGGCCGAGGCAACGCAGTGGCTTAGTGTTGGAATCGAGTCATTGGTTGGTGCCATCCAATCTCAGACTCCTCTCATGAAGTCTCAGATTGATGCCACGCAAGCGCTGACTGCCGCCAATGTCGCTGAGTCGCCCACAGTCCACCAGGGATCTCACGGTGCCGCAGCAGGCCAGCAATCTGTGCTCGAGCAGATTTCTCCGGATGCTGAGGTTCTGTCCCGTGGGAGTGGCAGTGTGTCGGTCGAGCAGGAAGGTGCTGTCCTCTCTCAGGATGACAGCATTCCTTCTGTCACCACCATTCCACTTGCCTGTAACCCAGCCAGCCCAGACTGCTGCCGCCCATGCAGAGTTGGTGCAGTCTGCTGCCGGGCCCTCCAGGCCCAGAGCTAGTCGAAGGTGTCCTTCAAGGCCATCTGTAGTCTCTGGATCCGAGATTCAGCAGCCTCTCGCCAGCCTTGCTGCAGCCACAGGGGCCACATTACGGAGGAGCAGTAGGGTGGGGAGGGCGATCATTCTCAAAGGGCGAATAACTAACATTTCTCTAACATGGGGAGAATGTTTGTCCCAAAGTTGAATGTGTATGTAAATATCTTGTTCACTCTCTTAAGACTTATTTCGATGTGGTAAGAACCAGTTTTGTTTGTTAATGAATTGTTGTGTTTGTTTGTTATTGGTTGTGCTTAATAAGACACAGTTGGTCAGAAAAATAAAAAATTTTATTCAAACGTTACAAATTTCTTCATGTTACTCATTGGAGCTTTGCCCGGTAATAGGGGCTGTGGGATGACTGTAATGATGTGCTTGTTGATCCCAAAAGCCATCTTCCCTGTCATTCATCAGAAGCGGTGTCTTATGAGGCGTTCACGAACGGCGCTTGCAGCAGTAACATTGAGCGCCTCCCTCCCGTGTTGTTGATGCTCATCCTCTTCTTCATCCTCCTCCGCCTCCTCCTTCTCCTCCTCTCCCTCTTCCTCCTCCTGAGGTGGTCCACCAATCCCTGGTGGCAATGGCTGGGTCCTCAGAATTGCAAGGTTGTGAAGCATGCAGCACACAACAATGAAAACCAATACTCGATCGGGAGAGTACTGCAGGTTTCCTCCAGAGTGGTCAAGGCACCGGAACCGTTGCTTCAGCATGCCAATCATCTGCTCAATCAGGTTCTTCGTGGCGCTATGGCTCTCATTGTATGTGAGCTCAGCAGGAGTGTTGGGGTTACGGAGCGGTGTCATCAGCCAGCTGCAGAGTGGATAACCCTTGTCCCCGAGGAGCCAGCCACGAGGTTGACACGATGGTTGGAACATGTCTGGGACACCAGTCTGGCACAGGATGAATGCATCGTGGCTGCTGCCAGGATAGCGGGCATTGTCGGCAAGGATGCGCTGTCTGTGGTCACAGACCAACTGGACATTCAGCGAGTAGAAGCCTTTGCGGTTGCGGAAAACCTCTGCATTTTCATGAGGTGCCCGCAATGCCACGTGCGTGCAGTCAATGGCGCCCTGAACCATGGGGAAGCCCGCTATCCTAGCGAAGCCACATGCGCGTTCACGCTGTTTGTCTCAGGTCATGGGGAATGAGATGTACTCCCTTCTCCTTTTGTAGAGAGCATTTGTGGCCTCCCGGATGCAACCATGGATGTCGAACTGGGAGATGTTCGCAATATCCCCTGTTGAAGCCTGGAAGGAGCTGCTGGCGTAGAAGTTGAGAGCCACCGTCACCTTCACTGCCACCGACAGAGACATTCTGGTCCTGAGCTGAGACTGGAGCTCTGGCTATAGGAGGTGGCAGAGCTCTGTGACCACCTCCTTGCTGAAGCGGAGCTTTCTAAAACACTGCTCCTCGGACAGATGAATGTATGAGAATTGCTCCCGGAATACCCTGGGAGGGTAAGGTCTCCTGTGCAGAGCCCTGTTGACCCTCCTCCCTCTGGCCACGTTTTCCACTCTCTCTCTCCGCCTCTGCTGCCTCCGACAATGAAGCTAGAGGACGAGGCTCCGTGTTAGTACAGCCCCCATTTAATCATCTAAATATAGTAGTAATAAAGCTGACAGAAATGGGAACCTGGAAAGTCTTGCTGAGAAACAAAACTCCTTGTAGGACAGCATTAAATGTCTCCCGACGCCTCTCTCCCTCTCTCAACCTGCGTATGCAGAATATTTTGCCGACAGGAAAAAGCAGGAGGCGCACGTCTTTAAATAGCGCTCCCCCAGCTCCCAGCCGACTGCAAACCGTCCCCCCTCTACCTGTCGTTCCTAGCGCCAGGTGCTGAGGCAGGGGACGAAAATCAAATTCCGGCCCGGGCGCTACCGGGGCAATGCACACTTCGATGATGTCACGATCTCCGGGCGCAGGAGATCCTGGCGGTAGTGTTTAGCGCCACCGCAAACCGCCAGGTCAATTTCACGGGCGGTGCTAAAATCGTCGTGCTCGTGCGGTAAGTCGTTAGCGCCCCCCGGAGGCGCGAATGAGAGGCACTAACCACCTGAATTTTTCCCCCTAAGAATAAATTTGCATTATGACAGGAATGAGAGGGTATAAGTAAAGCTGAATTATCAGATGGAATGTTTCAAAATTAGTTCTATTTTAGACAGTGTTTTAAAATTGGTCTATTTTATGCAGTATTGTAGACTCCAACATCAATAATACTGAGCTGTGTAACTTGTTTGCATATTGACCAACCCGGTGATGGAATTTCTGCTTTGAATTGTTGAATTTGCAGTTTTTCCTTGGATCCCTTATGTCCTTCTTGCTGCTGGGAGTCTTGCAATAGGATCATGAACACTTGACATCACGCTCACAGAAAACTACTCCGGTCTACTTGTCCAGCCTCTTTGGGAGCCTAGCAAGCTCTGTTCACCTCAGAAACCATGGTAACATCAGCATCATCCAGCTAATCAAACAGGCATTTGAGAGTTCCTGGACATGTAAGGAGCACAGTAGGCATTTGGTACAGATGCAAATAAAATCCACAAACCCCAGAGATTCCGAAAGAAAAACAGAAAATCCTGGAAATGCACAGCGGGTTGTCCCATCTTCTTAACCACATGCAAAATGTAAACATGTCTTTTCCCTTCTCTTTCTGGAATATTCTGTGCTAATTTTGGATTTTCTAGCAACTGCAGTTTCTTATTTTTAATCTTCAGTCTTTACGGCTCTAGATTGGAAAGGTTTTGAACAGTTTAATTTTAAACCAAGCTCCTCCTTCCAAGGGTCTCCATGTTTAGTCTTCAAACCAACTTGATCAGGAAGATGACGATAGACTCACAGACCACTCATTTCACCGGTGAAACATTTTTGCCTTTTCTGATTAATGCCATTCTCCTGAGCAGAAACCCTGATGACAATACGCCTTTAACCAGACAGCAGTTGCTTTGGTTTGGCTCTTTATCCACCTCTCACTCTCAATGTGCTGGGTGTCGCTATTTGCATGTTGCTGCACTGCCATCAGTACAAAAATAACACAAAAGTGATAATGTTAGCTAATGATTCAATGCGTTGCCAGCCAATCACGCTCAGTTATGTATGTCTTACTAAATTGCTTGCTAATGACATATTGAACTGTGTAGAGATGCCTGTGGTTGTGTTGTTGAAATACAAAATGAAATGCAGTCACCATCGGGCCGCAGAAGTAAAGACTGGGGAAAGAGTGCCTTCAAACCCCCTCGTCCTCATTCATGGCCCACCAGTCCACCCGTTTGGCACCTGCAACTTGCCAGGTTGCATTTAAACAGAGACCAAAATTTAGTGCACCCACTGTTGTCTTGGTTGAAATTGGCTAAGTCAGCACAACAAGGGAGTGATCCTAAGAGCCCCTTGATCTCCTTGACTCAGTATCACACCATGTGGTTCTCTTACCAACTGAACCACCACAGTAGCCCATCAATTTTGTTACACAGCGAGTTGTTATGATCTGGAATGTATTACCTGAAAGGGTGCTGGACGCAGATTCAATAGTAACTTTCAAAAGGGGAATTGGATATTTACTTGACAAGAGCTATGGGGAAAGAGCAAGGGGAGTGGGACTAATTGGATTGCTCTTTCAGAGAGCTGCCTCAATGGTCCGAATGGCCTCTTTCTGAGCTGTAAGATTCTATGGCCTAGAAATTCACTTGGGCGCGGGCAGCTCGCTCGCGCCCAAAAGTTAGCGCTGGGCGGGGAGGCATTAGCGCACGCCGTATATTCGTCTTCGGCGCCCCAATTCGGAAGCGGGCGCTATACCAGGGTGTGCCCGCCTCCGTTTGGGGCGCTGCAACTGAATATCGGCGCGCTAGTTGCCGCAGCGCCACCCGATGCGGTGCGGCAGGCTGCGGTACTGCAGGCCTCCTCCTTCTCTTAAGGGGGAGGTGCCTGCAACGGCCGGAGCCCCGATCGCGAGTGCCGGCAAAAGAGCCCGGCACAACGGAGAAGTGCCGGGCTCCACGGAAACCAGCCGGCAATGCCGCGGGGGGGGGTGGAGGAGGCCGGGGAAGGAGGTGCGGGCAGGCAGCCGCCGAAAAAGCGGCCGGCCGCACCTTCCGCTTTAAAGCGCCCCACTATGGCAACAGGACGGCCCCGTTTTCTGGTCGCTGTTTGCGCCCGCTTCGGAGGAGGCGGCCGCAAATAAATATGGGGATCAGCGCGGTTTCGGGGCGTTACGGGCCACCGCGCACACCGATGACGTCATCGGTCCCGGCGCAGCGCTAACGGCTACTGCCGCCAATACCGCTGCACTCAATTTCCACGCTACCACCCCGCCGGCGCAAAAGACCTCTTTAGGCGCTAAGTGGGCGCAAGGCCCACTGAATTTCTAGGCCTATGATTCTAAATGAGTCCGGCGTCTCACAATGGCCTTTTCACGCGGAACGGTCGGGTTGCCCTCACACTCTGCCAGTTAGCTGCCCAAAAGTTCATAATGGACTCCAAAGACTTGTATTTCTTTAGCACGTTATTGTGCCTTTCATAAACATCTCAAATTATTTCACAAAGAATGAACTTCGTTGTGCATTGACTGTTGATACATAGGCAAACGCAGCAGCTAAAAGTGCTTGAGCGCCCTGTGTCCCATTTTGCAACACAGTAATTGTTGTTTTGATCCATTAATTCTGCTTCATTTTGTGTTTGTTTAAAGGTGGTTGCACTGGTCTGGTGAGGTGATGGGGGGAGGTATAACTTCCATTCCCTTCCAGGTGTGAGGGAAAGCCTAGGCATCTAAGGTGTTTCCCAGGTGGTCTAAGGGGCATCTAGATCTAGGAATCTGTTTCCCTGGCAGAGCTTTACAAACTTTGGATATCAACATTAAAAAAATATAAGGTTAGCAAAGAGCCTAAAGAACTTTGCAAATCAAGAGAGGGCGTGCCTTAATAACATTAATTCACAGTTTTGATTCTCTGTTTAAAGTATGTTCAATCGCTGTCTAGGCTTGGCAAACAACCTCTGGGATTAGGAAATGCTTCCTATTTCACCTTCAGTGCCAGCTTTCCCTGACAATGATACAGGTAATTTATAATTATTTTTTGTTATGCATAATGTAGAAACATTCAAACAGATGATTGAAATCTTTAGCCTGCGGAAGGCAAGTAGAGATATCCTGATCATGCAAACCACATGGTATAAAGTGTGAAGTTGTAACCAATGGGAACTGCTTTAAGCATCTAGTTTTATTATTGTGTCCTCCCCACCACCTAGACATGATTACTTACCCCTGGGACAAGTCCTCCAGTTGCATGAGTGCTTGAGCAGAGTATAGTTACTCCTGTGGGAGTGATGATGTGGAGCTCCCTTGACTCCTCAATAGATAACTACATGGGACGGAGTGATGCTGAGCCACCATTGTGCTATGTTCTCCTCGATTCATTCGGCTTTCCCCTTCAGTCTTTGTTTATAACAGGCGCTCCAACAACATTTATGGGGAGCAGCTTTAGTAAACATAGGTCCTGCAGCCTTAATAAGTTTGTTCGTGTGCAGGCTGTCAGTGTGCTGTCATCCATACACATTCCGGTGAATCTCGGATGTCTGATCACTCTGGTAGGTTACTTACTTTGGGTACCTAACTTGCACATAAAACAACTTGATTCTGTGTACAACTCTAGAGTATGCAACAGCCACCTGCAAGATTTACATGCATTTTGCATTCAAAGAAATGAGGGAATTTCTGATGTGATTGATTTGTGAATGCAGGTAAACTGCATCACTGTGGAAAGCTGTCTGGGCTGGGCCCCTCTGGGAACGTGAGTGCCTCCAGACAGTTTAGTTCATTGCCTATCTCTCTACAAAGACAAAGGAAGCCTCTCAAAAATAGAGCTGACTGAGGTCCCTTTTTAAATTCACAATATTTTTGGCCCATCCAATGTTTCAGTGTTAAAAAGGTATAATACAGAAATCTTGCAAACAGAAAGATTTTCCCATTACAGTGAAGGGGAAAGATTGAGTAACTGGGTTCCATGGAGCTATACTTCACTATAATCTGATACTAGTCCAGCTTGCTATGGGCATAAACAAATATAAAGCAAGCTATGTTATATAACTTTTAATTCATAGAATAACTGTGCTATCAGAGTTTTAATTCACCAGATAGAACGATGTTAATGCTGAATTAATAAGACAAAATAAATTATTCAGAGCCAGACTCATTTTTTCTGTAATCACATTAATAAGTTCTATATTGTTTGTTATATGTTCTAAGGGTAGAAACTGTTCAGTATGTCCAATTCCATACGTTACGTGCTACGTTCTTTTTCCCTGTGATTCCAGATCATTCAACTTAAAACTTAGCAAGATGTGGAGGATAGTAACATGATTAGTGCAAAGAATTAAATACTTGCCTTATAAAATATTCCTCGCAACAAGCACCACATAAGATGAAAAACTGTTTCAAGGTCTAATGGGAAAACTGGTATAGTTATTACTGTATGTCTCAGGATTAAAGTCGATGTGTATGTGAGTTTAATTGTATACATCATGCCATCAATCAGGTTCTGGCTTCCATGGTTCAGCTTCCTCCACCTCTTGGGACAACAGATGTGCTTTGTCTCACTTGTATCTACTTCCCTCTCGTAAGGTGAGATTTTGGCTTCCAGACACCTTTTCAGTCTAATCAGTTTGTGGAAATGGGCCCCATGGAGCTACTTTACACTTAACGGATGGCAGAAAAAATAAATTCAACTGCAAACTGTGATTTATAGAAACATAGAAACATAGAAGATAGGAGCAGGAGTAGGCCATTCGGCCCTTCGAGCCTGCTCCGCCATTCAATGAGATCATGGCTGATCATCCAAATTCAGTACCCTGTCCCTGCCTTCTCCCCATATCCCTTGATCCCTTTAGCCTTAAGAAATATATCCAAATCTTTCTTGAATATATTTAATGAACTGGCCTCCACCGCCCTCTGTGGTAGAGAATTCCACAGGTTCACCACTCTCTGGGTGAAGAAATTCCTCCTCATTTCAGTCCCAAATGGCTTACCCCTTATCCTTAGACTATGACCCCTGGCTCTGGACTCCCCGGCCATCAGAAACATCCTTCCTGCATCTAGTCTGTCCAGGCCTGACAGAATTTTATAGGTTTCGATGAGATCCCCTCTCAATCTTCTAAACTCCAGTGAGTATAAGCCCAATCGACACAATCTCTCCTCATACGTCATTCCTGCCATCCCAGGTATCAGCCTGGTGAATCTTCGCTGCACTCCTTCCATGGCAAGAACGTCCTTCCTCAGGTAAGGCGACCAAAACTGCACATAATACTCAAGGTGCGGTCTTTATGGCCCCAAACCTCAGGTACATACAAGAAGTTGCGAGTAAAAATAACATTCCCGAATTCCGTGAACAATCACTAAGGGCTGGATTTTACCAACCTCGGCGGGTCCGTGGCGGGCGACGTCGGTGGCGGGTCCCGGCCTTGCTACTGGCTCCAGCCTGCTGTCCAAAATGATTTTCCCCGATTGGGCTTGTTAAGCCCGCCCAGTGCGTTTGCCGGCCAATTGAAGGAAGCGGGTCTGATGACATCATTTGATGTTGTGTCATCAGCCGGTTTCCTTAAAGGGACCGTGTGCAAACTGATTTTGACAGTTGTGCTGTCAACGTTATACAGAGGTACACGGCTGCACCCAGGCTCTCCCATAACTCCCTTCATGTGCTTCTGGAGGGAGTCACAGCACGCAGGGAGGTTCTCTTCCCTTCCAATGGGCGGAAGAGACCTCCCCAGGAGACCAATGCAGCCTGGTTGCACATTGCACAAGAAACTTCACTAGGTTGATTCCTGAGATGAAGGGGTTGTCTTATGAAGGAAGGTTGAGCAGGTTGGGCCTATACTCAGTGGAGTTTAGAAGAATGAGAGGGATCTTATTGAAACATATAAGATTCTGAGGGGGCTGGACAGGGTAGATGCAGGGAGGATGTTTTCCCTTGTGGGGAAATCTAGAACGAGGGGGCATAGTTTCAGAATAAGGGGTCACCCATTTAAAATGGAGATGAGGAGGAATTTCTTCTCTCAGAGGGTCGTGAATTTTTGGAGTTCTCTACCCCAGAGAGCTGTGGAGGCTGGGTCATTGAATATATTCAAGATGGAGATAGACAGATATTTGCACTACAGGGGAGTCAAGGGTTATGGGGAGTGGGCGGGAAAGTGGAATTGAGGCCAAGATCAGATCAGCCATGATCTTATTGAATGGCAGAGCAGGCTCGAGGGGCCAAATGGCCTACTCCTGCTCCTATTTCTTATGTTCTTATGTAAGACACAAGTAGGGGTGACATCAAGAGACTCTGGCTGCAGTGGCGCAAACCTTTCAATGATCTCAGTAGATCACAAAACATTACTGCAAAGCCACACTCAACCTCATCCTGCTGTGCCACTCATCACATCACCATCACCTTCCCTACCCTACTCCTGCACATCCTTACTCACACCAACTTACCTTGCACCTCCACTCATCCCTCTCTATCTACATTATCACATCCCCATTTCACTAGCCACCCCTCACACTCACCCTCGTCCTAGTGCAATCATACCAACTAACAACACACAAAGGTAGGCACTTGGGAGTTTTATGCAATGTTCATGTAAAGTTTCTGTTAATGTGGTGTCAAACATTAAAACCTTTGTTTTCAACACTTTTTGTTCTTGGACAGATTTGTATGCACCTTTGGAAGTGGCTTAGTGAGTTGCAGTGAATGGCGAGACATAACGGTACCCATTGCAATGGTGATGAGTGTGAAAGGAATGGCTTGGGCATTGCAGGGATGCTTTATGATGTTGGTGTGGTGTGGTGCCAACCTGGTGCATCATGTGGCAGCCAGGGTGTACAGCATCAAGTGAAGTAAATTTGGCCATGGTGAGGCCACCCCTGGCCTCCTGGGCAGCAATCTGGTTAGGTGCTGATGCCCTGTGTCCTGTGCAGCATCAGTTGTTTGCGGAGAAGGTTGGTGTTTTTGTTGGTGCTGCTGGTGTGCCTGGTGCTGCTGGTGTTGGGGCTGATCGTGGTCAGATTCTGAGGACCAAGGTGAGACAGTATAAACTGTACCCATTCTGATATAATAGATGGCAGGTGAAGTTGAGATGACAGAAGCGATCTGTCAATGGTGAGAGAGGTTGTTCCAATGAGCTGACACTGCATAGAGAGTTTGCTCCAAACATTTGAAACCTGCATAAAGCTCAATCTGTCTTCCAAATGCAGTAAGCAACAGCTTCTGAGCTTGGAAAGTGAACAGCTGTGAAATGGAAGCTTTTATAGCGCATTTGCAGGTGTCAAGTAATGAAATGTTTCCATGGCCATACAACTCCTGACCTGCTTACCTGACATGATCCCTGAGCAGCGTGGACCCCATGGGCGATCTGGTAAACTCTGAAGGTGAGCTGATAATAGTTCTTAATGCTCTGTTAACAAGGTCATAATGACCTTAATTGCCTCCCCTGCCACTGCCTGTCGGGTCTGCTCAGCGCTGACAGACCCGACATTTGGGAAAGGAGCTGTCAAAAAATCCATTTTAACCACCCGACCCGCCACCGATTGTGCCCACTGATCCCCTGGAAAACTCCCCCCTTTGTTACCGTTCTGATTCTAAGGCACTGTTCTTTGGAAGTGTTTTAGAGTTATAGGGGGAGAAACTCAGTATCGCCCCATTTGGGGTGCAGTTATCGGCCGGGCGTGATAACGCCTCTGACTGCAAACATGACTTTCATCGCCCCTGGAGGTGATTGGAGCGCTAAATCAGGCGCTTCACACCTGTCTTAAGGCGCAAAGGCCGAGGAGCGAGGCGCTACCTCAGAGCGCTGGCAAAACTCATGTGATGTCAGTCAGCAAAGGAACAGAGACACAATGGCACCAGCCAGTTCTTAAAGGGGAGGGTTGATCTTGCTCTCCATCCACATCCTGCTCATTGCAACCTTGAATCTCGGCCTGGAGAGACCTTTACATCAAATCTGCTGGAAAGAACAATGGAGACACCCAGGGAAAGAGCTCAGAGTGCAGCCCCCACAGTCACTTCTAAATCGATACAAGAAAGGGCAAATCAAAATGAACCTGCAAAGTGCTGCTCAGTACCCAAAACTCTTTCACACAGTGTTGAATCTCTCCAGAAGTCTCTCTCTCTCTCAGAATGTGTGGTGCAAAAATGTCACCAACAAAAAAAGGCCGGAAGCGGTCACCTTTAAATAGCGCTTCCCCCAGTCCCTTCCCGACTGCAAAATGATCCCCTCAACCTGTCATTGCTAGCGGCAGGTGGTAAGGCAGGGGACGCCACTCAATATCCGGTCCGGGGCGCTACTGGGGCGTTGCACACCTGCCAGCACAGGAGATTGTGGCAGTAGTGTTTAGTGCCACCACAAAATGTCTAGTTGATTTCGTGAGCGGCGCAAACATCGCCGCGTACGGGCGCTAGTTGCTTTGCGCCCCATTAGTGTCCTCTTAAGGCGCTAACAGGAGGCGTAAACCAACTGAATTTTTCCCCCATAGAGACATAGAGTTATACAGCACAGAAAGAGGCCCTTCGGCCCATCGTGTCCGCGCCGGCCATCAAGCCCTCTCTATTCTAATCCCATTTTCCAGCACTTGGCCAGTAGCCTTGTATGCTATGGCGTTTCAAGTGCTCATCTAAATGCTTCTTGAATTTTGTGAGGGTTCCTGCCTCTACCACCCTTTCAGGCAGTGAGTTCCAGATTCTAACCACCCCTCTGGGTGAAAAAGTTTTTCCTCAAATCCCCTCTAAACCTCCTGTCCCTTATCTTGAAACTATGCCCCCTGGTTATTGACCCCTCTACTAAGGGGAAAAGTTCCTTTCTATCTACCCTATCTATGCCCCTCATAATTTTGTACACCTCAATCAGGTCCCCACTCAGCCTTCTCTGCTCTAAGGAAAACAACCCCAGCCTGTCCAGTCTCTCTTCATAGCTGAAGCGCTCCAGCCCAGGTAACATCCTGGTGAATCTCCTCCGCACCCTCTCCAATGCAATTACATTCTTCCTATAGTGTGGCAACCAGAACGGCACACAGTATTCCAGCTGTGGCCTAACTAGCGTTTTGTACAGCTCCATCATAACCTCCCTGCTCTTATATTCTATGCCTCGGCTAATGAAGGCAATTATCCCATATGCCTTTTTAATCACCTTATCCACCTGTCCTGCTGCCTTCAGGGGTCTATGTGCATGCACACCAAGGTCCCTCTGATCCTCTGTCCCTCCTAGAGTTCTACCATTCATTGTTTATTCCCTTGCCTTGTTAGTCCTCCCAAAATGCATCACCTCACACTTTTCAGGATTAAATTCCATTTGCCACTGTTCTGCCCATCTAACCAACCCATCTATATCGTCCTGTAGCCTGAGGCTTCCCTCCTCGCTATTTACCACTTCACCAATTTTCGCGTCATCTGCGAACTTACTGATCATACCTCCTATATTCATATCTAAAATCATTAATGTACACTACAAACAGCAAAGGACCCGGCACCGATCCCTACGGTACACCACTGGACACAGGTTTCCAGTGACAAAAACAACCTTCGACCATCACCCTCTGCCTCCTGCCACTAGGCCAATTTTGGATCCAATGTGCCAAATTGCCCTGGATCCCATGGGCTCTCACCTTCTTGACCAGTCTCCCATGTGGGACTTTGTCAAAAGCCTTACTGAAGTCCATGTAGACTACATCAACTGCACTACCATCATCCACACACCTAGTCAGCCCCTCAAAAAATTCAATCAAATTGGTTAGACATGATCTCCCCCTGACAAAGCCATGCTGACTATCCTTGATTAATCCTTGCCTCTCCAAGTGCTGTTTACTCTATGCTGTTGAACAATAGATATGTGGAATGCATTGTGCCTTGCTGTAAGAGAGGATTTAGCCGGGACGAACATGACGAATGTTAATGTTGTCTGGTAAAAAGAGAGAATATTTTGTTGAGTGCTAGTGTAGAGGCTGTATAGTTGAGTGAAAACTGATTAAAGTAACATTTAATAAGGTCACTTTCCCTCTAAAATCAACTTTTAGATTGCTTTATCCATTAGAATATTTCATCTTTGAAAACTCTCAAATCCTACAAAATCTATTTTTTTCCGTACATTTGTGTCATGTCTTATACCAAGTGTAGTTTGATAATCATTCACAAAGTACTGATATTCTTCCATTATAACAATCATGAAATCCAAAACACACTGTACCAAATTAATTCAATTTGGACTGTGTTTTTTTTTAATCTACCAAATTTATTTAGAGGAAATAAATTGTATCGACAGTTGGGCGATTGAGAAGCAATAGGAAAGTAGATCTTGAGTATTTTGCCATCTTCGAAGCAGCCAATGTTATTTAGATATACCGTCCGGGACATACCAACCCATGGAAAATAACAGGTATGTGTCTTCTCAGCATGTCCCTCCTGGGAAAGCCTCCAGACAGCACTGTGATGAAAGTGGCTACAGGAAAGAACCTCAAGATCCTACCAAAAAAGGCAAGTTGTAAAAGCTAACCTGTTTGACACACCAGTTTGTAATTTAAATGTTGAATTTTCCATGGATTGTGATTCTGTGAAATGTTCCAGTACCTTTTTTTAAAGCTGGAATAGAGGGCCAATTAATCCACAACCCAGCTGATGTCTCCTCATCGGCCAGACATATTGGGCTCAATTTTCCAAGCCCCGAGGAGGCGGGTTTGGAGGCGGGAGTGGTGGGAAAATTGCACAATCAGGGGGCAGGAACCCATCCCGCCTCCAACCTGCCTCCGTGCCAATGTCCCAGGAGGCGGGTATCCGACCTGTGCTGGGAGCCATCTCCCCGAGGCGGGAAGGGGATCAGTGCCAATTAACTGCCTGTTAACAGGTAGTTAACAGGCAGGTTTTTGCCTAATCCCTATTTTTGAAGTGGGGGCTGTCCGACAGCTCCGAACCACGCCAAGTTAGCAAGGCAGACTGTCAGTCTGCAGGGGTTGGAGGGGTCGAGATGTCCGTTGTGCAGGTGAGTGATGGGTGCATGTGTGCAGAGGTAAGTGTGTGAAGTAAGTGTAAAGTGTTTTAATAAGTTTTACTTACCTTTACTTTCTCCTGCAGGCTTAACATAAGAACATAAGAAATAGGAGCAGGAGTAGGCCAATCGGCCCCTCGAGCCTGCTCCGCCATTTAATAAGATCATGGCTGATCTGATCCTAACCGCCAATCTACTATCACAGAACCATCTCCTGAATCTAACATAATTAGACACATGAAATAGGATCAGGATCAGGCCACATGGCCCCTGGGCCCGCTCCGCTACCCACAGGGCCATGTCCGATCCGAACCTAGACTCATATCCAAATTCCTGCCCGCTCCCCGTAACCCTTAATTCCCTTTACTTCTAGGAAACTGTCTATTTCTGTTTTAAATTTATGTAATGATGTCGCTTCTACAGCTTTTTGGGGCAGCATATTCCATGGACCTACCACCCTCTGAGTGAAGTAGTTCCTCCTCATCTCAGTTTTGAAAGAGCAGCCCCTTATTCTAAGACTATGCCCCCTAGTTCTAGTTTCACCCATCATCGGGAACATCCTCCCCGCACCCACCTGATCCTTCCTTCAGTTCTCGGGAGTCCCTCAGCTCACCGGCACAGAAAGCAGAATGGCCGCTGAACTGTCAAAAGCTGCAGCCTCTGCTTTCTGGTCTGGAGAGCTCTCTAACTGAGTCTGAGTAGAAGGACTCAAGTTAGAAGACAGATTGTCAGTGTTTGACCGCTTCACAGAGCTGTCAAATGCTGATTTTTCATCTGTCAAAAGCTCTTGACAGATGAAATGTCAATCGCTGACGTCACCAGTAACCAGGTGTCCCTTAATTGGCCTGCTGAGCCCGCTGGGCGGGCTTAACAAGGTCAATCAAGGGAAAATCGCGTGGGTTGGCCACAAGTCGATGGAGGTAGGACTACAACCCAAAAAGTGGGAGTCCCGCCTCCAAAAGCTCCCCATTGACACAATCGAGCCCATTGCATAGTTTGCATTAAACCAAGGCGATTTCTGCTTCACCTTAGCACAAACAGTGAGCTGTAATTCAGTTGTATAGTTACCCACAGCACACTTAGGCAAGAGTTCTGAAACTACTCCAAGAGGTAGTCCCACCTCCCTGTGGCTTTGTGCCCACCGCTCCATAATTAAAGCCGATGTGAAGCAGAGGTTAAAAAATTAACAGGCGATCCTCAAGTTTTAATCTTTTTAATATTGGCAGAGACTGTAGTGAGTGTGACAGTTAAAATTCAACCAGTTTTTGGATGCCTGCTAGCTCTGTTTTCCCTTGGAAGAGAAGTGATGCCCTTTAGAATATTCTTACTACAGGTACACTGTCCCTTATCCGAAAGCCTTGGGACCAGCTGAGTTTCGGTTTTCGGAATTTTTCGGATTTCAGAAGGTATTATTATAAGACTGGGAAATTTGTCAGGGGTTGGGGTCGGCGGGGGGTTGGGGTCGGCGGGGGGGTCGGCGGGGGGTCGGGGTCGGCAGGAGGTCTGGGTGGGGTCAGCGGGGGGTCGGCGGGGGGTCGGGGGTGGGGGTCGGCGGGGGGTCGGGGGGGAGAAAATATCGGACGGGCCGCGGTTTGGGTCGGGGGGGGGTCGGGTCGGGTGGGAGGGGGGAGAAAAGAATATCGGACGGGTCGGGGGTCGGGTCGGGTTGGGTGGGGGGTGGAGAAAAGAATATCGGACGGGTCGGGTGGGGGGTGGAGAAAAGAATATCGGACGGGTCGGGGGTTGGGTGGGGTCGGGTCGGGGGGAGAAAAGAATATCGGACAGGCCGCTGCAGCTATCAGACGGGCCGCTGTATTGTTGGGTTCACTCTCCCGGTATCTCCTTCACACTGCCCGGCTCGGCCTGCAATCTCCTACCCAGGAGGGAACTCTGTGACCCTCTGCCCTGCTCAGCGTAAGTCGTGCGCCACTCTGGTCATGTCGTGCGCACGACTTACACTGAACGAAAAAGCTTTCGGTTTTTAGAGGTTTTCGGTTTTCGGAAGTTCGGATAAAGGATAGTCTACCTGTACTACTAATGTTTAAATAAAATCCCATAATTTCATTCTAAGATGGATTCGGAGTAAAAATGCCACCCATATTTACTCCGAATGATTCTGTAAATAAAAAGCAGAACAAAGGTATAATTAACTATTCATATTCTCCACTAGAGGGCAGGATTGTTTTATTGTTGAGAATAATTCATATTATGCTACTGTATACTACTACATGCAGCAGAGACCTTAGGGCTAGAAATTTGTTATAGCTAAGGAATAGGCAGTGTTTAGACTACAAATGATTAAGTAGCGCCAGTTGAAAATCATCTAGGCTGCACGCAAAATTCATCTTCACTCCTCATTAAAATGATTGCAGTCATGATTCTCGTCTAAATACCCAAGCTCATTGGCATTACACTGAAAAGATGGACCAATTTCGGGTGTAGTCTAAAATCAAGTAATGATTGCCACTGGCTTTTTTCACTACTTAAAGGGGAGGTTCATTGATGCTTCAGCACCTCATTCTCAGCATTGTTGGGTGTGCAGCTGCCTCAACAGCCATGAGAAGAAGGACAAGGAGCACTTATTTACAAATTCTGATGGCAGATCGCTGCCCCAGGGAGAGAGCCCAGCGGTTTTCTGATGAAGCTTTGGAGGCATTGGTTTTAGCGGTGGAGAGAAGGTGGTGGTCCTGTACTCGCCATCTGGCAGGAGGCCCTTGCCACAAGTCTGCCGGACTATGTGGAGGGAGGTGGCACACCATGTCACGGGCAGCACTGTGCTCCCCAAGACCCACACCCAGTGCAGGAGGAAGTTTAACGAGCTCACACGGGTGGTCAGAGTGAGTGAAGACTTCAGCAAATGCTACACACCACCATCTGTACCACAAGCTTCACACGCTGCTCAATGCACCACACCCCCCAGCACTCACCCACCAACAATCTCTACCTAGCAACACTCACACCCACATCTCACACCTTGCACACAATGACATCTATTCAACTACGGCAGGCACAAGGATGATTAGTTAGTAGAATTCACGTAATATGTGTGATACGTTTATAGATAAATGTATTAATTGTCTTTGGAATATTTTGTGGTCTCTCTCATTTCACCTTTGTGCCCAGGAGGACGCTGTGATATGGCGTGAGACAGGGATGGTATGATGGGGATGTGGTGAGCAACGGGAATCTGGGGTTTCATTCATTCGAATCGCAGTCTGATGAGCCGGTCACGAACAGCCCGTCTGGAAGGCCGATTGTCTCGCTGCCTCCTCCCGCCCTCCTGTTCCTCCTTCTCCTCATCCTCCTCCTCTTCCTCCTTGTTCTCCTCCTCACCCTCCTCCTTCTCTGCCTTGTCCTCCTCCTGAGGTGGTCCCGCAATCCCTGCTGGCAAGGACTGTGCCCTCATGATGGCCAAGTTGTGGAGCATGCAGCAGACCACCACGAAATGGGACACTCGCTCTGGCGAGTACTGGTGGCCTCCTCCCGAGCGGTCAAGGCAGCGAAACCATTGCTTCAATAAGCTGATGGTCTGCTCGATGATGTTTCTGGTGGCAGCATGGCTCTCATTATATGAGTGCTGGGCACAAGTGTTGGGGTAGCGAAAGGGAGTCATGAGCCAGGTGGAGAGCGTATAGCCCTCATCTCCGAGCAGCCACCATCGAGGTTGATGTGCTGGCACACCAGTCTGGCACAGGATGAAGGCATTGTGGCTGCTGCCAGGATAGTGTGCATTGACATTGAGGATTCGCTGTCTGTGGTCACACGCGAACTGCACATTAAGTGAGTGAGTGATTTTTAGCAACTGTTGTACTTTGAAGCCTTTCAAAAATAATGAGGGAGTTTTGTACTTGCCAGAACACTCCCTGATACCAAAGAACCTTGAAATGACTAAGGAAAACTCTTCCAGTAGCAGGAACTAGCACACAGCCGCTCAAACTGCAAAATCCTGACAAGTGCGAATGATTGGTGAGGATCCCTTTAAATAGCGTCACTGGAGCCGGCTTCCTGCTGCTGCATGCCACCTGAAGCTGTTGTTGTTCTCTCCAGCCAGTAAGCACATTGGCTAAAATGAAGTTGGGAGATCGGGTGCCCAGTGAGCGTTGCACACTCACTGATGTCACGATTTCCATCATGGCGAGGTCCCTGGTGATCGTGTTTACCAGCAGCGCTACCGGCACCACCGATATGGCATGCGGTGCTGGAACCAGCATCAGCTGTCGTTACAGCTGGCAACAGCACTTTAGCGCCATCTCCATGTGGCGCAAGCCACACGAATTTCTCCCCCTTAATATTTAGTTAATATTTGTTGGTGAATGTGTTGTATGCTATTTATCTTTCATAAGTTATGCTAAAAATGAGGGCAAGGGAGTGAAGCCTTACAAAGCAACTCGGGTATAAGTTCAAGAGTCAGAATTAAAAGTTGCATAGGATCATAAGAGCATAAGAATTAGGAGCAGGAGTAGGCCATATGGCCCCACGAGCCTGCTCCGCCATTCAATATGATCATGGCTGATCTTCGACCTCAACTCCACTTCCCGCCCGATCCCCATATCCCTTGATTCCCCTAGAGTCCAAAAATCTATCTATCTCAGCCTTGAATATACTCAATGACTCAACATCCACAGCCCTTTTGGGAATAGAATTCTAAAGCTTCACAACCCTCTGAGTGAAGAAATTCCTCCTCATCTCAGTCTTAAATGACCGACCCCTTATCCTGAGACTATGCCCCATAATTCTAGACTCTCCAGCCAGGGGAAACAGCCTCTCAGCATCTACCCTGTCAATCCCCCTCAGAATATTGTATGTTTCAATGAGATCACCTCTCATTCTTCTAAATGAGTATAGGCCCAATCTACTCAATGTTTTCTTCTCTTTCCCACTGATATAAAATTTGACACATTTTCCTCCAATGTGTTGGAGAAACTATTCCAACTGTAGAGATTTTCTCTGCAACCTTTCAAGATATAATGGTTTGATGGACAACATTTCAGTAGACTCCAAAAAATGTGGGAAATACATCAAATAACAATGGCAAAAATGCTCACATCCCTTCAGTACCGCCACTGCTGTGAAACATTCTTTTGTGTAGTTTTATTTTCCGCGACACAAATGATGGAATGTTGGCTTTACCTGCAGCTCAAGTGAAGTGAGTGAAGTCACTGGGAAAGAGAGTCCGGCAGAGTGCGAAACAGGCAGCTGATGAGCCACCCAAGACTGATTTCGCACCCCCCCACCCCCCCCCCCGCAATTCCAGAAATCTCAATTTGCGCCGATGTCGACTCTTTGGGGGTAAATCTACGCCAGTGTATTACTGGCGTAAATGCAGGAGACCTGCGCGAGCCAGTCTTTTTCTCAATGGGGCGCGGAGCTGTGTAAATGAGCGGCAGAGGGCCTATTCCCAGAAGCAGCATAAACGGTTCAAGGAAATACACGGGTACCGATGTTTCAGCATAAAACTGGCTTAAGTCTCCCTCCACGTAGTCCGGCAGACTTGTGGCCAGGGCCTCCTGCCAGTTGGCGGGTACAGGACCTCCCGGCTTCTCTCCCTGGGGCGATGTGCCATCAGAATTTGTAAATAAGTGCTCCTTCTCCTTGTCCTTCTTCTTATGGTTGTTGAGGCAGCTGCACACCCAACGATGCTTCCTTGCGAGAAACCAACACCGCACCACCCTTGCGCCTAAAAGTTCCAGGAAATTCCGAGCCTGTACATTCAACATGATTCTGACAAAAATTGACAAACAGAATAAAGAAAGGTTTGGAGGGGGCACAGAAAGAACAGTTTCCTGATAAGGAAGTCAAATGATCAGTGGCAGAGACTGTGAAATATAAAAGCAAAACATTTTGGAGGTTAGAAGCAAAACAATCCAGACCAAAGAAGTATGTGCTGGATGCGAGTGAAGATCAACTGTTTTAAATTAGTAATACTTGATACAGACCAGAAAAGGGCTGGAAAGAATGCTAGCTATGACAGGGGAAGATTTAGCCCTACATGATCAATGCATCAGGACAAAGGAAATCCTCACAAAGTGCCAGGTGTTTCCTAGTATTTTCAGAAGTTAAGGAATCAGATTTACAATGTAATATTAAAAACCACCCAATGTAACTTTCTACTGTAGGGAAAAAAAGATAAATTTAACCTGCAATGCATCAGCAGGAGTACAGTAGGCAGGTCACAATGATTGAAAGACCAGCTTAAAGGCTGAATTCTTCAATCAAAGTTTTCACACTGGGGGTGAAACACTCAACACCAGCAGCGGTATACAGGCTGATAGCAAATCGGCAGTCCGTTTTACACCGTACCTGATTTTCTTTTCAAATCGACTTGCTCTTCTCCACCGCCACCAGCAACCCCCGCCCCCCCCCCCACCTCCCCCGCCTCAACACATAAAACAGCTTCTGAATTTAAAATGAAAAGAAAGAACTTGCATTTATATAGCACCATTCACGATCTCAGGACGTCCCAAAGGCGCTTCATAGCCAATGATGCACTTTTGAAGTGCAGTCACTGTTGTAAGGTAGGGAAATGCAGTAACCAATTTACACACAGCAAGGTCCACAAAGCAGTGAGATAATGACCAGCTAAACTACTTTTAGTGATGTTGGTTGAGGGATAAATGTTGGCCAGAACACCAGGAGAACGCCCCTGCTCGTCTTTGAATAGAGCCATGGGATCATTCATGTGAGGGCCGACAGGACCTCAGTTTAACATCTCATCCAAAAGATGGCACCTCCGACAATACAGTACTCCCTCTGTACTGCACTGGAGTGTCAGTCGAGATTACGTGCTCAAGGCCTGGAGTGGGGCTTGAACTCATGACCTCTGACTCAGAGGTCAGAGTGCTATCACTGAGCTGAGGCTCATCCCTAAAATGAACAATATAAACAATCAGTATTCTACCATTTGAACGTGCAGGAAATTAACTGATGTAGGATAATGTATTATTCTAATCAATATGGTCATTAACTTGAGTGTGCTGGAATGCACTTTAGATACTCAAGTCAATAATTCAAGGGCCTTGGCAGCTGAAGGCACGGCCACCAATGGTGGAGCGATTAGAATCAGGGATGCTCCAGTGGCCAGAATTAGAGGAGCGCAGATATCTTGATGGTGGGGTTTGTTGGGCCGGAGGAGATTACAGAGATAGGGAGGGGCGAGGTCATGGAGGGATTTGAAAACAAGGATGAGAATTTTAGAATTATAGTTTCTGAAGAATGGATATGGATAAGAAGCAACAATAAAAAAAGATAATGGCCCAGAAATTCAGGTCGGGGGCTTCCCACGGGTGCAAGCCCCCGACCTGCACTTACCTTGCGCGCCGGCAGTTGAGCTCTGTGCTCCCGTGGAATACCGCTCCGGGGCCTGCTCCAGCTGCCGGCGCGCTGTGCTTGGGTATCCCAGGGGCGTAGTTAGTGCGATGCGTCCCCTGGGATCACGTGAGCCATGGGCAGCCAATCAGAGGAGGGAAAAGCCCATTCATAAGATTGACAGGAAGACCTGTCTAAACTTATGAATATACGGGCCCCAAAATAACAGTAAACCTTCAAATAATTTTTTTTTTAAATCACACTTTTTAAATAAACTATAAATTACATTAAATAACTATTTTAAACAATAATTTAAATTTTTGAAAAAAATAATTTTATAAAAAAACAGGGCTAAAAATAAACTTACCTTGCTTTAAATTATTTAAAAATAATAAACCTGTGGAAAAAATGTTTTAATTTTAATTAATTGACCACTTACCTTTTAAAATGCAGGCCTTACGCCTGTTTTTTACATTTCTAAAATCTAAAGACCTGTAAAAAAAACGTAAGTTCAAAGCGCACGCGCAGACTCCCGCACGCACGCGTTCGACCTCTGAACCCCTTCGTTCAGAGGAACGGAAGTGCCGGTTTCCCACGCATGCACAGTGCATGCAAGAAACCGGCACTTCCATCGGGTCCACGCGTGAGTACCCGAATTTCTGGGCCAATATATACTACAATATATTATTAACTCAACAGAAAATGCTGTACACGGTTCGTATTCAACTTGTTGTTTGCTCATGTTTTTACTCCTAGACCCAGCAGCTTTTCTTCTTGTAATTTCTGGTGAAGTCTGGGTTGACTGTGTGCACGCAGTTGGCATGCTTTGGACTGATGCTGCATGGGTTCTGCATGAAAGGGACAGTCTGAAGCCAACTTCTCTTGTCATCCATTCGGACCATTCATGTAAGTAATATTTTGATTTGTGATATTACAAGTAAAGTTTAAATTCCTCATGTAGATTTTACAGACTGTATGACTTTGTTTATTTGTTTAATATACTTACATTTATACATTTTTTAATGAAATATGCATGTTATTTGTCAGCACATCACAAAACATTGAAAGAGAACTTCTACTGGTAAATCAGCCAAACACCATCTTTTACACAGAACTGTGCCGTACGTTATGCAACCGTCTCATAGTGGCCTACAGCAGATACACTACATTTTAACCTTGTAATGTTTAACATGTGAAAGGGATATACAGGAGCCAGAGCACAGCTGCAATGAGGAAAAGCTCCAGTTTTGTAGCAGTCTACATTACAGATGTGATGGTAAAGTTAGCAGTTCAAATGTGTGTAATTCCCGATGGCTAGTGGGAGTCTTCTGGGATCAGATAACTTTCACTAGCATTTATTGCACATGTATATCTGATTGTGAGAGTAGCCCCAGTGATGCAGCGTGGTTCTATTGGGAGATATGATTCGGGTTCATGCCCAGTATTCCGTTTGGTGAGCTCCTGATCGAGGGGAAAGAAATTCTTGTATTTATATGGCGCGTTTCACAACCACCAGACATCTCAAAGCACTTTACAGCCAATGAAGTACTTTTGAAGTGTAGTCACTATTGTAATGTGGGAAACGCGGCAGACAATTTGCACACAGCAAGCTCCCACAAACAATGTGAAAATGCCCAGCTAATCTGTTTTTTGGTTGAGGGAGAAATATTGGCCAGGACACCGGGGATAACTCCCCTACTCTTCTTCGAAATGGTGCCATGGGATCTTTTACATCCACCTGAGAGAGCAGACAGGGTCTCGTTTTAATGTCTCATCTGAAAGATGGCACCTTCGACAGTGCAGCGCTCCTTCAGCGCTGCACTGGGAGTGTCAGCCTACCTTTACGTGCTCAAGTCCCTGGAGTGGGACCTGAACTCACAACCTTCTGACTCAGAGGCAAGTGTGCTACCAACTGATCCACAGCTCACACTGGTCAATGAATGGAAGCATGTTGCTTCCACAGCAAGAGAGAAATCATTATGGAACGCAATAGTAATTAATACGGTGTCAACATCTAAAAAAAAACAGGCGACTAGACACCTGCTTAAGAATGGGATTTTAAGGGATATAAGGATTGGTATAGTTCTCCCTCGATACACTTCTATTTCAGATGCAGTGCTATTTTTACTTGGTTTCCAAATCTCCACTGTATTTCAGTGTTCTATTGAGACGCTGCTACACAAATCATAGAATGATGCAGCACAGAAGCAGGCCATTCGGCCCATTGTGCCAGAGCTAGCTCTTTGAAAGAGCTTTCCAATTAGCCCCACTCCGCCTGCTCTTTCCCCATAGCCCTGAAAATGTTTCCCCTTCAAGTATTTATCCAATTCCCTTTAGAGAGATTTGAATGCTATGTAGAACATATGGGTTCCAGATGTCATCATGGGACCTTGAAAATTAACAGGAGTAGAATGTGTAAGGTAAAGAGCATGATCATAGATATTCTGAAATTTTACTTGATTTATTTTTGACGTGCAAGGAAAAAAATGACTTTGTAGAACTTTCCATTAGGAGATGAAATGAGGTTGGGAAGATTCCATGATATGGCAGATTGCACATTACCAAAAGAGCTGGTGGAATCTCTGTTCCTATTCCTCTGCCAATTTTACATTGTAACAAGCTGCGAGGAGTTGCAAGGACAAGAATAGCCTTTTCTTGCTACGTGCTTTATGTTCTTACAACTCTCTGCAGCTTGTTACAATGCAAAATTGGCAGATGATATATGAGCAAGTCTCCATCTGTTCTTTCAGCCAAGGAATGTCGAGGAGAAGAAAAAAAGTAGAAATGCAACTTTAAGAACGTAAAGAATTGCTAGTTGTTAATGGCCTTTTCTGATCTCGGGCTCAAAATTCCTGGTAATTAGCACTCTACCAACTGACAGTAGCCCTACTCACTGAGTTTGCTGCTTATAAGTAAGATGTAAAATAGCATTAAGCTAACAAAATGTTAATAATAACTAACTGATTCCCATGGAATATTAAGGCTTTTGTGATGAGGTTATTAAGACATTTTATTATAACATTCATTTCTTATTAACTGCATAGAATTGTGTGCATTATTAGACAGATCTTTTATGCGCTGCACAAGAAAACCCTACTTTAGCTGACTGATACAATGTTTGATATAAAGTCTTAAATGCATATAATTCAAGAAGAATTTTAATTAAGCATGACAAATGTCTAATAATTACATGAGTCTCTTACAAGTCAGAGCATTAGAAGAACTGGATACAAATGAAGAGCCATGATATTTCCTTATGATACTTATTATCTTTGTACTTTAATCTCAATTGAAACAGGAAATCAACTAATATGTCACCTGATTGGTTTGGAGAATATGGAAATGCTCTTGTGCTGGCTCAGAAGATAGTCGCTTTTTTCATCCTTCTGTATGGATGTAAGTAACAAAAGATTTAAAATTGAATGATATCAAGGAAAAAATAATTTACAAAACAAATTCTTTAAAATCTGAAGTGTCCTAGTCTTTATTAAAATCTGAATATGTAAGAAACATTTTTGGGACTTTCAGTGAGTCTGCTAACGTGGATAGACATCTGTAATGTTACTTTACTGTTGGAGCTGAAGTTAGATAAATTCAATACAAATGGTCGTCAAGACCGGTTTCAGTTTGAATCTAAAGAAAACTCGAGTCTCTAAGGTCTGAGTATTGAAATGCAAATTGTGAATGGACTATTAGCTTTAGTCTCCTGACAGAAACATGAGACTTCAAAATTCTGAAAAAGGATCTCCTGACTTTTGCTTGAGTACTGTATTACTTTCTGGCAGATTTCTTTTTTGCTGAATTGTCCTTTCTTTAAGTCCTCTTCAACTTTAATTACTAAGTACATACAGGTACAATCAAAACAATGGTGGCGTCTTCTAATTAAATTGGGTTACAATTTCACCAGAAGAACGTTCATTCGATTGCGGGAAAAGTATCAAGATCGCTCAACTAAGTGGCAAATATTTTGCAAGTTAGTGATCCACTAGTGGACCACTAGTGAATGTTACACTGAAAATTATTCAGTTCAAGATACTCAATACTAATATTAGTATTAGTAAAAAAAATAGTGCTGGAGAAATTAATGGGACTGAAAGCCGATAAATCACCAGGGCCTGATAATCTGCATCCCAGAGTACTAAAAGAGGTAGCCATGGAAATAGTGGATGCATTGGTTGTCATCTTCCAAAATTTTATAAAATATGGAACAGTTCCTGCAGATTGGAGGGTGGCAAATGTAACCCCACTATTTAAAAAAGGAGGGAGAGAGAAAACAGCGAACTACAGACCGGTTAGCCTAACATCAGTAGTAGGGAAAATGCTAGTCTATTATAAAGGATGTGATAACAGGACACTTAGAAAATATCAACGGGATTAGACAAAGTCAACATGGATTTATGAAAGGGAAATTGTGTTTGACAAACCTACTGGAGTTTTTTGAGGATGTAACTGGTAGAATAGATAAGGGAGAACCAGTGGATGTGGTGTATTTGGATTTTCAGAAGGCCTTTGATAAAGTCCCACATAAGAGGTTAGTGTGCAAAATTAAAGCACATGGAATTGGGGGTAATATACTGGCATGGATTGAAAATTGGTTAACAGACAGGAAACAGAGAGTAGGAATAAATGGGTCTTTTTCGGGATGGCAGGCAGTGACTAGTGGGGTACCGCAGGGATCAGTGCTTGGGCCCCAGCTATTCACAATATATATCAATGATTTGGATGAGGGAACCAAATGTAATATTTCCAAGTTTGCTGACGACACGAAACTAGGTGGGATTGTGAGTTGAGAGGAGGATGCAAAGAGGCTTCAAGGCGATTTAGACAAGTTGAGTAAGTGGGCAAATACATGGCAGATGCAGTATAACGTAGATAAATGTGAAGTTATCCACTTCGGTAGGAAAAAGAAAAAGGCAGTGTATTATTTAAATGGTGATAGATTGGGAAATGTCGATGTACAGAGGGACCTGGGTGTCCTTGTACACCAGTCACTGAAAGCAAATATGTAGGTGCAGCAAGCAGTTAGGAAGGCAAATGGTATGTTGGCCTTCATTGCAAGAGGATTTGAGTACAGGAGCAAGGATGTCTTACTACAGTTATACAGGGCCTTGGTGAGACCACACCTGGAGTTCTGTGTCCTTGCCATAGAGGGAGTGCAGCGAAGGTTCACCAGACTGATTCCTGGGATGGCAGGACCGTCGTATGAGGAGAGATTAGGTCGACTAGGCCTGTATTCACTAGAGTTTAGAAGAATGAGAGGGGATCTCATTGAAATGTATAAAATTCTGACAGGGCTAGATAGACTGGTGCAGGGAGGATTTTTCCCCTGGCTGGGGGGTCTAGAATGAGGGGTCACAGTCTCAGGATACGGGGTAGGACATTTAGGACTGAGATGAGAAGAAATTTCTTCACTCAGAGGGTGGTGAACCTGTGGAATTCTCTACCACAGTAGGCTATGGAGGCCAAGTCACTGAATATATTTAAGAAGGAGATAAATAGATCTCTAGACACAAAAGGCATCAAGGGGTATGGGGAGAGAGCGGGAATATGGTATTGAGATAGAGGATCAGCCATAATCATATTGAATGGCGGAGCAGGCTTGAAGGGCTGAATGGCCTACTCCTGCTCCTATTTTTCTACATTTCTAATACAAAACACTAGATGGCCAGAAGACTTTACAGAATAAAGTTTCTAAAGACTTGTCTGCAAGTGAGTGTGTCTGTGAGGTTTTGTTCCATAAGGTTCAGGAGTGCCAATGCATTCACAAGTCTATTTCTCCAAAATGATTTAAAAATGCATATAGAAGTTGTGTTCCAGTAGGTTCCTCTCTGTTCAAAGATCTAAAACACTCCACACATAGTCAGCTAGACATTTTATAACAAATAGTGTAATTGTTTGGAAGCCTGAAAGTCCTGGTGCAGTATTAATTTTAGATCCAAGAGTTGAGTCAGTTGCTTAACTAGAAAGAAAGGCGATATTTTCACAAACAGTACAAAAGCTTTAGGGATAGCCACTATGAGTGATCTAAAATCAGGATACTGAACAGAATTTAGTACATGTGTCATTAATCTCTGACTTCAAAAGTCAGATTTTTAGCCTATCACAAGCCCACACATTGAAAATGTTCAAAAATCCAGTACTCTCACCATCAAATTTTATGTATAATGAACCAATAGTGATGTCAGTGGCTTTGCTGTAGGTTAACTAGTAAACAGTTGAGTGCTCAAAAAAAAAACTAATGAAATGCTTGTGACATCAACAACCAAGGTTACAATTGATTGATGCAGTAAATGACTGTAAAATTAAAATAAACTTTTTGATTACACTTGCAAGGTGTGTATTATAAACACTTCGAAATTTATAATTAAGTCTTTAAATGCACTATTCTGTTTCTCAGTGTGTACATCTATGAGTCATGTTCATCGGTCCAATCCATTGTGGAAACAAAGTCCGCTAAGCAACCAATGGTGGTGAGCTGCTGTCATTATTGCGTAAGTGTAACTGCAATAATTTGACTAAGGAAGATTTGGGGTTATCATGCAGATGCAGAGTGGCAGAGTGCAGTAAAATCTGATAGATTTAATTAGACACAATGGAATATGCAGACACTTGAGAACAGGATGTAAATTAGGTAACAATGAGACAAAGAATGTAATCCATTAGTGAGAAGCTAAACTGCAAATGAATAATTCTCAAATGAATTCTTGTAGCGTTGCTTTGCTCATTTAAACTCCCACTCAGACTAATTATGGACATTGTAAGATGTCAACAAATATTAAAATGAAGACGGTCCATCATTTTCATTTCCCCCCATTTCTGTGTCTAAGAAATTATGGCCTAGAAATTCAGTGGGCTTTGCGCCCAGTTACCGCCCAAAGAGGGCTTCTGCGCCAGTCTGGAAACTTCGGGCTAAATTCAGTGACGCGCTAATTGCGGCGGTAGCCGGTAGCGCTGCGCCGCCACCGATGACGTCATCGGTGTGCGCAGTGCCCCGGTTCCGCCCCGACACCGGCCCGACCCCCATCTTCAGTAGCGGCCGCCTCTTCCGTGGCGGCCGCTAATAACATTCAGAGACCGGGTCCGTACTGCAGCCTTAGTGGGGTGCTTTAAGGTGGAGGTGCGGCCGGCCGCTTTTTCGGCGGCCGCCTGCCCGCACCTCCTTCCCCGGCCTCCTCCACGCACCCCCACCCCCCCCCGCGGCATTGCCGGCTGGTTTCCGGGAGCCCGGCACTTCTCCGTTGTGCCGGGCTCTTTTGCCGGCACTCGCGATCGGGGCTCCGGCTGTTGCAGGCACCTCCCCCTTAAGAGAGGGAGGAAGGCCTGCAGTACCGCAGCCTGCCGCTCCGCTGCGGGTGGCGCTGCGGCAACTAGCGCACCGATATTCAGTTTCAGTGCCCCAAGCGGGGGCGGCCACACCCTTGAACAGCGGCCGTCCTCGACTTGGGGCGCTGAAACTGAATATCCGATGGGCGCGAGTGGCTCCGCGCCCAGCGGTAAATTCTGGGCGCAAGCGAGCTGGCGGGGCTATACCTAATTTCTAGCCCTATAACTTTATTTGAACTTTTTTTTGCAGAGGGTTGCCCCTTTTTTTGCTATTTCTGTTATGTATCCTTCTCTGGCTGAGGGGGTAATTAGGTAACCCTGTTCCCAGATGTTTCATCTCTACTTTGATATTGTTACACCAGATCTCTTCTGTAGTGTATGTACTTTGAAGAAGGAACTATATTCTGCAGCCCCTGTATACTGCAGTACCAGTAGTGACCACCCCGGTATATAAGCCTGTGCAGTAACTTTGTATAGTCGTTCCAGTTTTGTCTCCATTCAGTAAACACCTGTTATAACCAACTCCTGCAGTCCGTGTCTCAATTACACACGGACGTTACACTGGCGACGAACAGATCCGAACTTACCTACAGTTCTGCACCACCTCACGGGGATCCATCCCTGAAGCGAAGTTGTTAGAGGTCGAGGCCAGAAGGAAGAAATCCAAAAAGAAAAGTAAAACAAACAGAAGAAACGGACGTCGACCGTGGGCAACTGCCCTTTGATTAATCGAATTCGAAGATTTGCAGGAGAGGCTGTCGAGAGCTGGGCTTGGTTATCCAGTCTATGGTGTTCCAGCTAATCGGGCTGGTGGCAGGTAGTACACTGATCCTTCCTGGGCTGCGGCGGGCTAGAGCTCGATCGGGTGGCTTTTCAACGGGGCCATGCAGCGTTGTCGGGAAGAGGAGAGAGAGAGAGAGGGTGGAGCACACAGGGCGCGGCCAGTGCTACGAAGCCGGGCAGCGTACAGACCTGAGAAGAGGGAGGAAAGTGTCCCATAGGGTCTGCTCTGACGACGGGAACAGTAATTAAAATAAAAGAAATTAGAAGCGCAGAAAGCCGCGAGGAGCTGCAGTTTGCCACGGGGACCGCGGAGAGCGGCGTTGGCAGCAGCATGGGGGGTAAGTGCGCGAAGACCATAGGGCGTCGCCATCAAGGCATAGAAACGCCAGCAACAGCGCTAGCAGCAGCTGAAAAGACAGAAAGCGCGGGAGGCACCATCTTAATTCAGCGGGAAAGAAGGCAAAGCGCGGGAGGCGCCATTTTGTTCAATCGGGGAAGAAGGCAAAGTGCGGGAGGCGCCATCTTAGATCTCCAAGATGCCGAAGACTGGCAATATTACTGCCTTCGATAATGCAATAGAAGACTGGACCACGTATGTGGAAAGAGTCGAAGTATATTGCAAGGCAAATGAAGTAGCCAATGAGAAAAAGGCATCGGTACTATTAAACTTAATGGGCGCAAGAACATACGGCCTATTGCGGAACCTGATCACTCCAGTCAAACCGATGGCGAAGAGTTTTAACGAAATTGTTGATATCCTACAGGAACACCTAAATCCTACACCGCTGCTGATAGCAGAAAGATTTCAATTCCACAAGAGAAATCAGCATAAAGATGAGAGGAATGCTGATTACCTTACGGAACTACACAAGCTATCAAAGCACTGCCAGTTCGGAGCAGGACTGGCAGATACCCTATGGGACAAATTTGTCTGTGGACTCCTGAGTGAAGGAACCCAGAAGAGGTTACTCTCAGAGAAAGAGCTGACGCTAGATAAGGCTTTCAACGTGGCAGTATCGTACGAAGCAGCAGCAAGGGGAGCTGCGGAAATACAGCAAAAGCCACAGGAATACGGCACCCATGAAATGACACGGGGATTTGAAAAATGTTATCGCTGCGGCAGAACAACCCATGAACAGAAGGACTGCTGGTCCAAGGACAAAACATGCAGGCAATGCGGAAAGATGGGACACATTGCACGAGTTTGCAGGTCCGGGAAGAAGACTAATGACAACAAAAAGACTACTAAGGAAAAGTACAGGAAAGTACAAAAGATGACGGACAGTACTTCCGAAGACCAGAAGAGCGATAGTGAATCCGGGAACAAGAGACTAAGCTGTCTCATACTACACAACGTAATCGCAAAAGAGGATCACTGAACCATTTGGGTCACCCTCACGATAGCAGGGTCCCAAGTCAAAATGGAATTGGATACAGGATCAGCCCTGACCGTCATGAATCGACGAGACTACGAGCGGCTATTCTCACACATACCCTTGAAAGACACATCCATTGTCTTGAAGACATATACGTGGCAGAAAGTATACCCCAGAGGGAAAATAAGGGTGCCTGTCGAATACAACGGCAAGGAAATACAGAAATTGTATCTGTACATACTGCAAGATGGTGGACCACCGTTATTGGGACGTGAATGGATCAGAAAGATAAGTTTAGACTGGCACTCCATTCAGGCACTGACTGTGGCTGGTAAAAAGGATGACGACGTCACACCTGGAAGATTGTCAAAAATCTTGGCTAACGCCAAAGAGGTATTTCAACAAGAACTGGGAACACTTAAAGGCGTAACCGCCTCGATAAAAATAGAAGAGAATGCAATTCCCAAGTTTTTCAAAGCAAGACCGGTACCGTATGCAATTCGCCCAGCCGTCGAGGCAGAGCTGGAGAATCTGGAGAATGCAGGCGTGCTAACTAAGGTAGACTGGAGCGAGTGGGCGACACCCATCATTCCTGTCATGAAGAAAACATTAAACAATAAGTCTGAGGAGCCAAGGAAGGTTCGCATCTGCGGGGACTTCAAGGTGACTGTGAACCCAGTCTTTCACACAGTACAGTATCCTCTTCCGAGGATAGAAGATATTTTCGCCTCACTATCTGGAGGGAAACGTTTTACAAAAATTGACCTAGCGCAAGCATATTTGCAGATGGAGGTTGAAGAATCCTCTAGGAAATATCTCACGATAAACACTCACAAAGGTCTTTACCAGTATAATCGACTGGTATTCAGAGTTGCATCAGCTCCGGCTATATGGCAAAGAGCGATGGAACAAGTCCGGCAAGGGATTCCGGGGACTCAGTGTTACTTGGACGACATCCTAGTGACAGGTGAAAATGACAGTGAACACCTTGCCAACCTAGAGCAGCTGCTCACTAGACTAAGAGAACATGGGCTACGAGCCAATCGTCAAGTGCGAGTTTTTTAAGAAACAAATATCGTATTGTGGCCACGTGATTGATGAAGAGGGGTTACATAAGTCCCCTGACAAAATTGAAGCGGTAGTTAAGGCTCCAGCGCCTGAAAATGTGTCGCAACTGAGGTCATTCCTCGGATTGGTGAATTACTACCATAAGTTTTTGCCGAATTTGTCCACAATTCTGCACCCACTGAACGCCCTGCTACAAACTGGAGTAGCATGGAAATGGAGCGATGAATGTAAGCGGGACTTTCAGAAGTGTAAAGGCCTGATCACTTCAAGAGAAGTATTGGCTCACTACAACCCATCACTACCGATAAGACTGGCGTGTGATGCGTCTCCCTACTGGAGCGGTACTGTCACATAAATCCCTTGATGGTTCAGAGAGGCCGATAGCTTTTGCGTCACGCTCGTTAACTGCAGCCGAGCGTAACTACGCCCAGATTGACAGAGAGGCCCTCAGCCTGGTGTGGGGGGTGAAGAAGTTCAATCACTACCTGCACGGACAGAAATTTACTCTACTAACTGATCATCAACCTCTTGTCTCCATTTTCAACCCTAAGAAGGGCGTCCCGATAATGGCAGCACAATGGCTACAGAGGTGGTCCCTTTTCCTAGGGGCACACCAATATGACATCGAGTACAAAGGAACTAAACAGCATGGGAATGCTGGTGGATTGTCGCGTCTACCGTTGCCGACGGTGGAAGAAGCACCTGCAGTGGATCCTGTGGAGATATTCCACTCGACCATAGTCGAATGTCTACCTGTGACGAATGCAAACATAGAAAAGGAAACACGAAATGACCCGACACTCTCCAGGGTCTATGATTTAATGGTGAAGGGATGGCCAGCACATGGCGAACCACTGTTGCCAGCATTCTCGCTGAGAAGAGAACAGCTGTCAGTGTGCCGAGGAACCTTGATGTGTGGATCCAGAGTAGTAATTCCACCCAAATTGAAGGATAGAGTGCTCAATGAGCTTCATGAGGGCCATCTGGGAGGGGTAAAAATGAAGAACTTAGCCAGAGTGTTTGTGTAATGGCCGGGAATCGATAGAGAAATCAAAGAGATGACCAAGAGCTGTACAGGATGCCAGAGGGTCCAAAACGCCCCACCACAAGCCCCTCTACATCCATGGGAGTGGCCCTCATCTCCATGGCAAAGGGTACACATTGATTTTGCTGGTCCATTTATGGACTCGATGTTTTTAATTGCGGTGGATGCACATTCAAAGTGGCCAGAGGTAATAAAAATGTCCTCAACCACCGCAGAAAAAACCATCACAGTCTTACGAACCATATTCGCCAGAAATGGGCTGCCTGAACAGATTTGCTCCGACAATGGACCACAGTTTGTGTCTGAAGAGTTCCGGAGGTTCTTAAAGAACAATGGTGTTAAGCATTACACATCCGCCCCATATCATCCAGCCACCAATGAATTGGCTGAGAGGTTCGTTCAAACATTCAAGAAGGCTATCAAGGCAATGTGTAATGAAGACATACCCCTACAACACAAGGTGGATAACTTCTTGTTTGCCTACCGGAATGCGACACATGCGGTTACCAACCAAACTCCAGCCATGATATTCTTCAATCGAAGACTAAGATGCCGCTTGGATTTGGTTAAGCCAAACATCAGAAGAGATGTGGAGAACAGGCAGTTTCAGAATATGAATGAAAGGCCAACCAGGAGTTTTAAGATAGGTCAACCAGTTTTGGCCCAGGACTACCGCACAGAGAAATGGCAGCCAGGAACGATCTGCACACGGCAAGGACCTCTATTGTATACCGTGGACGTTGGAGAGAGCATTGTAAGACGCCATGCTGACCAGATTCTAGAGTCACTGGAAAACGTCAAATCCACACCACGATCCAATACACCTGGTGATGAAACCGAAGTACCAATTGCATCTACCTCAGAATCGGTGATATTGGAAGCAGACGAACCAAACAACGACGTTGATCCCGAATCAACTTTGCCAGAAGAACCTGATACCCCAAAGAGGCGTTATCCGGACAGAATTAGGAAGCCTCCTCAAAGACTGAATTTATAATTGCTTAACTTCAGCTAATGTATATAGCAACTGTAATTGTAAATATGTTATTTAATTATTAATCGAATGTTATTGTGGTGTACATGCCTCGGCTGACTTCTCCCACGAATCCAGGTATAAAGGTGACTGCTCCACAGTCCCTCTGTATTCTGGACCGGTCGACCACTCGAGGCACACCTTCATTCTCTTGTTAATAAAAGCCTGTTAATTACTCGCTTAATCTCAGTCTTTTGAGTTATTGATAGCGCATCAGTTATGTACTGTTTAGCTAAAAGGGGAGGAATTGTAGTGTATGTACTTTGAAGAAGGAACTATATTCTGCAGCCCTTGTATACTGCAGTACCAGTAGTGACCACCCCGGTATATAAGCCTGTGTAGTAACTTTGTATAGTAGTTCCAGTTTTGTCTCCATTCAGTAAACACCTGTTATAACCAACTCCTGCAGTCCGTGTCTCAATTACACACGGACGTTACATCTTCCCCTTTTATGATGCCCCAGGATTTCCTGGGGATCCTGTAGGGGAGGGGGTAGAGCTGGTGCAGCCATATAAATGAGGCAGGAAGCTTCTAATGGATCCTTCTGTCTCCATTTCCTGAAGGTATGGTGGTGGGCACCCATTAGGAATGGCATTCCCAAAAGAAATGAGTTTTCCACACTTTTGAGGTCCTGGGGAAGAGTTAATTCGATTAGGATACTGTGCAGTGAGCCTTTATTTCAACACTGTTCGTTTGTAAGAAGAAGGAAAAGGGTTTGAAGCTTAGTAGGAATAATAGCGCAAAGCTCAGGGGACCACTGGCAATGGTATTGTCAATAAAATAGAGAAAGACGAGGAAGGTTGTGATCAAGGAAGAGAGATTTTGGAGGCTGGAGCTAAGGGAAGGATCATCTATCAGGTGACAAGCTTTTTCCTGTATCTTGTCGCAGAGTAAAGGGGACCCTGGAAGACACTTCCCAGACATTCAAGTTTTTATAGGGAGTTAAGAGATGCTGAGAGTGAAATAAAACCGTTTTTTGGCTCAAAAGAGTAACATGAACTTCTTGGAGGCAGCTTTAACAATGGAGTAGACACGGGAGTTCCATTTGGGGTCAACTTTGATGTATGGAGACTCCATTGTAGTCGGAATAGATGACTAAAAAAAAGAAGAGGGAAATGCTTTGAATTTCACCTCAATGCTTTAACCATATTTTGTATTTAGGTTTCTTCTCCATGTGCTCCAAGTAAATGCACCCTACCACGAGTGGAATCATAAATCCTCACATCTTACCTTTCACTTCTTGGACATTCCAGCAGCAATGTGGCTTCTTGGTTTCCTCTGGCTGCTCCCACTGATGGGCATTAATGAATTTCTTAAACTTCATGAAATTAGGTGAGGGTGAAATCTACTACTTATTTTCCAGAGCCTATAAATTTCTAAGATCAAAGGACACTGGGATTAGAAAAATATTTTCCCAGCTACTATGTATGAAACAGGAAAATGCATTAAGATAACAGCTCGTTCCTCTGCAATCAGTGCAGTTTCCTGGTTAACACATTGTCCATGTGTTTATTTACAGCGATAGTTTAACAAATATGCATGAAGCCGTCTTATGGTTGTGATCCTGGAGCTAATCTAGAATCTATGAAAGCAATTTTTTGTGCAGTGGTTGTTTAATCTGTAAGAATAACAGATACGACTCTTCTATTGACTTGTCAGGAGCTTGCCAGTGGTGACCTAATCATCTATCTTCCAGTACCAGTAACAATGTGCTACTGACCCCATCACTTTCCAACTATTAAGAAAAGTCTATGCAGAAGGTCCTGAAACACAGAGCGAAGTACTCGGCTCTTGAAACAGTAGTGTAGTATCAAATAATGTACAGTTAGCAATATTCCCAAGGAACAGACACCGAATGGCTACACCTAGATTGCAACTGCACCTGGAACATAAGAGATGTGATCTGGTTTTCAGTTCTCTACGTGTTCAGGACGGGAGCAGCATGCCGTTGCTGCGCCACCTAAGCACATCAAAACAAATACGGAATGAGGAAAATTTGTTCATTTCTTCCAATAGACCATATGCAAGTTGTCCTATGATGGATCTTCTTGCATTGCCTACAATATCAATGGCACTTTTTATTGCAAAGAAGTTCAATTCCCAATTATCACTTTACTTTTAGTTTGGCAAGTTATTCATAATTTCTCTCTTGGCCTGTTCTTCAGGTTTCACACTTGACTTGCCATTGTTTGGACTACAGGTGAGGCAGCAAACTTACTGACAGGCCTGTGTAATCTGTTTCTAAGCAGTGCACCAGAACAACCCACTGTGATACACCCCCTTGTTCTTCCTCCCTATGCAGAGGTTTCTGACCTGCACTTGCTGGTTCCCCAGCTACCACAGCTGAAGTCTGGAACACACAATGTGGGGGACCTTTGGAACGATCTTGGCCTCAAAAATGAACGGGACGTGATCCCGGCAGTTTGTGGGATCAGTGGGAGTGCACCTCATTTGCATTGGGGTAGGCAAGTGAGTGCCCAAGATGGCTAACTTGGGCACTCGTTGGTTCCATGATGCCAGAAATTCTGGCGCTCAGCTGCCATCCAGTGGGGGTGCCCAGACCCCGACAGAGACCTCATTCCATGCCCCTTCAACCATCTTTGTAAGGGGGCCTATACTAAAAAAATTCTGGAATAAAAACGTTCTAGGGTCTGAGTTGTTTCGCTAGCCTGGACCTCCCAGCTCTACCATTCTGCCACCCCTTACAAGTCCAACTGGGATTTCCCAACTAAAGTCAGGACTTGGCTTATCCGGTTCGCGACCTTTTTCCAAACCGTTTCACCTGACTCCTGTCAAAGTTGCAGTGGGAGGCTGGCTGAATGGCCAAGGGAATTCTGCTCCCTTCTTCACAAGTTCACAAGATACATATAGATGAGGGAGGGATCTTAGCTCATCCATCCCGCTTCTACTGCTAGTGACATTGTTAAAAACTCCAGAAGCTGCTGATCACCTATATTTACAGCATCCCTAATGTGCTCTGAGAGAAATTAGCTCTGTCCTAACTTTCTGTGGGCAATACTAAGGGAGATCCACTAGCCTGTATTAAATGTCACTGTTACTATTCTGTCCATTTACAGATCTTATTGTACTCCTTTTGGGTACGGTAGTGTAGTGGTTATGTTACTGGACTAGTAATCCAGGAGAGCGCGAGTTCAAATTCAACAATGGTAGTTTGAGAATTTGATTTCAGTTTTTAAAAAAACCTGTAAATTAAGAGCTAGTATCAGTAAAAGTGACCATGAAGCTGTTGGATTGTTGTTAAAAGCCCAACTGGTTCTGTAATGTCCTTTAGGGAAGGAAACCTGCCGCCCTTACCCGGTCTGACCTGTATGTGACTTCACTTCCACACCAATGTGGTTAGCTCATAACTGCGCTCTGAAGTGGCCTAGCAAGCCACTCCATTGTATCAACTGGCTCAAGAAGGCGGCCCACCGCCACCTTCTCAGGGTAATGAGGGATGGGCAATAAATGCCGGCCTTGCCAGCGACGCCCACATCCTGAGAATGAATTTTTGAAATGATTTCTAGTTTTTTCCTCAAATCAGCTTCCCCTCTAGTTTGATATCACATGTAAACTTGACCACTTTGCCTTAATTATTTCCACTTCATGGCAATCAGCACTTTTGATCACAGGCTACTATAATGTAGAAAGAAAGGAAATATGAAATACAGAAAATAAATTGGAAAAAGTGGAAGAAAGAATCAGTGAACAAGACTAGCAAAAGTCTAAAATAAATTATAGTAACAGTTTATGATAAATAAAGAGGTCACAATCAAATTAGGTCTCAATAATAGGCAAGGAAATAATCCGAGAACAATTGGTATTTCAAAGCCTTGTAGGGTTCCTTCAATACAGAGAATTGCTTGAACTTAAGCTTGAAATAGGTGTCACACATAGGAAGAGCCCTCAAATCACTATCAATCAAAGCTCCCAGTTTACAACTACTTTATAATAAAAATCTAACTACTGGTATGAATAGAAAATCTGTGGGCTGATGTATTTCTAGATTTACAGATTTCCCTTCTGATGTTCTCAAATAACATATGCAATATGACTTGGTCAAACAGATATTAAGGAAAGCAGGGCTGAAATAAATCATGGCATAATCTACCCATCACAGTTAAAGATTAATCATCCAACATGCTAAAATATCACTTAACCATCTCCAAGAAACTACATATTTCCTCAAGGACAAGGGCTTAAGGAGCAGGAAATACATCAATCTGCTACTGGCAATGATAGAAGGGAAATTATAAGAATGCATTCAATTGCAGCAGCTTGGCAATAGCATAAATCTCAGCAAAGGCAGAAAGGCTTACAAATTGACAAGAGATGATCTGAACCACAGAATAGTGCCAGCTTCAATTGTACTGAACTGTAGTGATACAAATCAAAAATATTGATCAAAAGGTCATTGAACATGTTCAGAGAAGGATCGAAAGTGGTTATTTCAAAAAATATAAGATGTGCGATATAAATATAACAGAGGATACAAGTTTATAGCTGTCTGTAATAGAGATTCTAATACAATTCGAGAACTCTCAATTTTTTAAATAATAGATAAGATTATAATCTGTGAAATACAAATGAAATGTGCCTGAATTTGATCTGTATTTGAATGAAACATTATTTGAATGCAAAGGGTCATTTAATGGACTCCTGTAAATGTTAAGATTGCAGTTTTGGATTCATGGTATTTTTTTCCTCATGTCATGTTGCATTTTGGGAAAAGGGGACTGAATGTGATAGAATTTGCTTTCAAGTTAGATATCTCTGTAATTGCTAGCTGTGAAACTGTGCCATTTAGTTCATATGTGTCTTTTAGAGCTGATAGGTAGGGCACGAACATGGCTGCTATCTTTCTCACCCATTTTCAACCCTTCCTGATCTCCTATAGTCCGGTCACACACTTGACATAGCGGGGCTTTTTTCCCCTCATTTACACATTTTTTGTGATCTGGTTAGGTTCATGTGCTGAAAGCTCAAAAGCTTTTTCAATAACATTACAGAGATGATGATGTGTCATTTAAAATGCTACAGTGGACACAAATTAAGCATTGTTGTCTATACAGTATCATGGTATTTCTTTCTTTCATTCATTCATTCTTTTGTTCTTTCTTTTGTTCCTTATTAAACTACTATTGTACTCAGCCATAGCTCAATCATTAGCACTCTCGGCTCTGAGTCAAGAAGGTTGTGGGTTCAAATCCCGCTCCAGAGACTTGAGCACAAGAATCTAGGCTGACACTCCAATGCTGCACTGTCGGAGGTGCTGTCTTTTGGATGAGATGTTAAAGTGAGGCCCCGCCTGTCCTCTCAAGTGGATGTAAAAGATCCCACGGCACTATTTCAAAAAATATTAGAGGCGTTCTCCCTGGTCTCCTGGCCAATATTTATCCCTCAATCATCATCACTAAAACAGATTATCTGGTCATTATCACGTTGCTATTTGTGGGATCTTGCCATGCACAAATTGGCTGCCGCGTTTCCTACATTAAAATAGTGACTACACTTCAAAAGTGCTTCATCGGCTGTAAAGTGGTTTGGAGCATCCTGAGGTCGTCCAAGGCGCTCTATAAATTCAACTTCTTTCTTCCTTTCTTCTTTACTATATGAAAATAATTCAAGCCTCCTACTCCCCCAGTTCCGACTTGTTGGAGAATTCTGGGCAGCAAACTCCCAGCGCATCTCTGGCGCTTAAACTTGCAGCCCAATTTCTAACCCCGCTTCCAGTTGCATAGCATGCGTCAGTGCTATCAGTTAACAGGAGCAGAAAATCATATAACAGAAGAAGTAGAGAACCAATGCCTTTCTCTGCTGAAGTGTTTAAAGATGTTTAATTACTTACGTCCATGTGTAATATTTGTTGCGTTTGCAAAGATAATCTAGAGGCCGTAAGCAGAGTTCAGTTCATGTTGCTTTTTAATGGCTGCTCCACACACACACTCCCAGGCAAAAGCAATCGAATACCTATACACAATACAATGATAACAGCACTATCAAACTCCATGTGCTCAGGCCAAGGCAATCGAGTACCTATCACCAATGTCAGACATAACATGTAATATTCTTCAGGTGTTAATCTAGCTGCGTTTCAAAGGTAACCAACTTTTCAAACCAAAGCTTCAAATATTAATATAAGGCTAATCCCCACAGGATTATAATAGCATTCCTTCCCCATGGAGTCACACAGGACAATCTTTTGCCCCTTCTCGCAATCACTGAAGGACAGCATTACCAAAGGCTGGGAGAAGGGCACCACAACACTTGGCTGTAAAATGGCGAGGCTAACTCAAAGAGAAAGAGAAAACAGTTCTTTTAAATGAAGGAGAATGTAAGTTAGGCTAAAAGGACAGTTGAATTTTACCTTTTTCAAAGGTCAGTCATATTAAAGGATGACAAAACAGCCACAAAATAGGCACGTGCATGAAACAACTCTGCAGTTATTAATAGGGGGAGGGGGGAGGCGGGGGATTACCCCAGATATAAATTCACCTTTCGAGGGGTGAAATTCTTCCTGTCTGTAATTTTTACTGAAAAAGTTGTTGCGAGTACATAAATGGGAAAACTCAAATTGCTGTTGTTTGCCCTAAAATTATCAATGGGGGATTTTCACCACTTTAGTGACACTCTGAAGTAAAATTAATGATTGTTTGCATAGCAGGACTGACTGAATAATACTGGTCATATATGGACTCAGTAGAGCTAGCCAGTTTATTAACCCTGGTGTTAAGCAAACAGTCCCAGGAGGGGGAGGTGTTCATCAAAAACTCCAACTTATGCTTAGTAAAGTTACAAAAAAGCCTAGGAGCATTTAAAAATGTGAGCTTGTCCCCTGATGATCTTGTAGATGACGATACTTCCCAGTGCAGCGCTGTAGACTAAAAGGGGCCGATTTCAAATTCCTCGCCTTTGCTGAGTTAGCTGATCTGAACTAGGGCATCTATCGTGGTGCTACAGTTGGCATCAGAATGGCTACTGGGGGGAGATACTGGCAACAATGGAATCATATCCTAGTGTGAGTCAGTACCTTCAGGAGAGATGGGGAAGTTATTCAGGATACAAAATTGAACAGAAATATGTAGTGTATGTACCTTTAAGGGGAGAACTACTTTTTACAGCTCCTGTATACTGTAGTACCGGCAGTGACCACACCTGTATATAAACCTTGAGTAGGGATCTGTACGTTTAGTTTTAGAGTAACTCTCATCCAGTAAACACCTGTTGATTGTTCCCTGCAGTCTCGTGTCTAGTTATTGAAGGACACACAACATCAAAATACACGGATCTAACATTGGCGACGAGGCAGATTCGAACCTACCCGCAACTCTGCATCACCTCCCAGGGATTCGCTCCTGGAGAACAGTGCAAGAAGGTCGAGTTCAGAAGCACGGGCGTCGACCACGAGCAACCGCCCAGTCATCCAGCAGAGATTTGAGCATCGCAGGGGAGGCTGTTGAGAGCTGGGCTTGGTTCTCCAGTCACGGTGGTCCAGCGAAACGGGCTGGCAACAGGTACAGCGCAGACCCTTCCCGGACAGCGGCAGCTAGAGCCGACCGACGGCACAGAAAAGGCCGAGCAGCGTCAACGGGAGAAGAAAGAGGACAGAGCGCACAGGGCGCAGCCGGTGTTCAGGACCGAGCGGCGTCAACGGGAGAAGAGAGAGGGTAGAGCGCACAGGGCGCAGCCGGTGTTCAGGACCGAGCGGCGTCGACGGGAGAAGAGAGAGGGTAGAGCGCACAGGGCGCAGACGGTGTTCAGGACCAAACGGCGTCGACAGGAGAAGAGAGAGAGGCGCGAAGGAAAATGCGCAGAGCGCAGCCGGTGTTCAAGGGATGAGCAGCGTCAGCGGGGAAGAAAGGAGAGCGCGGGAAACTCCATTTTGAGCCACAGCGGAGAAGAAGGGAGAGCGCGGGAAAACGCCATTTTGAGCCACAGCGGAGAAGAAGGGAGAGCGCGGGAAAACGCCATTTTGAGCCGCGACAAGAAGGGAGAGCGTGGGAAAACGCCATTTTGAGCCAGTCTAACCACACCCAGGGATGCCGAAGAGTGGCAGTATCACAGCGTTCGACAATGAAGTCGAAGATTGGACGACATGTGTCGAACGCATAGAAGTGTACTGCAAGGCGAATGAAGTGCCAGATGAGAGGAAAGCGCTGGTATTGTTGAAATCAATGGGTGCAAAAACGTATGGCTTACTGCGAAATCTAGTAACCCTAGAGAAGCCAGTGGAAAAGGATTTTGGAAACATAGTGTCAATCCTACAGGACCACTTAAACCCCACACCGCTGCTGATAGCAGAAAGATTTAAGTTTCACAAAAGGAACCAGCATAAAGATGAAAGTCATGCTGAGTATTTAACGGAACTGTGCAAGCTATCGAAACACTGCCAGTTTGGAACGGGACTAGCAGATACTTTAAGGGACAAGTTTGTGTGTGGGCTTCAAAGTGAAGGAACCCAGAAACGGCTTCTATCAGAAAAGGATCTTACGCTGGACAAGGCTATCAGCATGGCAATATCACACGAAGCAGCCGCATGGGGCGCTGCAGAGATACAACGGAGACTGCAAGAATATGGCACAAATGAAATGTCATATGGAACAGTGAAGTGCTATAGCTGCGGCAGAACAACACACGACCATAAGGATTGCTGGTTCAAGGACAAAGTGTGCAGACAGTGTGGAAAAGTAGGACACATAGCAAGAGTCTGCAGGTCGGGAAAGAAAACCAGCAGCAAGAAATCTCCACAGGAGAAGTACAAGAAGGTACATAAGGTGACGGAGAGTAGTTCAGACGAACAGAAAAGTGATACAGACTCCGGAAGCAAGGAGCTGGGTTGTCTGAAACTACATAAGGTGATCAAAATGGAGGATCACCAAACTATCTGGGTCACGCTCAAGATAGCAGGAGTCCAAGTGAAAATGGAATTGGACACAGGATCAGCCCTAACAGTCATAAACCGAAGGGACTACAAGCGGCTATTCTCACATATACCCTTGAGAGATACAGAGATTGTCTTGAAGACGTACACGGGGCAAAAAATCTACCCCAAAGGAAAAATAAGGGTGAACGTTATATATAACGGCAAGGAAACACCAAAAATGGACCTTTATGTATTGCCAGATGGAGGACCACCACTACTAGGACGTGAATGGATCCGGAAGATACAGCTAGATTGGCATTCCATACAAGCACTGACTGTAGATGCCAAAAAGGATAACGACGCCACACCTGGACAACTGTCAAAAATGCTAACTGACGCACAAGAAGTGTTCCAGGAGGGACTTGGAACACTAAAAGGCATAACAGCGACGATCAAAATAGAGGAAAATGCAAGCCCAAAGTTTTTAAGGCCAGACCGGTGCCTTAGGCGATCCGCCCAGCCGTCGAAGCAGCGCTGGAAGGTTTGGAACGTTCAGGAGTACTGTCCAAAGTGGACTGGAGCGAGTGGGCTACACCCATCATTCCTGTAATGAAGAGGTCATTGAGTAATACACCTGGGGAACCAAAGAAGGTTCGCATCTGTGGGGACTTTAAAGTGACAGTGAACCCAGTCCTGCACACGGTACAATATCCGCTTCCGCGGATTGAAGATATTTTCGCCTCGCTATCTGGAGGGAAACGCTTCACTAAGATTGATCTGGCCCAGGCGTACCTGCAAATGGAGGTAGAAGAAGCCTCGAAACAGTACCTCACGATCAACACTCATAAAGGTCTCTACCAATATAACCGGCTGGTGTTCGGGGTAGCATCAGCTCCGGCTATTTGGCAAAGGGCAATGGATCAAGTCCTGCAAGGGATTCCAGGGACCCAGTGTTATTTGGACGACATCCTGGTCACGGGCGAAAATGACAGTGATCACCTTGCCAACCTGGAGCAGGTGCTCACTAGATTGAAGGAATATGGGCTCCGAGCAAATCGCCACAAATGCAAGTTTTTCCAGAAGCAGATCTCGTATTGTGGCCACGTTATTGATGAAGAGGGGTTACATAAGTCCCCTGAAAAGATTGAGGCAGTAGTCAAGGCTCCAGCACCGGAAAATGTGTCACAACTGAGGGCGTTCCTCGGGCTGGTGAACTACTACCATAAGTTCTTGCCAAAATTGTCTACAGTACTACACCCACTGAACACCCTACTGCAAACGCGGGTACCATGGAAGTGGAATGACGAATGTAAACGAGCTTTCCAGAAGTGCAAAGAATTGATCACATCAAAAGAGGTGTTGGCTCATTTCAACCCAGCACTACCAATTCGGTTGGCGTGTGATGCATCACCCTATGGCATTGGAGCGGTGTTGTCGCACAAGTTCCCGGACGGCTCGGAGAGGCCGGTAGCCTTTGCGTCTCGGTCACTAACCTCAGCCGAGCATAACTACGCCCAGATTGACAGGGAGGCCCTCAGCCTAGTGTGGGGAGTGAAAAAGTTCAACCATTATCTGCACGGGCAGAAGTTCACCTTGCTGACTGACCACCAACCACTTGTCTCCATCTTTAATCCAAAGAAGGGCGTGCCGGTGATGACTGCGCAACGGCTACAAAGATGGTCCCTTTTTCTAGGGGCGAACCAATATGAAATCGAGTATAAGGGCACGTAACAGCATGGAAACGCTGATGGGCTATCACGCCTGCCACTGCCTACTGCGGAGGAAGCACCAGCAGTGGACCCTGTCGAAATATTTTATTCAACTATAATTGAACGCTTGCCAGTAACTAACGCTGATATAGAGAAGGAGACCCGAAATGACCCGACACTGTCTCGGGTATATGACTTGACGGTGAAGGGATGGCCAACACATGGCGACTCACTGTTGCCAGCATTCTCATCCAGAAGAGAACAGCTGTCAGTATGCCAGGGGACCTTGATGTGTGGATCCCGAGTGGTAATTCCACCCAAGTTAAGGGAGAGAGTGCTAAATGAGCTTCACGAAGGCCATCTGGGAGGGGTGAAAATGAAAAGCCTTGCTAGGGCTTATGTGTGGTGGCCGGGGATCGATCAGCAAATTGAGGACCTGACAAAGAGCTGTTCAGGATGCCAGAAGGTCCAAAATGCACCACCACATGCCCCTCTACACCCATGGGAGTGGCCCTCATCTCCATGGCAACGGGTGCATATTGATTTTGCTGGTCCATTCATGGACTCAATGTTTTTAATAGCCGTGGATGCGCACTCGAAATGGCCTGAGGTGATCAAAATGTCCACCACCACGGAGAAAACTATTGCAGTCCTACGGACCATATTTGCCAGGAACGGCTTGCCAGAGCAGATTTGCTCTGATAACGGACCACAGTTTGTGTCCGAAGAGTTTCGAAGATTCATGAGAAGGAATGGAGTAAGGCATTACACATCCGCCCCATATCATCCAGCCACAAATGGATTGGCTGAGAGGTTCGTACAAACCTTTAAGAAAGCAGTAAGGGCCATGTGCGATGACGACATTCCACTGCAGCATAATGTGGACAATTTCCTGTTAGCCTACAGAAATGCGACAGATGCAGTCACCAACCAGACCCCGGCCATGATGTTCTTTAACCGAAGGTTGAGATCTCGTCTGGATTTGCTCAGATCAAATGTACAAAGAGATGTTGAGAATAAGCAATTCCAGCACATCAATGAGAAGCCGACAAGGAGCTTCAATGTAGGGCAACCAGTCTTGGCCCGCGACTACCGAACAGAGAAATGGCAACCAGGAACGATATGCACACAGCAGGGGCCACTAATGTACACAGTGGATGTTGGGGAGAACATTGTGAGACGCCATGTCGACCAGATCCTAGAGTCACAGGAACGAGTCAACCCCATGTCTCGCGCACCTGGTGATGAACCCGACATACAGGTAGCATCTACCCCAGAAACAGTAGCATCGGAAGCTGATGAACCAACTGACGACAGGGGGCCTCTGCACCAAGAGCAAGACACTCAGGAAAGGCGCTATCCAGAAAGGATCAGGAAGCCGCCCCAAAGACTGAATTTATAAATGGACTATTTTCAGTTAATGTGTATGTTAAAAGTGTTAATTGTTAAATGAATGTTATGGTACTGTTAATCTAAAAGGGGAGGAATTGTAGTGTATGTACCTTTAAGGGGAGAACTACTTTTTATAGCTCCTGTATACTGTAGTACCGGCAGTGACCACACCTGTATATAAACCCTGAGTAGGGATCTGTACGTTTAGTTTTAGAGTAACTCTCATCCAGTAAACACCTGTTGATTGTTCCCTGCAGTCTCGTGTCTAGTTATTGAAGGACACACAACATCAAAATACACGGATCTAACAAAATATAGCCACGTGTAACATCTGTTAGCTGTTCCATCTGGACAACTTCGGTGTAATACTGTCAGAAATGGAATCACGTCCTATTGTGAGTCAATATCTTCGGGCGAGCAGGGGAGTGAGTGTATTCAGGAGACAAAATTGAACAGAAACATAGCCATGTGTAACATCTGTTTGCAGTTGCATCTGGACAATATGAATTATACACTTTGTTCTTAACAATGTGTTTATGGATAGTGCATTCACTCATCACATATTATAGGGTCTTGTGAAGGTCATAGTTAGGGGAAAATTAGCAGTTTATATACATTGCAGACTACACCCGGTTCTGTCTGCATTTAGAGAAGCAGCTGATTACTTGTCTAGCAGTGAAACTCAGGATATGAATGTATCTTTGTGTAAGAGCATCATTTTTTTTAATTCATTAAAAATAAACAAAGGATTCTTTTGTTTGGAATGTATAATACACCTCTTCACTGGAAACAAAATGGGTGCTGTACAATGCTTTTGTCTGAGGGATAATATTCTGTCATGCTGTATACAGAAAAAAACAGCCAGGAAGAGAAAATTTGTGATAAAACACCAAATAATTTAAATATCTTAATAATCCTAATACTTAAGTTGCATAACAAGTAATATAAAAGGGCACTTCCCCAGTGGTCCAGTAAATGCACCATGTGGTGTGGTACTGAGCCATACTGACCAGGAAGGTCTCGGGTATGATCATATCCTAGGCTAAGTTAGCCAACTTAAGGATAGGGTAGGGAATGGTGCTACTGGTCTCAGTGGCAACAAGAATGGGGAAAGGAAAAATCAGCTAGCGTTTCCAGTGCCGATCAACTATCAGTACTGCAGGACATACGTGTGTGGAGGTTACATAAGAACAAGATCAGGCTTGACTGGGTATTCCATGTCCAGATTCATGCCAGAAAAATGATAACTTGGTACTGGATAGCTGGCAGTTTGTTGCCATCAGCAGAAGAAAGGTAAGGGAAGAAAATTGGACTGAAAATTAGAAGAGGGGGGAAAAAAATGAAAGAAATGAGATCTTCTGTGGCGTTGTACTATAAAAGCTCCCACTTGACAGCTGATCACTTTTCTCATGCAGAAGCTGTTTCTCATTGCATTTGCAACACAGATTGCGCTTTCTGTAGGCTGCAAGTGTTTCAAGCAAAGTCTCCATCCACTGTCACCTCATTGGAAGAACCTCTCTCGCCATTGACAGATTGCTTCTGTCAGCTCTACTTCATCTACCATCTATTCCATCAGCATGGGTACCATTTATATTGTCTCACCTTGATCCTCAGAATCTGACTATGATCAGCCCCAACACCAGCAGCACACGGCACACAAGCAGCACCAACAACAACACCACCAACCTTCACCTCAATGCCCTGATGCTGCACAGGACAGAGGGCATCAGCAAAGGGCTGCACTGTGCCGGAGGTGATACCCCGAACACAGGGTATACAGGCAGAGGATGAGCTTCCTCAACATGACAGAGCAGCAGTGCCAAAGGAGGCTTAGGCTGTCACACCAGGTCGTCGCAGACATTTGCACATTGCTAGACCAAGACCTGCAGCCAGAGGAGCAGGTGGACACGCCTTACCAGTGGCTGTCAAAGTCACCATTGCCCTCAACTTCTTCGCCTCTGGCACCTTCCAGGGATCTGCAGCAGACATTTGCGACATCTCGCAGTCGGCCCCCCACAGATGCATCACACAGGTCACTGATGCCCTGTTTGACAAGTCAGCCAATTATATCAACTTTGCCACTGATGAAACCAGTGTTACTGGCTGGCTTCCCACGGGTGCAGGGCATCATCAACTGCACACATGTGGCCACCAGTGCACCCCATCATCACCCAGGAGTCCTAATCAACCGCAAGGGCTTCTACTCCCTCAATGTGCAGCTCGTCTGCAACCATAGGAAGATCATCATGCATGTGTGCGCCAAATTCCCTGGTAGCTGTCTTGACTCTTTCATCCTGCGCCAGTCCACCCTCCCTCAGCTCTTTGCTCCTCCAAACAGACTTTCTGGCTGGCTGCTTGGAGACAAGGACTATCCACTGAAGACATGGCTCATGACAACCTTGAGGAGGCCAAGTACTGAGGCTGAGGAGAGATATAATGAAAGCCACATGTCCACCAGATGTGTCATAGAGCAGACAATAGGCATGATGAAAATGCAATTCAGATGCTTTGACAGATCTGGAGGAGCCCTTCAATATGCACCAGCCAGGGGCAGCAGTGGGTATTAGAGCTGCATGAGGAACAAGGTGCAGAGTGCACAGCCTCTTCAGAGGAGGAGGAGGAGGAGGAAGAAGAGCAGGAGGAGCATCGAGTGGAAGACGAGGAGGAGGAAGAGCTGGAGGAACCGGCAGTGCAGGTGGCACCAGCACACCAGCACACGGGTATACTGCTGCATGTGAGGCCAAGGATGGCCTCATCATCGCCAGATTTATTTAACTTTACACAGTACACCCTTATGGTTGCCACATGCCTCGCCAGGTTGGCAACACCCCACAGCCAGACCATAAAGCATCTCTACAATGTCCAATCCATTCCTTTCACAGTCACCACCATTGCTGGAGGTAAAGTTAGGTCTGACCCTTCACTCCAACTAAGCCACTTCTCATTGTGCACACAAATTTGTCCAAGTTTTGCAAATAATTTAATCTTTACCATAAATTTATTTAACGGAAACTTGGCATTAACATTGAACAAAACGCCCAAGTGACTACCCTTGTGAATCTACTTGTGTGGCGTCTTTCTTTTATGCATGTTTCTACATGGTACTACCCCTGTGGCTTCAGCAGAGGTAGAGGCAGCCTCCTTACTTCCCTGCTGCAACTGCTTAGACACTTCTGGTGGTCGTCCTCTCGGTTTTGGAGCCTGTGACAGCCCCGCCAAAGTCTGCTCCTCCTGCGACTGTGCAGGGGCAGACTCCGCCATCGCTGTCCGGGGAGGCATCTGAGGCTCTGACTGAGGGGTTGGTAAGGGGGGAGAAGTGTGAGCGCTTGGAGAGAAGCCCCAACTTGCATTTCCCCTCTCACCATCATCCCTCTCATGAGCCACCCACACTTCCCTGTTAGCAAGGAGCTGGAGAGCACCTTGCTGCACATCAGTGGGGCCCTGAGGACCCACATCTATGCTGACATCCCTCCTAGGGAGGAGATCTATGAGCCTTTGCCATCTATTCTCCATAGATAGCCATCTATCCTCCATAGATAGCCACCTATTCTGCATAGACACCATGTGCTCCTGCGACTGGTGCATTAGCTGCTCCATGTAGGTGGCCATCCTTTCCATGGAGGAGCCTACAGTCGCCATTGCCTGCAACATGGTGATGCTCATGTTGGAGAAGGACTCCTCCATTCATCGCGCTCACAAAACCTTTCAGAGCCCCCTGCATTTGTTCCTGCAACTCCAGGATCACCCTCTTTCTGGATTGCCCCTGAGGCTCAGTGTCTGCATGCAACTGAGCAGAGTTAGGAGCATCCTGCGCCCTCCAGCGAGGAGTCTTCATTGCTGTCGCTGTCTCCACCATCTGCTCTTGCTCACTTGTGATTTGTGAGACATTAGGTGACAACACTACTCTATGCCGCGAAGGGCCCACCAAGGTGTGTGTATCTGCGCTGGTGCTGGGTGGGCTTATGTCAGGTGACTATGGCCCAGTAATTCCGGGCACAACGCGTGAGTACGGACGGGGTACTCACGCGTGTGCCCGGAGGAATTGATGGTTTTCAGCATGCACAGCGCATGCGCTGAAAACCGACATTTCCTGTCCTCTGACCCAAGGGGTTAAGAGGCAGAGCGCGCGCGACTGCACAGGCAGCGCGTGCGCAGTGAAATTCCTCTTTTTTTTTTTCAGAGTTGCGCGTGTGTAAAGACCTCCGGTCTTTACGCATTGAAAAACCACACGGTGGCATAGTGGTTAGCACTGTTGCCTCACAGCACCAGGGACCCGGGTTCAAATCCGGCCTCGGGCGACTGTCTGTGTGGAGTTTGCACATTCTCCCCGTGTTTGCGTGGGTTTCCTCCGGGTGCTCCGGTTTCCTCCCACAGTCCAAAGATGTGCGGGTTAGGTTGATTGGCTATGATAAATTGACCCTTAGTGTTAGGGGGATTAAATACGCGGGGTTACGGGGATCGGGTGGGATATGTGTCGGTGCAGGCTCGATGGGCCGAAATGGCCTCTATCTGCATTGTGGGGTTTCTGTGATTCTGTAAGTACTTAGTTTTTCAGGTAAGTGGGCTTTTAGTACAATTGAGAATTTTTTTTCCACAGGTTTGTTATTTTTAAAGAATTTACAGTAAGGTAAGTTTAGTTTTAGCCCCGATTTTTTAATATATATATTTTTTTCAAATTTAAAAATTATTGTTTAAAATAGTTTTTCAGAGTTCTTTATTGTTCATTTAAGTAGTGCAATGTTTTTTTAAATTTTCTTTCATGTTTAAGTAGTGTTTTGGGGCCAGGAGTTTTCATGAGTTTGACAGCTCTTACTGTCAAACTCATGAATGAGTTTCCCCTCCCCTGATTGGCTGCACAGTGCTCACCTGATCCCAGCTGGCACATCGCACTAACTACGCCGCTGGATCAGGTAAGCACATCGCGCCGACATCTGAACCGGGCCAGTAACAGGAAATGCAAGCAGGCCCGGGCTTCAGATGTCGGCGCGCAGGGTGCGTGCACATCGGGGGCTTGCACGCGCGGTAAGCTCCCGATCCTAATTTCAGGGCCATTGTGTCCTAAGAGGCTGGAGGCTCCTCTGAGGAGTTGTCTTCCTCTTCCTCCTGGGGGACTCTTGATGGACCTGTGGGAGAGTGAAGAGATGAGTTAGCTATGTCAAATGTACGTTGGTCACAGATAACATTATGCACATAATTATCATTCAGCGGCTGCTGACTTCAGCCCTCATATGAGTGACTGATGTACGCCATGTAGCTGTATGAAAAGTGATTCTATCACCAGGTTGCTGAAATGACCCCTCTCTCCATCTCCCACTTTCGGGTGCTCAAACACTCCCGAGAGCTCCAATGTAGCCTCCTCTGCAGTGATCAGGGTTGTGAGTGATGCTGGTCCTCCACCAGTTCTCTCCCTCTCACTCTTATTGTGGGCTCTCTTTTTCCTGCACGGAGGGAAAGAAGAGAAGTTTGAGTGAGAGTGATGGAATGAGTGTAAGGAATGGATGGGTTACATCTGCAGAGAGTGACTATGATGGAATGGGGTGGCAATTCCAAATGGCCTCCTTGAGTGTTGTTAGTTGGTATGATTGCTTAGGATGAGGGTGAGTGTGAGGGATGGCTAGTAAGATGGGGATGTGACAATGTAGTTAGAGAGAGAGGGATGGGTGGAGGTGCAAGGTATGTTGGTGTGATTAAGGATGTGCAGGAGTAGGGTTGGGAAGGCCGAGTGATAGGGATGTGAGGAGAGGCACAGCAGGATGAAGGTGAATGTGGCTTTGGGCTCACCTTTCCTGATCTTACAAGATCGTCGAAGCGTTTGCGGCACTGCACCCAGGTCCTCCTCATGATATCCCTGCTGTTGACCTCCAGGTGTCAGCTGTGGCTCAGTGGGTAGCACACTCGCCTCTGAGTCAGAAGGTTGTGTGTTCAAGTCCCACTACCAGGGATTTGCGCACATAAAGCTAGGCTGACACTCCAGTGCAGTGCTGAGGGAGTGCTGTACTGTCGGAGGTGCTGTCTTTCGGATAAGACATTAAACCGAGGCTTTGTCTGCTCTCAGGTGGATGTGAAAGATCCCATGGCACTATTTCGAAGAAGAGTAGGGGAGTTATCCCCAGTGTGCCTAGCCAATATTTATCCCTCAACCAACATAACAAAAACAGATTATCCGGTCATTATCACATTGCTGTTTGTGGGACCTAGCTGTGCGCAAATTGGCTGCCGCGTTTCCCACATTACAACAGTGACTCCACTTCAAAAGTACTTAATTGGCTGTAAAGTGCTTTGAGATGTCCGGTGGTCATGAAAGGTGCTATATAAATGCAAGTCTTTCTTTTCTTTCTCCTCTGCAATCTGAAACCAGGCTGCCTTGGTCTCCTGGGGAGGTCTCTTCCGCCAATCAGGAGGGAAGAGGGCCTCCCTGTGTGCCCTGACTCCCTCCACAAGCATGTGTAGGGAGTCATCGGAGAACCTGGGTGCAGCCCTCTGCCTCTGTGCAGTCATTTCTGCCGCTATGTACAGCAGTGGAAACCAATTGCACTGACTGCACTATCCTAGATGAACCTTCAAATGCAATGTGGTCATGGTCCCTTTAAACATCCTGGCTGAAAACACGTCATCGATGACATCACCAGACCCGCTCCATTTAATTGGTCCGGGCAGCGCGCAGGGCAGGCTTAACAGACCCCATTATCGGAAAGTCATTTTGTGGAGCGGGATGGAGGTAGCAACGGGGTCGGGACCCGCCATGATGGCTACCCGCACCAGACCCGCCCAGGTAAGGAAAATTCCAGCCCAAAAGTCTGCATTGGGGATGTTCTGGGCTCGTTGCTTTGATCTCCTAGTTGCCTGCAAACGGGCTGGGGCTGCCCAAAAGTAGATGCCGCCCTTGAGAAAGTCGACTTGAAAAAGCACAGAACCCCCTGGTAAGAAATCTGTGCATTCTGACAAAAGCTGGAGAAGAAACCAACACTTACCTGCTGGCCCTCCAGGAAGCTGCAATAAGTTACTGCAGGGTTTTAAATCCTGCGCAACAACTTTCCTTCCACCATAACGCCTCCGCCACCACCACCGCCCCCCCTGCACTTTACTCCTGTTTTACATAGGATTTGCACTTGTAATCTGTCATAGCATATGCAAATGAGCTGACGCCGTAAATTCTGGCAGGGTCAGTGGCGCCCATCACAGGTGGGTGGAAGTCCCACGCCTCCCGTTCAGCTGCGGTGTAAGTAACCCCGAGGAGTTTCAAGGTTAGTATAATTTCAGTAATTGCAAAATGTTGCTAATCTACTCAATGTCAAAAACAACAAAGACACGTCTCTTGTGCTAACCCACAATATGAAGCTGACCCTTGAATCAGTTGCTTTACTCCTTATGTGGCTCTTTTCTAACAGAGTCTTGAACTAGGGTGATACCTCTGACAGCTTCACGCTGACTAGTGAGTGACACACAGGCTGCCTAATGTAAGCCCCCAAACTGAGATATTATTCCATCAGTTCCTAAATTCGGATTATTTATTTACTTAGTAAATAAGAGTGGCCCCAACACAAACCCCTCTGGACCACCACTGAAACTACCTTTATGACTTTCCTACTGGTGAGGGCACAGAACTCATTACCGCTTGGCAGGTTTCTCAAGATTCCAGGGTTGTTATAAGTGCAACCCATGTGATTATCGGGGCATGTAAACCTGAATGCATGTGTACAGAAATGTATACCGTTTCATGTGCAGGTGGTTTTAAATGTGATGCTTTGGAATAATACTAATAATAATATTGGCCCAGAAATTCCGTTCGCAGGCCTCCCGCGGGCGGAGGGCTGCGATCTGAAAAAATCTGCACCTGGACCGGCGGGCTCCCGGGAGGCTCAGAGTTCCGTTGCTGGGCCTCTCCAAACTGACGGTGTGCACGTATCCCAGAGGCGCAGGCGGTTCGTAGCGTCCCTGGGATCACGTGGGCCATGGGGAGTCAATCAGAGAAGGGAATCTCCATTCATACATTTGACAGGAAGACCTGTCAAATATATGAATAGAGATCACCCCCAAAAACATAGTAAAACTTTAAATAATTTTTTTTTAATCACATTTTTAAAATGACTTTAAATGACATAAGTTAAGTATACATATTAAACAAAAATTTTATTTTTTGAAAAAAAAAGTGAAAACTTTTAACGGGGCTAAAAATAAACTTACCTTTCTTTAAAGTATTTTTAAATGATAAATCAGTGGAAATGTTTTTAAAAACTTTTTTCAACTCTTATCCTGGTAAAAGCAGGCGCAAGAATTTTAAGTGTTTTCTGCGGGCGGAGGGTCTCCAAAAAACGGAACTCTCCACCCGCAGAGGCCCTGCTCCAGCGCAGCCGGAGGATCTGTCGAGAGCTTTCTTGACAGATCGGAAATGCCGGTTTCCAGCGCATGCGCAGTGCATGCCTAAAACCGGCATTTCCGTTGGCCCTACGAGTGAGTACACAGCGCGTACACACCCGTAGGGACCGGAATTTCTGCCTCAATAATATTTAAGGGGAAGCTAGCTAAGTACATGAGGGAGAAAGGAACAGAAGGATATGCTGATAGGGTGAGATGAAGTAGGGTGGAAAGGGGCTTGTGCGGAGCATAAACACCGACATAGACCATTTGGGCTGAATGGCTTGTTTCTGTGGCGAATATTCTATGTGCTACCTGTTATTCAGGGAGCACCCATGATGCTTCTATTGTGCAATGGTCCAGTATGACTGCATTATTTGAAAGTCCCAAGAGAATGGCTGTTAGGAGGCTAGGGCTAGTATTTGCAGTCATGACTCCAATTACTAACCCTGACACAGCAGCAGAGTGCATGTAATGAGGCCCATGCCATCACCCGAGTTACAGCTGAGCACAGCATAGGGATGCTGAACCAATAACTCTGTAACAATGTAGGCTGAGCTACATTGGCTCCCAGTCCGGCAACACTTCGATTTTAAAATGCTCATCTTTGTTTTCAAATCCCTCCATGGCTTTGAACCCCCCTATCTTTGTAACTTCCTCCAGCCTTACAACCCTCTGAGAGCTCTGCGTTCCTCCAATTCTGGCCTCTTGCATATCCCCGATTTTCGTCGCTCCATCAGTGGCAGCTATGCCTTCAGCTGCCGAGGTCCTAAGCTCTGGAATTCCCTCCCCAAACCTCTCCGCCTCTCTACTGCTCTTTCCTCCTTTAAGATGCTCCTTAAAACCTACCTCTTTGACCAAGCTTGTGGTCATCTGCCCTAATATCTCCTTATGTGGCTCGGTGTCAAATTTTGTTTGTTTACATTCCTATGAAGTGCCGTGGGACATTTTACTATGTTAAAGGTGTTACATAAATGCAAGTAGTTGTTGTTGTTGTTATTTGGACCATCCGGGCAGGGTGCTGCTCTAAAGTTAGTTTTTATCTGGTCTCCCTCATCGACAGCCTTATTGAATCCAGTCAGTTTTCATTGGGGTTGCTGCCATCTGTGTGAGATTTGCACTTCAGAAATGCCCAAACACCTCACTGACACTGATATAAAAGCAGTTTAAGGTTACTCAAAAGTTCAACACTGAGGGATGTTAGAAGACTCATGCTACCCTCTCCAGTCTTAAGAAGTAGTTAGGGAGTAGAAACAATAGTCGAGCTTTTATGGGAGCGGCTGAGGTTGATGGAGATGCAAGATGTTCCCTCTATGACCTTAATGTTTGAAACTCTTGCCACGGTTAAAAATAACTAGAGTGTAAGCATTCCATTGAAAGCAAGACACTGTCAGGGTGTAAATGGAGAGGGGACAGTGATACAGGTTCAGCCATTATGTAGCCAAAGAAGCTTGGACTGACCATATTCGGCTGCTGGGAATTCAGGTTCATAAAAAATTCAGATTTCATACAAACAAATTTAAAATATATCAATCTCCTATGCAATACTCTCATCGCAAAACTCACACATCATCAAGGTTTTGTGTGCAATGGAGACATGCAAACAACCTAGGTAATTATGAAAAGTCAATCTTTGCATAAGATTACCACAGAAGTGGACAAGCTTCCAATCACTTCAAACAAAAGCGCCATTGTTTTGCAGTATGAAAACTTATCAGCTGTGGTCATTGACTAGTTGATGTGAGTTCCACAATGCAGAGGAAAAAATGCCGGTGTCTCTGGTGACCTTTACTGCAAAAAGCACTGACAGTCATGTGGTAGTATGAGGAAATGCTTCCAGCAAAGTCATTGGCAGAATTCCCACATGGTTACGATTGCTCAAGATGAGCTGAATTACTGGAGAAGTGCCAATAGGAAATGTGCTAGACTTTGGCATTGTGCCTACATATTATACTCATGTTAGCAAAGCCAGCTGTGTTAAGGTAGTAAGATGCCTGCCACAGATGAAGGGATTTCAGCTGCATAGTCACAGTGAGGTGAGATTGCCATTTCCTGATCTCTCTGTACGTACAGCTGTTGCAGCATTCACAGGCATCTCTCCAGATAATGCATCAGCACATCAGTTAATGGGAATTTTTTTTACCATGGCTCTTCCTGTAACCAATAAAGCCCAATAATTCATATTTCGGCATTTCTATTCCTCATGGCGGGGGTGGGGTGGGAACTGACTTATGTTCAGGAGATAAGTAATCAAACCACAGGAAATGACAAATAACGGAAGAATCCACATCATTAGGGATGATCACAGAATTAAAATGTGGAGCAAGAGGTCTGTATGGACTTGTGCTATGTTATTCTGGGTTACTGTGATGGCTATCTGCTTTTTTCAATGAAAAGAAAATATATATTTTAATTTTTTTTAAGTTTAGTTATGATATTTCAGCTTCTATCTTAACCACATGTGTATGTCCCAATCTTTATTTCGCTCTCTGTAAAAAATAAAAATTCAAGTGAATGATAAAAGCTGCTTTTTATTTCCTGGTTTGCTGTCTGTGAGAATTCTTCAATGTGATTGGCAGCTTAGACAGCTTGATGACATCACTGCTGTGGTACGCTGGAGATCCCCTTTTGGCAGTGCTACAATCGAATTAAGATCGAGAAAGCTAAAGTTTTCGTCACAGAGATCATGAGATCTTTGTAGGCAGCTTTCTTCGAGGTCAGCAGTGATCACCATTGCTTCGCCATTGACTGCAAATGCGGGGCCAATATATTTGTAGAAACTGAAATTGCACAATAATTTGCTGAAATATATGCACCCTAAACATCATTCCTATCCAGAGTTACCACCCTGGTACTACCTTTAATTATTCTATCGTGGAATTTAATCTTGAAATGAGTGGGTTATATTTTTCATGCAATTATTTATAAGATGGATTTTTGAGAAGCCACAATTAGTAAACCTAGTTCCTTTTTCTCTTGAAATCGTTGCTCCTGTCAACAGCATATTCATGACAGTGAATTATTCACCAAGAAGCTTCTCGATTCGTTGTCAAGGCACCTTTTAATCAAGCTTGAACAGAAAATCACAGGCTAGATGTGAATCCCTTAATCTCAGCTGTTACGTTTAAAGCCTTTCAGCATCTCACACTGGAAAACGCTGTGTATAAATTGAACTGTCACCTGTGTACACTAAATTAAGCCGTCATCATGTATCTCACATCGTTGATGTTCCGGCTTCAAAAACATTTGACAGGGAGGAAATGTTATTCTACTAATGAAATCTCTATTAACAATAAAGAGGAGTTATTGCCTGTGAAAAAATGTATTTGGCACCACAGAGAGGTTTCAAATAATATCAGTAATTTTCATGCCATATGCTTTGTATACACCTGTAATATTGTCAGCACTCGTTGCTCAGGACTTATTGGGCAGAATTCCTGCAATCTAACTGATAGTTTGAGTTCAATGGACTGTCCATGCTTTGTATTTGGAAAACTATTTTCTGGATCTCCAAGTCTGAGTTTTGAATTCAGATTTCTTTATGATTCAGTGTAAGGAATGATTGGTCATGTCTCTGGTGCACTTACTATTCCTGGGTGGGACAGAAGCGTCTATGTTGATCTGAGGCAAGAATACTGAACGGTGGAGAGTGAGTGTGGCAGGAAGCTGAACTCATTCAAAACTGGCCCAGTGCAAATAACCTACTCACGGTCACTGCTGAGACAACTGTGCAACACAGAAATGCTTATAGTGGGATTGTTTGAAGTCAAAGTAAACATTCAAAACTTTAAAATAGTAAATAGAATTTTATAACAATATTTTTTTTTCCATGATACACAAACCATGCTATTTTTTAGAGATTAATTCCGTTTTGGTGAATCTTTTCTATAGTGCCTTTAACAAGGCCGCTTTCCTCTTCCACTGTTTTGAACATTGCAGGAATCAATCCTCATCCTAAATTAGTCAGAATGGTCAGAGATCTGTTGGCCAGTATTGAGTTTAATAAAAAATTAACATTACAGATAGATCACTGGAAACTAAAGTGACGCTGAGGGTTTGAATTTCCACGGCGATTTTCCCAATTGTCTACCCTAACTTTGGAAGATTTGTGGAAACCTGAGAGAAATGGCGGAAAAAACGTTCACACTATTTCTCCAGAGTTTCTGCGTATGATCAGGAGATGCTCCTCTTCACACCAGTCCTCTCAGAGAATAATTCGGTTGATTTTGTTTGGGTGTGAGCAATTATGATTTAAATTTAGGAAACTACCTTCACTTTAGTATTTTGGTCAGGTTGGTTCAGGTTGGTAACTCTCTTACATCGAGTCAGAAGATGTGGCTTGAAGTCTCACTCCAGGATTTGAGCATGTAAATTAGGCTGACACTCCAGTGCAATAATGAGCATTGCCACAGATGAAGGGACATTTTAAACTGAAGTTCTGTCTACCTGTTAGTGGTTTGGATGGATGTTAAAGATCCTATGACATCATTTGAAGAAGAGCAGGGAGTTCTGCTAGTGTTCTGACCGACATTCCACCCTCAACCAACACCACAGATTAAGTTTCTTATTATGTTGCTGTTTGATGGATGTGTGCTTAATGGCATCCACATTTGCTTACATTATGACAATCATTTCACGTCACATTACTTGTATGTGAAATGCTTTAAGACATTTCTGAGATTTAACAAAGCATTATGTAAATGCAAGGGCTGGATTTTGCCAATGGGGAGCTTTTGGAGGTGGCACTCCCACTTGTCGGGTTTCAGTCCCGCCTCCATCAACTTCTGACCAACCCACGCTATTTTTCCTTGATTGACCAGCAGGCTTAGCAGGCCAATTAAGGGAAAGCTGGTTACAGAGAACTGCAATGTATGACGTTTCATCTGTCAAAAATTTTTGACAGATGAATTGTCATCGTTTGACAGCTCTGTGAAGCTGTCAAACACTGACATTCTCTGTAGTTTGTGTAGGATTCGCAAAAATCCAGGAAAATACAGTCTACATTGTAAAACCCCTGAAATGGCCACATTTTATGAACACAAGATGGAGTTGGCAGATCACATGACTCATTTCAGAAGGACATACCACTGCAGTATCTTAAAGAAACCTGAGTCGCCACCGATTAGAAGATTCCAGACTGACTGCAATTGATATGGTAATAAAATGGTTACAGTAGTAACGAAGTCAAAACAAAAGTATTTACACCTCAAGGTGTGTTAAGTGCTAGCAAAACGCAAACCCATCTCTGAAATCGCAGAGCACAGATAAAACCTATTATCTGTACCAAACTCAGAGGGACACAGGACAGATCCCATTAGTTTCATTTACAAGACATTAAAATAAAGTACCCACTTTTGTCAAAGCAGCCTGCCCATTACTTTAACAAAAGAAAACCCCTGATTTGGCACCAAGATAAGGGCAAGAAAACAGTATAACTGTTGGGGGAAAAGAGAAAAGAAAAACACAGTTTCATACAGGAGCACCAAAGTCAAGGACAGTTTTAAAACCCTGGTGAGGTTCGAGGAGCACGGAGGGCCTACAAGTTCGAGCAGGAGAGCAGGTTCAGGAGCTGGTCCCATAAGGAAGATTGGAGATCCCGGACGATACAGGAGCACCAAGGTCAAGGACAGTTTTAAAACCCCTGGTGAGCATAGAGGCCCAACTCCACCTAGCTGATCTAGTTGAGGTATACTGTAGAGACGGGAGGGTTTTTAATATTAAGGGCTTTGTAATAGTTCCCATTGAGAGGCGTGTTCATGATTTCTGTCTGCATTGTTTCTTCATTCTCTATGTTTTATTCTCCTTAAAAATAAAGATACCTTTGATTTAAAACTTACCTTGTCTCACCTGATCCATTTGTCTTCCGAGTCACAAGCTGGGCCAACACATCAAGGTGGTCTGGCAATAAGCCCAGTGTCTAGAACCGGTGAGGGGGGAGCGCTTCGGAACCGCTCACGAGCAGTGTGAAATCAAAAACCGATCTCGCACACCACAAGCTCGTTAAAATGACCCCTTACAGTTTGATGAGTTCTTGAATTCAAGACCTCATCAAACCTCTTTCTTTTGCATAAATTACATGGCTGTTGCATTGGAGAATGCAACGGCCATCTGTCATCTCTGCCGCGAGACTCTCCACATACCCAATTCTTGAAGCCTGCAGGAAGAAACAAAGGTTAGTAAACATTTTCTAACACTTTCCACTTACCTCACATACTCATCTCTCCACACTTGCACCCATCACTTACCTTCACAGCGCACTTTTGCGCCCCTCTGACCGCCGCAGACCCACTACTCGTTTCAATGACCGTGGCAGGGTTTGGAGCCTTCGGGAAGCCTGCACTTGTGTGGGCAAAATGGGGATAATCCTATTTTCTGTCTGTTACCTGTTAACAGGCAGTTAAGTGATTGTAATCCCCTTCCCACCTCCAAGGAGATGGGACCCGTCGCGGGTCGGCTACCCGCCTCCTGGCATGATGGCACGGAGGCAGGTTGGGCACCTGCCCCCAAATTCTGCCATTTTCCCAGCAGTCCCGCCTCCATAGCCGCCTCCCCGGGGCTGGCAAGATCGCGCCCCAAATCTCTTTTTTAAATACAAGGCAAGTGTTTTTATTTTTTTAATTGTAAAAAGTGTTAAGGTTGGTGAATCAAAAGGAAACAGATGTTGCTTGAAACAGTGAATGAACTTTTACTCAAGACTGCAGAGATAGATGTTTGTTTTATTACATTTTCTACTGTAAGGACATTATTTGAATTGAATAATCTATTTATTTCCAATACACCAGTGTGATATCTTGTTTTTAGTAGTACAGTGTTCCTGATGGAATGATGAATGTGCCTTTATTTAAGAATGATAATAGGTGATTTGGATTAATCATTAAACATCTATTACATGGCAATGAGGAGGCTCTGTGATTAAAATTATAATAGTTAAATAATGCTAGCTGATCATTGTTAAATGGGACATTTTGCTCTTTACTAATGTTAAACATAATTGTTAAAAAACTGTACATAATTGATCCAGCAGGATAGACATATTGGCCTAGGTTTTCCGATCTTTGCACCAACAGAAACCCATTTAAAATGAATGGGTTGACTTTGGTGTTTAAATCGGAAAACCTAGGCAATTGAATTCTCTATATTGAAGTATCTGGGTTCTAGGCATTTCTGATAGCATTGCAGTGCTTCTTTTCACCAATGAGCTGTTGATAGCCTCGCCTGGGGTTGTAGTGCACTTGACTTGCCATCTTGAACAATGGGCTAACCAGTGGGGTATGGTGACTGCCCCTAGGTGCAGTACTGTGTCTATATATAGCTCAAAAGAGACATCTCAAAGGTAATTTATTTGAATGTACAAGGGCCACCTAGCCCAACTATCAATTCATTTTCTGTACCTTAGGGTTTTCGTAAACACCAACTTTAGTTTAGACAGAGTTCCTTGCGACCACTTTAAAAAGGGTCAAACACGCACTGATCTTTCTCATCTCTCCTCAATGACAGCAGAGTCCCAATGCAGATTAAACTTGTAGTGTGTAAGATAATATGCCCAAACAGTTTTTCATAGTTCGCAGCTCCTAAGCATATAACTGAAGCGTTTCCTTCAGTTCATGTGTGAGATCCAGCACCAAGCTGTAAATGGAATTTGTGGCAAGAAGGGGAAATGGTTTGTGTGAGGGAGGCTCCAGCCTAGACTGACCTATTGCTTACCAACCTTTGAGGAGAGTGTAGTGGCGCTTCTTAGTTTCCAAACAGGCAGCCACTGAGCTGTGGGGTTTTTAACAACGAGTAGACGCGTGTCGAAATAAAACGTTCCCAAACGTAGCTTTGTCTTTTAAACTGTTTACTATAACACTTAACAAACGGAATTACAAAGCAAACACGTATAAACGAACACGGTCAAAAACTGTACTGCTCCAAACCTCACAGCTTCTGCCTCCTTCAATCACGTGCAGTTTAAACTGTAAAATGGCTGCACCCATGTGTGGCTTAGGGACTGTTCCATTGTGGCAAGAATGAAGGGGGTGTCTCGGACTATACTACTGGAGCAAGAACATTGGGGGTTTCTTAATACAATAAGTCGGTCAGGTAAATTAACTGTATTATGCCATTTAACCACTATTTTAAAGTATTTTCTTAAGCTTTTATGGCTCTTACAGAGAGATATCTAGTCCGATTCCATGCATTAGGCTCACCCATCTCCAGCTGTCCCACCCAGATCCTGACATTAGAAATGTTCCTACTGTGTAACCAATTTCTCCTCAAGCGTGCTGGAGCACTCATTTCTTGGATGATTGGAACATCAAGGTGCTGCCATGTCATAAGATGTCTTGCATAGATCCTTGCACAATGCTAAAAGCAGATCTCTATCATCTAGCTCCCGAGGAAGCTCTAAGGCTCGGGTTAACCACCACCAGAATGTGTTATCTGGAGACTGAATACAAGTGCTCATATATCCAGGATGCAGTGTTTTTTTCTTGATTGGGTCACAAGAGAGACACATTTTATGGCAAGTTGTGCTGCTGATCGTACCACTTGGTAACCGCTTTCTGTCTAGTGAGCCCTCAAATCCACACTAATGACCAACTAATTACTATCCTCCGGAGGAGGGGTTGGGGGGAGGAAGGGGTAAGCAGGATCTCTTTTGGAATTGAGTCAGTTCCATGGTGACATTCAAGGCAATGAGAAATTGGAACTGAGTTAATCCTCTGTGGCAGATTTGGAAATCCAGCTGGTGAGTGGGTCAGGCCCATAATACTCCAGGACACTGTAGCTGACCAGCTAGTCAGGCTCACTGATGGGACATGGAGAGGTGGACCTGCTATTGGGAGCTCGGGGCTCTTCCCAGTCAGATCCAGATAACTCTGCAAACCCATACGCTAATGGGTAATATGGTCCCACCTGCACAAGCAGCAGAAAGTTTAGCAGCGCTGTGTGCTGGTAAGCTGTGCAGCTTTAAAGTGGTTACATTCCAGTAGGTCCATGTACACAGTTGGTCCCTAAGTCTTGGCTCTTGCGAACCTGTGCTTAAATTCTCTGGGCTTTGTAAGATTCTCAAAATTCACAGATCCCCCAAAACTCGGAGAAAAACCCTAAAGAAAAGGACTTTGGACTCTTTTCTAACCATTTCAGGATGACAAAATGTATTGGGCCTAACAGAGGGAGATTCAAGGTCAAAAACCAAGATTTGGTATTTTAAAAAAAAACATGTTTGGGCTTGTAAAGGAAAAAGGCTGCAACAGGAGATGGGATCAACCTCTGTAATAGACAGTTTGAGTATTGGAGTTAATCAAACTGTCTGGGGAACTGTCTAACGTCACTCAGCCTCTATCAGACAATTTACATTCTAACAATAGACCCACGGAAGAGCAGTCCCCACCTAAATTACAGGACCCATCCAAAACATGCATAAAACAAATCACCTCGCCCAACTCTACAGAAATCTCAGGCCCAGTTAGGAAACTCAAAACCTGAGATCAATGACTACAATCAAGTAAGAGCTCAACAGCTCATGGAACCATCCTGAAACCACTTCACAAATTCATAAACAAGTTACTATTAACGAGCCCGCCAAAATCTTACAATAAACCGGGACTGATTTGGCGTGCAGATTAGGAGGCCCCAATTAGTATAATTGAAGGCCTGTTTTCCCAAGAAGACAGTTCAGTTAAGCAGTTACACAGTTACAACAAGTTCTCTACAAGCTCTACAGTTCTGAGGAGTTCATTGAGTTCGAAGAAGTTCACAGTTCTGGAAGCAGGTCAACACACAAGAAGAAACCAGAGCAACAGTTTCAGTGACCATCAGACACCTCGCGGCAACAAGGGCCTTACGAAACAACCAACTGAATATTACCACCAACCAACCGGGTAATATTGGGCCACCGCGACCAAAGAAAACCAACTTGGGAGAAAACCGAAGATTCGCAAGTTTTCCATTCTGCAATCTATTCCTGGGTAAGATTTTTACTTAAAAAGACTCTAAACCCTATCTCCACAGAAGAAAAGTGGGTACTCACCCGATAAATCCAATACACACCCTACCGCATTAGCGGACTCACGAAGACTGACCAGACACGGAGTCGAAGTCCTCTACCGCGTCCGGGGTATGGCAGGCACCAACCAACACATCCAGCAAACCCCGAAACCGCGAACCAGCTCAACTGTCAAGGATTCGTTTGGTGAGCATTATCCCTGGTCCTCTCGAGTCCAACTTAGCTAGTAAAGTGGGATTGGGAGGGGTGAGGTATTTTTCTACTGTAATTTCCCTCGTGTGTATCGAAGTGTTCCCCATTTTATTAGAGTGTTAAGATTGTTGTGTTATATTTTCTCTCTTGAATAAAGATCAAAGTTTCTTGCACCAAAACCAGTTGTCTGCTGCACTTTTGTCACAACCCCCAAATAAGTCCAAGGTCTATAACCAAGGGAGTGGGAGCGATTCGAACCGCTCATAAATCAGAGGTGAAGCTGACACACACCACCACCCCCTACAGCTTAGGTAAGTGGGGTGCATCTTTATGATGAATGTACACTCCATGTCGAGCAAAGAGAATCATCCCAAATTTAGATTTCTCAGTTGTTTGGTTTGATAACCCAAGTATGATGATGGGTTTCTGCACACATCAGACACCTGGCTGACCAAAGCCAAAAAGCGTTAAGTGAAATAGTATAACATGTTTTTGTTTCCATGTTTCTATCTTTACAGAATGCGAATGTGTTACCAAAAGAGACAGAAGTTGCAGTTTGATACCAAACTTGGAATAAATTCCCCCTTCTGAGTGAAACTGGGAATTAACTCACTTTCTGATTAAAAATGAAGTCATCACTCTGCTTAGAAACAGGAATGAACTCATCCTTCAAATATAAACTGAGGAAATTGGTCTCTGATTCTGCATTTAAACAAATGTTGTTGAAAAGGAAAGGTATTCAAGTAATAGTTCACGACTTAATTAAATGGATTTAAATAATTAGTAAAACTATTTAAAGAACTTCATTAGATTTTTAACGAGGCATTGCATGATTTCTGTATTTCCATATTAAAATGTAGTCATCACTTTTGCATTGGTTACAAATTTAAACATTATTTGTGAATATTTTAAATATGACTCCCAGCTGTACTTGAACCTGTTAATAGAACAAATATATTTTATTCAACGGATGTCACTAATTCTGATCGAGAAAGGGCTACAATTGTTCCATTAACTGTCAAAAAAGAACAGTGCAATATTTTTAATTAGTTGGCTATCCGTCATCGAGTACAGTGCAAGAGAGGAAACAGATGGTTGTAAAAAGTTGGGGAGAGTTGAATCAGCAGTTAAACAATTGAATGTAATAGAATAAGAAAAGGGCATGAAATTTAACAACCTACTTTTAGTATAGTGTAAAATACCTTTTTCATGATGGATTGGATTAATTGTTTAGAAAAAAACTCAAATAACTCAATCAGTTTTGAATTGGAATTTGGTGTTAGTGAGTTTCCTTTTAATTTGCAGTTACCATTATTAAGCTGTGTTATGAGATGGTTCTTTGTTCTATATGTTGTTTACCAAAATGCTATAAGGATATTAGATGGTTCTAAACCTGTGACGATGCATAACATTTGGAAATACAGTCAGCTAATGGATCGGTTACAGTACATTTCCTTCATTGGTGAAAAATATGTCACATTGATGCAGGAAGTGCAGCATATTTCCAGCTTCTCAGCAGAAAACTGTAAGCAATTTGAATTTTCTTTAGCGGTGTGAGACCAGCTGGGGGAGTCACATAACTTCAGCTTTACGCTTGTTACTGGATAGATGCAGCTGGTGCAAAGCTAAATGTTGTAAGACTTCAAGCAGTCCACTGAACCACCTTTTAATAAAGGTTAAGCTTTTAATGAGGAGTTGACAGGATGGCAAGCCCTTTTTAAAATTTTTTTTAAATTCATTGATGTGATGTGGGCGTCGCTGGCTAGGCCTGCATTTAGTGCCCATCCCTAATTGCCCTTGAGAAGATGGTGGTGAGCCGCCTTCTTGAACCGCTGCAGTCCATATGGTGTAGGTACACCCACAATGCTGTTAGGAAGGGAGTTCCAGGATTTTGGCCCAGCGACAGTGAAGGATCGGCGATACAGTTCCAAGTCAGGATGGTGTGTGGCTTGGAGGGGAACTTGTAGGTGGTGATGTTCCCATGCGTCTGCTGCCCTTGTCCTTCTAAGTGGTAGAGGTCGCGGGTTTGGAAGGTGCTGTTGAAGGAGCTTTGGCAAGTTGCTGCAGTGCATCTTGTAGATGGTACACACTGCAGCCACAGTGCGCCGGTGGTGGAGGGAGTGAATGTTGAAGGTGGTGGATGGAGTGCCAATCAAGCGGGCTGCTTTATCCTGAATGGTGTCGAGCTTCTTGAGTGTTGTTGGAGCTGCACTCATCCAGGCAAGTGGAGAGTATTCCATCACACTCCTGACTTGTGCCTTGTAGATGGTGGAAAGGCTTTGAGGAGTCAGGAGGTGAGACACTCGCCGCAGAATTCCCAGCCTCTGGCCTGCTCTTGTAGCCACAGTATTTATATGGCTGGTCCAGTTCAGTTTCTGATCAATAGTAACCTCCAGGATGTTGATAGTGGGGGATTCAGCGATGGTAATGCCTTTGAATGTCAAGGGGAGATGGTTAGAGTCTCGCTTGTTGGAGATGGTCATTGCCTGGCACTTGTGTGGTGCGAATGTTACTTGCCACTTGTCAGCCCAAGTCTGAATGTTGTCCAGGTCTTGCTGCATATGGACACGGACTGCGTCAGTATCTGACGAGTCTCGAATGGTGCTGAACAGTGTGCAATCATCAGCGAACATCCCCACTTCTGACCTTATGATGGAGGGAAGGTCATTGATGAAACAGCTGAAGATGGTTGGGCCTAGGACACTGCCCTGAGGAACTCCTGCAGCTTTAAAGCTACAAAACGGCAAGAGAGCCCCAGGTGGGCAGAGGAAACACTTCAAGGACATCCTCAAAGCCTCCTTGAATAAGTGCAACATCCCCACCGACACCTGGGAATCCATGGCCCAAGACCGCACAAAGTGGAGGAGAAGCATCCGGAAAGGCGCCGAATACCTCGAGTCTCTTCGCTGGGACCAAGCAGAAGCCAAGCACAAGCAACGCACATCAACCCAAGCACCCCACCCACCCGCCCCTTCAACCACCGTCTGCCCCACCTGTGACAGAGACTGTAGGTCCCGCATTGGACTCATCAGTCACCTGAGAACTCATTTTTAATGTGGAAGCAAGGCATCCTCGGTTCCGAGGGACTGCCTAAGAAGAAGCTTTAAAGATTACACCATTAGTTGGAGGCTGATAAACTGAAATCTGTGCATACACTTACATTGTTAATAGTGGATTAGCTATGTTGGGTGGATTGACTATATTGTGTGCATTGAGTATTATATACCAGATAATGAGAACATTTTGTGCTTCCAATCATTTCTGAGCATTATGTTTGGAATGAATGAAAAGTGGTTTGGAATTCAATGACTGGATTGAGGAATAATGTGAATATGTTGAATTTTATTGCTGTTTACATAAATTTGAACATGTTAATTAAGCATTCTAGTGTTTGTATGTATCAGCATTTTCTTTGCGATCGCTAGCTACACAGAATTGTGTGTTATGTTTTTTAACCTGCATAATTACGCTGCAACTTCATTCAGTCTGCCAGGTGTCAGCTATACCAGGTATAGCCCAAACATTGTGGTCGGCAGCATTGCTCCGGAGTACACCGCCGACCTACGAGAAGAATACCAACTTACCTTGTGCGAGGTTCAGGACGGAGACTTGCTCTTCGGTGCTGCAGAGTTGTGCGCAGCGTATGACATCATGAAGGCCAGGGGCACAGCGTACAGCCTACGCATAAGGGAAGACACGCCCACAAAAGCTGCCAAATCCATGCCATGCCCACAGAAACCTCTTTCAATCTCTTCCACTGAAATTACATTTTTAATACTTCTAAAAACTTTTAATTAAACTGGTACTTGGACATATTTCATATATCAGCATTTTTTTTTTATCCAACTCACAATGTATTAGTCCCTATGTATACAATTTCCTGTTTTGATACTCAATAAAAGTCTAACACTCATAGAGTCATAGAGTCATAGAGTTATACAGCACGGATAGAGGCCCTTCGGCCCATCGTGTCCACGCCGGCCATCAAGCCCTGTCTAATCTAATCCCATATTCCAGCATTTGGTCCGTAGCCTTGTATGCTATGGCATTTCAAGTGCTCATCCAAATGCTTCTTAAATGTTGTGAGGGTTCCTGCCTCCACAACCCTTTCAGGCAGCGAGTTCCAGACTCCAACCACCCTCTGGGTGAAAAAGCTCCCTCTCAAATCCCCTCTAAACCTCCCGCCCTTTACCTTGAATCTATGCCCCCTAGTTATTGACCCTTCTACTAAGGGAAAAAGCTCCTTAGTATCCATCCTATCTGTTAAGTCTGTGTGTCCCAGTTAAGCTTATTATAAATCACTGGACACAGACCACAAGAATAACTTTAACAGGTCTTTACTATTCGGAGGTCAGGGCTGAACTGCCCAGCAAATCCCTACACAACACTTATATACCGGTGTGGTCACCACCGGTATTACAGTATACAGCAGCCAAGAGAAAGTAGTACATCTCTTAAGGTAGTTCTCTTAAGGTGGAACAGGTTACATACACCACAATCCTCCCTTTTTAGCTTAACAGTTATATCCCCATTTAACATAACATAATAACATATATATATACAACTTCATGCAAAACAGTTCAAAGATTCAGTCTCTGAGGAGGCCTCCTGATTCGAGTTGGATAACGCCTTTCAGGGGTCTCTGATTCTCGTTGCTGGGTTGACTCATCTAGTTGATCTCTTATGGATTGGACATCATCATCAGGTACATTCACTTCTGAGGTAGATGCTTCAGGTTCACTAACTTCTTCCACGGTTGTCTCTGCCGTAACCATAGGTTCGACCCTTGTTCTCGATTCTACCAGTTGGTCAGCATGACGCCGTATTACATTTTCACCAATATCTACCGTGTACATCAGGGGTCCTTGTCTGGCCCGAATTGTTCCAGATTGCCATTTCTCGTTTTTATAGTCCCGGGCTAACACTGGTTGTCCTATTTCGAAACTCCGAGTGGTCTTGTTATTTATATGCTGGAACTGTTTGTTTTCAACTTCCCTCCGCACATTTGGTTTTAACAAGTCCAACCTGGACCGCAACCTCCTGTTATAGAACATCATGGCAGGACTTTGGTTTGTCACTGCATGAGTGGCGTTTCGATATGCCAGTAGGAATTTGTCCACCTTGTGTTGTAGTGGGATCTGATCTTCGCTCATGGCCTTTATTGCTTTTTTGAACGTTTGTACAAATCTCTCGGCCAACCCGTTTGTAGCCGGATGATATGGGGCAGAGGTATGATGTTTCACCCCATTCTTCTTCATGAATTTCTGGAATTCTTCTGACACGAACTGCGGTCCGTTGTCTGAACATATTTGTTCTGGCAATCCATTTCTTGCAAATATCGTTCTTAGCACCGCGATCGTCTTTTCCGAGGTAGTGGTAGTCATCTTAATCACTTCTGGCCATTTAGAATGTGCGTCCACCGCAATTAAAAACATGGAGTCCATGAATGGACCAGCAAAGTCAATATGTACACGTTGCCATGGGGTTGAAGGCCATTCCCATGGATGCAGCGGTGCAATCGGAGGTGCATTTTGCACTTTTTGGCACCCTGAGCAGATTTTCGTCAGATCCTCTATCTGTTGGTCGATACCCAGCCACCACACATAAGCCCTAGCAAGGCTTTTCATCTTGACTCCCCCCAGATGACCTTCATGCAGTTCCTTTAGAACTCTCTCTCTTAACTTAGGAGGAATAATCACCCTTGTTCCATACATCAATGTTCCTTGACAGACGGACAGCTGGTCTCGTCTTGCTGAGAATGCCGGTAACAGTGGATCACCATGTGCTGGCCATCCCTTCACTGTCACTTCGTAGACCCGGGACAGTGTCGGGTCGTTCCTGGTTTCTCTTTCAATACTTGCATTGGTGACTGGTAAACATTCGATGATGGTCGAGTGAAATAACTCAACAGGGTCAACCGTCGGTGCCTCCTCCTCTGTAGGTAGTGGCAGGCGCGACAGCCCATCAGCATTACCATGCTGCTTTGTACCTTTGAATTCAATCTGATATTGATGTGCCCCTAGGAAAAGGGACCATCTCTGGAGTCCCTGTGCTGTCATCACCGAAACACCCTTCTTAGGGTTAAAAATGGATACCAACGGCTGGTGGTCTGTCAGAAGCGTAAACTTTTGGCCCTGCAGGTAATGATTAAACTTCTTTACTCCCCACACAAGGCTGAGAGCCTCCCTATCTATCTGAGCATAGTTGCGCTCAGCGGAGGTCAATGATCTGGATGCGAACGCGACTGGCCTCTCCAGGCCATTTGGCAACTTGTGTGAGAGTACTGCCCCAATACCATATGGAGAAGCATCACAAGCCAAACGAATAGGCAGCGTTGGGTTGAAGTGAGCCAACACTTCCTCTGAGGTGATCAATGCCTTGCTTTTGCGAAAGGCCCTCTTACAGTCCTCGCTCCACTTCCATGGTACTCCCTTCTGCAAAAGAGCGTTCAGCGGGTGCAGCACCGTGGATAAATTTGGCAGAAACTTATGGTAATAGTTAATCAACCCTAGGAACGACCTCAACTGGGATACATTATCCGGAGCGGGAGCCTTCACAACAGCTTCGATCTTGTCAGGAGACTTATGAAGCCCCTCCTGGTCAATGACATGACCACAGTACGAGATCCGCTTCTGAAAGAACTCACATTTCTGGCGATTAACTCGAAGTCCATATTCTTTCAATCTGGTGAGCACCAGTTCCAAATTTGCAAGGTGTTCCTCGTCATCATCTCCTGTAATCAGAATATCGTCCAGGTAACATTGTGTGCCTGGAATTCCCTGTAATACCTGCTCCATGGCCCTCTGCCAAATTGCTGGAGCCGATGCCACTCCAAAAACCAGTCTATTATACCGGTACAAGCCTCTATGCGTGTTGATCGTGAGACACTGGCGTGACTCTTCCTCAACTTCCATCTGTAAGTACGCCTGCGCCAGGTCTATCTTGGTGAAGTGTTTCCCGCCAGACAACGAAGCGAAGATATCCTCAATCCGCGGAAGCGGATACTGCACCGTGTGAAGCACCGGATTAACAGTGATCTTGAAATCTCCACAGATGCGAACCTTCCCCGGTTCCCCCGGCTTGTTGCTCGATGAACGCTTCATGACGGGAACAATGGGCGTGGCCCACTCACTCCAGTCTACCTTAGACAGTACTCCTGAACGTTCTAACCCTTCCAGCTCAGCTTCCACAGCAGGTCATATCGCATAAGGTACCGGTCTGGCTTTGAAAAATTTCGGGTTTGCATGTTCTTCAACCTTGATGTTTGCCGTAATTCCTCTCAGTGTTCCCAGTCCCTGTTGGAACACCTCTTTAGCATCGTCCAATATTCTGGACAATCGTTTAGGTTTGACATCTTTTTTACCGGAATCTACCGTTAGTGCTTTTAAGGAATGCCAGTCCATATTTATTTTCCTAATCCACTCCCGTCCCAGTAGTGGTGGACCTCCCTCAGGTAGCACATATAAGTCCATTCCTCGGTTTTCTTTGCCCTTGTGGACCACCTTTACCTCTATCTTCCCGATGGGGTATACTCTTTGCCCCGTGTATGTTTTCAATACAATCTCCGTATCCCGTAGGGGAATATGTGGGAATAACCTTTTGTAATCTTGCTTATTCGTGACCGTCAATGCCGATCCAGTGTCCAATTCCATCTTCACTTGGACTCCTGCTATCTGAAGTGTGACCCAAATTGTTTGGAGGTCTGCTTCCTTACCAACATTGTGTACTCTTAGACTACCCAGTTCATTACTGCTGGAGTCTGAATCTGACTTCTGTTCGTTCGAACTGTTCTCTGTCACCTTGTGTACCTTTCTGTACTTTTCCTGCGGTGACTTTTTGTTGCTGGTCTTCTTTCCTGACCGGCATACTTTAGCTATGTGACCAAGCCTGCCACATTTTCTGCATTCCTGATTTTTGAACCAGCACTGGTTCTGATCGTGCGTTGTCTTTCCACAACGATAACATTTTACTGTACCCAAGACCATTTGATTGGTGCTGAGTTCCGGTGACCGTAGCTGCATTTCCGCCGTGCCTCTCGCTGCGGCTTCGTGCGATGCTGCAATAGTGACAGCTTTATCAAGCGTAAGATCATTCTCCTCAAGCAGTCGCTTTTGTGTTCCTTCTTTTAACAATCCACACACAAATTTATCTCTCAGCGCATCTGCTAGTCCTGTTCCAAACTGACAGTGCTTTGATAGCTTACGCAGTTCAATTAAAAATTCAGCGTTGCTTTCGTCTTTCAGCTGCGTTCTTCTGTAAAATTTAAATCATTCCGCTATCATCAGCGGCGTGGGGTTTAAATGATTTTTCAGGACAGTAACAATATTCGCGAAAGTCTGATCCGCCGGTTTATTTGGTGATAGAAGGTGCTTCAATAGCCCGTATGTCTTCGCACCCATTGAGCTTAATAAGGTTAGTGCTTTCTCATCATCTGGTACCTTATTTGCTTTACAATACACTTCCATGCGTTCTACATACGTGGTCCAATCTTCGATATCGCTATCAAAGGTATTAATGTTCCCATGTTTAGGCATCCTTGCAAGTTTTTTAAATTTTTCTTTTTCTCAAAATAGCGGCTTCCCGCGCTTGTCTTCTTCCCCCGCCTACTAAAATGGCGGCTTCCCGCGCTTGGCGGTCTTTCCCGCGCTCGTCTTCTTCCCCCGCCGACTACAATGGCGGATTCCCGCGTTTGCCTTCTTCCCCCGCTGGCTGCAATGGCGATTGCCGTGCTGCTGCCGTTCTCACCTCCCCAGCGGTTCTCAATTCCCCGACGCTGCTTTGCCTCGCAGCCCCGCTTGCAGCCCGGTCCTTTACACCGGCTGCGTTTGAGTTCTCCGCGGCTCTCGTGCCTTAAGCTGCCCCAGTTGCTGCGCCTCTCGGCCTCGATTGCAGCCCGGCCCTTTTTACCGGCCGTGGTCGAGTTCTCCGCCCTTTTTCCTCCGTTTTCCCTCCCCCACTCCACAGTCAACGCGGCCGACTTTCTGCTCGTGTCGCTGATCGGCTTACCCACCACCGTGGTAGAAGGGATGATCACTGCCTGTCGCTGATGGAGGGCTTCGTGGTCAGAATTTTTCTTTTTAACCCGGGTTCTCAATGCCTCCCGTGCGATGGTGCTCAGCAGGATGATGAGGGCGGATGCCTCTTCTCGACGCCCGTTCTGAGGACGAAGCTGCCTTGGATGTAGAACTGCCGCAGGGTAAGATCGGACTCGTCGCCACTGTTAAGTCTGTGTGTCCCAGTTAAGCTTATTATAAATCACTGGACACAGACCACAAGAATAACTTTAACAGGTCTTTACTATTCGGAGGTCAGGGCTGAACTGCCCAGCAAATCCCTACACAACACTTATATACCGGTGTGGTCACCACCGGTATTACAGTATACAGCAGCCAAGAGAAAGTAGTACATCTCTTAAGGTAGTTCTCTTAAGGTAGAACAGGTTACATACACCACACTATCTATGCCCCTCATAATTTTGTACACCTCAATCATGTCCCCCCTCAGCCTCCTCTGCTCCAAGGAAAACAAACCCAATCTGCCCAGTCTCTCTTCATAGCTGAAGCGCTCCAGCCCTGGTAACATCCTGGTGAATCTCCTCTGCACCCTCTCCAAAGCGATCACATCCTTCCTGTAGTGTGGCGACCAGAACTGCACACAGTATTCCAGCTGTGGCCTAACCAGTGTTTTATACAGCTCCATCATAACCTCCTTGCTCTTATATTCTATGCCTCGGCTAATGAAGGCAAGTATCCCATATGCCTTTTTTACCACCTTATCCACCTGTTCCGCCGCCTTCAGTTGTTGAACCTCAGAATATTCAATGTTAATTTTCAGGATTAAAATATATTATTCAGACCTCATTTAAACTGGTAATAGATACATCTATTTTCCTTGTTATAGATGCATTATATTGTTTGTTATGTTGTTCATTTTTGAGTTGAAAGGACAGACTTGGTCACTGAAATCTGATAGATTTTCACTTTATTTAACTTTCTTATTCAACTTCTCAATAATTAAAATGAAGATTGGCCGACAAAAAAAGTTTCCTCCACCAAAATGTAATCTTTTAAGATGTGAAACAGGCTCTTGCGCCTGCATTCACTAACCGTAACATTTTCGGATGTAATTGCTGGGCAGTTGGTGGGTAATTAGCCCAACTCTGCGGCAGCAATGAGGATTTCCCCGCCGGTGCGGATCATCTGTCAAGACGTACATTGACAGATCACAAGTTCGGGATTTAGGGTGGAAATCCCGAACTTGTGGTATATTTGAAAGGCGGCATGACAGCGTATTCTCAGAGTAGGCCGTCATACCCACCGCAGAATCTGCCCCATTAACATATTAATGGTCCCAGTGAATGTAAATCATACTTCTCTCAATTCCAAGCCTGGTAGTGCAAACCAATTATACTACCAAAATCATGCTGATATGAAAGTTTGCCCTCTAGTTTGGAATTGTATACTGGGATTATACCAGTATCAGTACAAACAGTGCAGTATGCCTAGTGTCATGTTGTAAAGAACCTGCAATGTCTCCAAGCAGCAGGTAATACATTTTATGAATATGAAAATATCTGAAATTTAAGAAGTACAAATTGAAAGGGATCACTAATGTATATGTAGACACTAGGCACTGCACTACCAAATGATACAAAAAGAAACAAAAGGGAATTTTCACGTGACTGCTATTACATTCCAAAACATTTTGAGTGCATTTTCTGGACAGGTTATGCAATGTTAGAGGTTGTGACAATTATCCGTGTGTTCAGCTAAGAACTTCACTTGAAGCATATTCATAGCGATGTACCTGAAAGTGTGGCCTCAGAGGTGTCACAGCTGAAAGTGTCACCTTTTAAAATTTTCATCCTTGTCTTCAAATCCCTCCATGGCCTCGCCCCTCCCTATCTGTAACCTCCTCATCTGTAACTTCCTCCAGCCCTACAATCTTCCAAGAAATCTGCGCTCCTCCAATTCTGGTCTCTTGTGCATCCCCAATTTTCAACGCTTCACCGTTGGCAGCCATGCCTTTTGCTGCTTAGGCCCTAATCTCTAGAATTTGCTCCCTAAACCTCTCCGTCTCACTACCTCTCTTTCCTCCTTTAAGATACTCCATAAAACATACCTCTCATCTGTCCTAATATTTCCTTATGTGGCTCAGTGTCAAATTTCATCTGATAACATTACAACAGTGACTCCACTTCAAAAAGTATTTCATTGGCTGTAAAGCGCTTTGAGACGTCCGCTGGTCGTGAAAGGCGCTATATAAATGCAAGTCTTTCTTTCTTTAATGCTCCTGTGAAGTGCCTTGGGATGTTTTACTATATTATAGGTGCTGTATAAATGCAAGTTGTTGTTGTCCATATGGCAACAATTATAATCAGCTCAGATAACCACTGTTTGCTAAGTTACTAAATAGCCCACAAACCAAATTGAAACCATACGATGCCATGAATGTGCATCAGACTCCAGGCTTTATATAGATATGAAGTTTTTAGCTGAGGGCTCATGTAATTATCACAACCATTAATATTGCGTAACTTATAAGTAGCAAAAAGTACCGATGAAGAATAAGTAATCAGCTGAAACCTGAGCAATCAATTATCATTTCAAAGCTTTCATTGGTGAACCACAGAACCAGCCCATCAAAACTTTCAAGTAATTTCTTCACATTACCTTCAGCTGCCATTTTCCTTCTTTCACCCAAGTCAATGCATTCAAGAAATAACATTGCTGACATACCAAACAATACAAAAAAAAACCATCAAATAATTGGTTAATGTTAAAAATGCCTGCACGAGGTTCTCCTAAATGTGCCTGTGATTCTGTTTGTAGGCTGAGGCTTGAGTTAAAAATTTCAGCCAGCCTTTGTGCGCTGGGGATAGCCAGTTGCTATGAACAAATTGTGTGTGTACGTGCGTGACAAGATTGATGGAAGTTGTAGTTTTCTCCCTACCGCAACGCCCAGAGCATACTGTGACATCCAGGCATGAAGTTTCCAAATAAATGTGAGGCGCAAGTCGTGGAAAAAAAAAACAAAGGAAGAAAGGTTTCATTTTATACAGTTTACGCCATTAAATAAAAATTCTGAATCAATGGTGTTGTTTGGGATGAGGGTTTTAGTGTATTGCTGAGTAGGACTGATGTTTGTCCCAGGGACAGAGAGGGATGTTTATGAGCCTCTTTGATACTGACCTCGGAGGTTAAAGATGGAGTTGGTCAATCAGCCAGGTCCAAGCAGTGACCCACCTGTTTAGATGCTGGTCATTGGAGATAGGGAGGGGTAATCCTCCCTGGGAAGTACTACGCCAAAGACAACCTCAGCAAGAACTATAAATCTGCAGTGCAACATTAGTAGGAAGACAAGGAAATCTTCTGTATTTATTCATTAACTGAGGAAAGAATAAATCAATAAAATGGCACTTTAATCAAAAATTGCAAATTTTTGGTTGAAAGTAGAGGAAAAAAATTATAATGTAAATAATTGAAAATAAGACGTTGTGGGGAGGGAAGTACAAACAAAGCTCCGTTCACCTTAAGCATGCTTTCTCTAATATAATGTACCCAGATTTTCTATGGTCAGTGTGAAGGAAACAAGTTATTAGACTAGTGATGTGCACCAAGAATTTCCACAGAGCTTCTCTCGATCTCCCGCCGTGACTTGGATGGAAGACTGGCAGAAACCCCAGAGAAACAGTGTAAATGACAGAGATTTGACTCCACAGGGGGCGATTTCCATGTCGCTAGCACCTCGTTTGTGCTTAAAAATTGGCGGTATCAGGACCAACATTATGCAACTGGTGAAAGCACGGACGTACTGTGTTGGCCAGATCTCCCGTCAGAACGAAGCGCGATGCTCATGCATATATGCAAATTGGGGTCAAATGATGCAGGTAGGGCCCCTGATGCCATTTTTGTCGTAGTCCACCTGACTACCACCAGTTCCTACTCCCGTCCACCAATCATGGGCTGTAAAAGTCGGCCACTTCCAGCGCAAACGAAAGGAATCATCAGCTGCAGTGAGGGAAAGCTGGAAGGAGAGACATTTTTATAGCAATTGTTTGCGGGTTTTGGGCTTTGGGATATTCTTCTATGCTAAAAGTGCTGTATAAATGCAAGTTGTTGTTGTTAAATGAATTTAATTTTAATGTAGTTACCGTAGGAGGTTCTGCCAATAGCAACATATGAAATGGAAGGAATGGCACTGCGAATGTAAGTGAGAAAAACTAAAATGTCCTTTACTTCAATCACTAGAAAATCTTCCAGAAAAATTAAATATCAGTATTAAGTATAAAAGTTAAATACAATTAATTATAGTTATATTCACTATAATCTGAGGCAGAAACTTGAAATGACTAGTTGAAATATCTCCAGGCTGTATCTATGACACAGTAGTAATTCTGTGCAAGACACAATCATTATGTGTCTGTGGAGTAAGTATGCTTCATCATAGAACGATACACTGGCTCATGCACATTTTTATATGTAAAGTGCAATACATTGTATACAGAATGCACTTGGAATATGTGATGGATGTGCACCACATTATGTGATAGATGTATGTAGCCTGTGTGCACCATACAGGTGAAAAAACATGAGATATATGTACTGAGGTTTGACTATTTCAGGGTGTTTCAGCCTTGTACATTTATCAGTTGTAGCAAAGTTCAAAAAGCCAGGGTGTGGAGGAACTTCCAGGTTTTCTCATTTCACAGCTTGCATTCCTATACTAAGGTTTTAATTAACTCCTGGGCAGAACTAGTAGTCTGGCTCCTGATGTCTTGTCTTTGTTATATGGTTTTGATTCATCTCTGTAATTTTAATTGATATACTCCTCTGCCTGGTATTTTGAAAGGTGTAGTGTATGTAACCGTTCCACCTTTAAGAGAACTATTTTAAGAGTTGCACTATTTTATCTTGGCTGCTGTATACTGTAATACCGGTGGTGACCACACCAGTATATAAGTGCTGTGTAATGATTTATTGGGCAGTTCCGCCCTGACCTTCGACTAGTAAAGACCTGTTAAAAGTTACTCTTGTGGTCTGTGTAGTAATTCTCATTATAACACACAGACTTAACAGTGGCGACAAGTACGATCTTACCCTGCGGCAGAGATACATCCAAGGCAGTTTAATGGGCGTCGAGAGGAGGCATCCGCCCTCATCATTCTGCTGAGAGAAGACTCGGGTCTGCAGAGCAAAGGAAGAATTCTGACACGAAGCCTTCCATCAGCAACAGGCAGTGATCATCCCTTCTATCATGGTGGTGGGTAAGCCGATCAGCGACAAACAGCAAGTCGGCTACGGTGGCTGTGAAGTAGGGGAGGGGAAAATGGAGGATATAAGGGCGGAGAACTCGACCACGGCCGGGGAAAAGAGCCAGACAGAAGTCGGGGCCAGAGGCGCTGAGACTGGGGCAGCGTAAGGCACGGGAGCCGCGGTGAATGCAAACGCAGCCGGTGCGAAAGACCGGGCTGCAAGCGGGCTGGGAGACGCAACAGCGTCGAGAGAGAGCTCGACCGCGACCGGTGAAAAAGGCCGGGCAGCTAACGAGGCCGCGAGGCGCAGCGACCGGGTCAGCATAAGGCGCGGGAGAAAATTAAAAAAAAAACAAAAAAACCGCGGAGAACTCAGCCGCAGCCGGGGGAAAGGACCGGACTGCAAGAGGGGCTGGGAGGCACGATTTGAAAACCGCTGGGGAGGGTGAACGCAGCAATTCGGCAATCGCCATTACAGCCAGCGGGGGAGAAAGGCAAAACGCGGGAAGCCGCCATTTTCGTGGGTGGGGGGGAAGAAGACAAGCGCGGGAAACCGCCATTTTGAGAAAAAAAAAGAAAAGAAAAATTTCTTTGTGTTTCTCAAGAAGGTTGCGAAGATGCCTAAGCGTGGTAACATCAACGATTTCGATCCCGATGTTGAAGATTGGGCCACGTATGTAGAACGCATAGAGATATATTGTAAGGCAAATAAAATATCAGATGAAGATAAAGCACTAACCTTACTAAACTCAATGGGTGCGAAGACATACGGGCTATTGAAGCATCTTCTATCACCAGCTAAACCGGCGGATCAGACTTTCGCTAAAATTGTGGCTGTCCTGAAAAATCATTTGAACCCCACACCGCTGATGTTAGCGGAACGATTTAAATTTTATGCGAGAACGCAACTGAAAGAGGAAAGCAACGCGGAGTATTTAATTGAACTGCGTAAGCTAGCGAAATACTGCCAGTTTGGGGAAAGCCTGACAGAGGCACTGAGAGACAAATTCGTGTGTGGATTGTCGAAAGAAGGAACACAAAAGCGGCTGCTTGAAGAGAATGATCTTACACTTGATAAGGCTGTCTCTATTGCAGCATTGCACAAAGCCGCAGCGAGAGGCACTGCGGAAATGCAGCTGAAGGCAGCGGTACTCAGCGTAGATCAAATGGCTTCGGGTACAACGAAATGTTATCGTTGTGGGAAGACAACACACGATCAGAACCAATGCTGGTTTAAAAACCAGGAATGTAGAAAATGTGGCAAGCTTGGTCACATAGCTAAAGTATGCCGGTCAGGAAAGAAGACCAGCAACAAAAAGTCACCGCAGGAAAAGTGCAGAAAGGTACATAAGGTGGCTGAGAAGAGTTCGGATGAACAGAATTCGGACTCAGACTCCAACAGCAAGGAACTGGGTAGTCTGAGAATTCACAATGTGAGTAAGGAAGCTGACCGACAAACTATCTGGGCCACACTGCAGTTAGCAGGAGTCCACGTGAAGATGGAATTGGACACCAGATCGGCGTTGACGGTCATGAATAAGCAAGATTACAAAAGGTTATTCAAACATATTCCCCTACGGGATACGAAGATAGTATTGCAGACATACACGGGGCAAAGAGTATACCCCATCGGAAAGATAAAAGTCAAGGTGGTACACCAGGGTAAAGAACACCAAGGAATGGACATATATGTACTACCTGAGGGAGGTCCACCACTTCTGGGACGGGAGTGGATCGGGAAAATAAATATGGACTGGCACTCCCTAAAAGCAATAACGGTAGTTTCCGGAAAAAACAAAGATGTCAAACCTGCACGATTGTCCAGAATATTGGATGAGGGCATATGCAGCAGTGACAGTGACAAAGCAGAGAGTGAGAAGTCGGTGAAGATAATCAGCTCAGACTCTGGAACTGATGATGGTAAGACCAGCCCATGTGCAAAAGACAAGTCTAAAATGGACTTGCAGACTAATGATGGAAAAACAAAGGAGTGCATAAATGCTTCAGAAGAGAACAAAGTATCAGAACAGAATTCCACTGAACAACAACAACATAGTTTGACAGAGAATTCTGAGTCTGTCCAGTCTACAGACATGCACATTTCTGAGGAACACCGGGCTCAAACTCAACTCAATTTCAAACTACAACAGCAATTAGAACAAATGATTCGTCGTTTTGAGCAAGAGATGAATGCAAAGAAAAAGTTCTTTGACACAGAGTGGGAGAATCTGGAAAGACAGCAGAAGCAGCTGATTGAGAAAATGGAACAGGAACACACAAACCGTCTGCGCGATGAGGCCAAACGAATCAAAGCTGAGCAAGAAAGGGAATATGTCAAATTCATCGATCAGTTGAAAGCTAAGAAGAAAGAGCACCCTTTTGTGAGCAGTGTCAGCAGTAATAAGCCACTCAGGGAATTGTAGGCAGAGGCAAAAACTGAAGATGCTGCAGAGATCAAGTTTGTTGCTGAAAGCGCTACTTCCAGAGCTTTGCTTCGAATTAAAGAATTGCCAGTTAAAATTGTGAAACCCTTAAGAATGAAGATTGGCATAGAGAAAGATCGTGTCATTTTCGAATGCAAGGTTTCCAGGCCAAATGCTGCGGTCAAGTGATATTACAAAGACAAAGAGATTCATCCCAGTAATAAATATGAGATTGTGAGTGAAGATGTGTACAGGAAGCTCGTTATTAATAATGTCGCTTTTGAAGATGAAGGCAACTACATGTGCGATGCCATAGATGACCAAAGCACAGCAAAGTTATATGTAGAAGAGCAATCAATTGCCATCATTAAACCCATATGTGATGTGGAAGTGACAGAGCCAAGTGACGCCATTCTTGAGTGTGAGCTTTCAGTTGCTGACGTGAAGCCTCCAAAATGGATACTAAATGGTGAAATTCTTCATGCTTCTGAAGATGTGGACATTGAGCATCGTGGCACTATTCATCGTCTCACTCTGAAAAAAACAACTTGTAAGATGACCGGCTTGCTGCAGTTTATCGCAGGGAAATCAAAATCTGAGGCGAGGCTGACTATTAAAGAGCCTCCGTCAAAGGTAGTCAAAGAACTACAGAACATTACAGTGGAAGAGAAGCATTCTGCTACTTTGAGCTGTGAGTTTACACCTACTTCCAAGATGGTCAGATGGTACAAAGACCAGAGCTTAATCGAATCTTCTGACCGATACAAATTTAAACAAAATAAGAATGTGATAGAACTTACCATTACAAATCTCACACCCAAAGACTCTGGTGAATATAGCTGCAAATCAAGTAATGCACAGACCACAGCCACACTCACAGTTGAAGCTCCAAAAATAGAAATAATAAAACATTTGGAGGACGTAGATACTGAGGAGGACTGCAATCTAGTATATTCATGTGAGTTGTCCCATGATGATGAAGATGATGACTCATCTGAACCATTATCACTCCTACCAGGTCACGCACGTGGTCTCTCCGAACTGAGCCAAATCAGTCTGGAAGCAGAAAAACTTCCCAAGGTACTCGAGCCTTTAGAAGTCAACAATGCTGGTTCTGAAGTTACGAAAATTCAAGCTGTTAAGTCCAGTGAAGGACTATTAGATAAGTCACCCCAGCAGCAAAAACCTACTACACCACCGAAAACTACTACACCACCGAGGCGCTATCCGGACCGAGTCAGGAGGCGCAGGAGGCGCCGCCTCAGAGACTGAATCTGTGAACTGTTTTTACATGAAGTTGTGTATGTATGTTATGATGTTATGTTTAATGGGAAATATATACTGTTAAGCTAAAAAGGGAGGATTGTAGTGTATGTAACCGTTCCACCTTTAAGAGAACTATTTTAAGAGTTGCACTATTTTATCTTGGCTGCTGTATACTGTAATACCGGTGGTGACCACACCGGTATATAAGTGCTGTGTAATGATTTATTGGGCAGTTCCGCCCTGACCTTCGACTAGTAAAGACCTGTTAAAAGTTACTCTTGTGGTCTGTATAGTAATTCTCATTATAACACACAGACTTAACAAAAGGCCCAAGGTATCACCCTGAAATAATGTGACATTATTGTGCCGTAACATCTCTAAAGACGATAAAATGCTTGAAGTAGTCGAGTCGTCATGGGGTAAGTACTATGATAAGTGAAGACATACCCTAGATATGTCTTAAGGATAAGTTCAGATGTTGTAAGGCAAGGGGATTCCCTTGTAGCATGTCTCCACAGTACCATTGGTACAACTGCGTTTTTATGATCTTTTTACAAACCAGTTGCAGGTCAAATTTTAACAGCCTCTGTAGATATTTGCTATATTTAGAATATTTAGAAAATGGATTTTTTTTAATGATTGTGCTGACTTAGCTGATCTCAGCCTGCTAAGGTAGCTATAATTGGCCACAGCACTGCTAAGCTACAAAGGGGAAAAAGTAAAGTTTAGGATTCTTGACATCTATCCAGTTACCCCTGCTAAAAAATGCATGTGTGGGCATAGGTACAGAAAGGGATCAAACGCAACTGTGATGCCCTCACAGCTGAGTAGCCGGTTGAGACTCAATTCCAAGATGTTCATGAAGAATGACCACTTGGGTAAAATACTGGAGGGTGGCTGGCACCCCTAGAGTCAGGAAAGAAGGAAAGTTTGGAAGGATAATTAGAGCGAAATTCGGTTGGTTAGCGCCTCCTGTTATTGCCTCCGGGGGGCGATAATGAGGCGCTAACGACTTACCGACTGGGCACGGTGAGATGAACGACTCCCTCTAACTTGGCCGAGAGGTTTGCGGCAGCGGTAACACTTTGCACCACGATCTCCTGCGCCCGGAGATCGCGACGTCATTGCCGTGCGCATCGCCCCCGTAGCGCCCCGGACCCGAACTTCGGTTCCGGCCCCCTGCAGCATCGCCGGGCGACAACACCTACAGCTGCAGAAGGCGTTGTTCGGGAGGCCGGGAGCTTCGGAGGCGCAAATAAAAGGAGATGTTGGCGCAGGTAGGAGAGAAATTTTAACAACGCTTCAAGAGATTTTTTTTCAATTGCTCCTGGGCCGCGATCAATCAGCACGGCACTCTGCTGGAGTGCATGGGGCTGATCGGGCCAGATCGCGGCTGCCGTCAGGGACCGGCTAACTGGTCCCAATGCAGAGCCTGCAGCGATGGCCCTTCCCTTTAAGGGAGGGAAGGAGCCTCGGATCACGGCAGCGCTGCACGGGACATTGTGCAGCGCTGCACCACTACCGCCCCGCCTGCGTCCTTTAGCATTCCAGGAAGGAAGTGCAGCGCTTGATTTAGCACTCCATTTCCTTCCTGGAGCGCAAACTCCGAATTTTGAAAAAGCTGGAATCATTAGTACCTGGCGCTAAGTTTCCCAGCTTTCTAAAGTTAGCGCCCCCGAACGGGGCGATACTGAATTTCTCCCCATAATTGTTTAAACAGCTCAATTTTGGTCAGTTAATGGGCTGTAAAAATAGCAAGGTCATCATTTATACAGAGCAAATAAACCATAACATCACAAGATGTCTTTCCTGAGTGAGATAAATATGTACAAGGCTCAACAGAGCAACCTTATAAATGTGACTGATTGCAAAAGCATTTATAAAAATTCTTTGGTTGTGAGACCTTATTTTTCCCGTCAAGGGATGCCTACTCCTGATCACTGACTCTTGCTGGGAATGTATACGTGTGGTTATTGGGCAATGTAATCTCATGGTCATATAAACCCATTAATATTTAAGTACATTATTTTCAATGTTTAACAGCAATTTTAGCTATTAGCAAACTTAATTATAGCTTTAATTTTAGAATCTCAAGCTTATAACACTCAAGATATACAAAATAATTCACCATACTTGCAAAATGTCTACTGTGTCTCCCTGTTTCCTAAATATTTCTGGAACTTCCACTGTTTTCAAAAGGAATTCCTGTTAGTCTTGAGTTTTTTGGGTTGAAGAGGTTAAAGCTGGGGTCAGTGTAAACACAATAAAAATTCACTATGTAGGCCTTGTGTAAGTTTTATGATTATACAAAGATCTGGGGTTCAAAAACAAAACATTGCCAGTCTGGTTTTCCCATCCCAGTAGTTTCTACATACTTGTGACATTAGTAAACAACTTTGGAATAGTAGCCTGCAAATTACTCTAAGTGACGTTATCAAACTAACACATAATGCATTCATAGCAATTTCCTCTCTCTATTGTTTTAATGGAGGCATTAACTCATTTAAAATATATTTGATATGAGTGTGTTAAGCATTTATACAATAACATTGCTCATAGTAATTTCCAGGCTGCTAATCATAGATTTCTTGCTAAAGAGATGACGATGTTGTCAGTTAAGTGACTCAATTCTAGGTAATAACAACGATTTCATATTCCAGTACTTACCCTGATGTCTGATTGTAAGTGCTCTAACATCTCCCAAAAATGTTGGCTGAAAAGGCAATGGCACTCTGATTATTATCATGGCTGATCTAACTTCTCATTGGAAAATGTTTCGTCCAATTGAGCAACATTCCTAGCTCACTTTGAGTCTTAGAGCTGAGACCTGATACTTTAATGTTGCACTTGGGGAGCAGTCCCTCGGCCCTCACAGGTACTGTGAAACCAAGCAAGTAGGCCCGAGTATCAGCGATGCTCAGCTCTGGATTCAGCAGGATTAAAAGTTTTAGATTGCTTTGAGAGTGTGCATGAGCCTCATTATAGTGCCAAAGTGTATATAGATTAATTTAAATGAAGCCCCCATGTTATATGGCTTCTGAACTCTGTGCATGCTGCTCGACCATTTAAAATGATGCATTTTGGCTCATTTTAAGAACTTCTATACTTCGCAATTAAGAGATTTTTAATCTGAAAAAAAGTAAAACGAAGAGACATTTGGATTTTCAAAAGACCAACTAGACCATCACTTAGCCAAACATTATCTCAACAGTCATGGTCCCACATCCAACCCCCACTTCACAAAAGAACTTTACCCCCCTCCAGACCAAGTTCGCAGAGACACTGTAAACCATTCAACTTCTTAACCCTTTCACAAAGACCTATCTTCTCCTTCAACCCTCCCAGGTCATACTGCCATTCTTCCACTTCAACCCGTTGGAGTTCAAGTTGGCTCTCTAGCCCCACCACTCACCCCGAGATCAAGGTGGCAATCTCCTTCCCCAATCCTCTCAGTTAATGCTGGCATTCTCCTTACCAATCCAAAACACCACTCTCAGCTGCAACGTCTTTCATCCTCCTGCTCCCCTTCATTACAATCCACTTCCCCTATATTATCATCCATTTGCCCCTTCAATTGCCATCCATTTTCCCCCTTTCATTGACATCCACATCTCCTTCCTTCTCCTCTTCATTTCCCCCTTTCCCCATCATTACCATCCATTCCCCACCACCACTCAGTCCAGCCCTTACCTGAGTCCAGCTGCCAATGTATCAGGCGAGGTTCCTCTTTCCTCTCAGTGTCACTGCTGTTTCTACGCTAGGGATTGCCACTTCTGTATACCGTTGTTGGGAACTCCTGTTCTCAGCAGAGTTTTGACTACAGTATAGAGACTGCAATCCTTGTCCTAACACTAGCAAAGGCTGAGAAGAGAGGAGGACCTGGTCAAATGCCTTAGCAACGTGACTCAGGTAGAAGTGGTACTGGAGAGAGAATGTCCCAGTTTGCACTGATTTTTGTCAGTAAATGCTGACACACTGACCAAGCCCCTAAAAAGCTGTCACCATGAAATGCTGATGGTTGGCATGTGTACTGCTATCCTCACTGACCCACATTGGCTTCCTGTCCACCAAGGCATTAAATTTAAAATCTTGTCCTTGGTTTCAAACCACTTCACGACCTTGCTCCACATATCCCTGCAACTTCATTCAGTCTTCGAAAAAAAAAATCTTTTCGACCAAGCTCTCCTAACTCTCATTATAGTTTGGCATCTGCTCCTTCATTCCTTTTATCTTTTTTCCTTCTCCCCACCCCCCCATGTAAAGTGCCGTGGCACATTTTCTATGTTAAAGGCGCTACTGTATTATAAATATAAATTATTGTTGCTATTGCTTTGCTGACGTGACTCTATGCTGTGGGATCACTGCTTAGTGCATGCATAATACAGGTATTCCTTTTCTTTGAGTGGGTGCACTTTTAATCACGCCTACCTTGGCACTCTTTCTCAGTCTTTCTAATTTGCTCCCACAATATATGGACGTTGGAGACTGCAATTACTCAGGCGGTCATGTTCTACCATGCTTGCTGTGTATTAGCTTGGGTGACAGGGTCCTCCTCAGCCCCAAAAAGTATCATCTTCTTCTGCTGTACCACCTCTGGCAGCACATCCAGACTCTCATCATTGCGCAGTTCCCACCACTTGCTCCAGGGTGCATAAACATCTTCCCCATAGTATGCTCGAACAGCCAACCTGCAAGAGACATGAACAGCGGCCATTTAAAAGAAGCAGCCCTTTAAGGGTACACCCCCCACCCACTTGTTGCCGTAAGACTCCACACGTGGAAAATACACAGGGAGGATATTTAAAATTAGATGACCTCACCAGATCCATTGGGATCTGCAGCCTACCTCATCAGCACAGCTGCACACACAGGCGGCACAACTGCAACTGCATTTTTCCCATAATCGGAGAATCAACCCTATCATTCTGTCAAACGTTTCTTTAGGATATGGACTGTCTTAGCTTTATTTAAAGTACATTGGCCGGGAAATTGGAGCCATTTGCACCGGCCGTTAAGGCAGTTTGGAGGAAAAAAGTGCTGGCTGCCTCGCTTCCACCCACTTCCGGCGCAGAACGCGTCGGCTGCCATTTTGGGCAGGTCGGCAGTGCTGCCATTGCCTGCGCTCACATTACATATGATCCAGAGCGTGACGTCAATCAGCGTGCAGTGCTGAATTGACGCATGATCTGAGATTTTGAACGTCGCTGCTCTTATTAACGCCCTCTCCAAAACCACGCGCAGCAGAACATGCGTGCAGCAGTACGACGGACTGACTGCCAACGTTTCTTAAAAGGACACACACAGCTTTCAGGTAAGTTTAGATTTTTGCTTTTGGCCTGGTTTCTTTACATTTTATTGGTGTAGTGGCTCGGTGCAATACATTAAAAAAGTTGTTAAAGTGTACAGGGAGTGCTGCTGGACGTTTACAAGGCTTTGGCTCTTAAAGGAAGGCCTCTGAGAACACCAGTTGCTCCTAGTCCTGGAGCTCTAGTTGCAGTCCCCCTTGAGCTGCAGCATGACATGGAGATGAAGCAGAGCCAGCAAAAGGGACAAGCTGCTCGCAGAAGAGGAGGAAGCAGAAGAGCAAAAAGCAGAAGAGGAGGAAGCGGAAGGAAGGAGACAACCCAGACAGCCCCTTTCTGGCCAGGATATCTGGGATTGAATCATCTGCCTACGGTACCAGTGAACACAATCCCAATTCAGCATTTGGCCCACACCTTACCTTCCCTCTGTTACTGACCATCATCGCATCCTCTTGGCCACAATGTGGAAATAAAAGCCACAGCAAAGCAAACTTTCCAATCCAATTTTATCCATATATGCATCCAATATTACATCAAAAAATCAACTAACCACCCTTGTGCATTCCCTTAGTGACTGTTTTGCCTATCCTACTGCGGTTTTGCAGTGCTACCCCAGTGGCTGCCGCATGGCTGGCGGAAGGCTGCTGACTTTCAGTGGGGGACACTGCAGGTGGCCTTTCAGGATGACCTCAAGGAGCTGATGGCTGGGTGTTTGAAATCGAGTGATGGTGTTTCTTCTTCACTCACCTCTCCCTCTCCTTGTTGACCCATTGGTTAGGCAGGCTGGATTTCTTGGGTGTTTGAAATGAGGAAGGCGTAGGTAAGGTTATGTTGAGGGGAAGGGGGTAAAGCAAGAGGTGCATGCTTACACTATATGGAATGAGAGGGAATGAGATGTGAGGAGGATGATAACACATGAGGATACCACCATTTTATATTCTTTCAGTCCCGCTGCTGGCCAAGGGCTCAGCCATGCCCCTGCCAAGAATGGCCAGCACCGTCTCTTCCAAGGGGGTGAGGTGAAGCTCGGAATGTGAGGTGTGCCTCATGTTTGGTAGCAATTGTTGGTAGGCGAGTGATGGAGGTGTGGTGCATTGAGCAGTGTGTGAGGCTAGTGGTGCAGTTGGTAGGAGACAGCTTTTGAAGATGCATTCACTGACCTTGACCACTCCTCTGAGGTCAATAAACTTTTTTGGGCACTGGAGCCAGGCTGTGGGGGCGACACTTCTGGCAGTGACCGCCTCGGCGATCTGGTTCCACATCCTTCTTTCTGGAGGGCCTCCTGGCCCCCTGTGGGTAGAGGGCCTCTCTTCCAGTGTTGACCCTCTACACAAAGCTCAAGTGCTGCATCTGAGACCCTGGGTGCCCTTTCTATGGCCTGTTGAGCCATTTGTGTTAGTGCTGAAGCACTTTAACCATTGTTGATCAGCAGAAGGAAGCTCACCTTTAAGAGGTGTAAACTGCCTAGTGCTGAAGCACTTTAAAAACATTTTATCTGCAGAATGCAGCTCTCCTCCAAGAGCTGCAAACTGCCTTTAAGAGGAGCAGGCTAGCTTTAAGTAAAACTATCTTCGCTCAAGCAACGTGAACTTCGGCCCCCTGCTGAGCACAAGGCCTGTCAGCAGTGCGTTCAGTGCTAGGCTTTGCACTACAATCATGATAATTAGCAGGCAGCATGATTCAGGCAGCATGAAGTCGACGTGCTGCCTGCGCTTTTTGAACGGGCATGGGCATATCTCACATTGTGGTGCCCGCGCCCGTTTTCTTGCGTTATTGAATGTCTAGGCCATTGTTCCTTGGAAGTGGCTGAGGAAGGTTGTGTTGATTTCTGAAACGATCAGAAATGGTTAGTGCTGTGAAATATCTATGGTCACACAGATTGTCATCGGCTAATATAGAGCTGCTCTACCTGTTTTAGTACAATTATTTTCCCAGAGATTTTGGTGCAAAGAATGTACCACTGATTTATATTCAAAGTTCAGCCTGGTGGGAGCCTGAACGACATAGGGGTTAGAATATTGTCCTTTCACATCTGAGACTGGTACGAATCCAGCTCAGACTAATGGAATGGAGATAAGGGTTGGAGATAAATTGGGATGAAGATAAGATCTTAACTGAAACAAGTTTGGGCAGTCTGAATCCAGTTCACAGTGCTTATGAGTTCATGGCACAAAAATAACTTGGCAGTCTTGCTCAGAAAGGCCAGGAGGACAGCTGGTGTGAGAAAATGGAAATATTCTGAGGTTAAGGATGAGGCACACTGTTGGGTAAAATGAAGGATGCATTCCTATATATCCAGCCAGTGCTGTATTTGATCTGGGAATGATAGACTTTGACAATAGGGATAATTTTAACCACCAAAAATAGGTGGATTGGGGTCGGTGGGATGTTAACATTTTTAAAATCTCAAACCCGACTCCAACCCGTCCACTTCTGGTTTCAACAGCGGCGGGATGGGGGTGGCAGACAACCAATCTGCTCCCAGGAGGCGGGTTGGCCATTTAAATATTATAATGAGGCTGCGTGCCTCATATTGAACCTGTCTTCCAGGTTTAATCCTGGCTGGCTGGGTTTCCCAAGCCTCTGGAAACCTACCAACTAAAGGGAGGCCCTCCGCCACTTTAACAGTTTCCAGTTTCCTGGCCCCAACCGCTTCCTTTTCACCATGGACGTACAATCCCTCTACACCTCCATCCCCCCCAGGATGGCCTGGGGGCGCTCCGCTTCTTCCTTGAACAGAGGCCCGTCCAGTCCCATCCACCACCACCCTCCTCCGCCTGGCTGAGTTTGTTCTCACATTGAACAACTTCTCCTTTAACTCCGCTCATTTCCTCCAAATTAAAGGTGTTGCTATGGGTACCCGCATGGGTCCTAGCTATGCCTGCCTTTTCGTGGGCTATGTGGAACAATCTTTGTTCCAGTCCTACTCAGGTCCCCTCCCTCACCTCTTTTTCCGATACATTGATGACTGTATCGGTGCCGTTTCCTGCTCTCGCCCCGAACTAGACAATTTCATTCACTTTGCCTCCAATTTCCACCTTTCCCTCACCTTCACATGGTCCATCTCTGACTCCTCCCTTCCCTTCCTCGACTTCTCTGTCTCCATCTCTGGGGATAGGTTATCGACCAATATTCACTACAAGCCCACTGACTCCCACAGCTACCTGGACTACACTTCCTCCCACCCCGCCTCCTGTAAGGACTCTATTCCATTCTCCCAATTTCTCCGCCTCCGCCATATCTGCTCCGACGATGCCACCTTCCACACCAGTGCTTCCGACCTGTCTTCCTTTTTCCGCAACCGAGGATTCCCCTCTACCATGGTCGACACGGCCCTCGACCGTGTCCGTTCTATCTCACGCAATTCTGCCCTCACCCCTGCCCCTCCCTCCCGGAACCACGATAGGGTTCCCCTTGTCCTCACCTTTCACCCCACCAGCCTCCACATTCAACGGATCATCCTCCGCCATTTCTGCTACCTCCAAAGTGATCCCACCACCAAACACATCTTCCCCTCCCCTCCCCTTTCAGCATTCCGTAGGGACCGCTCCCTCCGAGACACCCTAGTCCACTCCTCTATCACCTCCAACAGCCCTTCCCCTTCGCCTGGCACCTTCCCGTGCAAGCGCAGGAGATGTAACACCTGCCCCTATACCTCCCCCCTTCCCACTGTCCAGGGCACCAAACACCCCTTCCAGGTGAAACAGCGATTCACTTGTACTTCTTGCAATCTAGTATACTGTATTCGCTGCTCACGATGCGGTCTCCTCTACATTGGGGAGACCAAACGCAGATTGGGTGACCGCTTTGTGGAACACCTCCATTCAGTCCGTAATGGTGACCCCGAGCTTCCGGTCGCCTGTCATTTTAATTCACCGCTCCATTCCCACTCGGACCTCACCGTCCTTGGCCTCTTGTATTGTTCCACGGAAGCTCAACGTAAACTCGAGGAATAGCAAATCATCTTCCGATTAGGCACTTTGCAGCCTTCCGGACTCAATATCGAGTTCAATAATTTCAGATCATAACCTCGGCCTCTCTTACCTTTTTCCTTTTAACTTTTCCACCCCTTTGTTTTGGGTCCTCCTTTCCCTCCCCACCCCCTCCTTTCCTTTTGTTTCTCTCTCTCACCTGGCAGCTGTCCTTATCCTGCCAGTACACTTCACACCTAATCTCAGCTGCCTTTTGTTTCCACGGGCCCATTACCATCTCATCTGGCTTCTAATACTTTTTATTGTCTCCTTTTCTTCTTTTGTTCGATCACAGCTTTGCCTTCGATTTTTTTATTTTCTTTCCAGTTTTGAAGAAGGGTTTCAACCCGAAATGTCAACTGAAATTTCTCTCCACGGATGTTGCCTGACCTGCTGAGTTTTTCCAGCATTCTCTGTTGTAATAAAGGGACGCGAGAACTGTTTCGTGGATAAGATAAGTGTCTTTACAGCATTACTTGTGGGCCACGGGTAGCAGGAGTGATTCCTCCCAGTCCACCAAGCTTATTGCCTCCCTGCCCTCCATCGGACCACCTGAGCCCTCCACCGCCCGGGGTCGGGGATTGGACACCCCCCACCTCCCCCATGCGAAGAATTCCCCTCCCCCGCAATGAGACACCCCTCTCCCCACCCCCCCCACTAACCCAGCTGCAGGCTCCCTTCCACCTCCTGGGCTGCGGCCTCCTCCCGAATATTTCCTGCCCGACAGGGAGTCAAGCCTATCAATCAGGGAACCTGCTTGAAAACAAAAATGCATGATGTGGAGTCAAAATTACACAGCACGCGCCCGGCCAAAACTCTTACCACTGCCAACCCCCACCCCCACAACCAGTAAATATCAGGGCCCTTTTGTCAGAAATGGAAAAGGGACAATTTCCCACCATTTATGTTCCTCACCTTCAAAAACAAAGTTCACCTTGACATTGCAATCATGTGGAGGTGAGACAATTGTTTACTGATTATGCCATCAATCATACCTGGTAAACAATCTTGGAAAACAATTAATTTGACAATAATGACTATTTAATAAATAATTGCAGAACTAAAATATCAAAAAAATTGATTGCCAAGGTGTTATGAACCTACTACAGAGAATTAATGTAAAGGACCTTGCTACAGCAGTGATGAGAAAACGCAAAAGCTAACTTCTGATGCTGGGAGGGGCCCAACTCTCAATCATCAATAGGAAAGCTTGTAGGCATTATATATGCTATTACTTGACATGTGTTCTGCAAAGTCAAGTTTCAAATTCTACAATTAGAATATCAACTTTCCAGGCCCAAGTAGTGCTGTTTATCTGGATACAAATGAAAATAATCTTGAATGGTGAGTGATCATTCAACAAGGTAGCTTTGTTTTCTATTAGTGGTTAAGAACCAGGGAAAATTGTAGATGTTTGCAATTCTGGACAGCTGGAATGGAAATGTTGAATGAACTTGTTCTTTCAGCGATGGTTAATTCAGTATAGCATATTTAGTGTAGGCGGAAGTTCAGCGTGTCTATTTCTGTTCCAAGAAACAAATGAGTGACTACTTAAAGTTCTCATTTTCAGAAAAACATTTTTTTTTGCTGAATTCAGTAGACCATAATGTGCTAAACATAAAAGATTTATTGAAATAAACAAACTACACAGTGAAATAGCACAATAAAATGGGTGAATTATGGAGCAAAATTGAAACATATACATCACATTTTGAAATAAACAAAAGCATCAAAAGCAATAAAACACACATAATGGAAATAATCATCACATGGAATGAAATACAACACAGACTAAGAACTCAATTTCCCAAGCCCCGAGGAGGCGGGTTTGGAGGCGGGAGTGGTGGGAAAATTGCAGAATCGGGGGCAGGAACCCATCCCGGCCCCAACCCGCCTCCATGCCAATGTCCCAGGAGGCAGGTACCCAACCTGTGCTGGGAGCCGCCTCCCCGAGGTGGGAAGGGGATTAGTGCCAATGAACTGCCTGTTAACAGGTAGTTAACAGGCAGTTTTTTGCCTAATCCCTATTTTTAGCCCTGAAGTGTGGGCTTCCCGACGGCTCCGAACCACGCCAAGTTAGTGAGGTGGACCATTGGTCTGCAGGGGTTGGAGGGGTCGAGATGTCCATTGTGCAGGTGAGTGATGGGTACATGTGTGCAGAGGTAAGTGTGTGAGGTAAGTGTAAAGTGTTTTAATAAGTTTTACTTACCTTTGCTTTCTCCTGCAGGTTTCCTTCCTTCAGTTCTCGGGAGTCCCTCAGCTCACCAGCACAGAAAGCAGAATGGCCGCTGAACTGTCAAAAGCTGCAGCCTCTGCTTTCTGGTCTGGAGAGCTCTCTAACTGAGTCTGAGTAGAAGGACTCAAGTTAGAAGACAGATTGTCAGTGTTTGACAGCTTCACAGAGCCGTCAAATGCTGATTTTTCATCTGTCAAAAGCTCTTGACAGATGAAATGTCAATCGCTGACGTCATCAGTAACCAGGTGTCCCTTAATTAGCCTGCTGAGCCCGCTGGGCGGGCTTAACAAGGTCAATCAAGGGAAAATAGCATGGGTTGGCCACAAGTCGATGGAAGCGGGACTACAACCCAAAAAGTGGGAGTCCCGCCTCCAAAAGCTCCCCATTGACAAAATCCAGCCCTAAGTAGTCAAAAATATTCTGAAATAACTCATTTATATACAGATGAATATTGTAACAGGTTAAATAGAGCAAACTGAAATGGCTGCAACCCATGCTAATTTGTGATTAGATTATGAGAAATCAAATACAAGTATATTTGGTAAAGAAATACTGTAAACCATTTGGTGTACTACATTGATTAAGGATCCTCTGTGCTTTGTTGGCAGTGCTAAGTGCTGAACATACTCTTTTCTGCTGCTGTGGGTTAAGTAGTCACCACCATTTAAAGATCGTAAAGCTAAAATGAATGAAAAAATGAGCCTGATTAAACAATATTATAGTTTCTAACTAGATGGAGTTATGGTGTGGAGATGCTGGAGTTGGACTGGGGTGGACAAATGTAAGAAGTTACACAACACCAGGTTATAGTCCAACAGCTTTATTTGAAGTCACTTCACCTGACGAAGGAGCAGCGCTCCGAAAGCTTGTGACTTCAAATAAAGCTGTTGGACTATAACCTGGTGTTGTGTGACTTCTTATAGATGGAGTTAAAGTGAGGACTACAGTATATTGAATTTTATGTATGAAGTTATATTCAGTGCTCACAACTTAAGTCGAAAGTATCATGAAAATTAAGAACAAACATCATTTAATTTAATGACTATACGTATATCCAGCAACTGTTTTAAGCTCAGCTTTGCCTCATTGTAAGACACAGTGACATTCACAAGTGAAATATATACTTGGCTATAGCCTTGCTATTTTCTAAATAAAATACTCTAAAATATTGGGTCAGACCTTTATAAAAGAAAAACGTATTTTTCAGTTTGAAAAATAATGTGGACCATAAATTCTAAATTAGATAGTTGCCACTGTACATATCAAGCAATAACGAATGACCAGACATATGTACATCATTGGTTTTACTACACTAATGATGGCTTTCCCTTGTGCTAGAGCTAATGAGGAGTATGAACTCGATTTCAACTCTTGAGCGGGAATATGGCAAAGCATATGGCCGATCCATCTGGGAGCAATAGCGGGGAGGCTCGGCCGATTTTAACATCCGGGCTTTATTAACATGTCGCTTGCCGATTTCTCAACCAAAACAGCTGGGAAGTTGCCTAGCCACTAAAATCAAGTAGCAGGAGGCCACTGCCAGGGATACAGGGGAAAGGTCCCAGCACAAGGCAAGTGCTCTGGGATGGAAGCCCAGGGCAGGGGATGACCAAGGTTTAAATTTTTAAAAATATAAACTTGCCTTCTGGTCCAGGTTGCTGTTCCCGGCAGGTTTTGCCCGGCAAGGAAGCAACCACTACTCCCCTGCTTGAGCCTCAGGTTAAAATAGCAGATCAGGCCCAGATGATGTCATTTTTTGCCTGGAAACAGGCGCAAAGACGACCAATTTCGCCCCCATTATTTTGTTAGACCCTTTAAAGTTAGTCCACGCCACTTAATTGTCTGTTCTCAAAAATCATGGATCTACACTAAGTGGGTGCTGTGGTTCTAACATACTGGCCTAGAAATTCAGCTGTTTGCGCCAGACGTTAGCGCCAGATTTCCGGCGCTATCCACTTAGCGCCCGGGCACCGCCGGATCTGCGCCTACGCCGAAATTCAGCTGGGCTTTAGCGCCGGCGCAAAGTGTTAGCGCCCGGTCAGCTGTGCGCGCATCTTATGACGTCATTCCGTCGTGCAACGCCGTTTGTGCGCCCCAAACCGGAAATTCAGTGGCGCCCGGCCGATGTTGGCGTGGCGCTACTAAGAACTGTGAAATGGAACTCAACAGAGGCCCTGTGGGATTCGGGGAGCGCTAATTAAAGGGCACATCCACTCACCCATAAAAGCTAGCCATTTCGCTGCAATGACTTGACTGGTTTGGATTTCTGCACAGAGAGCAAGGCACAGAGATTACTGATTTCGGACACCATAGGAGAGGTCTTTTTGGCTTCTAGCCAGTGCTTTGACATTTGCATCCTTGTGATTTTGCTGGTTGGAACTTTGTAATGGGGGCTGCATGGGGGGCCAACCCTCAGTTGCGACATGTTGTGCGAAGGGCTGGCATACGCTTTGAGACAGGCCCAGGCATGGCTAGACGCAGAGGGGCCATTAGGCGTCGCCAACGTAGGCCTTACCCAGTCAGGCAATACCGGGAGCAGGTCTCATATCTCACCATGACTGCGGCGCATTGTGTTAAGAGGCTGCGCTTCAGAAGGGAGGTGGTTGAAGAGATCTGCCAGCGGCTTCATGCAGATTTGCAGCCACAGCTCATGTCCAGGGCGTCTCTCTCGGTGGAAGTGAAGGTCACGGTGGCTCTCAGCTTTTATGCAAGCGGCTCCTTCCAAGCCGCTGCTGGGGACATCGCGACCATCTCCCAGTTCGCCGCGCATCGCTGCATCCGACAGGTCACCGAAGCACTTTTCGCGAGGAGCCACCAATTCATCTCCTTCCCCATGACCCAACACAAGCAGGAGCAGCGTGCATTCGGATTTGCCAGGATCGCGGCCTTCCCCATGGTGCAGGGCGCCATTGACTGCACGCATGTGGCTATGCGGCCACCTATCCGCAATGCCGAGCAAGACCGCAACCGGAAGGGCTACCATTCCCTAAATGTGCAGCTGGTGTGTGACCACAGGCAGCGCATCCTAGCTGTCAATGCCCGCTTCCCAGGAAGCATCCACGATGCCTTTATCCTGCGACAGACTACTGTGGCTGACATGTTCCAGGCACAGCATCAACCAAGGGGATGGCTTCTCGGGGACAAGGGCACCCTTTGTGCACATGGCTCATGACCCCGCTCCGCGCGCCCAGGACCCCAGCGGAGCTGGCATACAACGAAAGCCATCAAGCCACAAGGAACCTAATAGAGCAAACGATAGGCGTCCTCAAGCAACTGTTCCGTTGCCTGGATCGTTCGGGCGGGTCTCTTCAGTATTCGCCGGATAGAGTCTCCCAGTTCGTCGTGGTCTGCTGCATGCTCCACAACCTGGCTATCCGCAGGACTCGGGCACTGCCACCTGACATTGGGCCACCACCTCAGGAGGACGAGCAGGAGGACCCTGAGGAGGAGCAGCACCAGGCCAGGAGGGAGCGACAAGGTCCAAGGGCCGTCCGCCGGGGGCTTATTGCTCGACACTTCTAGGCCCCCTGTCAGGGAATGGCCTGGCCCACTGAACGCAGCCGCTTCGCAAGCCCTCAGCCGGTTAACCCAACAACCACTTGAAACATGACACCTGCACATGGTGAATAAATAAACATCTTTATTTGAAAACCTCAGGGCCCTTCCCACATGGAAGAGCAAAACAGAGAAGACCCCCAAAAAACAGTAACAAACTTCTGTCACTCCCAAAACCTGGGGAGGACTAACATAACATCAGCATCCAAATGGCCTCGTCACTGGCCTAACAAAAACAAGCCCCCCCAACAACGCAAAGACCCCCATAAAACAAAAACACATAATGCCCCCCCAGAACAGAAGCCCCCGCATCACCCAAACCCTCGGTGAACACACTCTATTGGGTGTGGCGAGAGGGCGAGTGTGTGGACAGGCGTCTTTTGCCCCGGCCCGTCCTGCTGCTGCGCCTCAAGCTGGGCCGTGAGGCTGTGCCGAGGCTGGGGGAAGGATCCTCAGGGCGACAAGGCGTCTCGCCAGATGCCCTTGGGGGTCGGCCTACACGAGGGCGGGCCCGGGAGGGGCCGGCTGGTGGCTGCTGCAGCTGTGGGTGGCCCTCTTCAGTGGCTGCAGGAGCTCCTTGCACCGTGGCTGGGGGAGTGGCAGGCTCGCCTGCACCAATGGGTACAAGGTGGGTGATGCCAGGCGCGCGCTGGTCGCCAGACACACGTGCACTCGGGCGGCCTGGCCGGGGAGCAAGCGCGCCAAACTGTGGGTGGCCAGACCGGTGTGCGGCAGCAGGGCGGCGCCTGGCCTGGCGACGCCTCCCCGCCAGTGCGAGGGTCGCAGAAGTCAGTGCCCCAACTGCGCCGGCATGTCCCCGCATCTGCAGTCCCATTGTCTGGACAGCACCTCTCAGCTGGCGACTGGCGTGCTGCGCTGCCTCGAGTTGCTCGACCCCCCTCTCATGCGCTGCCACAAGGAGCTCCACACCCCTGGCGTGCGCTGCAGCGAAAACCTCGAGGCGCCTGGGCTTGGCCGAAAGCCACCACACTTTGAGAGAGGCTTTCGATGGCCTGAGGCATCTGTGCCAGCACCTCCATGATTTCCACGTGGCGGCGCTCCGACGCCGCCGACATCTCGTCCAGGAGGCGCACCTCCTGGGCGACGTCCGAGTCCGGACTGGAGGGCGCCTCCACCCTCTGGCCAGAAGGCTGGCGTGCCACCGGAGCGCTGCCGCGGGCGTCCATGCCACTGGGACCAGGTTCGGGGCTCCCCTCCCCCGCCTCCCCCTGGCTCTCCGGCACGCCAGACGTATCCCCTTCATTGGCATGTCCTGGAGCGGAGGAGGGTTCCCCCGAGGTGGCGCCTTCCTGCTGCTCCTCCACGTCCTCCTCCTCCGAGGGCCTGGCTGTGTGGGCTTCAGGGAGCACCTCCTCCTCACCAGCTGAAAGCAGGAAGGCACAAGTGTAGCTTTAGAGTGAGGACAGGCCGACAGCGAGGGAGGCCGCACTGGTGCATTATGCGCATTTATCGGCCACTGGGGAAGGATGTAGATCTGATGCGCGAGGGCAAGGATAGAGGTGCAGCCGGTCCTGTCCTTACCAGTGGGCTCCAGTATAGGGTCGGCGTCGCCGATCGCCACAGGCCCAATCACCGGGTGCCGCAGCAGTCGAGCCACCCTCTCTTCCAGAGGCGTCAGCTCCTGGAACTCGCGAGGGCCTCCACCAGTGACACGGAGGCTCCTGGCGTTCCTCGCCAGCTTGGCCTGCAAGAGAAAGGAGGGCGTCTAAGTACAGTGTGGTGCCCTGTAGCTGTGTGTGAGGCCTGCCATGGTGGAATAGCTTGCACAGTGTGGTGCCCTGTAGCTGTGTGTGAGGCCTGCCATGGTGGAATAGCTTGCACAGTGTGGTGCCCTGTAGCTCTGTGTGAGGCCTCCCATGGTGGAATAGCTTGCACAGTGTGGTGCCCTGTAGCTCTGTGTGAGGCCTCCCATGGTGGAATAGCTTGCACAGTGTGGTAAGTGCAGAAAGAGCTCTTGATTAACATGCAAGTGCCATTGCAGCGGCAGCAGGGCTGGCCATTAGACCTTGGATGTCCCTTTGGCCCTAATGGGAGGTGCACATGCAAGGATGAGGGGGACATTGGAAAGGGTACTCACCTTGACCAGCCGACATAGGTCGTTGTATTTCTTGCGGCACTGGTCCGCACTCCTGGGAACATCTGAGCTGGAGGAGACCCTCCGGGCAATTTTGGTCCAGGCCTCCCTGAACTGGCTCCTGGGAGCCTTCCTGCCACTAGCCGGGCAAACGACCCGCCTTCTTTTGCGCACCCCATGAAGGAGCACACCCAGCGCATGCTCAGAGAAGCGTTCGGCTCTTTCACGGGCCCTCTCCATGTCCTCCAGGCGTTGATATGCCACACAACCACTCCTGAGGCCTAGTTGCAGGGCTACAGCATGCAGGGCGTGGCTGCAGTCAAAGTTGACCCTTCCCCCTTTAAGAGCTGGCCGGCGTCAGGGTGTCTGCTGACACTCACCACATGATCGCACCTGCGCTGCGCCCGGAATCGGCGTTATTAGGCTGCATCGCCGGATTAGCGCCTGAACACAGGGTTCCAACGCCTTGTGCAGCGCTCGGCCAAAAAGTTGGCCAAATCTACTGAATTTCGGCGAGCTCGCCTGCACTTTCCGGCGGGCGCTAAATTTGACGAGCGCCCGACTTTAGCGCCGCAATAGCGTCAGAACTGAATTTCTAGGCCACTCTGTTTTAACCCCGAGACTAAAGTCTGTGACCAACTCAGACAGACTGCATGAAGTGTCTTGTGGTCTGACAGCTGTTAATGGTTTCTAAAGGAAATAGTTTGTGCAGTCTCAATTTAGTTTGCAGAAGATGCAAATCAACAAGAGCTCCCCTCAAATTTGACAAAATTGGTCCTAATTTAGGGCAGTAATTCATAAAGACCAAAGGCAGAAATAGTATGGAAAATAGAAATATCTTGCCATTATGGTCATGCAATTATAGTCATAGGACTGCTTTTCTGAGGGTAGCACTGAAGTACATTGTGAGGACAACGTAGCCCCTGGAGTGCATCTGGTGGAGGACATAAGAAGGCTCAATGTTGCCATTGGGATACGTTGAAGAAAATTTCCAGTAACCAATACTATTGTTTATTATCTTGATAGGCACAAGAACATACAGAGAATATATACAAACATAGAGAGTAAATAACAAGGAGGTTTTACAACTCAACATTCATGGCTGATGAAAGAACTGGAAATACCCAGAACAACGTACATTATTTATTTTTATTATATGTTAAAATTTACATATACAGTAGTGCATTGATTTATATGGAAATAACAAAACATTAAGATACCTTGCCTTTTTGTTTTCTGGTCCTTCAGTCAATTATCTCTGCTGCAAATACTACAGGAACAGCCTCAAACTATTCCTGATTGGATTACCACAATCAATATTCTTCAATTTCCAGAAAAATCAGTGAACATTGCTGATAAAATATTAGTAGATGGATATTGTCTGTGTAACATAAACTCCAGCCTGCTTCATCCTAAATATCTCTTTTATTAATTGGAATGTTGACATAGTTTCAAAATAATCTGTAATTTGAAATTGACCAACATATCTTTGGAAGTCATAATATTATTTTCACTGTAGTTAAAAAAAATAAAATGAGCATAAAAAGTGGCATTATAAATTCAACAAATATTGTCTCAATTGTTATTGTGCTGAGGAGATAGTCCTATACTTATAGCTGTTTTGTGTTCAAAGGTAATGTTAACATAAAGAGGTATAAAAATATTTTGGAAGAAAAGTGGGGGCGGGGGTAGGTTATGCATCACATTTATACACCTTACACGGATCGGAATAGTTTTGGTTCCAGCAAGATACTTATAGCATTACGGAGATACCCCTATATTTATAGCTATTTTGCGTGCAAAGGTAATTATTTACATAAAAGAGCGTGAAAAAAACCTAACTGTTATTACACATTTATTTCACAATTGCCCAATATGTCAGCTGTGGTTCAGTTGGTAGCACTCTTGCCTTTGAGTCAGAAGGTTGTGGGTTCAGGTCCCACTCCAGAGACTTGAGCACAAAAATCTAGGCTGACACTCCAGTGCAGTACTGAGGGAGTGCTGCATTGTCAGAGGTGCCATCTTTTGGATGAGACGTTAAACCGAGGCCCCTTCTGCTCTCTCAAGTGGACGTAAAAGATCCCATGGCACTATTTCGAAGAAGAGCAGGGGAGTTATCCCTGGTGTCTTTGCCAATCATTAAAGCGCCATTAGCACAAAGACAGCAGTGGTTCAAGAGGCTCACCACATTCTCGGGGCAACTAGGGATGGGGAATAAATGCAGCTTTGCCAGTGTCACCCACATTCCAAGAACAAAAATACAGTACAGATATTAATGTATAAAGAAATAGAAAAACTTGCATTTATATAGTGCCTTTCATGACCACCGACGTCCCAAAGTGCTTTACAGCCAATGAAATTCTTTTTCAATACTTACCTCAATCAACATCACAAAAACAGATTATCTGGTCATTATCACATTTTTTGTGGGAGATTGCTGTGCGCAAATTGGCTGCCATATTTCCTACATTACAACAGTGACTACGCTTCTAAAGTATTTCATAGTATAATCTTAGGATTAGGAATTCCAGGATTTTGACCCAGCAATGATGAAGGAATGGCCGTATATGTTCATGAAAGGATGGTGTGTGCCTTGTGTTCCCATGATGTTGCTACTCTTGTCCTTTTCGGTGGTACAGGTCAGGAGCTGGGAGGTACTGTCAAAGTAAGGTTGGTGAGTTGCTTCAGTGTATCCTGTAAATAGTATTTACTGTAGCCAGAGTATGCGAGTGGTGAAGGGGTTGGATACGGAGTTCCGTGGCAGGGGTGGCTTTGTTCTGAATGGTGTCAAGCGCCTTGAATGTTGTTGCAGCTGTACCCATCCAGGCAAGTGGTGAGTATTCCATCACACTTCTGTCTTGAGCCTTGGAGATGGTGGAGAGGCATTGAGGGGTCAAGAGGTGAGCCACTTAACACAGGGTATCCAGCCTCTGCCTTGCTCTTGTAGCCACAGTGTTGATATAGCTGGTCCAATTAAGCTTCTGTAAATGTTCTCAAAATATTGAAGTTCCCTCAAGAATTTGCATTTGATATATTATTTTGGTGCATATCTTGTTAGTCTATGATAATGCAGTATCAAAGATAACAAGTTAAAACTACCAAAAAGGAACCATCACAACCTCCTTAATTTGTAGCCACTTTTCCTAAAGCTTAATCCCAACCAAAGTAGCAGTGTTTAGAAATAGTTGTTTTCTGTTACTTAAAGGTCTTTGAAAGATATGTTACAGTGTTCATGCTGGTAGTTTAAAGTCTAGGTCAAACAACAAAAGGCTTCCTGTCCTCAGGCACCACTGACTAATTTTATGCAAATGTGCTGTTTGTGAAATTCAATTCAGACCATTCTATTGTTTAATTCAGAAGCAGCACAATATTTATAAATTTTCTGAATCTAGCATCTGTAGAATGTAAATGACATAGAAATGCACAATTGGGATCTGCTAAGCCGTCACTTGGGATGTGGCGGAAACATTACTGGGATAAAGTTGAAAAACTGTTGGCCTGTTAATAGCTGGTGCACAGACACTGAAATGAAGCACCTTAGCATAGTAAGGCACATGGCTGGCTGGAAGCTGGTTGCTTGTACTGTTGGCCAACAGCAGTACAAGATGGGGAATTGGTTGGTTCAGTTTGTCGTACGTAATCATCAATTGTTAGCAGGTGTAGAGACAGCTACAGTAAAGTACTCATGATTGGTGTATTTAGACTGCTGATGTCTATCTCTTTGCTTCTGATGCTATAACTGGTAATAACCTTGAGGCAAAGAGCAAAGTTCAGCAGCACAAGTGCTAAAAAAATTCCTTAACCAATCTCACCAAAAAGTCTAGAAAGGGAAAGGTTTTCTTTCAATTCAAAAAGCAAGCTGCAAGTCCAAAGTCCATAGTAAAGTGCAAGCTTGACTTTTAAAAGCCTGAAGATTGTTAGACAGAGTAAAGACTAGAAGTAAAGAATCCCAGCATGTTAAGACCCTGGGATAGATTAGTCTAAATGTGCAATGAGTCCTGCTTTTAACATAGTGGGGCTGTAGGGAGGAGGAAGTCTTGTAGGGTGTTGTATTTGAAGCTAAAATGGATAAGAAAAGAATGTTCAAAGGACTACTAATCATAGTAGTATTGATAAAGTAGAAAAGACAAGATAGGTTGATATAGAAAAAGAGAGAGAGAAGGGAGAGTGGAGGGAAGAGGAGGATGGAGAAGCAGTATTGCCAACCCTACTGCCCCATTAATCAGGAGACAAACTCTTAAAAATCATGAGATTTGGTATAGAAATCATGAGTTGCTACGTTTTTCCCGACCCGACGCTGACCTTTGCTCCTGGACAGGAAGGGAATTCTGCGACCTTTGCTCCCAGACAGGAAGCGCATTTGGCCGTCACTAACCGATTACTGACATAAGAACATAAGAAATAGGAGCTGGAGTAGGTGGATCGCTGGCCCCGCTGTCGCATCAGTCACAGGCCAGCTTCGCTCTGCTTTTGATCATTGCTCTTTCTGGAACATAACCTCCTCCATCTCTACAATCCTTCGTGATCTCTGCGCTCCTCCAATTCTGGCCTCTTGCACATTTCCGATTTTAATCGCTCCACCATTGACAGCCGTGCCTTCAGCTACCTAGGCCCTAAGCTCCGGAATTCCCTACCTAAACCTCTCCGTCTCTCTCTCCTCCTTTAAGACACTCCTTAACACCTACCTCTTTAATATCTCCATTTGTGGCTCAGTGTCAAATTTTGTTTGATAATCGTTCCTGTGAAGACCCTTTGGGCGTTTTACCACTTTAAAGGCGGTATAGTTGTTGCTGTTGCTGTTATCAACTTCTGGCCCTTGTTACCTGGTTACCACCTGCCCTGGCGCTCGAACAACATTAGTGTTCTCTGTAAAGGCAATCGCCCATGAGCGCACACACCCAGCCCCATTAAACCAAATGGGGCACAGCAACTCGACAGGGGGATGAGTTAAACACTGTGGGGGGAATTTTTGGGGGGGTCAGCAGGACCCCGCTGTCAACCCGCCGCCACGTGTCTTTCCCAGATGTCAGGTCTGTCAGCACTGAACAGACCAGGCATGCAGCGGCAGGGGAGGCAATTCAAGTCATTATGACCTTGTTGACAGCCCATTAAGAAGTATTTTGCGCTCACTTTTACATTTTACGAGGTCGCCCATGGGGACCACACTGCTCAGGGATCACATCAGGTAAGCAGGTCGGGAGTTGTATGGCCATGGAATCAACTCATTACTTGACAGCTGCAAACATGCTATAAAAGCTCCCATCTCACATCTGTTCACTTTCCAAGCATAAAAGCTGTTGCTTATTGCATTTGGAAGACAGATTGAGCTTTATGCAGGTTGCAAGTAATCTCTCTATCCAGCGTCACCTCATTGGAACAACCTCTCTCACTACTGACAGATCACTTCTGTCATCTCAAGTTCACCTGCCATCTATTACATCAGCATCGGTGTCCTTGAAACTATCTCACCTTGGTCCTCATAATCCCACCACGATCAGCCCCCACACCGGCAGCATTAGGCACACCAGCAGCACCAACAACACCACCAACCTTCTACGCAATTAACTGATGCTGCACAGGACAGAGGGCATCAGCACCCGACCACATTGCTGCCCAAGACGCCAGGATTGGCCTCACCATGGCCAGATTTATTTCACTTGACGCTATACATCCTGGCTGCCACATGATACGCCAGATTGGCACCACCCCACACCAACACCATAAAGCATCCCTACAATGCCCAAGCCATTCCTTTCACTCATCACCATTGCGGGGGTACCGTTATGTCACACCATTCACAGCAACTCACGAAGCCACTTCCATAGGTTCACACAAATCTGTCCAAGAACGCAAAGTGTTGAAAATAAAGATTTCAATGTTTGACAGCACAATAACAGAAACTTCACATGAACATTGGCTAAAACACATAAGTGCCTACCCTTGTGTGTTGTTAGTTGGTATGATTGGACTAGGATGGGGGTGAGTGTGAGGGGTGGCTAGTGACATGGGAAGTGATACTGTAATGTAGATAGAGAGGGATGGGTGGAGGTGCAAGGTAAGTTGGTGTGAGTAAGGATGTGGAGGAGTAGGGTAGGGAAGGCAGAGTGATGGGGATGTGATGAATGGCACAGCAGGATGAGGTTGAGTGTGGCTTTGCAGTAAAGTTTCGTGATCTACTGAGATCATTGAAAGGTTTGCGCTACTGCAGCCCGGTCCTCCTGACCACATCCCTGCTCGTTTTCTTCTGTGCAATGTGCAACCAGACTGCAATGATAGCCTGGGGAGGTCTCTTCCACCCATTGGAAGGGAAGAGAACCTCCCTGCGTGCTGTGACTCCCTCCATAAGCATATGGAGGGAGTAATGAGAGAGCCTGGGTGCAGCCCTGCACCTCTGTGCAGTGTTTGTCAGTGTTTGTAGCACCTCAAACGTGTAGAACACTGAGAGCACAACTGTCAAAGTAAATTTACGTATGGTCCCTTTGATGCGCTATCAACAATACCAAAGACTACAAAATGGACTTATATGAAGTAGGCTTTTATTGACTAAGAACTAGAGCATGCCTCTGCTAGTGAATCCATCCTAAGAGCTCCCGGGGGAAGGGTGCTGAGTCACCTTTATACCTGGGCTTAGGGGTGGAGCCAGGGGCTGAGACATGCCTGGACTTGTACAGGGTTAACAGTGGTTTACCACACAGGCATGTACAGGTTAACAGTGGTTTACCACATTCACCCCTCGTTTAAAAAAGAGTCCAGCGGGGTGACGTGTTTCAAAAGTTCGTATACGAAAGTCTCTCCGGGGGTCTTGTCTGCCGTAATGATCTTCGTGGTGCCGGTTGCAGCGGTTCTTTGCCTGCGGCCGCTTCTCGCGTGGGACGGAGCACTGGCGTGTCATCCTCTCGGGGTAGGGATGGCACCGGCATGTCGTCAGTTCGTGGTAGACAACCCGGTGGTGCGTCGTGGGTAGTGGTGGTGGGTGGAGGTAGTAGATGGTGATCGATGGTGTTTAGGGTGGTACCTGAGGGTGCGAGGTCTCGAATTGAGACTGTGTCCTCCCGCCCGTCAGGATACGCCACGTAGGCGTACTGTGGGTTGGCGTGGAGGAGGTGAACCTTTTCGACCAGGGGGTCCATCTTATGGCTCCTCACGGGTTTCCTGAGCAGGACGGGTCCCGGAGACGTCAGCCATGGCGGTAGTGATGTCCCCGAGGTGGATTTCCTGGGGAAGACGAACATCTTCTCGTGAGGGGTGGCGTTTGTGGCAGTACAGAGCAGTGATCGTATGGAGTGGAGCGCATCGGGGAGGACATCTTGCCAGCGGGAGATTGGGAGGCCCTTGGATTTTAGGGCGAGCATGGCGGTCTTCCACACCGTTGCGTTCTCCCTCTCTACCTGTCCGTTACCCCGGGGGTTGTAGCTGGTAGTCCTGCTCGTGGCTATGCCCTTCTCGAGCAGGTACTGGCGCAGCTCGTCGCTCATGAACGACGAGCCCCTGTCGCTGTGGATGTAATTGGGGAAGCCAAATATGGCGAACTGGTCGTGGAGGCACCTGATGACTGTGGCGCTGGTCATGTCCGGGCAGGGGATGGCGAAGGGGAAACGGGAGTACTCGTCAATAATATTGAGGAAGTACGTGTTGCGGTCAGAGGAGGGAAGGGGCCCCTTGAAATCGACGCTGAGACGTTCGAAGGGGCGGGTGGCTTTAATCAGGTGTGCCCTGTCTGGCCTATAAAAATGCGGTTTGCATTCGGCGCAGACCTGGCAGTTCCTGGTCATGGTCCTGACCTCCTCGATGGAGTAAGGCAGGTTGCAAACTTTAATAAAGTGGAAGAACCTGGTGACCCCCGGGTGGCAGAGATCATTGTGGAGGGTTCGTAGCCTATCGACTTGTGCGTTGGCACATGTCCCACGGGATAGGGCGTCTGGGGGCTCATTAAGTTTCCCGGGCCGGTATAAGATATCGTAGTTGTAGGTGGATAACTCGATCCTCCACCGCAATATCTTATCATTTTTGATTTTCCCCCTTTGTCTGTTGTTAAACATAAATGCTACTGACCGTTGGTCAGTGAGCAGGGTGAAACGTTTACCGGCCAGGTAATGCCTCCAGTGCCGTACAGCCTCCACTATCGCCTAGGCCTCCTTCTCAACTGAGGAGTGTCGAATTTCGGGGCCCTGGAGGGTCCGTGAATAGAAGGCCACGGGTCTCCCCGCCTGGCTAAGGGTTGCGGCTAGGGCGAAGTCGGATGCATCGCTCTCCACTTGGAAAGGGATGGACTCATCCACTGCGTGCATTGTGGCCTTCGCAATGTCCTCTTTTATGGGGGTGAAGGCCGCACGGGCCTCTGCCATCAGGGGGAAGGAGGTTGACTTGATGAGGGGCCGGGCTTTGTCCGCATAGTTGGGCACCCACTGGGCGTAGTAAGAGAAGAACCCTAGGCATCTCTTCAGGGCTTTTAGGCAGTGGGGGGGGGGGTAGTTCCAGGAGGGGGCGCATTCGGTCGGGGTCGGGGCTGATGACTCCGTTTTCCACCACGCAGCCAAGAATAGCGAGGCGCGCGGTGCGGAACATACATTTTTCTCTGTTGTATGTCAGATTCAGCCGTTGGGCCGTACGGAGGAATTTTTCTAGGTTGGCGTCGTGGTCCTGCCGGTCATGGCCGCAGATGGTGACGTTGTCTAGATAGGGGAAGGTGGCCTGCAGCGCGTTCTGGTCAACCATCCGGTCCATCTCCCTTTGGAAGACCGAGACCCCGTTGGTGACGCCGAAGGGGACTCGGAGGAAGTGGTAGAGGCGACTGTCAGCCTCGAAGGCCGTGTACTGGCGGTCCTCAGGCCTGATGGGGAGCTGGTGGTATGCCGACTTCAGATCAATCGTCGAGAATACCCGGTATTGTGCTATCTGGTTGACCATGTCAGATATGCGGGGAAGTGGGTATGCGTCTAATTGCGTGTATCGATTGATCGTCTGGCTGTAATCAATAACCAGGCGCTGTTTTTCGCCGGTCTTTACTACCACCACTTGGGCTCGCCATGGGCTGGTGCTGCCCTCGATAATCCCTTCCCTCAGGAGTCTTTGTACTTCTGATTTAATAAAGCTCCTATCCCCGGCACTGTACCACCTGCTTTTAGTAGCAATTGGCTTGCAGTCTTTGGCGAGGTTAGCGAACAACGGGGGGGGTTTGACCTTCAGGGTGGACAGGCTGCATACTTTGCGCGGCGCCGTGTTTAAATTCTGCTGGCTGCAGACTGTAAGTGGGGGCAGGGGCCTGCCATATGCCATCGTGACGCTCTCCAGATGGCACTGGAAGTCTAATCCTAGCAGTACGGGAGCGCAGAGCTGTGGCAGGACGAGGAATTTAAACTCTCTGTACTCCACGCCGTTCACTGTCAGAGTCGCTACACAGTAGCCACCGACGTCCGCCGTATGGGACTTTGAGGCCATAAAGACCTGGTGGCGTGTGCGCATAACCGATAGGGAGTAGCGTCGCACCGTGTCGGGGTGGATGAAGCTCTCCGTGCTTCCGCAGTCGAAAAGGCAATTTGTGGCATGGCCATTTACCTTTACGTTCATCATGGACCTGGCTAGTTGATGGGGCCTAGATTGGTCCAGGGTGATGGAGGCCATCGTCGAGGTCGGTGGGTCGCTGTAGTATTCGCCCGCGCCGAGGGCCTGGTCCCGAGATGGTGTCCAAGATGGCGGCTCCCCCTCGGCTGGTGGTGTCCAAAATGGCAGCCCGCACGGCTCACACGTGGTTGGTGGGGTCCAAAATGGTGGCCTGTACGGTTCACACGCGGCGCTGCTGGAATTGGGGGTTGATTTCGCCTTGCACACTCTCGCATAGTGACCTTTCTTGCCGCATTTGGAGCAGGTCGCGTCCTTTGCTGGGCATTGCTGTCTGGGGTGCTTGGCCTGGCCACAGAAGTAGCATTTCTGGCCTCTGGTCATTGCAGCTGTAGTTGGGCTGCTGGCGGCTTGTGGCCTTACCGGGTCCCAAGATGGCTGCTCCCGTGGCATCCACGTGGCCATCCGGTCAGGGGGGTAGGCGTCCATGTTCTGGAGGGCCACGTCTAAAGAGTTAGCGAGGGCCACCGTCTTCTGCAGGTCGAGCCTCCTCTGTTCCAGCAGCCTCTGCCGAGTATAGTTGGACCTGATGCCGGCTACGTAGGCGTCTCGGATCAGGTCTTCCGTGCATTCCTTGGCCGTCACCGCTTTGCAATTACAGTCCCGGCCGAGGACTCCCAGTGCCAGTAAATATTCAGCGCCCGATTCCCCGGGGCGCTGTTTTCGGGTAGCCAGGAGGTGTCTGGCGTAGACCTCGTTAACAGGCCTCACGTATTGTTCCTTTAGCGTCGCGATGGCGGCCGCGTAAGTAGTGGCGTCTCGGATGATCGAGTAGACTTGGTGGCTCACCCGTGAGCTCAAGACAAGCCGTTTCGCGTCATCTGTAGTGACAGTAGTGCTGGAGGCCTCCAGGAAGGCTTCGAAACAGCTCAGCCAGTGTTCAAAGTTATTGGCTGCATCTGCTGCTTGAAGATCCAGGTCTAAACGTTCCGGCTTCAAGATTTGCTCCATGTTGAAAATTAGTCAATAAAATTGATGCGCTATCAACAATACCAAAGACTACGAAATGGACTTATTTGAAGTAGGCTTTTATTGACTAAGAACTAGAGCATGCCTCTGCTAGTGAATCCATCCTAAGAGCTCCCGGGGGAAGGGTGGTGAGTCACCTTTATACCCGGGCTTAGGGGTGGAGCCAGGGGCTGAGACATGCCTGGACTTGTACAGGGTTAACAGTGGTTTACCACACAGGCATATACAGGTTAACAGTGGTTTACCGCACCCTTTAAGGAAACCGGCTGATGACGCGTCATCAAATGACATCATGTTCAAAAAGGGTGGTAGAGAGAAAACGGGGAATTACAGACCGGTAAGCCTGACATCGGTAGTGGGGAAAATGCTAGAGTCCATTATAAAGGATGTAATAGCTGAGCACTTGGAAAACAGTGACAGGATCGGACAAAGTCAACATGGATTTACAAAAGGTAAATCGTGCTTGACTAATCTACTGGAATTTTTTGAGGATGTAACTGGTAAAATAGATAAGGGAGAACCAGTGGATGTGGTGTATTTGGATTTTCAAAAGGCTTTCGATAAGGTCCCACATAAGAGATTAGCATGTAAAATTAAGGCACATGGGATTGGGGGCAAGGTATTGACTTGGATAGAGAACTGGTTGGCAGACAGAAAGCAAAGAGTTGGAATAAACGGCTCTTTTTCCGAGTGGCAGGCAGTGACTAGTGGTGTACCGCAGGGATCGGTCCTTGGACCCCAGCTATTCACAATATATATTAATGATCTGGACGAGGGAACTAGATGTAATATCTCCAAGTTTGCAGACGACACAAAGCTGGGTGGGCGTGTGTGCTGTGGGGAGGATGCCGAGAAATTTCAGTATGATTTGGACAGGTTGGGTGATTGGGCAGAAGCATGGCAGATGCAATATAACGTGGATAAATGCGAGGTTATCCAGTTTGGTGTCAAAAACAGGAAGGCAGATTATTATCTAAATGGCAATAGATTGGGAGAAGGGGAAGTGCAACGAGACCTGGGCGTCCTTGTGCACCAGTCGCTGAAAGTAAGCATGCAGGTGCAGCAGGCGGTTAAGAAGGCAAATGGTATGTTGGCCTTCGTAGCGAGAGGGTTTGAGTACAGGCACAAGGATGTCTTGCTGCAGTTGTACAGGGCCTTGGTGAGGCCACATCTTGAGTATTGTGTGCAGTTTTGGTCGCCTTATCTGAGGAAGGATGTTCTTGCCATGGAAGGAGTGCAGCGAAGATTCACCAGGCTGATACCTGGGATGGCAGGAATGACGTATGAGGAGAGATTGGGTCGATTGGGCTTGTACTCGCTGGAGTTTAGAAGAATGAGAGGGGATCTCATCGAAACTTATAAAATTCTAACAAGACTAGACAGACTAGATGCTGGAAGGATGATCCCGATCGTCGGGGAGTCCAGAACCAGGGGTCACAGTCTAAGAATAAGGGGTAAGCCATTTAGGACAGAGATGAGGAGGAATTTCTTCACCCAGACAGTGGTGAACCTGTGGAATTCTCTGCCAAAAAAGGCAGTAGAGGCCAATTCACTAAATATATTCAAGGAGTTGGATATATTTCTTAAGGCTAAAGGGATCAAGGGATATGGAGAGAAGGCAAGAACAGGGTACTGAATTTGGATGATCAGCCATGGTCTCATTGAATGGCGGAGCAGGCTCAAGGGGCCGAATGGCCTACTCCTGCTCCTATCTTCTATGTTTCTATGCTGGTCTTTAAAAATTTCCCAATCCTCTGGCCTCCCACCAATCTTGGCAACATTGTATGCCTTCATTTTCAATTTGATACCATCCTTTACTTCCTTAGTTAGCCATGGATAGTGCTCCCTTCTCTTAAAATCTTTCTTTCTCACTGGAATATATTTCTGTTAAGAGTTATGAAATATCTCCTTAAATGTCCACCATTGCATTTCAACTGTCTTACCTTTTAATTTAAATGCTCATCTAAATGCTTCTTGAATGTTATGAGGGTTCCTGCCTCTACCACCCTTTCAGGCAGTGAGTTCCAGATTCCAACCACCCTCTGGGTGAAAAAGTTTTTCCTCAAATCCCCTCTAACCCTCTTGCCCCTTATCTTGAAACTATGCTCCCTGGTTATTGGCCCCTCTACTAAGGGGAAAAGTTCCTATCTACCCTATCTATGCCCCTCATAATTTTGTACACCTCAATCAGGTCCCCCCTCAGCCTTCTCTGCTCTAAGGAAAACAACCCCAGCCTGTCCAGTCTCTCTTCATAGCTGAAGTGCTCCAGCTCAGTGTAAGATCAGGATTACAGGCTCACACACAGATTACCCAACAGTGTTTTAGAAGTTGCAAGGCTTTTATTAAAGAGCTACAGTTTTAAAGCATAATCAGATATTACATATGGTTTAAGCTGAGTGTAATAGACATACAACCCGTGACAGTAGGAGCGATCTATGACTCCCGAATCGGAATGCCACGACCGGCCGGATGGGGAGGCAGTACGATGGTCTCAGATTGGGTGGATTCCTGCAGTCTGCTGCAGTGGTCACTTCCGTTGGGTCATCTCTCAAGCTGTTGGAGGTGTGAGGCCATCAGCCACCTCAAAGGCTAAACGTGACCAAGGTGTTAGGCCGTAGCCACCTTGGAGAAGCCTTCGCCCCTGACTGCCTGATTTCCCCTCGCGGTCGCCTATATTTATAGTTATTTCGGTGGGCTGGTAATCACCTGCTGTCAATCATTTGATTCCCCATCCTATTGTCCAATTGTGAAGCGGGAAGGCATCCCTCGCTGTCCCTTTCTGCATGACTGACAAGGCCTCCCTCTTAAATAACAACAGAAAACGCTGGAAAAACTCAGCAGGCCAGGCAACATCCGTGGAGAGAGAAACAGAGTCAATGTTTCGGGTCGAAACCCTTCTACAGAACTGAGAAAAAAAGGCAGGAAATGAAACGGATTAAAAAGGCAGTTTGGGGGCTGGGAAATGGGGGAGGGGATGAAACAAGAGACATTAAGAGATATTCAAGATGAGACGAGATAGTAATAGGACAGGTAAAGACACAAACAATAGCTCTAGATGAAGTGTGAAATGCGCTGGCAGAGTGAAAGACAGCTGCCATGTGGGGGAGAGGGAGAAAAAAGGAAAAGGCACAAACCAAAAGTGTGGATAAAAAATATAAAAATATAATAGGGGCCGAGGTTATGATCTGAAATTGTTGAACTCGATATTGAGTCTGGAAGGCTGTAAAGTGCCTAATCGGAAGATGAGGTGCTGTTCCTCGAGTTTACGCTGAGCTTCCGTGGAACAATGCAAGAGGCCGCAGACGGTGAGGTCTGAGTGGGAATGGGGCGGTGAATTGAAATGACAGGCGACCGGAAGCTCGGGGTCACCCTTACGGACTGAACGGAGGTGTTCCGCAAAGCAGTCACCCAATCTGCATTTGGTCTCCCCAATGTAGAGGAGACCGCATCGTGAGCAGCGAATACAGTATACTAGATTGCAAGAAGTACAAGTAAATCGCTGTTTCACCTGGAAGGGGTGTTTGGGGCCCCGGACAGTGGGAAGGGGGGAGGTATATGGGCAGGTGTTGCATCTCCTGCGCTTGCACGGGAAAGTGCCGGGCGAAGGGGAAGGGGTGCTGGGGGTGATAGAGGAGTGGACTAGGGTGCCTCGGAGGGAGCGGTCCCTACGGAATGCTGAAAGGAGAGGGGAGGGGAAGATGCGTTTGGTGGTGGGATCACGCTGGAGGTGGTGGAAATGGCGGAGGATGATCCGTTGAATGTGGAGGCTGGTGGGGTGAAAGGTGAGGACAAGGGGAACCCTATCATGGTTCCAGGAGGGAGGGGCAGAGGTGAGGGCAGAAGTGCAGGAGATAGAACGGACCCGGTCGAGGGCCATGTCAACCACGGTAGAGGGGAATCCTCGGTTGAGGAAAAAGGAAGACATGTCGGAAGCACTGGTATGGAAGGTGGCTTCGTCAGAGCAGATGCAGCGGAGACGGAGATACTGGGAGAATGGAATAGAGTCCTTACAAGAGGCGGGGTGGGAGGAAGTGTAGTCCAGGTAGCTGTGGGAGTCAGTGGGCTTGTAGTGAATGTTGGTCAATAACCTATCCCCAGAGATGGAGACGGAGAAGTCGAGGAAGGGAAGGGAAGAGTCGGAGATGGACCATGTGAAGGTGAGGGAAGGGTGGAAATTGGAGGCAAAGTGAATGAAATGGTCTAGTTCAGGGCGAGAGCAGGAAACGACACCGATACAGTCATCAATGTACCGGAAAAAGAGGTGAGGGAGGGGACCCGAGTAGGACTGGAACAAAGAGTGTTCCACATATCCCACGAAAAGGCAGGTATAGCTAGGACCCATGCGGGTACCCATAGCAACACCTTTAATTTGGAGGAAATGAGTGGAGTCAAAGGAGAAGTTGTTCAATGTGAGAACAAGTTCAGCCAGGCGGAGGAGAGTGGTGGTGGATGGGGACTGGTTGGGCCTCTGTTCAAGGAAGAAGCGGAGCGCCCTCAGGCCATCCTGGTGGGGGATGGAGGTGTAGAGGGATTGTACATCCATGGTGAAAAGGAGGCGGTTGGGGCCAGGAAACTGGAAACTGTTAAAGTGGCGGAGGGCGTCAGAAGAGTCCTGGATGTAGGTGGGAAGAGACTGGAGAAGGGGAGAAAAGAGAGTCGAGATAGGAAGAGATAAGTTCCGTGGGGCAAGAACAGGCTGAAATGATGGGTCTACCAGGGCAGTCCTGTTTGTGGATCTTGGGAAGGAGGTAGGAGCGGGCTGTGCGCGGTTGGGGAACTATGAGGTTGGTGGGCGTGGGGGGAAGATCTCCAGAGGAGATGAGGTCAGTGACAGTCTTGGAAACGGTGGTTTGATGTTCAGTAGTGGGGTCATGATCCAGGTGGAGGTAGGAGGCCTCCCTCTTATCTTTCTGAGGAATGTTTTGTTATGTTTATTTAAGGACATTTTATGACTTTTCGGCTCCATTTTTGTCTTTTATCCCACCACCCTGTGTTGTTTTGCATTTTACGATTCCCTTATCACTTCTATTTGTCTTTTGATGCTTGATATTCGACCTTGCTGGCATTTCTGCTATCTGTTCCCAGCTGCATGTTGTCAGTCTCTGTTCTAATAATTAAAACCCATTTTTGAATCTAACAGCTATTTCTTACACCAGGTAACATCCTGGTCAATCTCCTCTGCACCCTCTCCAATGCAATCACATCCTTCCTATAGTGTGGCAGCCAGAACTGCACACAGTATTCCAGCTGTGGCCTAACTAGCGTTTTATACAGCTCCATCATAACCTCCCTGCTCTTATATTCTATGCCTCGGCTAATGAAGGCAAGTATCCCATATGACTTTTTAACCACCTTATCTACCTGTCCTGCTGCCTTCAGGGATCCATGTACAAGCACACCAAGGTCCCTCTGATCCTCTGTCCTTCCTAGGGTCCTGCCATTCATTGTGTATTCCCTTGCCTTGTTAATCCTCCCAAAATGCATCACCTCACACTTTTCAGGGTTAAATTCCATTTGCCACTGTTCTGCCCATCTAACCAACCCGTCCATATCGTCCTGTAGCCTGAGGCTTCCCTCCTCGCTATTTACCACTCCACCAATTTTCGTGTCATCTGCGAACTTGCTGATCATACCTCCTACATTCATATCTAAATCATTAATGTACACTACAAACAGCAAAGGACCCAGCACCGATCCCTGCGGTACACCACTAGACACAGGCTTCCAGTCACAAAAACAACCTTCGACCATCACCCTCTGCCTCCTGCCACTAAGCCAATTTTGGATCCAATGTGCCAAATTGCCCTGGATCCCATGGGCTCTTACCTTCTTGACCAGTCTCCCATGTGGGACCTTGTCAAACGCCTTCCTGAAATCCATGTAGACTACATCAACTGCACTACCCTCATCCACACACCTAGTCACCCCTCAAACAATTCAATCAAATTGGTTAGACATGATCTCCCCCGAACAAAGCCATGCTGACTATCCTTGATTAATCCTTGCCTCTCCAAGTGGAGACTAATTCTGTCCCTCAGAATTTTTTCCAATAATTTCCCTACCACTGATTTTAGGCTCACTGGCCTGTAATTCCCTGGTTTATCCCTACGACCCTTCTTGAATAATGTTACTACATTAGCTGTTCTCCAGTCCTCTGGCACCTCCCCTGTGGCCAGAGAGGTTCTGAAAATTTGTGTCAGAGCCCCTGCAATCTCCACCATTGCCTCACACAGCAGCCAGGGATACATCTCATCAGGGCCTGGGGATTTATCCACTTTTAAGCCCGCTAAAACCGCTAGTACCTCCTCCCTCTCAATACTAATTTGTTCAAGTATATCACAATCCCCCTGCCTGATTTCTATGCCTACATCGTCCTTCTTCATAGTGAACACAGCTGCAAAATATTCATTTCAAACCTCACCTACATCTTCCGGTTCTACACACAGATTGCCACTTTGGTCCCTAATGGGCCCTACTCTTTCCCTGGTTATCCTCTTGCCCTTAATATACTTATGACAACTGAAGAACAACAAGGCCTCAGGAGCAGATGGAATCCCTGCAGAGGCACTCACTCAGGCCAACATCCCCAGCATTGAAGCTTTGATCATGCTCGATCAGCTCCGATGGACGGGTCACATCGTCTGCATGCCCGATACAAGACTCCCAAAACAAGCGCTCTACTCGGAGCTCCGGCATGGCAAGAGAGCCTCAGGTGGGCAGAGGAAACACTTCAAGGACACCCTCAAAGTCTCCTTGAAAAAGTGCAACATCCCCACTGACACCTGGAAATCCCTGGCCCAAGACCACACAAACTGGAGAAGAAGCATCCGAGAAGGCGCCGAACACTTCAAGTCTCTTCGCCAGGAGCAAGCGGAAGCCAAGCGCAAGTAGCGCATGTCAACCCAAGCACCCCACCCACCCGCCCCTTCAACCACTGTCTGCCCCACCTGTGACAGAGACTGTAGGTCCCGCATTGGACGCATCAGTCACCTGAGAACTCATTTTTAATGTGGAAGTAATTCATCCTCGGTTCCGAGGGACTGCCTAAGAAGAATATACTTATAAAACAACTTGGGATTTTCCTTTATTTTGCCCTCCAGTGTTTTTTCATGCCCCCTCTTCGCTCTCCTAATTTATTTTTTAAGTACCCCCCTGCACTTTCTATACTCCTCTAGGGCTTCCACTGTTTTTAGTCCTTTGTATCTGCCAAAAGCCTCCCCTTTTTTCCTAATCCATTCTTGTATATCCCTTGACATCCAGGGTTCCCTGGGTTTGTTGGTCCCACCCTTGACCTTTATGGGAACATGTTGGCGTTGTACTCTCTCTATTTCCTTTCTGAAAAACTCCCACTGCTCTGATGTGGATTTTCCTACAAGTAGCTGATCACAGTCCACTTTGGCCAGATCCTGCCTTATCATATTAAAATCGGCCTTCCCCCAATTTAGAACCTTTATTTCCAGTCCATCTTTGTCCTTTTCCATGATTACCTTAAATCTCACCAAATTATGGTCACTGTCACCAAAATGCTCTCCTACTGACACTTCTACCACTTGCCCGGCTACATTCCCTAGAATTAGGTCCAGTACCGCCCCCTCTCTTGTAGGACTTTCTACATGCTGGCTCAAAAAGCTCTCCTGGATGCACTTTAAGAATTCCGCACCCTCTAAGCCTTTCACACTCTGACTATCCCAGTTAATATTGGGGAAGTTGAAATCCCCTACTATTATTACCCTAGTGAAGGGTGCACCTCATTGCTTCAAGACCATTGCTCCACTCATCTCGGTCAGGTTTCTAGGGAAGGGGTTAGATTAGACCACAAGTAAAAAACAAACACTGAACAGACAGAGAGAGTCAGGAAGATGTACTGGGGCCATGAAGCCATTTCTTCCATTAACCGAAATATCCTGAAGAATGACACAGCTCCTGCGTGGGTTCTGGAATTTCATCAGTTTCTCCGCATGTTCTCGCTCCCCATGGGACTGATCCTGGAAAAACTTGGCAAAGTTCTTCAGCGCAACATCATCTCGGTCAAAGCAGGCAGACTAGGGAAAAAAAAGAGAAAAATACAGGTTGAAGCCAGAGGATCTGGAACCAGCTTCTAAGCACCCTAGAGATGGCAACAGTCTCCCTAATGCAATCCGGAGGCTCTGGCTTGAAAGGGTAGGCAGTTGGAATCAGTCTTTTCAGTTGCCTCCCAGGAGATGGTGCTGCCTTTCAATGATGGTAGCGAATTTCTCACATATACACAAATTGGCATATTTTTTCACGTACTCGCAAATTGACGGCATTTGGCGCGAATCCAAAAAAATCCAGAGATTTAGGAGTTCGATCGCATGTGATACTTTATTTGACTCAGATATCGTGGCTCTCGTGATGGATTCGCAAGAGTTGCCAATACTGGAGAAGGACAAACGATTCCAAAACGACTGCCTACAATACTTTGGCATAATCTCAAAACCACTGTCTGTGTACTTGAACTAGATGGGGAGTCTCATTGTTACAAAACAGCGTCAGTGGAGGGTGTTGCCCTAATGGTACATGACAGGTATTTAACACTGTAAATGCCAATCACAATGCCACCTTCAGGCATAACAGGTACTGCAGGTAAATGTTGACACCTTTAAAATGTTTTCCCTTTGATAAAGCCTAACAGGAGGTTTGAGATGGAATGTTGTGACACACTCAGCATTTTTAACATATAATACATTGGCTGAACATTATTAGTAATGGTTTAATATCTATTGAATTTTTACTGATGAGGCAAATTAAGAAATGCAGTTTTTGTATTTCGAAGAATTTATTACATTAAAATAAATGAGAAATACTTTTAATTTGACTTGGGCTCTCGTGAGCTCAATTGCATCACCATTTTAATATATGTCTTTTCCTGTTTCTCTGTTGCCTCAGTTAATTTGTTCATTAATACTTTTTCATTTTACTCCCTATAATAAGACTTCTCGTTTCCTTCCTTTACTGGGTAGTGTCAGGCTTACTACTTTTCATTCATTGCCTCGCTCCACAAAAAATGTCTTTCTTTCCATTTAACAGGTTGTATTTCTCATATGCAGCACTATTTTACTATTATGGTTTACACTGAAAAACAAATTAGATTTTACACCATTTTGTTGGGGGGTTTGTTAGTATTAAAACACCAGAATCTGGAATCAAATTAGTATATTGTATAGTCATTGTATGCAACAATAAATGGCAGGTCCTGTACGTACGTCAACCAATATTCATGACTATATTACTATGTAGATGTGATTTTACACAAATACTGCAATATAACAAGTTTTGTTTGCATCATATTCTCTTCAGCAGTCCTATTTGCTTTACAATTTATTGTTATTTTCTTATGCTGTATCTTCACATGGCTTCTTTACCTTTAAGGAAACCGGCTGATGACGCGTCATGAATGACGTCACCAGAACTGCTTTCTCTAATTGGGCCGGTAAATGCGCTGGGCGGGCTTAACAAGCCCTATCAATGTAAATTCATTTTAGACAGTGGGATGGAGCCAGCAGCAGGGCCACCGACATCGCCCGCCCCGGACCCACCGAGGAGAGCAAAATCTCAGCCTGTCAGTGGGGAAACTGGCAGACAGCAGTGCATATTGGAAATTGAGAAACATTGCCCACAGTTTTCCAATTGATCGGGAAAGCTCACCTGAATTTCCAATAAGCAGTGACAGTCCGCAATGACAGTGCAGAATTACAACATTGTCCCTATTGTGTTCTCTGGTGCTTTTTAGTTCTCTTTTCCTCAACATTTGTTTGGGAGGGGAGGAGAAAGAGGAGTAGTGACTGCCAATTGGAGCAAAGTTTTGTACTAGTTTTGTACACCTTGAGTATTGTGTGCAGTTTTGGTCGCCTTACCTGAGGAAGGACGTTCTTGCCATGGAAGGTGTGCAGCGAAGATTCACCAGGCTGATACCTGGGATGGCAGGAATGATGTATGAGGAGAGATTGTGTCGATTGGGCTTATACTCACTGGAGTTTAGAAGATTGAGAGGGGATCTCATCGAAACCTATAAAATTCTGTCAGGCCTGGACAGACTAGATGCAGAAAGGATATTTCTGATGGCCGGGGAGTCCAGAACCAGGGGTCATAGTCTAAGGATAAGGGGTAGGCCATTTAGGACTGAAATGAGGAGGAATTTCTTCACCCAGAGAGTGGTGAACCTGTGGAATTCTCTGCCACAGAGGGTGGTAGAGGCCAGTTCATTAAATATATTCAAGAAAGAGTTGGATATATTTCTTAAGGCTAAAGGGATCAAGGGATATGGGGAGAAGGCAGGGACAGGGTACTGAATTTGGATGATCAGCCATGATCTCATTGAATGGCGGAGCAGGCTCGAGGGGCCGAATGGCCTACTCCTATCTTCTATGTTTCTATGTTTCTTTCATTGATGCCAATTATGGAGAGCATCCCAGAATGGCTCCATTACAGATACCAGGTGCGGCGACTTCAAACTAGCTTGAGGGACTTGTGTTACTAGCATGTGGCATGGTTTCCTACAGTCAGGCAGCTCTAGACCAGCTCTCAGACTGGTTTGTAGTTGCACTCCCTACCAGTTACAATGGAGACACTCCAGGATAAGCTTCATAATCGATGTCACCAGAGCGGCCTAGCACAGAGGAACACTGAAGAGTTTCTATGGCTGCAACAAAATTGATATTCAAAAAGTCAAAGAAATTTCAGGTATGAGTATTGTTTTCTAATATAAAAAGGGACCTACTTTGGACAAAAATGTCTCCCGAAAGACTTTTGTTCCTCTTCAACTATTCCATCACTATGAAGTCAAGTCTTTAAGGCAATTTTTATTAATGGTTCACTTTTTCAACAGTGACTGGAACTAAAATTTGATTCATTTTTAAAATTTCTTTCACAATTGCTTCTCTCCAAGTTTTTCAAAGTGACTCTGACTTCAAGCTAAAGATCTTGGGGGTGAAATTGATCTCCAGCAGAGGCACAAAATGGGCAGTAGCAGATCGGCTGCCTTTCAATGGAAAGAAAAATTGAGTGGTGCGTATAACAGTCGGCCATCTGCTACCATCCATTTTGCACCCATGCCAAAGTTGACTCTCACCCCCGTTAACTTTAAGGGACCGACTTAATTGAATTGTCTGTGTGCATTTTGGTTTGTACCAAAACAAAGTCTCAAATTTTGTAGCTCTGTTATTTTATGATATCCATCTTCCTATGATGTTTCTATCACAATACTATTAAACCAATATTTTATCTAACACAGAGGACTGGAATTTCCTGAAAATTTGCACCAAAACCTACATTCAAAGCCTGTGGAGCTGGTTGTGTGAAAATTGGCTGCTGAGTTTCCTGCATTACAACAGTGTCTACACCACAAAAAGTAATTAAGTGGCTGTAGAGTGCTTTGGGGGTGTCCTGACATCATGAAAGGTGCTATATAAATGCAAGTTCTTTCCTTCTTATTCTACCTTGTCTTCGGTCACTATCTTTCCCACATAGGGTACCAATCTCAAGATACCAGGAGAGGCCTCTTCCTTTCCATTCATCCTTAAAAATTTAAAACAGGATGAATGAGAATAACTCAACTGCAAACATGTTCAACAAAGAAAATATTGTTTTATACTGTGTCCAATTCTGGGCACCACACTTTTGGAAGGATGTCAAGGCCATGAAGAGGGTACAGAGGAGATTTACTAGAATGGTACCAGTGACGGAGGACATCCATTTAAGGATATTGGCAAAAGAGCCAGAGGTGAAATGAGAAAAAAAATAATGCAGCGAGTTATGATGATCTGGAATGCACTGCCTGAAAGGGTAGTGGAAGCAGATTCAATAGTAACTTTCAAAAGGGAATTGGGTAAACACTTGAAAAGGAAAACTTTGCAGGGCTGTGGGGAAAGAGCAGGTGAGTGGGACTAATTGGATAGCTCTTTCAAAGAGCCAGCACGGGCACGATGGACCGAATGGTCTCCTTGCTGTGCTGGAGGATTCTAACAAAGAGGTAACTGGTTCAAATCTTGACGCACTGAGATTGGTGAGATTTTTGTTAGACAAGGGTATGCAGGGTTAGGGAAACCAAGGCTGGTAGATAGGGGTTAAGATACAGATCAGGCCATGATCTATAATAGAATGGTGGAACAGGCTGGAGGGGCTGAATGGCCTACTCCTGTTTACTTTTTTTTAAAGGAAGACAGAGTGTGAGGGAATGGTTATTACCCGAGGTATAATCCTCACTCCTCTCTATGCTGCTGCCTTGTTTTTCTCTTTCTCTGTGTGTGTGTTATGGGGCTGAGACCACTCCTCCGCCGGTGTGTGGCGCGCCTCCGCCATGTTGTTGTCAGGCGGACTGCAGCAACTCCAGCTCCAGCTCTGCTCGCTCGGCCGTCACCTCGGAGCCCAAAGGAAAACGCCCAGAACCTTCTAGTCGCCGGCGCGTGCGGACGGACGGAGCTGCCATGAAGGTAAGAGCAACTAACGCGGAGAGAAGAGGGAGAACGGCGAGGGGGGCGGCCCTGGCGGCAGCAACAACATAGCGGGCGGGCCGGCCGGCTGGCTGGCCGGCGGGGGTAAAGAGAAGCAGATCCTCTCTTCCCCCACACATATCTTTCTCCCTTATCCATTGGGAGGGTTGAAACGAGCCTCGGCTTTCGGACGAGCCAGGCTTGGGAGGGTGGCGCAGGCTTCAACCAGCAGCCAGGCCCGCCCCGGGTTCATATCGGTTTTTGTTGGCGTCTCGAAACGGGGCAGCCTCCCCTCTTAAAGAGAGAGAAAGGAAACTTTCCACTTGTTACAGGCTGCCGGGGAGTTACAAGAGTTGGGAGATGTTGTCCCCTGGCTTGACTTCAGCCTCCCTCTCTCTCACTATCTATCTATCTTCTATATATATATATGTCTATGTCCAATAACTCTGCGCTGTCCCCCTCTGGATCCAAGCTGTCACTCTGACGAGGTGCGGTTTTAAATGATTTCAATAGCAGGCCTGTCGACTAAACGCCCAAGTTTACTGTGACTCTGAAAACCATCATTCTGCTACAATTGTCTTAATTAAAAAAAAAAATCAAAGCCTATATGTTAAAACCTTTTTTTTTGTATAGTTTTAAAAACATTTATCAATTCCTGGAAAGAAGTTCATTTTGGCAATGTAGTTATGTACTAGAGGTGCAATTGTTTTAACCAAAGATTTAATCTGGTGGTGGGGTGGGTTTAACTTTCAGCTGTTTCTGTAAACCATATATCCCTGGGCAGTTTTGCCCCCCTCCTTTTGTTTTGTTAAATGTAACAGAAGGCATATCTTTCTCCAGTTCATCCTTTGGGTAATCACCAAGGCAACTGATTTATGGTTTTCACAGAAAAATTGACAGAATTGGGGAATTTGATCCCCAAAACACTACTGGTAATCGTGGAATCTTCTGTAATAAAAAAGGAGAATTTGACTTATTGAGTCAGTGTAAACCAGCAGTCCTGGTAGTTACTGGGTTTGGGCAAAGGGAGAACAATTCACATGATTTGAACTGTAAGAAATGTTTTTCAGGGCAGTTGAGGTGATCTAAGGATTTAAAGATTGTGGATGAAACTGTAAGATGTGTTTACAGAGTTTAACATACAAAGAAAGAACTTGCTTCTGCATAGCACCTTTCACAACTTCAGGACATCCCAAAATGCTTTACAGCCAATGAAGTACTTTGAAATGTAGTCACTGCTGTAATGTAGGGAAAATTAAGTTAAAATGACTTGTATTGATTGAAAGCTTTCAGAGAATATATTTTGTTGTCACTTTTTGTGAATATAGGACCACTGCGTATAAGTTACCCAAGAATGATGATGCAGATTTTAAATTGAATAGCTACTGGCAGGGCTGTGGTGAGTTTGGAAATTTGTGACGTACAGGACAACCCAGATTCTAAGAATTCTTTTGTAAATAATTAGGCATGAACAGAAATATTTGCATCTTTCTATTGAATAAATTCTTGTCTGTTCACAATCATGTTCTCATTCTGACACACCTTTAAACAGTAATACCCCAGCATAAAATATTACATATAATTATTTTGTATGATTTGCTGACACTTGTGGAAAGTGCAATGCTGATGGCATCTACAGAACAAGGCAGTAAAAGCTTACAGCTGTGTTGTTGCGATTGTTTATTAATACAGGTTATTATAGTTTTAATTCTAAGTAATATGTTTAAGTCTAATGGTTTTTGTTCATAAAATATTTGATTTTACTGGATGCAATGCATTTTCGAACTTGATGGCTGTGAGCTACTAATCTTCCCTAAGTATAAAAGACCCATATACAGTAGTAAGTAGAGTTAAGAACTGTGTTGAGTAAAAACAAATCTAGCACTTTGGAACTCAGCATCAGCAGTGCAACCTTTTTATTGATGTTTTAAATGTACTTCCATGAGCTTTGTCGAGCACTGCATGTGTCTGTTGACCATTGATAAGGATTATCCTTTATCTTGAAAGTGAAATGTTACAAACAGTTTATATAAAAGTTAGATTGACTTTTGTGACAAAGGGGTAATGTAACTGAGCAATTCTGATTTCACAACTGTCATAAACCTGAAGATTGTGTTACATATGGTACTCATTTTAGCCGTGCCGTTAGTGTCACAAGATGGGTTCGGATGAGGAAGAACTATTGACCCTACAATTTCAACCTTCCAGAATACCAGCTGTACGGTCTTTCAGTTGAATTTTTAACATCCTTCAATTGAAGGACAACAGTGCAGCATTCCATTGGTGCTTCACCAAAGTATCGTTCTGGATTTGGTCTCTAACCCACAAGTTTCTCCAATACAAGAGTGCTACCAACTAAGTCAAGTTGGCATCCAAAATGCAAATTTTCCTGACCCACAGTGATGAGAATGCTGAAAACTAACCAATAGCCCACCAGCAAAAGGCAACGTACCAACCTTATATCGATGGTACTTATAATGCAGCCTTCCTCTCGTCACCTGTGACCCTCTGAATCCTGGTTGTACCAACGTCTGGCATAGAAAGCCACTCAGTTGTAACAAACCGCTGCGAAAAACAATATAATAAGAATAAAACCGGACAGACCACCCGGCATCAACCTAGGCACCGGCTTCAGACACAACAACGGCACACCCAGCCCAGTCGACCTGAAGCCGAGAGGAGTATAGAAAGTGCAGGTGTGAAATAAAGAAGGAAATTTGGAACGCAAAGAGAGGGCATGAAAAATATTGGCAAGTAAAATCAAGGAAAACCCAAAGGTGTTTTGTTAATACATTAAGAGCAAGAAGATAACTAAAGTAAGAGTAGGACCTATTGGGGACCATAAAGGTAACCTGTGTGGAAGCAGAAGACATGGTTATGGTTCTTAATAAATACTTTGCATCTGTTTTCACAAGAGAGGGTCGATGCAGACATTGCAATCGGGGGAGGAGGAGTGTGAAATATTAGATGAAATAAACATAGTGAAAGAGGAAGTATTAAGGGGTTTAGTATTTTTGAGTGGATAAATCCCCAGGCCTGGATGAAATGTATCCCAGACTGTTAAGAGAAGTAAGAGAGGAAATAGCAGAGGCTGTGACCATAATTTTCCAGGTGTGGTGCCAGAGGACTGCTAACGTGGTATCATTGTTTAAAAAGGGAGATAGTGATAGACCGAGTAATTACAGGCCAGTCAGCCTAACCTCGGTGGTGGGAAAATTATTGGAAAAAATTCTGAGGGACAGGATAAATCTTCATTTAAAAAGACGCAGATTAATCAGGGACAGTCAGCATGGATTTGTTAAGGGAACATCGTGTCTGACTAACTTGATTGAATTTTTTGAAGTGGTAACGAGGGTCGATGAGGGTAGTGTGTTTGATGTAGTCTATATGGATTTTAGCAAAGCTTTTGATAAGGTCCCGCATGGCAGACTGGTCACAAAAGTAAAAGCCCATGGGATCCAAGGCAAAATGGCAAGTTGGATCCAAAATTGGCTCAGAGGCAGGAAACAAAGGGTAATGGTTGAAGGGTGTTTTTGTGACTGGAAGGCTGTTTCCAGTGGGATTCCACAGGGCTCCGTTCTGGGTCCTTTGCTTTTTGTGGTATATATCAATGATTTGGACTTGAATGTAGGAAGTATGATTAAGAAGTTTGCAGATGATACAAAAATTGGCCATGTGGTTGATAATGAAGAAGAAAGCTGTAGACTGCAGGAAGATATCAATGGACTAGTCAGGTGGGCAGAACAGTGGCAAATGGAATTCAATCTGGAGAAGTGTGAGGTAATGCATTTGGGGAGGGCTAACAAGGCAAGGGAATATAAATGGTAAGATACTGAGAAGTGCAGAAGATCAGAGGGACTTTGGAGTGCATGTCCACAGACCCCTGAAGGTAGCAGGACAAGTAGATAAGATGGTTAAGAAGGCATACGGGATACTTGTCTTTATTAGCCGAGGCATAGAATATAAGAGCAGGGAGGTTATACTTCAACTGTATAGAACACTGGTTAGGCTGCAGCTGGAATACTGCGTGCAGTTCTGGTCACCACATTACAGAAAGGCTGTGATTGCACTAGAGGGGATGCAGAGGAGATTTATGAGGATGTTGCCTGGGATGGGGAATTTTAGCTATGAGGAAAGATTGGATAGGCTTGGGTTGTTTTCTTTGGAACAGAGGAGGCTGAGGGGAAACCTAATTGAGGTGTATAAAATTATGAGGGGCCTAGATAGAGTGGATAGGAAGGACCTATTTCCCTTAGCACAAGGGTCAATGACCAGGGGGCATAGATTTAAAGTAATTGGTCAGAGGTTTAGTGGGGATTTGAGGATAAATTTTTTCACCCAGAGGGTGGTGGGGGTCTGGAACTTACTACCTGAAAGGGTGGTAGAGGCAGAGACCCTCATCACATTTAAAAAGTACTTGGATATGCACTGTCAATAATAATCATAATCAACTTTATTGTCATTGTTAGTGCACAAGTGCAGTACAACGAAATGTAGGCTTGCGGCTCCCGAGAGTGTACATTTAGATTAAGACATTTAAACATTCAACATACGTTTGGCTTGTAATACATTAACATAAACATAACCATAATAAAGTGCATTGGCAGATGTGCAGGCTTTAGAGTTTATTTGTGGAGTTCAGTAGGATGACAGCCCTGGGAAAGAAGCTGTTCCTAAATCTGGTCGTACGGGTGCGAATGCATCTGTAGCGTCTCCCAGATGGCAGGAGGGCGAACAGACTGTGGCTGGGGTGGGTAGGGTCTTTGATGATGGACCGTGACCTCCGTAAACATTGGGAAAATGCTGGAGTCCATCATTAAGGAAGTGGTAGCAGGACATTTAGAAAATCATAATAAAACCATGCTGACTCTGCTTGACTATATGAAAGGGAAATCATGTTTGACAAATGTGCTGGAGTTCTTTGAGGATGTAACAAGCAGGGCGGATAAAAGGGAACCAGTAGATGTCGTGTATTTGGATTTCCAGAAGGCATTCGATAAGGTGCCACATAAAAGGTTACTACACAAGATAAGAGCTCACTGGGTTGGGAGTAATATATTAGCATGGATAGAGGATTGGCTAACTGACAGAAAACAGAGTCGGGATAAATGGGTCATTTTTAGGTTGGCAAACTGTAACTAGTGGGGTGCCGCAGGGATCAGTGCTGGGGCCTCAACTATTTACAATCTATATTAATGACTTGGATGAAGGGACCGAGTGTAATGTAGCCAAATTTGCTGACGATACAAAGATAGGTGGGAAAGCAAATTATGTGGAGGATGCAAAGAATCTCAAGGGATATAGATAGGCTAAGTGAGTGGGCAGGAATTTGGCAGATGGAGTATAATGTGGGAAAATGCGAGGTTATCCACATTGGTAGGAAAAATAAAAAAGCAAATTATTATTTAAATGGGGAAGAGATTACAAAATGCTGAGGTACAGAGGGATCTGGGGGTCCTTGTACATGAGTCACAAAAAGTTAGCATGCAGGTACAGCAAGCAATTAAGGCAAATGGACTGTTGGCCTTTATTGCAAAGGGGTTGGAGTATAAAAGTAGGGAAGTTCTGCTACAACTACAGGGCGTTGGTGAGACCACACCTAGAGTACTGTACCGTTTTGGTCTCCTTATTTAAGGAAGGATATACTTGCATTGGAGGCAGTTCAGAGAAGGTTCACGAGGTTGATTCCGGAGATGAAAGGGTTGTCTTCTGAAGAAAGGTTGAGTAGGTTGGGCCGATACTCATTGGAGTTTAGAAGAATGAGAAGGGTTCTTATTGAAACTTATAAGATTCTGAAGGGGCTTGACAGGGTAGATGCAGCGAGGATGTTTCCCCTCGTGGGGAAATCGAAAACTAGGGGGCATAATTTCAGAATAAGGGGGCACCCATTTAAAACGGACATGAGGAGGAATTTCTTCTCAAGAGGGTCGTGAATCTTTGGAATTCTCTTCCCCAGAGAGTTGTGGAGGCTGGGTCATTGAATATATTTAAGGTGGAGATAGACAGATTTTTGAATGGTAAGGGATTCGAGGGTTATGGGGAGCAGGCAGGGAAGTGGAGTTGAGGCCAAGATCAGATCAGCCATGATCTTATTGAATGGCCGAGCAGGCTCAAGGGGCCAAATGACCTACTCCTGTTCCTACGTCTTATGTTCTTATGTCCTGTCCCACCGGCAGGACAGACCCACCAGAGATGGCGGCACAGTGGTATACAGTCAGGAGGGAGTGGCCGTAGGAGTCCTCAGCATTGACCCGGACCCCATGAAGTCTCATGGTTCAGGTTAAGCATAGGCCGCCTGCTGATTACCATATACCGCCCTCCCTCAGCTGATGAATCAGTACTCTCCATGTTGAACACCACTTGAAAGAAGCAGAGAGTAGCAAGGGCACAAAATGTAGTCTGTGTGGGGGACTTCAATGCCCATCACCAAGAGTGGCTTGGTAGCACCACTACTGACTGAGCTGACCGAGTCCTGAAGGACATAGCTGCCAGAGTGGGCCTGTGGCAGGTGGTGAGAGAACCAACACGAGGGAAAAACCTACTTAACCTCATCCTCATGTCGCAGATGCATCTGTCCATGACAGCATTGGTAGCAGTGACCATCGCACAGTCCTTGTGGAGACACAGTCCCATTTTCACCCTGCATTGTGTTGTGTGGCATGACCACTGTGCTGAATGGGATAAATTCAGAACAGCTCAAAACTGGGCATCCATGAGCCACTGTGGGCCGTCAGCAGCAGCAGCAGAATTGTATTCCACCGCAATCACCTCACTCTACCATTATCGTCAAGCCAGGGGACCAACCCTGGCTCAATGAGGAGTGCAGAACAGCATGCCAGGAGCAGCACCAGGCATACCTAAAAATGAGGTGCAGCCTGGGGAAGCTGCAGCACAGGACTACATACATGCTAAACATCGGAAGCAGCTTGCTACAGACAGAGCTAAGCGATCCCACAATCAATGGATCAGATCAAAGCTCTGCAGTCCTGCCACATCCAGTCACAAATAGTGGTGGACAATTAAACAACAAACGGGAGGAGGAGGCTCCATGAATATCCCCATCCTCAGTGATGGCAGAGCCCAGCATAGGAGTGCAAAAGAGAAGGCTGAAGCGTTTACAACCATCTTCAGCCAGAAGTGCCGGGTGGGTGATCCATCTCGGCCTCCTCCTGAGGCCCCCACCATCACAGAGACCAGTCTTCAGCCAATTCAGTTCACTTCACGTGATATCAAGAAACGGCTGAGCGCACTGGATACAGCAAAGGCTATGGGCCCCGACAACGTCCAGGCTGTCGTGTTGAAGACTTATGCTCCAGAACTAGCTACGCCTCTAGCCAAGTTGTTCCAGTACAGCTACAACACTGGCATCTGCCCGACAATTTGGAAAACTGCCCAGGTATGTCCACAAAAAGCAGGACAAATCCAATCCGGCCAATTACCGCCGCATCAATCTACTCTCAATCATCAGCAAAATGATGGAAGGTGTCGTCAACAGTGCTATCAAGCGGCACTTTCTCACCAATAACCTGCTCACATGATCAGTTTGGGTTCCGCCAGGACCACTCTACTCCAGACCTCATTACAGCTTTGTTCCAAACATGGACAAAAGAGCTGAATTCCAGAGGTGAGGCGAGAGTGACTGCCCTTGACATCAAGGCAGCATTTGACCGAGTGTGGCATCTCGGAGCCCTAGTAAAATTGAAGTCAATGGGAATCGGGGAAAACTTTCCATTGGCTGGAGTCATGCCTAGCACAAAGAAAGGTGGTTGTTGTAGATCAATCATCTCACCCCAAGACATCGCTGCAGGAGTTCCTCAGGGCAGTGTCCTAGGCTCAACTATCTTCAGCTGTTTCATCAATGATCTTCCCTCCATCATAAGGTCAGAAATGGGGATGTTCGCTGATGATTGCACAGTGTTTAGTTCCATTCACAACTCCTCAGATAATGAAACAGTCCTTGCTTGCATACAGCAAGACCTGGATGACATTCAGGCTTGGGCTGATCAGTGGCAGGTAACATTCGCGCAACACAAGTGCCAGGCAGTGACTATCTCCAACAAGCGATAGTCTAGCCACTGCCCCTTGACATTCAATGGCATTACCATCACTGAATCCCCCCACCATCAACATCCTGGGGGTCACTGTTGACCAGAAACTTAACTGGACCAGCCACATAAATACTGTGGCAACAAGAGCAGGTCAGAGGCTGGGTATTCTGCACCAAGTGTCTCGCCTCCTACTTCCCCAAAGACTTTCCGCCATCTACAAGGCACAAGTCAGGAGTGTGATGGAATACTCTCCACTTGCTTGGATGAGTGCAGCTCCAACAACACTCATGAAGGTCGACACCATCCAGGACAAAGCAGCCCGCTTGATCGGCACCCCATCCACCACCTTAAACATTCACTCCCTCCACCATCGGCGCACCGTGGCTGCAGTGTGTACCATCTACAAGATGCACTGCAGCAACTCGCCAAAGCTTCTTCGGCAGCACCTCCCAAACCCGTGATCTCTACGACCTAGAAGGACGAGGGCAGCAGGCGCATGGGAACACCATCACCTGGAAGTTCCCCTCCCAGTTACACACAGTCCTGACTTGGAAATATATCACCATTCCTTCATCGTCGCTGGGTCAAAATCCTGGAACTCCCTCCCTAACAGCACTGTGGGAGTACCTTCACCACATGGACTGCAGCGGTTCAAGAAGGCAGCTCACCACCACCATCTGAAGGGCAATTAGGGATGGGCAATAAATGCTGGTCTTGTCAGCGACGCCTGCATCCCATGATGAATAAAAAAAAAACTGTTGGGTTTTCTGCTACAGCCTGTCAGCTATAAGCTATGATCACATCACGGACATCCACGTATTATGTTAAAAATATAATGTATTAAAAATCTTAAATCTACCTGCACTGCTGTCAACTTTTTGCATTACAAATTCCTTTGTCCATCCATATTTATAAACTTGTTGCACTTAATGACACTGTCCTGCTAGTGGTGCTGCTACAGATCCTCCCCTGGTGTGAGACTGTGATTATAGCGTAACAGTGTGTGGATACAGTGTGAATACCATGACAGATGCCTCTAGATAGTAGTAGGAAAACAAAGTACAGTAACTTTTTTTTGAGCTATTTCAGCTGGGATGTACTGTGGGTCATAAAGGATTAATGACATGGGGAAACGTTTGTTACAAGACTTTAAAAAAAGGACAAGGGCAGCAGGCGCATGGGAACACCATCACCTGCAAGTTCCCCTCCCAGTTACACACCGTCCTGACTTGGAAATACGACGAAGAGTCATCGACCTGAAACGTTAACTCTGTTTCTCTCTCCACAGATGCTGCCTGACCACCTGAGTATTTCCAGCATTTTCTGTTTTTATTTCAGATTTCCAGCATCTGCAGTATTTTGCTTTTGTGTTTTTTTTTAAAAAAAAGCATGCCCACTATACAAAAAGTTTTTCTTATATATAACATTGTAGCGATTAAAGTTGATTGCCACTAAATAAGAGAGTTTGACTTCGACGAACTATTAACAAGTTATTTATTTACAAGAACAGACTAATTACATCAAGTAAGATGGCAGGTAAGATGGCTGACTGTAGGAGCACGGTGGTATAGGTCTTGTCCCAGCGGGGACTCCACGAAGACTAACTGTAGGAGCACTGTGGCGAGCGTGATGACGTCATCACGCTCTGCTGTGTGTTCCCGCGCTTTGGGCGTCACGTGACCGCGTCGTGATGTCAGCACGTTCGCGTGCGCTTAGGCGGTCCCGTGACCTGCGCCGTTGCATCGCTGGCTGTTGAGGCCGAGGTTGCGAGGCCGGGCTGTGCCGGTGCTTGCCGCGGGAGCGGAAGATTGCGTCGCTCCCGTCGGCTGGTTTTTGCGGCCGAAGACGCTAGGCTGGGCTGTGCCAGCGGCCGTCCTGGAAAGCCGAGTCGGGCCGGCAGCCGCCGCACGCACGTCACGTCGTACGTGACGTGACGTCAGCACGCTAGGGCGCGTCTTAAAGGGGCAATGGCCCCAACAGGTAAGTTAAAAGGGCAACAGCCCCAAAAGGTAAGTTAAACATACATAAGTAAGTTAAGTACATAGTTAGGTAAGTTAAAGGGAATTATGTATATATCTATATGTAAGGAACAACCAGTGGTACCGCCACAACATATTATTAAATCTCAAAGTGCTTAACATACAATGAAAAACTCTGAAGTGCAATGATTTTTGTTATCTAAGTAAATGTGGCAGTTATTTTTGCGAGCATCAAGATCTCATAAGCAGCAATTAAGGTGAATGAGCTGTTTTTAGTGATACTGGTTGAGAGAGGAATGTTGGCCAGCATTTGAGAAAACTCTGTTCTTCAAATAATGGGATCTTCAATATGAATCATTGGAGCAACAACAGCTTGCATTTATATAGTGCCTTTAACATATTAAAACATATCGAGGCACTTTACAGGAGCTATTATCAAACAAAATTTGACACCGATCACCTGGTAGAAACTCCTTTATTTAACATCTATAGGGTGGCGCTCTGATGATGTAGAATTCCCTCAGTATTGCAATGGACTGCCTTTAACCCAGAACTTTCAAACCTAGAGACAATAGTCTTAGCAATTGAGTCAAGTTGATATATTGTACTGTCTGTATGATAGTAGTTATGAAATCTAGTACTACTGTTCATAATATAGTACATGTTGCTATCCAGTTATGAGGTTATAACCATTTTGTGTTTCTTCAAAAGGAAGACATTTTTATTGGTTCAAAAAGTCTATAATAATAGACAGCTGACTCACTTTACTCATTTGAATCCTTGTGTAACTTTGGTATCATGTTTTGCTCCCTTATGAGTGTTCCTATATAAAAATGTAGCAAGTAATTTCACATTTTTGATATTGTAATTTTTGGATAATCAGCGAAGTGGGTGGAGGAGAGGGCATGCTATGACTCACTTTCCCAGTGCCACCCAGAGATCACAAGATCGTTAGATGTGGAAGACCATTTTGGCCCATCTTAATTCATCGATCTAGAGAGGTTCTAATGTGTTCTCTTTCCCCCCCCCCCCCTCCCATAGTAGCATACAATTGTTTCTTAAATTTACCAGGGTCTTTGTCTGAAAGTTTATTTCATGTGTTGATCACTCTGTGTGAAGAGGAATTTACTGATATCAGTCCTAAACTTACCCTTTTACTAGTTGGAACCTGTGTCGCTTAGTTCTACTCCCACAGTTTAATTGAAAGAAATATTCTGGGTTAACTTTTGCTCTCAACAATCTGATATAGTTAGTTCTATAATATCGCCATGCCACTTTTCCCAGCTGTAAAGTCCCAGTCTTCTGTTTTGGCTATGTAGTTCAACATCCAATGAACTCTGCATTGGTTGAACATATTTGGTATTATGTAAGAAGTCACACAACACCAGGTTATAGTCCAACAGTTTTATTTGAAATCACAAGCTTTCGGAGCGCTGCTCCTTCGTCAGGTGAAGTGGAGAGATGCCTATAGACACAGATTATATAGTCAGAGAATAATGCCAGATGATTAAAGGTAATCTTTCTAACTGCCATTTATCACACCTCGGCAGAGAGATAATCACAGCAATCAAAGGTGTGAATGGTGTCCAAACAGGTCAGTCAGGAAAACATTATATCACCTTCGACAACCAGTTCTTTACCCAAACACACGGAACAGCCATGGGGACCAAATTCGCACCCTAATACGCCAACATCTTCATGCACAAGTTCGAGCAAGACTTCTTTGCTGCACAGGACCTCCAACCAACGCTATACACCAGATACATCGACGACATTTTCTTCCTATGGACCCACGGCGAAGAATCACTGAAAAGACTGCACGATAACATCAACAAGTTCCATCCCACCATCAAACTCACCATGGACTACTCCTCAGAATCGGTTTCATTCTTGGACACACGAATCTCCATCAAAGACGGACACCTCAGCACTTCACTCTACCGCAAGCCCACGGACAACCTCGGGATGCTCCACTTCTCCAGCTTCCACCCTAACCACGTTAAAGAAGCCATCCCCTATGGACAAGCCCTGTGAATACACAGGATCTGCTCAGACGAGGAACGCGATGGACACCTACAGACGTTGAAAGACGCCCTCGTAAGAACGGGATATGACGCTCGACTCGTTGATCGACAGTTCCGACGGGCCACAGCAAAAAATCGCATAGACTTCAGAACACGGGACACAACCAACAGAGTACCCTTCGTCGTCCAGTACTTCCCCGGAGCGGAGAAACTACGCCATGTTCTTCGCAGCCTTCAACATGTCATCGATGACGACGAACACCTCGCTAAGGCTATCCCCACGCCCCCACTACTCGCCTTCAAACAGCCGTCTAACCTCAAACAGACCATCGTTCGCAGCAAATTACCCAGCTTTCAGGAGAACCGCAACCACGACACCACACAACCCTGCCACGGCAACCTCTGCACGACATGCCAGATCATCAACACCGATACCATCATCACACATGAGGACACCACCCACCAGGTACATGGTACATACTCATGTGACTCGGCCAACGTTGTCTACCTCATACATTGCAGGAAAGGATGCCCCGGAGCATGGTACATCGGCGAGACCATGCAGACACTGCGACAACGGAGGAACGGACACCGCGCAACAATCGTCAGGCAGGAGTGTTCCCTCCCAGTCGGGGAACACTTCAGCAGTCAAGGACATTCAGCCTCCGATCTTCGGGTAAGCATTCTCCAAGATGGCCTTCGAGACACACGACAACGCAAAATCGTAGAGCAGAAACTGATAGCCAAGTTTCGCACTCATGAGGACGGCCTCAACCGGGATCTTGGGTTCATGTCACGCTACATGTAACCCCACCTGACGTAGGGTCATCCAGACTCGAGTCATCGTTGGCTTGTTCTCTCTACACAGATGCAGCCGGACCTGCTGTGATTTCCAGCAAAGAAAATGTTTTTTGTCTGTTTTTTGTTTTTCGTACAGACCCCAGCATCTGCAACATTTTACCCCTTGTGACCCCACCTCATTGTTCTTTGATGTAATGTTTTCCTGACTGACCTGTTTGGACACCATTCACACCTTTGATTGCTGTGATTATCTCTCTGCCGAGGTGTGATAAATGGCAGTTAGAATGATTACCTGTAATCATCTGGCATTATTCTCTGACTATATAATCTGTGTCTATAGGCATCTCTCCACTTCACCTGACGAAGGAGCAGCGCTCCGAAAGCTTGTGATTTCAAATAAAACTGTTGGACTATAACCTGGTGTTGTGTGACTTCTTACATTTGTCCACCCCAGTCCAACACTGGCATCTCCACATCATATTGAGTCTACTAAGACTCCTAGGTCTCTTTCAACTTCATTCTTGGCTATTTGGACACTATTCATGGCATATGCAGGTTGTCTTTTTCTATCTTATGCACAACACTTTACATTAGTCTACATTAGATTTCATCTGCCTTTGTTCTGCCCTTGATTATTGTTTATTGCCAGTTTCTGATGTCTTCTACTGAAACTAACGTCAACCACCTCTGATCATTTTCATATATTTTTACACTAAAGTAAAATTTTGAAAGAAAAAAACAATTATTTTAAGTGCATAATATCCTTTATTGTGTGGCTTAGAGAACACCCATGCATTTCACTTGCCGGTTTCTCTGCATTCCAAGCATGATGTGCCTCAGTTGAGCCATCTTAAAACATTTTTGGTAATGAAATAGGTGAGGCAGCTAAAATGATACGCTAATCAATGTCATGAACCCACGTTCTATGATGACACAGCATTTTGGTACACCACTATATTATGCTACCTGAGCCGTGACCATTTTGGATCACGTTTTTAGTTGATTAAGCAAAACAAAAGTTGCACCATTCAATAATTGACCAGGCTTTCCACCCCCTCTACCTGATTGACAAGCATCTTTGGGTGTAGGAAGAGGTTCTTTTGCCTGCCTTGGCAATTTCCCCCTGCCATACACTGGCCTCGGGGCATTATCATTGGAGGCAGGCTCCCTGACCTCTACCCAGAGGGCACATGTGGCATAAAAGTTAGTGTTAAAATTGCAAATTTTGTATTCCTGTAGATATATGGTGGAGTTACAGTAGGACATTTTGGAGGTGTTTTGTGAAAACTGAGACCTTATATAATATGCTATGTTCTGATATGTTTGTAGTACCAGAATAGTACAACCAAATTGTAATCCACAGTTATGTAACCAGGGTTTCACTAAAGCATAATGGTGGGAGTGTGAAGTTCTTATACTGTGTTCACTTGAACTGAAAAAATGCCCAACAGTACAATTATAGGTTCTGTGCTTCAAAACTAGTTGTGACTGAAGAAAGCATTTCCAGCTAAGCACTGGTGGAGGGAGCGATTTGAGATGATCAGATAACACATTAAAATGTATTGGCTTAAATGCAGTTTTTCCTAAAGTGTATTGGTACCAGTATGCTACATAAGCCTGGTGACAACACAGATCCTATTTACAAAACAATGGTTTGATGCCATACTCCATTTATAATTTGAGCATCAGATTGATTTAACCTATTATGTTGCAGCCTTGTTCTGTTTCTTGTACTTGTACATAGGCCCTGCTTGTGCCACCACGCTAAACGTGGCAAGTATGAAATTTGATCACTATAAACAGCTTTATTAACTAATTCATTCCACTTTGATAGTAAGTCGCTGATTCATTTCTGCAGTACTGCTGCTGCTGTAAATAAACACCATCTGGCATAACCTTGAACTGTAGTAAAGCTGATTCCAACTTTTATTGAGCACACTAATGTTTGTCATCAATACTTGTATCAAGCGCTTTTTTAAAAGAATTATTTCAGGATAAGGACCTGCAGTGATCTTGGTTACATATTTGTGGGAACTGCAAACCCCAATATATATATCTAATTTGAAAACAAACTTCATTTGGCTTGCTTCACAAGCAGTGTTGACAGATTTGCAGCTTTTTAAAGGGGAGACTTTATGTCACTCGTTACCCTTGGCGCTAGCCACTTTTGGGGGTTATTGTTTTTGGTGATGCTGGGACTTCCTCAGAGCCAAGGCCAAACTCCAAAACTTTGTGCCTTGGCCTAGCTTGAAAAGTTGCCCCAATCATTAGGTGAGTTTAAAACTTGGATGGACAGGGGAGGGAAGTTTCATCACACTAATACTCTTTTTTTTAATGGTTTCTCTTTTTTTGTTAAATTATTATGCAAGTGGCATAGCAGCTGAATACTTAGAGATCCAATCAGTTACACATCCCTGTTGCAGGCATATTTTCCCCATGTCCTGATTTCTTTACAACAATATATAATTCCCCTGTATGCAAGTTTGGTTATGTACAGCTGTTTTTGCCAATTCTTAATGTAATGTATATAATTGAGCGTCACTGTAATCTGTATAATTGGAGGGTATTGTACAGTGGCTGAGTTCAGCTAGTTCTTGAGTGAATTATTATGACATTGAAATCAGTTCTGCTGAGGTAAATTTAATACTTTTATTTTGAAAAGCACATCTACTGTATACATTTTCTTGTGTTTGAGTTGATAAATTATATACTTTAATGCTTTTCAATAATATACTTGTAATCAATTACCATAGTATTACCAATAACTATTGGCCCAGAACTTCGGGCCTCCACGGGTGAGTACGCACGGGGCACTCACCCATAGGCCCAATGGAAGTGCCGGTTTCCTGCATGCACTGCGCATGCACGGGAAACCGGCACTTCTGTTCCCCTGAAAGCAGGGGTTCAGAGGTTGAACGTGTGCGGGAGAGGCTGCGCGTGCGCATCGAACTTCGTTTTTTAACAGGTTTTCCCGGGAGGCTAAGTCTCCAGAAGTTAGACATATAAAAAGCAGGTGTAAGGCCTGCTTTTTACAAGGTAAGTGGTGAATTAATTAAAATTAAAACCTTTTTTCCACAGGTTTATTATTTTGAAACACTTTAAAGAAAGGTAAGTTTATTTTTAGCCCCGTTAGAAAATAAAATTATTTTTTTCAAAAATTTAAATTATTGTATTGTTTAAAATAGTTATTTCATGTAATTTATAGTTTATTTAAAAAATGTGATGGTTTTTTAAAAATTTATTTGAAGATTTAGTGATGTTTTGGGGCCGTAGTATTTCTAAGTTTGACAGCACTTCCTGTCAGACTTATGAATGGAGCATTCCCTGCTCCGATCGGCTCCCCATGGCCCACGTGATCCCAGGGGATGCATCGAACTAACTGCACCCCTGGGATATGCAAGCACTGCGCGCCGGCAGCTGGAGCAGGCCCAGGATCGGAATCCCATGCGGGCCCACAGCTCAACGGCTGGCGCGCTAGGTAAGTGCAGGTCGGGGGCTTACACCTGCGGGAAGCCCCCAACCCGAATTTCTGGGCCATTATGTTTTCACTAGAATTTCAATAAACATAAGGGGGCTGTCAAATATTCATATGAATGGATCTCCATGGCCTTGCTCAGTTAGTCTGGAGAAATGCTATGTTTGAGCTGCTTTTGTTGTAAGAGGCTGACGTTACACCACCAACTCTGGAACATGCAAGAATAACCGGCATTGCGGTAATGTTTGTTTTAAAGGTTATAGTGCCATATCTGGAGGAAGTAATAACACCAGGTGTACACAATGTACTTGGGGTGTGACAGAAATGACCAAATTCAGGATTTTTAACATATTAGTCAATCCTAGCTGTAGTGTATGTGCCTGTAAGAGCCCCATATGTGCTGTAATGCCGGTAATGACCACTCGGGCTATATAAGCCTGTATATTGTGTTATATCCTTTAGTACCCCTCCAGACTTTGCTTAGTAAACACCTATGAACCAACTCCTGTCTTCAGTGTCTCTATCAACACACGGACACTACAGTGGCGACGAAGTGGAAACAGACTTACCTACAATTCGGCAGCACCTCAAGGACATCAATTCCTCTGGCGTCCAGAAGAATCAAGAAGTGAAAGAAGCTGTTGTTTCACCAGCTGGCCAAGCTGGTGGCAGGTACTGTGGTAATCCTTCCTGGGCGTCAGGCTGGGGCTCCAGCGGCTGGCTCTACAGCTGGGCCAAGCAGCGAAAGCGGAGGCAAGCAGTAACAGACGGGGAGGGAGCACTCGGGAGACGGCCGCGGCTGCAAGCAGGTCGGCGTTCAGACCTAGAGAGAGAGTCCGGCGGGAACGAGTCTCCAACTGTAAATAAATAAATAATTTTTTAAAAAAAAGAACGGAAACTGCGGGAAACAGCGTTGTCATCGGCAGCAGCGGCAGGGAAGCGCCATATCTTTTCTGCAGAAAAGCGCAGGAAGCGCCATATCTTTTCTAAGATGCCTAATTCTGACAATATTGATGCTTTTGAAAACGAGATAGAGGATTGGACCACATGTGGAAAGAGTGGAGGTATATTGCACCGCAAATGGAATAGAAGATGAGAAAAAAGCTTCAGTACTTCTGGATCTAATGGGCGCAAAGACATACAAGCTGTTACGAAACTTAATCACTCCAGCCGAACCGATGGACAAGAATTTTAAGGAGATTGTTGATACCCTACACTGCCAATTCGAGGCAGGACTGGCAGATTCTCTGCGAGACAAATTCGTCTGCGGTCTCCTAAGTGCAGGAACACAAAAAAGGCTATTTTCTGAGAAAGATTTAACACTGGACAAGGCTTTCAGTGCAAGAGGAGCTGCAGAGATACAGCAAAGGCCACAGGACTTCGGCACCCATGAAATGACACGGGGTTTCGAGAGATGTTATCGCTGCGGCAGATCCACCCATGACCAGAGGGACTGCTGGTTCAAGGACAAAGCATGCAGGCAATGCGGAAAGATGGGACACATTCCACGTGTGTGCCGATCTGGAAACACAAAATCCACTAACAGGAAAAGAATCAATAAGGAAAAGCACAGAAAGGTACAAATGATGACGGACAGTAGCTCCGAAGACCAGAAGAGCGATAGCGACTCCGGGAACAAGAGACTAAGCTCTCTCAAATTACATAATGTAATTGCCAAAGAAGATTACCAGACCATTTGGGTTACCCTCAATAGCAGGGTCCCCAGTTAAAATGGAGCTAGATACAGGATCAGCTCTGACCGTCATAAATCGACGGGATTACGAGCGGCTATTTCCGCATATACCTTTAAAAGACACATCCATCATCTTGAAAACATATACGGGGCAGAAAGTATACCCCAAAGGAAAAATAAGGGTGCCTATTGTATACAACGGCAAGGAAATACAGAAGTTGTATTTATACGTTCTACAAGATGGTGGTCCACCGCTGTTGGGACGTGAATGGATCAAGAAAATACGTTTAGACTGGCACTCCATTCAGGCACTGACGGTGACCAGTAAGGAAAAAAATGATGATGACGTCATACCTGAACGATTAAAAGACATCTTGGCCAACGCTAAGGAAGTGTTTCAAGAGAAACTAGGAACCTTGAAAGGCATCACCGCCTCAATAAAAGTGGAAGATGCAGCAATTCCCAAGTTTTTTAAGGCAAGACCGGTGCCATACGCAATTCGTCCAGCAGTCGAGGCAGAGCTGGAGAATTTGGAAAAGGCAGGCGTATTATCTAAAATAGATTGGAGCGAGTGGGCAACACCCATCGTCCCAGTCATGAAGAAAGCATTGAAGAATGATAAATCTGAAGAACAGAGAAAAATTCGCATCTGTGGAGACTTCAAGGTGACTGTAAACCCGGTCCTTCACACGGTACAGTATCCTCTTCCGAGGATAGAAGATATTTTCGCCTCACTATCCGGAGGGAAACGTTTCACCAAAATTGACTTGGCACAGGCATATCTACAGATGGAGGTTGAGGAGGCCTCTAAAAAAAATATCTCATGATAAATACACACACAGGTCTGTACCAGTACAATCGACTGGTTTTCGGAGTAGCATCCGCTCCAGCTATCTGGCAAAGAGCTATGGAGCAAGTCCTCCAAGGGATTCCGGGGACTCAATGCTACCTAGACGACATCCTTGTAACAGGAGAAAACGACAACGAGCACCTTGCCAATTTAGAGCAGGTGCTCACTAGGCTGAGAGAACGGGGCCTACGAGCAAATCGCCCCAAGTGCGAATTTTTCCGAAATCAGATATCATATTGTGACCACATAATAAATAAGGAAGGGTTGCATAAGTCACCTGAAAAAATTGAAGCGGTCATAAAAGCCCCAGCACCTGAAAATGTTTCACAACTAAGGTCGTTCCTGGGATTAATAAATTACTATCATAAATTTTTACCGAACTTATCAACTCTTCTACACCCTCTTAATAAACTGCTACAAACAGGAGTAATTTGGAAATGGAACGAAGACTGCAAACATGCCTTCCATAAATGCAAAGACTTAATCACATCCAAAGAAGGTTTGGCTCATTACAACCCATCACTGCCAATCAGACTGACGTGCGATGCATCCCCTTACGGCATAGGAGCAGTATTATCGCATAAATTCCCTGATGGCTCGGAACGGCCGATAGCTTTTGCGTCACGCTCATTGAACTCAGCTGAGCGTAACTATGCCCAAATCGACAGGGAAGCACTCGGCCTGGTATGGGGAGTGAAGAAATTCAACCATTACCTACACGGACAAAAATTTACTTTGTTGACTGACCATCAGCCCCTCATCTCCATATTCGACCCTAAAAAGGGTGTTCCCATTATGACAGCGCAAAGGCTACAGAGGTGGTCCCTTTTTCTAGGGGCACACCAGTACAACATAGAATACAAAGGATCAAAACAGCATGGGAATGCTGACGGTTTATCGCGCCTACCGTTGCCAACGGTAGAAGAGGCACCTACAGTAGACCCAATGGAGATGTTCCACTCTACCATAGTGGAATGTCTACCAGTAACAAATTCTGCCATTGAAAGGGAAACGAGAAATGACCCGACTCTTTCACGGGTCTACGATTTAACAGTGAATGAATGGCCAGCACATGGCGGACCACTGTTGCCAGCATTCTCGCAGAGAAGAGAACAGCTGTCAGTGTGCCGAGGAACCTTGATTTGTGGATCCAGAGTGGTGATTCCACCCAAACTCCAGGATAAAGTACTAAAGGAGCTTCACGAAGGGCATCTGGGTGGAGTGAAAATGAAGAACCTAGCCAGGGCGTTTGTATGGTGGCCAGGTATCGATGGAGACATCGAAGAAATGACCAAGAGCTGCCTAGGATGCCAGAAGGTCCAAAACGCTCCTCACAAGCCCCTCTACATCCATGGGAGTGGCCCTCATCTCCCTGGCAAAGGGTACACATCGACTTTGCTGGTCCATTTATGGACTCGATGTTCTTAATCGCGGTTGATGCACACTCCAAGTGGCCGGAGGTAATAAAGATGTCCTCCACCACCACGGAAAAAACCATCACAGTATTAAGGACCATATTTGCCAGGAATGGGTGCCGGAACAGATCTGTTCTGATAATGGACCGCAATTTGTGTCCGAAGAATTCAGGAAGTTCTTAAAAAAAAAAAAAAAATAGGGGTTAAGCACTACACGTCCACCCCATACCATCCCGCCACCAATGGATTGGCTGAAAGGTTTGTCCAGACCTTCAAGAAGGCCATGGGTAATGAAGACATAAAACTTCAGCACAAGGTGGATAACTTCTTGTTCGCATACAGGAATGCAACACATATGGTTACCAACCAAACTCCCGCCATGATGTTCTTCAATAGAAACCTAAGATGCCGGCTGGATTTGGTCAAGCCCAACATCAGAAGGGACGTGCAGAACCGGCAGTTTCAAGGCATGAATGAAAGGCCAACTGGAACCTTCCAGATAGGTCAACAAGTTTTGGCCCGGGACTACCGTACCGAGAAATGGCAGCCTGGAACTATCTGCACACGACTAGGACCACTGATGTATACAGTGGACATCGGGGAAAGCATAATAAGGCGCCATGCTGACCAAATCATAGAGTCATCCGAAAAGGGACAACCTACACCACAACTCTATACGCCGAACGATGAAGTAGAGATACCTATATCTACCTCCAATCCGGTGATACTGGAACCCGATGAACCCGACACTGGCATTCAAGCCGAATCAGCCTTGCCAAAAGAACCGACTACACCACGAGGCGTTATCCGGACCGAGTCAGGAAGCCTCCAGAGAGACTGACTTATAATTAATTAACTACAGCAATGTGTATATTATTTTTCTTATAACATCTAATTAATAATTACTTAAAATATGATGTACTGGTTAGCTAAAAGGGGAGGAATTGTAGTGTATGTGCCTTTAAGAGCCCCATGTGTGCTGTAATGCCGGTAATGGCCACTCGGGCTATATAAGCCTGTATATTGTGTTATATCCGTTAGTACCCCGCCAGACTTTGCGTAGTAAACACCTATGAACCAACTCCTGTCTTCAGTGTCTCTATCAACACACGGACACTACACTAGCATTACACACAGGACATCAATACCAATTATAATCTTCAGGTGAAGCTAGATCAGTGCATACAGACATCATTTAGTCTCAATTTTAAAGTCATACATTCTGTCCTTATTTTTATGTATTACTTTGATTCTGAAAAAAAATTATAGTTAAATAGAAAACTTGTAATTTGGGAATCAAAGAAGTACAGTTGGTTGGAGCATGGGAGTTTCTCCAGTACAGGCTAAGGAGCTGCAAATGCAAAATTGAGGTGTTACACCACCACCACTAGGAAGAGGGATTAATTACATCGTTACAAGTTTGCTTAGGTGGTTTCACTAAATTGATACAAAAGTGTGACAACAGGAAATAAGGTTTTATAGATAGGAAGTGCAGCAGACATAAGATTTTTAGTACAACAGTAGATCTCCTATGGTGTTGCACAGTAGATCTCCAGTGGGGTTGCGCACAATAAGTCAGCGAATATGGTGTCTTTCTTACCTGTCTTTGTGTTGCTGTTTCTCTCCTTCTGTTTTTCTCCCCTCCGGTTTTCTTTTTGCTTCTCTCGGTTTATTTTTCATTCCTTTCACTTGGGAGGTGGTAGGAGAAGGAGCCACCAACAGCTGTAGCCTGTGGGTGTTGCACAGAAAATGTGGCTATCAGCAGCTACCTTTGTTGTATCCGTGTGTTAATGGAGACACGGAATGCAGGAGTTGGTTTCACAGGTGTTTACTGAACAAAGTCTGGAGGTGAACTAACAGATACAAGACACTATACAGGCTTATATAGCCCGAGTGGCCATTACAGTACACAGGGGCTCTTAAAGGCACATACACCACAATTCCTCCCCTTTTAGACAACCAGTACATAACATTTTAAGTAATCATTAATTAACATGTTACAAGAACAATAATCTACACATTTGCTGCAGTTAATCAATTATAAGTCAGTCTCTCTGGAGGCTTCCTGACTCGGTCCGGATAACGCCTCGGTAGTGCAGTAGTTTTTGGTGGTGTAGTAGGTTCTTTTGGCAAGGTCGATTCGGCTTGAATGCCAGTGTTGGGTTCATCTGGTTCCAGTATCACCGGATCGGAGGTAGATACTATGGGTATCTCTGCTTCATCATTAGGCGTATAGAGTTGTGGTGTAGGTTGTCCCTTTTCGGATGACTCTATGATCTGGTCAGCATGGCGCCTTATTATGCTTTCTCCAATGTCCATGGTATACATCAGCGGTCCTAGTCGTGTGCAAATAGTTCCAGGCTGCCATTTCTCGGTACGGTAGTCCCGGGCCAAAACTTGTTGACCTATCTGGAAGGTTCTAGTTGGCCTTTCATTCATGCCTTGAAATTGCCGGTTCTCCACGTCCCTTCTGATGTTTGGCTTGATCAAATCCAGCCGGCATCTTAGGCTTCTATTGAAGAACATCATGGCGGGAGTTTGGTTTGTAACCACATGTGTTGCATTCCTGTATGCAAACAAGAAGTTATCTACCTTATGCTGTAGATTTATGTCTTCATTACCCATGGCCTTTATGGCCTTCTTGAAGGTCTGGACAAACCTTTCAGCCAATCCATTGGTGGCGGGATGGTATGGGGCGGACGTGTAGTGCTTAACCTCATTGTTTTTTAAGAACTTCCTGAATTCTTCGGACACAAATTGTGGTCCATTATCAGAACAGATCTGTTCAGGCAGCCCATTTTTGGCAAATATGGTCCTTAATACTGTGGTTTTTTCCGTGGTGGTGGAGGACATCTTTATTACCTCCAGCCACTTGGAGTGTGCATCAACCGCGATTAAGAACATCGAGTCCATAAATGGACCAGCAAAGTCGATGTGTACCCTTTGCCATGGAGATGAGGGCCACTCCCATGGATGTAGAGGGGCTTGTGGTGGGGCGTTTTGGACCTTCTGGCATCCTAGGCAGCTCTTGGCCATTTCTTCAATGTCTCCATCGATACCTGGCCACCACACAAACGCTCTGGCTAGGTTCTTCATTTTCACTCCACCCAGATGCCCCTCGTGAAGCTCCTTTAGCACTTTCTCCTGGAGTTTGGGTGGAATCACCACTCTGGATCCACACATCAAGGTTCCTCGGCACACGGACAGCTGTTCTCTTCTTTGCGAGAATGCTGGCAACAGTGGTTCGCCATGTGCTGGCCATCCCTTCACCGTTAAATCGTAAACTCGTGAAAGTCGGGTCATTTCTCGTTTCCTTTTCAATGGCAGAATTTGTTACTGGTAGACATTCCACTATGGTTGAGTGGAACATCTCCACTGGGTCCACTGTAGGTGCCTCTTCTACCGTTGGCAACGGTAGGCGCAATAAACCGTCAGCATTCCCATGCTGTTTTGATCCTTTGTATTCTATGTCATATTGGTGTGCCCCTAGGAAAAGGGACCACCTCTGTAGCCTTTGCGCTGTCATATTGGGAACACCCTTTTTAGGGTTGAATATGGAGACAAGGGGTTGATGGTCAGTCAACAGGGTAAATTTTTGTCCGTGTAGGTAATGGTTGAATTTCTTCACTCCCCATACCAGGCTGAGTGCTTCCCTGTCGATTTGGGCATAGTTACGCTCTGCTGAGTTCAATGAGCATGACGCAAAAGCTATCGGCCGCTCCGAGCCATCAGGGAATCTATGCGATAATACCGCTCCTACGCCATAAGGGGATGCATCGCACGCCAGTCTGATTGGCAGTGATGGGTTGTAATGAGCCAAAACTTCCTTGGATGTGATTAAGCCTTTGCATTTATGGAAGGCACGTTTACAGTCTTCGCTCCATTTCCAAATTACTCCCGTTTGTAGCAGTTCGTTAAGAGGGTGCAGAAGAGTTGACAAGTTCGGTAAAAATTTATGATAGTAATTTATCAATCCCAGGAACGACCTTAGTTGTGAGACATTTTCAGGTGCTGGGGCTTTTATGACCGCTTCAATTTTTTCAGGTGACTTATGCAACCCTTCCTTATTAATTATGTGGCCACAATATGATATTTGATTCTGGAAAAATTCGCACTTGGGGCGATTTGCTCGTAGGCCCTGTTCTTTCAGCCTAGTGAGCACCTGCTCCAAATTGGCACGGTGCTCGTTGTCGTTTTCTCCTGTTACAAGGATGTCATCTAGGTAGCATTGAGTCCCCGGAATCCCTTGGAGGACTTGCTCCATAGCTCTTTGCCAGATAGCTGGAGCTGATGCTACTCCGAAAACCAGTCGATTGTACTGGTACAGGCCTTTGTGTGTATTTATCGTGAGATACTTTTTAGAGGCCTCTTCAACCTCCATCTGTAGATATGCCTGTGCCAAGTCAATTTTGGTGAAACGTTTCCCTCCGGATAGTGAGGCGAAAATATCTTCTATCCTCGGAAGAGGATACTGTACCGTGTGAAGGACCGGGTTTACAGTCACCTTGAAGTCCCCACAGATGCGAATTTTTCTCTGTTCTTCAGATTTATCATTATTCAACGTTTTCTTCATGACCGGGACGATGGGTGTTGCCCACTCGCTCCAATCTATCTTGGATAAAACGCCTGCCTTTTCCAAATTCTCCAGCTCTGCCTCGACTGCTGGACGAATTGCGTATGGCACCGGTCTTGCCTTAAAAAACTTGGGAATTGCCGCATCTTCCACTTTTATTGAGGCGGTGACGCCTTTCATGGTTCCTAGTTCCTGTTGAAACACTTCCTTGACGTTGGCCAAGATGTCTTTTAATCGTTCAGGTATGACGTCATCATCATTTTTTTTCTTACTGGTCACCGTCAGTGCCTGAATGGAGTGCCAGTCTAAACGTATCTTCCTGATCCATTCACGTCCCAACAGCAGTGGACCACCATCTTGCAGAATGTATAAATACAACTTCTGTATTTCCTTGTCGTTGTATGCAACAGGCACCCTTATTTTCCCTTTGGGGTATACTTTCTGCCCCGTATATGTTTTTAAGATAATGGATGTGTCTTTCAAAGGTATATGCGGAAATAGCCGCTCGTAATCCCGTCGACTTATGACTGTCAGAGCCGATCCTGTATCTAGCTCCATTTTAACTGGGGACCCCGCTATCGTGAGGGTAACCCAAATGGTCTGGTAATCTTCTTTGGCAATTACATTATGTAATTTGAGAGAGCTTAGTCTCTTGTTTCCGGAGTCGCTATTGCTCTTCTGGTCTTCGGAGCTACTGTCCGTCATCATTTGTACCTTTCTGTACTTTTCCTTATTGATTTTTTTCCTGTCCGTGGATTTTTTGTTTCCAGATCGGCATACACGTGCAATGTGTCCAATCTTTCCGCATTGCCTGCATGCTTTGTCCTTGAACCAGCAGTCCCTCTGGTCATGGGTGGATCTGTCGCAGCGATAACATCTCTCTCAACCCTGTGTCATTTCATGGGTGCCGAAGTCCTGTGGCTTTTGCTGTATCTCTGCAGCTCCTCTTGCGGCTGCTTCGTATGATACAGCCACACTGAAAGCCTTGTCCAGTGTCAAATCTTTCTCAGAAAGTAGCCTTTTCTGTGTTCCTTCACTTCGAGACAAATTCGTCTGCCGTCTCCTAAGAGAATCTGCCAGTCCTGCCCCGAATTGGCAGTGCTTTGACAGCTTCCTTAATTTGGTGAGGTAATCAGCGTTACTTTCATTCTTGTGCTGATTCCTCCTGAAGAATTTGAATCGTTCCGCTATCAGCAGCGGTGTTGGGTTTAAGTGCTCCTGTAGGGTATCAACAATCTCCTTAAAATTCTTGTCCTTCGGTTTGGCTGGAGTGATTAAGTTTCATAACAGCCCGTATGTCCTTGCGCCCATTAGATTTAGAAGTACTGATGCCTTTTTATCATCCTCTATTACATTTGCTGTGCAATATACCTCCACTCTTTCCACATATGTCGTCCAATCCTCTATATCGCTATCGAAAGCAGTAATATTGCCAGTCTTAGGCATCCTGGAAAAAAAATCGCGCCTCCCGCGCTTTCCTTTCTTCCCCGCAGAAAAAAAATGGCGCCTCCCGCCGCTGCCGCTTCTGACAACGCTGTTCTCCGCGGTTTTTATTTACATAGGTATTTTTAATAGGTGGAGACTCGTTCCCGCTGGACTCTCTCTGGAACTTTTCCCTCCCTCTGATTGGTCCGAACGCCGACCTGCTTTGCATCGCCGGCCGTCTCCCGAGTGCTCCACCCTCTGTCTCCGTTTGCCTCCGGCTGCCTCCGCCTTCGCTGCTCGGCCCCGCTGCAGAGCCAGCCGATGGAGCCCCAGCCCGCCGCCCAGGAAGGATTATTGCAGTACCTGCCACCAGCTCGGCTAGCTGGTGAAACCACAGTTTTTTTTCTTTCTTGTTTTTCTTCGACTTTCGTCTGAGGAATCGATCTCCTTGAGGTGCTGCCGAATTGCAGGTAAGTCCGTTTCCAATTTGTCGCCACTGTTGTATCCGTGTGTTAATGGAGACACGGAATGCAGGAGTTGGTTTCACAGGTGTTTACTGAACAAAGCCTGGAGGTGAACTAACAGATACAAGACACTATACAGGCTTATATAGCCCGAGTGGCCATTACCAGCATTACAGTACACGGGCTCTTAAAGGCACATACACCACAACCTTCCCATCCTCGCTCCCATCATTTGTCTTTGCTCATCCACTTTGCCTTCCCATCATCCCATCCCCTTCCACATCCTAATTCCCATTACTGATCCTATCTCTTACCCTTTTGAACAATCTATTCAAACCCTTTATCCGCCCTTCCCCCCCTTGCTTCACTTTCGCTCATCTCCCATAATCATGCAATAACCTGTCACTCCCATTCATTTCCCACAAGGTCAGGTGGCGAGAGACTAGAGACCACCCACCCTCAACCTGTTTCCTGCCACTCCTTGTCTCTTATCTGATTTCTTAAAGGAGGCTTTGTTTACTTTCAAAATACAACTTAAAAAAAACTTAATTAGAAAGACTGTCTCTATTATCACAGAATCACAGAAACCCCACAGTGCAGATAGAGGCCATTTCGGCCCATCGAGCCTGCACCGACACACATCCCACCCGATCCCCGTAACCCCTACACCAACACATATCCCACCCTATCCCCGTAACCCCACGTATTTAATCCCCCCCTAACACTAAGGGTCAATTTATTATAGCCAATCAACCTAACCTGCACATCTTTGGACTGTGGGAGGAAACCCACGCAAACACAGGGAGAATGTGCAAACTCCACACAGACAGTCACCCGAAGCCGGATTCGAACCCGGGTCCCTGGCGCTGTGAGGCAACAGTGCTAACCACTATGCCACCGTGCTGCCCTCTTGTTCTTTGCGTCACAGGTATTAGCAATTACAACATTCACATTTTCTATCTGTTAACATAAAACGTGTAATAATTACTTTCAAACTTCAACTGGTATTTTTAAATTTAGCTAACATTAACCAGACTCTCTAAGCTTAATATGCTTTTTAAAGTTTATAGATAGCAAAATGAAATATACATCAAGTGTGCAATGTGGTCACTATAATTTTTCTCACTGTCACACAAGCACACAGCCTAGCCTTTCTGTTTTTAAAAACACCCAAGTAAATTTTACCAGAATAAAGCTTTTAAAATTTGTCCTCCTAGCTTTTCTTCAAATAATTTTGAAAAGAAACTGCTAAAAGACTAAGAGAAATATTCAGCAATATAGTTTACTGAACTGTACAGAGGCATCCTGGGAAATTGGATACACGATATATGGTCAAACTGTACAATTCAAGTTCAGCTCAACTGTGTCGTAGCTCGGGAGAAAAACCAGCCCAAGCCCAGGCTTTTGGAAGAGGGTGAGGCCTTCAATTAAAAACATTCATGAAGGCATTGAACCACATAATAGACAATTCTGTAATCTATTTAATTATGATGTTGTGAAATTTGTAATTTTTAAAATTTTATTTAAATCTTTATTTTGGACATTAGAACTGTCAGTTACTCAAAAAATTCAGGTGTAAATCTTTTCAGAAAGCATTTTGGATGATTTGTGGATAAAAGATAATAGTGCTACCTGGTGGTCAGATTGTGCAATTACAGGTTGATGAGTTCATGTGCAGTGTTTCCATTATCAAAATGGACATTGGAATTTATAATGGAAAATTGGCAAAAATGTGACCACAGGAAATAAAGTTTGGTAGTTGGAAGTGAGTCCAGATGTAAGATTTTTAATAAGATACCAATTAACCTCCTGTGATGCTCACAGAGCGTTGAGGGTGGGGAATAATTGGACCACGACGTGCAGATGTAATTCATTCCCCATTTTAAAGTCACATTTTATCCTTTTATTATTGTACAGTCGAGTCTGCCTAAATTTATACTCTGTCGGACAGGACAAAATTATATATACTATAACAATAGGGGAACTTTCCTTTATAAGCACTTGCAAATACTTCCAGATGCTCAGGTATGTCCTGTCCACAGAAAGCAGGACATATCCAATCCGGCCAATTACCGCACCATCCGTCTACTCCCAATCATCAGCAACGTGATGGAAGGTGTCATCGACAGTGCTATCAAGCGACACTTACTCACCAATAACCTGCACACTTATGGGCAGTTTGGGTTCCGCCAGGACCACTTGGCTCCAGACCTCATTACAACCTTGGACCAAACATGGATAGAAGAGCTGAATTCCAGAGGTGAGGTGAGAGTGACTGCCCTTGACATCAAGGCAGCATTTGACCAAGTGTGACATCAAGGAGCCCTAGTAAAACTGAAGTCAATGAGAATCGGGGGGAAAATTCTCCACTGGCTGGAGTCATACCTTGCACAAAGGAAAATAGTTGTGGTTGGAGGTCAATCATCACAGGCTCAGGACATCGCTGCAGGAGTTTCTCAGGGCAGTGTCCTAGGCCCAACCATCTTCAGCTGCTTCATCAATGACCTTCCCTCCATTATAAGGCCAGAAGTGAGGATGTTCGCTGATGACTGCACAGCATTCAGTGCCATTCACAACTCTTCAGATAATGAAGGTGGCCCTGGACGACATTCAGGTTTAGGCTGATAAATGGCAGGTAACATTCATGCCACACAAGTGCTCAGCAATGACTATCTCCAACAAGCGAGCATCTAACCACCGCCCCTTGACATTCAACGGCATTACCATAGCCGAATCCCCCACCATCAAAATCCTTTGGGGGGTCACCATTGACCAGAAACTTAACTAGTCCAACCACATAAATACTGTGGCAACAAGAGCAGGTCAGAGGCTGGGTATTCTGTGGTGAGTGTCTCACCTCCTGACTCCCCAAAGCCTTTCCAGCATCTACAAGGCACAAGTCAGGAGTGTGATGGAATACTCTCCACTTGCCTGGCTGAGTGCAGCTCCAACAACACTCGAGAAGCTCGACATCATCCAGGACAAAGCAGCCCGTTTGATTGGCACCCCATCCACCACCTTAAATATTCACTCCCTCCACCATCGGCGCACCTTGGCTGCAGTGTGTACTATCTACAAGATGCACTGCAGCAACTCGCCAAGGCTTCTTCGGCAGCACCTCCCAAACCCGCAACCTCTACCACCTAGAAGGACAAGGGCAGCAGGCGCATGGGAACACCAGCACCTCCAAGTTCCCCTCCCAGTCACACACCATCCTGACTTGGAAGTATATCGCCACTCCTTCGTCGTCGCTGGGTCAAAATCCTGGAGCTCCCTCCCTAACAGCACTGTGGGAGTGTCTTCACCACACGGACTGCAGCAGTTCAAGAAGGCAGCTCACCACCACCTTCCCGGGCAACTAGGGATGGGCAATAAATGCTGGCCTTGCCAGCGGTGCCCACATCCCATGACCGAATAAAAACATTTTAAAATTCTGGCTCAGATCGGCTCAAAGCTTTGATGGAGGTTTAGATGAGGAAAGAGTCAGACTGAGGAACATCAGCAGGGATTAGACCGGTTTGCTGAAGTCGCTCCTAAATGCTCTGCTGCTTAGAATTGGTTTCAATTTCTTCAAACTCCACTAAATTCTCTTTGTTACTGATCACCGATTTAATTTAATATAATGAATTAAGGGTATCACATAACATCAGAGTATTTGTTTAAATGTGATTTGATTTTATCACATAGTGTACTAGTATCAGTACAGTAAATAAAGCCTAGTGACAATACATAATTACGAGTTCTGAGATATATCACATTGCATTTGCACAGTTGGACTCCTATTAAGATGTCTTTGTAGCTTTGACCTATGACGAGGTGACTTTATTTTCTCAGCACAGTTTGTGAACTTCCACATTATTTATTTCAGTGACAGCGCGCCAGAAAATCTCATTAACCATGCAATTTCATCTTTATTTTGCTTTTTATTAGTTTCCAATACCTGTGCAAAGGCAGTGTACTATCTACAATTACCATACATGTTTTTATTTTGTTCTGTATCTAACAATATAAACAAAATGTTGAAATGTCTATCATTTTTATTCCAATTGGAAATATGTGGTCCATCTCACTTACCAAGAAACAAATCTACTAATCTCTCTGGTTTCTTTTATGGTTCCTCCACTCCTGGTAGTACTTCAAACTTATGTGTGAATGCATTCTGCAATATTTGCTGGCCAACCATTGGGTGGTATTTCACCTGTGTACTCCTGCCTTAATTTCAAATGATATATGATGAGAGACGTGGATAATGTGATTTTAAACATACTATTTAACTTGAACTGTAGGTAGAGAACTATAGGATACAAATTTAACAAGACTTGAGGATAGAAAAGTTTCTTCCTCTCCATGGTGGAACATATACAATTCCAGCCTGTTACTTATATATAATATATAACAAAAGTATAAAGGTAGAAATTGAATTTTACTAGATTATATTTGAGGCAGAAAAAAGTTGTCGAGACCTTTCCCTCAAAGTTAAATAAGTGGAGTACAGTCCATGATAAAGTAATTTGTACGTGGCCCATTGGAGGAGTGCATTTTGGAAATGGCCTTTTCTGGTTCCATGTTTTATTTCCCCATAACCCCCACCTTATTTAGCAACCTCTATGGATTAAATGACGATGCCAGTAGTAAATTTAGATTCTCAATTGAACATTAAAAATTTAGATGCTCTGAGACCCTGATGTTGGGATGATGCTGCCCAAGAAGCAATTTGTTTTGCTAGGAAAATTATATTGAAGATGAGAGAGTGCAGTATGCTTTTTTAAAATAGAAAGTGGATCTTTTCTATTGCTGTGTATAGCATTCCAGACATAGTAATAAAACCACAAAAACATGACCTCCTACTTACTGAAGGTTGAGCTTCTTTACCAGTACAGGTAGACTATCCTTTATCCGAACTTCCGCAAACCGAAACCCTCTAAAAACCGAAAGTTTTTTTGTTCAGCGTAAGTCGTGCGCACGACGCCGACCCCCCCCCCCCCCCGCCGACGCCGACCACCGCCGACCCCCACCCCCGACAAATTTCCCAGTCTTATAAAATACCTTCTGAAATCCGAAATTTTCCGAAAACCGAAACACGGCTGGTCCCGAGGTTTTCGGATAAAGGATAGTCTACCTGTATTAAGACCTTCTGCAATTAGCATAAAAACTAAATGTAACAAAAGAGTTGCTATAAATTCTATTATTGAAGTTCATTGTACTCATGGAAAAGCTGCGCTTTTTGAGTGCTGTCACCAATGGCATAATGTAACCCAGTCTCTTAACATTGGACTGAAACATAAATTGTTTTGGGCTGACCGCACAGCTCCCTGAAAACTGGATTTGCTGTTCAGCCACTAAGCCAATAACTTGCAATAAAAACAGAAAATGCTGGAAATACTCAGCAGGTCAGGCAGCATCTGTGGAGAGAGAAACCGAGTTAATGGCCCAGAAATTCGGGTCTCCACGGGTGAGTACGCATGGGGTACTCGCCCGTAAGCCCAATGGAAGTGCCGGTTTCCTGCATGCACTGCGCATGCGTGGGAAACCGGCACTTCCGTTCCCCTGAAAGAAGGTGTCTGGAGTTCGAACGCGTGCGCAGGAGAGGCAGCGCGTGCGCATCGAACTTACGTTTTTTTTGCCGATTTTCCCAGGAGGGTAAGTCCAGAAGTTACAAATATAAAAAGCAGGTGTAAGGCCTGCTTTTTACAAGGTGAGTGGTGAATTAATTAAAATTAAAACATTTTTTCCACAGGTTTATTATTTTTAAATACTTTAAAGAAAGGTAAGTTTATTTTTTAGCCCCGTTAGAAAATAAAATTATTTTTTTCAAAAATTTAAATTATTGTTTAAAATAGTTATTTCATGTAATTTATAGTTTATTTAAAAAATGTGACTTTTTAAAAAATTTATTTGAAGATTTAGTGATGTTTTGGGGCTGGGGGCTTGTAGTATTTATAAGTTTGACAGCCCTTCCTGTCAAACTTATGAATGAAGCATTCCCTGCTCCGATTGGCTCCCCATGGCCCACATGATCCCAGGGGATGCATCAAACTAAATGCGCCCCTGGGATACGCAAGCACTGCGCGCCGGCAGTTGGAGCAGGCCCAGGATCGGAATCCCACACAGACCCACAGCACAACGGCCGGTGTGAAAGGTAAGTGCAGGTCGGGGGCTTGCACCCGCGGGAAGCCCTCGACCTGAATTTCTGGGCCAATGTTTCAGGTCGATGACCTTTCGACAGAACTAGTAAAAGTTAGAGAAGTATCAGATTTTACGCAAGTGCAGGGGCAGGGTAAGGAGGGGAGGAAAGAATAAAAGGGAAGGTCTGTGATAGGTCAGAGTGGGAGTGGAGCGGAGAATTAAAGTGACAGGCGACTGGAAGCTCGGGGTCACGCTTCCTGACTGGAGGTGTTCTGCAAAGCATTTGGTCTCCCCAGTGTAGAGGAGACTGCATCGTGAGCAGCGAATACAGTATACTAAATTGCTGTTTCAGCTGGAAGGAGCCCTGTTTGGGGCCCTGGACAGTGGGAAGTGAGGAGGTAAAAGAGCAGGTTGCATCTCCTACGCTTGCACGGGAAGGGGAGGGGGTGATTGAGGAGTGGACCAGGGTGTCATGGAGGGAGTGGGAATGCTGAAAGGAGAGGGGAGAGGAAGATATGTTTCGTGGTGGTATCACACTGAAGGTGGCAGAAATGGCGGAGGATGATCCGTTGAATGTGGAGATTTGTGGGGTGAAAGGTGAAGACAAGAGGAACCTTATCATAGTTTTGGGAGGAGGGGAATGGGTGAGAGCAGAAGTGCAGGAAATAGAACAGACATGCTGGGGGCCATGTCAACCACGGTAGAGGGGAATCTTCGGTTGAGGAAAAAGGAAGACATTTTTGGAAGCACTAGTATGGAAAGTGGCATCGTCAGAACAGATGCAAAGGTGACGGAGAAACTGGGAGAATGGAATAGAGTCCTTACAGGAAGTTGGGTGGGAGGAAGTGTAGCCCAGGTAGCTGTGGGAGTCTGGGTTTATGGTGGATGTTTCTTGCTAGCCTATCCCCAGAAATGGAGACAGAGAAGTCAAGGAATGGCAGGGAAGAGTCGGAGATGGACCGTGTGAAGGTGAGGGAAGGGTGGAAATTGGAAGCAAAGTGAATGAAATTTTCTAGTTCCGGGCGAGAGCAGGAAACCGCACCAATAAAGACATCAGTGTACTGGAAAAAGAGGAGAAGGAGGGGACCTGAGTAGGAGTGGAACAAAGAATGTTCCACATATCCCACAAAAAGGCAGGCATAGCTAGGACCCATGTGGGTTCCCATAGCAACACCTTTAATTTGGAGGAAGTGAGTGGAGTCAAAGGGGAAGTTGTTCAATGTGAGAATGAGTTGAGCCAGGCGGAGGAGGAGGGTGGTGGTGGATGGGAATTGGTTGGGCCTCTGTTGAAGGAAGATGTGGCGCGCCCTCAGGCCATCCTGGTGGGGGATGGAGGTGTAGAGGGATTGGATGTCCATAGTGAAAAGGAGACGGATAGGGCCAGGAAACTGTTAGTGGCGGAGGGTGTCGGAAGAGTCGCGGATGTAGGTGAGAAGAGACTGGACAAGGGGGAAAAAAAAATAGAATCGAGATAGGAAGAAATCAGTTCCGTGGGGCAAGAACAGGCTGAAACGATGGGTCTACCAGGGCAATCCTGTTTCTGAATCTTGGGAAGGAGGTAGAAGCGGGCTGTGCGTGGTTGGGGAACTATGAGGTTGGCGGCCATGGAGGGAAGATCTCCAGAGGAGATGAGGTCAATAACTTGATTCTACTTCTTACAGGGTTTCCTTCAAGGCTTTGTAGAAACAGAATCATCAAGATTAATACAGCAGATGTTTCGAGGTTTTATTATTCCTGTGTATGTTCATCTATACATAGCTTGTTTAGTATATTTTCTTAATATTTAAAGTCTGTTTTATCTCTGGATTCTCAGTTATCAATTTGTGCTAGCTTACCAAGTGTTAATCCCTTCACCAGCTTAATGTGAAGCATTGCTGAAAAGCTGTTGACATGATGCTGCTCTTCTGGGTTCTTAGAATTTACGAATAAAGTTGAGTTAATTAGTACGCTTGCAGCACCTGTACAACTTTTTAAAACGCTTGTAGCATCTGTGAACATTTTTTCTTTCGCTCTGATAAGGTAACATTGTTAATATAACCTTAAAGGTTAATGTATTCTGGGGATGTGATTCACTCATTCCAGCTGTCGTATTTGAGTTGATGAGGCCCTGATGGTTTGTATTTTTAAATTTTTTGTAAAGAGATTGAATGTTTAATTAAATTATCTGTTTGTGTCTTGCTGTTGCAAACAGTTCATCAAAATTACTTCATACCATGAAGAAATTGATGTGCAGCACGTTTTTCCACAGTAATTGTAAAAAAAACATCCAACTTATATTCTGTGGCAAATAGTGTACAGTAGATGCTACTTGTTGCTATTCTAATTGAGTGCTGAGGTAAACATGACAAATTATACTGGAACAACATAGGCCTTTAAGATCTTGGACCATTTAAAAAAAGAAAATTACAATATAATCTTGAAACGTGTACTTTTTGTTAGCCCTTTTTGTTGCCTTCCTCGTCAGAGAAGTCTTGTACAGGTTTTCTCAGAAATGTTGATGGCATGTAGGGAAAGCCAGGGAAAGTTAATCAAATTATTTTCCATTCTCTACTCCATTAGAAATGGATGAGGGGAAATTAATTTGGTAAAACACATTTCTCAGTTTAGCAGCAATTTATTGCTTTAACAGAAATATTTTTGTTGTACTTCACAACCTGCTGAAGGGTTTATTTTTTCAACTTTGTTACTTTTTGCCTTGCCTAATAATGAGGTCCATATGAATACGTGGCTACACAACTTGTTTGGAATTTTACTGCAGGAGAATCGTAGACGCTAACCTACATCTCATCATACCAAAGAGTGTTGTGTTAGTCGGCCACCTAGTGAAACTGGTATGACCCTGCCATGATCTATGGTGTGGTTGTAGCTTAGTTATGCAGACTGTATATCCTTTTGTTGTACCGTGTATGAGAGTTCTGCCTAGTGTTGTGACTAATGCATTTCAGTAGTACATATATTGCACTTTACTGTGCTTCTTCTATTGGATTTTCAGTGCATTATTTTAAAGCAGGTGTTAATATTTTTATTTTAAAGGGATTAATGCTTGTGTTAAAATAGGGAGATGAGTACATTTGTATGTAAACAGTCAACTGGGAAATCTCATCATTCAGTGCACTATGTCATGATATAAATTGAAGCCACTGGATAGAGGTCATTCCTCTCGTTTGAGTACAATGCGTGCATGCCAGGTTATACTGGACTTACTGCTAAAACTTTAAAGTAGAACTGTTCTTACACAGCCTTGTGCACCGTGGCACTTGTATTGAAGGAAGAGAGTGTCTAGTGCATGTAGCCAGTATTACCGGGCTGCTGCACCATTAGTTAACATTCCTCACTTGTGCAGGCAGATTAGCAAGGGTATTGGTGCGTTTCCCAGGCCAGTGCAGAAGTCTGATGCCATAATGCTTCATGATGTGCTTCATGGGGCAACTTCAGGGAAGTCTGGAACCCATTGTTTACTGAGGCAATCCTTGATTAAGTACTGCCAGCACAGTTTTATACAAAGCAATCACATTTGTTTCAACTTGCTATTAAAAATAATGCTGAAACAGGATTCAGCTGAGTCTTGTATTGGATATTCATGAATAGACCCTAAGTGTATGAATATATGACGTGCATTGTTTAAAAGATCTGATATCATTCATTCCTGCCCTTGCACTTATGTTTCATATTACCTGTAATGCATTGCTCCAAATACTAGAAAGGTTACACTTGTATTTATTTTGAACTTTATTTCCAGAAGCGATTGTCAGTACCTAATTATGCTTCTGAGTCAATTTATCAAAAGCCTGATGTATCCCCCCCATTAATGTCTTTTAGTGAAACAAACAGGACATGATTGGGCAATAATTTTCTGAACAGTTTGCTGAATAGTTGTATGGCTCCTTCAAAGAGTAAGTTTCAACATCAGTGCTTAATTTTAAATATAGAAGTTACAATTTTCTGTTTTTTTAAAAAAAAGTTAGTGCTGATGATCTCATTGGTTGAATTTGAGTTAATATTGGTAGAGGTGGTCATTAACCCAAGATAATTACATGTTATAATTTAGACGGCAAAACTCCTCAGCAAGATCAAAGTTTAGCATTGGTCATTTTCATAATTTTTACCAGCATATTTTTTAAAAATTGTTTAATTGGTACTAAGGTGGCTAAATTATATGCATAGAAAATCATTGTGCTGAATTTTATACAAGATTTGATAAATGTAGGTTTGTGAAATATAGTTTTAAGTGCAGTAGACTTAATAAATGCTCTTATTTAAAGATGTTTTCTTTCACAGGTAATTTGCTCAACAATGAGAATTCTCTTTGAAGAGAGGAAATGATTTTACCGGAAGACCTACAACACGCATTGAAATATACAAAGATTTTATGAGTGGTGTTCCCAACAGTAGCTGTTGGGTGTAAAAATCATTAGTACCATTGGGTAATTGAAAAAGGCCTTTTCTACTAGATTTCCTTTTGACCAGGTTCATCATGACTACATCAGCTATTAGACGGCAGATGAAAAACATTGTAAACAACTATTCTGAAGCTGAAATTAAAGTACGTGAGGCAACCTCCAATGATCCTTGGGGACCTTCTAGTTCCTTAATGACTGAAATTGCAGACCTAACCTATAATGTGGTGGCATTCTCAGAAATAATGAGTATGATATGGAAACGTCTCAATGATCATGGCAAGAATTGGCGACATGTTTACAAGGCTCTGACACTGTTAGACTATATGATAAAAACTGGATCTGAAAGAGTTGCACAACAGTGCAAGGAAAACATATTTGCCATTCAAACTCTGAAAGACTTCCAGTATATTGATCGTGATGGTAAAGATCAAGGCATAAATGTACGAGAGAAGTCAAAGCAGCTTGTCACTTTGTTGAAGGATGATGAACGGCTCAAGTCAGAGAGAACTCAGGCTCTTAAGACAAAAGAACGTATGGCTCAAGTAGCCACAGGAGTAGGAAGCAATAATCAAATTACTTTTGGTCGTGGGTCTAGCCAACCTAACCTGTCCACAAGCTATTCAGAACATGAGTATGGAAAATCGGGAGGATCGCCTGCTTCGTACCATGGTTGTAAGTAAACTTTTTTAATTCTATGCATTTTGCTGTTACTCGATGGTTATTGCATCCTTGTAAGTTTGAGTACAGTTGTGATACTATAAACAGTGTATGAAATGATGCACTTTTACACTATTTTAGGACTACTATTTTATGGTGATTGAATAATTGAAATTGTGTATTTCTTTTACAAAGTATTATGGCACGGTTGACAGTAATTTGGGGTACATTTTCATGAAAATCAATCGGTAGATTTGATTATTTTGTTTGTTTAGCTGTAATGAATAATTAATTTTATGACTTATCTCACTTTAAAGTCCAAGTTCCAGAGGAAAATGATATGGAAGATGCTCCAGATTATGGGTAGGTAGAGGTTTAAAGTAGCAGTATGAGGGGAGTGATGTCGTTTCAGTAGAATTGGGAAGGTGATCGGGGTATGGATCCAGTGGGAAAATGATGGTGGGGTATGGGAGGAGCGCAGTGTTATTGGGGGGGGGGTCTTTGGATTTTGGAGTAGTTGGATGAGACACAAACAAGCCTGGTAGGTAGTAACTGTGACACGCAAAAATTTAATACAGATTACTAGTGGATCTCCCATGGCATTGTTTATTGGAAGATAGAAGATAATGATGTTTCATAAGTGGTTTTGTAATGGCTTTGATCTTTTTAATTGTGGGGATATGCTGTTTGGGGGAGATTTTATTGGGTTTATAAAGATTCAAGATGTGTGGGAGCAGTTTGAGGAACTAGGGGAGAATAGTGTTCCATGAAGTGGTTGCAAGTAATTGAAAAGTTAGAGGATACTGCTGGTAGTGAGTACAGGAAACTTTGCGATATCCGGCACCGACGGGACCAAGCTGCTGCCGATCTATCAAAACTTCCGGATAGACCAGCGCTAATGTTGAAGGATACGGAGGTTTTCATCTCCGTATCTGACAACAAACACTCGTGCTTAGCAACAGCTTGTAAACACTCGGCCCGTACCTTGGAAGCGTCTCTGAAGCTGTTGCTAAGCTACAGAGATGCTTTCCAGTGCCTGACTGTTTATAAAAAAAAAAATTTAAATGCTAGGAGAAGAAAAAAAACCTAACCAAAACGGCTGCTGATTTCTGCCGTTAGATCGAGGTTTCCGGACATACAACCTCCGGATAAACCAAAGTTTCCTGTAGTTGGAATGATTAGAATAGTGACAAGTAAGGTGAGTTGTGTGGAGCAGTGAGAATTTGGGTTGGGGGAAGTGACAGTTTGAGGCAGTACTTATATTTGGGTGGGATAATGCGTATTAGGGGTGGATAATGGGTGGTATGTCTGTGTTTAATTGTCTACTTCTTGATTGGGACAGGGAGGGAGTAAATAGGGGGAAAAAAGGAATGGTGTGTACAGCTCGCCTTCCTTGAGCAGTATGTTCATATGCCTACAAGGGAGAGGCATTGACAGATCTAGTTATGAGTAATGAAATAGATCAGGTAGATGAGTTAAATGTAGGTGAGCACTTCAGGAAGTAGTGACTATAATATAAGGATTAAGGTCCAGATAGATCGGGAAAAGTTAGAACCAAAGCAAAGGCACCAGATTGGAATAGGGCAGATTTTAGAAAGATGAGTGATCTAGCTCAAGTGAGGTGGAAATAGAAATGAGCACAACCGCTGTGCATCAGCAGTCGAATATTTTTTTAAAAGAAGATTGAAAAATTTGCAGACTAAATGTATACCATTTTTTTTAAAAAGCTTTTAAGCTTTAGAATATTGATAAATAAAAAGGTTGGGAACCAACTAAAATTGAAGAGGGGGGTATGTGGGACCTATAAATATGATGAAAATGAGAGAATATGGGAAAATAAAGAAATGATAAGGAAAGCAAGGAGGCAGTATAAAGAGAGAACCTCAAAAAAGAACAATATATCAGTAAAAATAGAATTGATAAATGTGAGGGTGGATCCTTGAAAGGAGGGGAATAGCGAGTTTGTCTTGGGGGGGTGGGTGGAGGGGCAAGTGGAAATTTGCAGGGATGCATAACATTCTCTGTTTAGAAAAGAGAAGGATATTTGGGAGCAGGTAAATCCTGAATTGGTTAAAAGTGAGATGAGAGATATTTTAATAAATAAATAAAAGTTAAGTTAACCTAAGGAGGACAAAGTGCTGTGACCTGATGGAGTACACCCAAAGATTCTGTGGGAAATGGGGAAGAAAAAGCAGAAGCCCTAGAAAATTATATTGGATTTCTGTTGAGAGCAGATGTGTGGTGGAGAACTGAGAGTGACCATATAATACCCTTTTTCAAAAAGGGAGACCGAGCTAACCTGGGTAATTACAGGCCAGTTAGTTTAACATCTGTGGTAGGGCACATTTTGGAATCTTTAATTAAAGACAAAATTACTAAATATCTATATAAAGAGAAAATAATTAGAAGTAGCCAACCTGGACTTCAGAAAGGAAGATATGCTTGACAAGCCTGATGGAGTTCTTTTGAGGAGGTCCATTTTAAACAGTTAAAATATAAAATGTTCTCCTAATGCTGAAAATCACAAAACCTGCCTCTTTCTATAGCATGCTTTTTCTTGAGAATTAATGAGGGTGAAAATGGTAGGTAGTGCCAGTGAAGTTTAATGGAAAGAAGATGCCTTTGGAAATAAGGATGTGTCATTAAAAAATACAACAGGCAGTTGTTATAAATGCACATTACATGGAACAAGAAGCTAAAGTAAACTGGCAGTGCACAGGAAATTGTAGTTACATATTCAGACAAGTGAGGATAGTCAAGTTGGGAAAGCAAAAAGATTTGTTGGCGAGCAATTGTTCCAGCAACTGCAGTACAAAAAGCTGAAAAGTGTTGCTTGTAGAAAAAATTAATTGGCTTAACCCTGTCTCGACTGAGCTGTCTAACACCACTGTACACTCTGCTCTGTAAGCTTACTGAGAGAATCGATCTAAGTGATGCTGTATATTTTTCAAAGGTCATTCCCATGTGCTTTTATTGGAGACAAATTAAATGATAATTGTTATCTTGTTGGTTTATTGAGAGTCATCCAGTTGAGAGATTTATTTTTCTGTTAACTGTTGTGAAGAAAAAAATCATACAGCATTGCTGAATCTTTGGTTTCCAAATTTGAGAGTTGAAAAATCTGTCTGAAATTTCCATAATTTTCACCTGACGCCACTGTGATGCCAGGTGATGAAAGCGATGTTCAAGCTTGTCTTTGAAAGAGTATTGAAGTGAATTGCTGTTTACCTGGTGCTGATTACACGTGGACCCTATGTCTGTGGTTCTTGTGGCTGAGTTAAATCCAGAAATCAAGCAAACTATAGCAAGTCTTAATTCACTGTTTGGCCAATTTGAAAAATGGGTTTTGTTAGAGGTCTGGACGATGAAGACATCAAAGATGAATAGAGATTTGCAGGAGCTAGCTGCTTGACATTTGGGATCAATCTAGCGCTCCTAATCAGCACAAAATGTTAAACTCCACTCGATCTGGATATTTCGCATGACACACACCCTAACTTTTCAAAGTTCTGTTTATCATTCCTGTTGGAAAAGTTACCGTTGAGTGGATTTCAGCACGCAGGAGTAAGTTATCATTTGGCTGATGCCATGTTGATCACTTGCTGTATTGTAGTATGATACAGGACAGAAGGAGGCCATTTAGCCCATCGTGCCTGTGCCGGCTCTTTGGTAGAGCTATCCAATTATTCCCACTCTTTCTCCATAGCCCTGTAAATTTTTTAACTTCAAGTATTTATCCGGTTTCCTTTTGAAAGTTACTATTGAATCTGTTTCCATCGCTCTTTCAGGCAGTGAATCCCAACTCGTTGCGTAAACAAAAATTTTTTCCTCCTGTCGCCTCTGGTTTTTTGTCAATCACCTTAAATCTGTGTCCTCTGGTTACCATCCCTTCTGCCACTGGAAGCAGTTTCTCCTTAGTTACTCTATCAAAACCATTCATGATTTTGAACACCTCTATCAGATCTCCTCTTACCCTTCTCTGCTCGAAGGAAAACAACCCCAGCTTCTCCAGTCTCTACATAACTGAAGTCCCTCATCCGTGGTACCATTCTAGCAAATCTCCTCTCTAAGGCCTAAAGTATGTTGCCCAGAATTGAACGCCGTATTCCAGCTGATGCCTAACCAGTGTTTGTTTTATAAAGGTTTAGCGTAACTTTTTCTTGCTTTTGTACTCTATGCCTCTGTTAAAAGCCAAGGTTCCCATATGCTTTTTTAACATCATTATCAACTTGCTCTGTCACCTTCAAAGATTTGTGAATATGCACCCCCAGGTCTCTCTGTTCCTGCACTCCGTTTAAAATTGTACCATTTAGTTCATATTGCGCCTCCCCATTCTTCCTACCAAAATTTATCACTTCGCACTTCTGTGTTACATTTCAGTTGTCATGTGTCTGCCAATTTCACCAGTATGTATGTCCTCCTGAAGTCTGTTACTTTCCTCCACATTGTTTACTACATGTGTATTATATCAGCTAACTGTTGCTATTCTGAACAGAATGCTAGATGTTTGGAAGACAGTAAAGCCAAGACAAGTTTCTGTTTCACTGAATTTGGAGCTGTTTGGGGATTTTCGTAACATTTTGAAATTTGCCTTAAATTTGCTTAGATTTCCATTTGTAAGTAAAATTTTGTATTTTTGAAAGCAATTTGATCCCAGAAATCTACATGTTGCAGATGTTTGGATAATATAAGAGTGGCAACACAGTCTGAAACTGATCTTAACAATGAGTGTGTGTTAAGATTGTAATTAACAAAAAAAATCCCTCCATAATTAATTAATAATAGGAAGGCTCACGCACAAACACTGCAGCCCACTACTCAATGGATTGAATTTTCACTTTTACTGCCACGTGGAAAACGGGCAACGTGTACTTCAGTTGACTTGAATGGAAAGGAAAATCCGGCAGGGTGTAAAACAGGCAGCCAATCCACTACTGTCTGCTTTCCTCCTGATGGTGAAAGTGTAAATTCACCCCAATGTCAATTGATCCATTTTGTACTACTGTCTGCTATCTATAAATATCTGTTAATTCTCGAACGAGATTCCAGTTGGCTGATATAGGTACAATTTCTGCCGTCTTCCACTGATGCAAGTGTTAATGTAGCTGTAAGAAAATCAAAATCTACTCCTCTTTCATAAGCTTTCTTCATTTTGCATTTTAATGTACCTTATGTGAATTTAAGTATTTGTAAATGCCTGATGGAAATACCATATACTGTATAAGATTAACATTTGTTGTAGTTTTGTAATATTTTAAATCTCTTGTGTTGACATATGTTGCGTTTACTTCTACACAAGCTTCCCACTGTTTTTGTAGATCTGCTCCAACTCCCACATTTTCTCTTAATAGAAGAGCAGACAAAAATGGATAATTAAAGGACAACGTCTAGTACTTCACTTCTGTCTGTGGGTAATCCCACAAGAAACAATGTGAACATTGACAGTTGTATCCACTATAGTAAAGGAACTGTAGGAAGGTGCTGTATTTAAACTGTAAATGGACAATTCAGTGCATGAATATTCTTTGTTTTGCATTGGGTTGGATTAATGGGACTCATTGTCACTCCCTAATTGCTTACTACAGGTAGACTACCCTTTATCCGGACTTCCGAAAACCGAAACCCTCTAAAAACCGAAGGTTTTTTCGGTCAGCGTAAGTCGTGCGCACGACATGACCAGAGTGGCGCACGACTTACAGGCCTAGCCGGATAAGGGATAGTGTAGCATTTTTCCGCACTTCTGAAAACCGAAATCTTTATCCGCACATCCGAAACCAGAAAACCTCTGAAAGCCGAAAGTGGAGCAAAGCATGACTTCTGAAAACCGAAATGCGCACGACCACGACCCCCAACCCCCCCCGCCGTACCCCACCCTCGCCGAACCCCACCCAATTTCGGATAAGAGATAGTGTACCATCCTTTATCCGCACATCCGAAACCAGAAAACCTCTGAAAGCCGAAAGTGGCGCAAAGCATGACCCGACGCTGCCGATGCTTGACCCACGCAGGTGTTATGCTGCTCTGTGTGATATTTGCTGCTCTCTTAGATATTTGCAGCTCTGCTCTCTTAGATATTTGCTGGCTTTTAACAATTTGTGAAAATGCTAAAAAGAGCTGCAGATACCCCAATGGGTAATAGTGAGAAGCAGAGAAGGAAGCATCGCTCATTATCGATATCGCAGAAAGTGGAGTTATTGCAGAAGCTTGATCGTGGTGTGTCTGTGCGACATCTTACTGAAGAATATGGTGTGGGAAGTACCACCGTATATGACTTAAAGAAACAGAAAGACAAGTTGTTGAAATTTTACACTGACAGTGATGACCATAAACTAATGAAAATTAGGAAAACATTGCATACGGCAAAAAATGAAGATCTTGACCGTGTGCTGATTGAGTGGATTCGACAACGCAGAGGTGAACGTGTGCCACTGACTGGTTTGATGGTCATGAAGCAAGCTAGCATATACCATGAAGAACTGAACATTGAAGTTGAGTGTGAATATTCAGAAGGTTGGCTGCATAAATTTAAGAAGCGTCATGGTATAAGATATCTGAAAATCTGTGGTGAAAAAGCTTCTGCTGATCATGAAGCAGCTGAAAATTACATAGATGAGTTTGCAAAAATAATATCGGATGAAAACCTCAGTCCTGAACAAATTTACAATGCTGATGAAACAGCTCTGTTCTGGCGCTACGTTCCTAGAAAAACATTAGCAACGGCTGATGAGAGTGCACCAGCAGGTTTTAAGGATGCTAAGGACAGGTTGACTGTTCTTGGGTGTGCCAACGCTGCAGGCACACACAAGTTAAAGTTGGTAGTGATTGGAAAAAGCCAACATCCGAGATGTTTGAAAGGTGTATGCAATTTACCTGTGCATTATTATGCGAGCAGGAAAGCATGGGTAACCAGAGGAATATTTTCTCACTGGTTCAATAACCACTTCGTACCAGCGACACGAGCTCATTGCAGGCAAGTTGGACTGGAAGAAAACTGCAAAATTTTATTGTTCCTGGACAACTGCTCCGCACATCCCCCCTCCTGAACTTCTTGTGAAAAGTTATGTTTTCGGCATTAACTTTCCCCCTAATGTGACATCTTTAATACAGCCTTGTGACCAAGGAATTTTACGCTCCATGAAGAGCAAGTATAAAGACGTTTTTTTGAACTCTATGCTTGATGCAATCAACAGAGGCGAAGGAATCCAAAGCTTCCTGAAAGAATTCAATGTTAAGGATGCCATTTATGCAGTTGCTAATGCTTGGAACGATGTTGACAAACCAACATTAAAAAATGCTTGGCACAGACTTTGGCCTTCAACGATGTTTCATGAAGATGGACCTGCAGATGACGAGTTTGAAGGATTTCCTGTCAGTCAGGAGAAGATGATATCAAACCTCCTCACTTACGCCAAAGGTTTATCATCCGAAAGTGTAAATGCGTTAGAGGAAGCTGACATCGAAGAAGTGCTGAACATTGACAATGATGCACCTGTTGTGAATTCGTTGAGTGATGGGGAAATTGCTGAAATGGTGTTAAATAAAGACAAGCATGAGGACAGTAGTGATGATGATGATGACATTGTGAACACAGGTGAAAAAATCCCCATAGACGATATGGTGACAATGTGTGATCAGTTAATTGCTGGCCTTGAAAAACGTGCATTTATCAGTGAGCAAGAGATTATGCAAGTTTACTCAATTAAAGAGAGACTGCTTAGACAGAAACCAATGTTAATGAGACAGATGACACTGGAAGAAGTCTTTAAAAAGGCCGTCTGTCGTAGTCATGCTTCATCACTTGAGAATCCTGTTCCTGGCCCATCTTCAGATGTCCAACTCCAACCTGACGACAATGATGACAACACTGATGTACCATCTTCTCCAAGATCCTCAAGCCAGATGTAATGTACCTTTATTGCATGTTTATGTACAGGTATTTAGCTTAGTTTGTACCTGTACATGTTTGAAGTTTTACTGAATGTTTTCCTTACAAATAAACTGTACTACAGTATTTATCCCTGTAACTACAGTATTTATAGTCGTTATTTTCGGATAAGGGATAGTGTATCCTTTATCCGCACTCCCGAAAACCGAATTACCTCTGAAAACCGAAGTGTTTTCGCGCACCTTCCGAAAACCGAAATTTTCCTAAAACCGAAACACGGCTGGTCCCGAGGTTTTCAGATAAAGGATAGTCTACCTGTATTGGCTTTGGAGTTTGAAAAGGGATAGGTAAAAATTTGTGCACAATAATTAGGTTATTGCCTGCTGCATAAGCTTGTAAATGTCTATATAGATTCTTAACAGGATGATGGGAAGAGTCTGTCCAATATGTAAGTGAAAGCACCCTTTTACCTTAACTTTATTTTTGTTCCCCTATAGATGTGGGGGAGTGGGTGTAAAGAGGCTGCAAATGATCTCTTTCCCCCCCCCCCCCCCGCCTCCCACCAGTGTGCTGCACAGTGTGATTCCACTTTTACTGACATCACAGCACATTTTATTTGTTGCACTGTGACGCACTAAAGCAGCAACTAGTTGAAGCTAAAAGTTGGACAAAAAAGTAGTTGAATAAAAGATTAATTACAAAAAGTAAGAAAACAATAACAGCGAATTGAGAAGTACAAAGTGAATACATTTAAATAAAATGAAGCTTTACTTGTGAATAGCTTATTTTGTCTGCAAATTTTTGCTGATTTTTTTCAGTATTTATCAAAATATATCTGTATTCTAGCTGAAATTGTTCCTGCCATGCTATTGTCCAAAATTGGAAAAGTTTTTGGGCCAGAAATTCGCGGCCAAAGGCGTGAGTGCGCTCGGGGTACCCACGCATCTGGCCTTTGGAAATGCCGGCGTTCAGCATGAACAGCGCATGCGGGGAACGCCGGCATTTCCAGACCTCGAGCGCGTGCGACTGCACAGGCAGCGCTTGCGCAGTGAACTTCATAGATTTCATTCATGAAATCCGTGAGGGTAAGTCCTCAGAAGTTACACTTGAAAAAAGCAAGTGTAAAGTGGTTCATTGGCTGCGGAGGAAGAAACATTTTATCGTGGAGCTTCTGAAATGCAATATTTTTGTTTGGGAAAGGGAGGGAAGTTATTTTAAGAAATTTTAAGTAAGTTTTAAAGTTAAAATTTTTTTTTTTTTTTTTTTTTAAAAAGGGTTTTCAGAACGGTAGGTAGAAGGAGCAATTGTGGCTGTGTGAATGGAATGTGAGAATGAGTTATGTATGTATGTCCACATATATTCCTTTTACGTATATGTATGTATGTTTTATATTCCTTTAATAATGTGTATGAATGTATGTTTTTAATTATGATTTTCAAATAAGTTACTTTCTCTGAAAGTCATAACTAAATAATACATTCATACACATAAGTAAAGGAATATATACATAACACGCAAAGGAATATATACAGACATACATACTTTCAGAAGCTCCACGATAAGAAATATCTTCCTCCGCAGCCTCTGGAGCAACTGTACCCATGCTTTTTTCATGTGTAAGTTGTAAGGACTTGACCTCGCTGAAAGCAGTAATGAAAGCGGCGAATTATACTGCGCACGCGCTGCCTGTGCAGTCGCACGCGTTCTGCCTCTGAACCCCTTCGTTCAGAGGACAGGAAATGCCGGTTTTCCCCAAAAGCACTGTGCATGCTGAAAACCGGCATTTCATCCGGCCAGATGCGTAAGTACCCCGACCGTACTCGCGCAGTTGGAAGGGAATTACTGGGCCAACATTTTACATGTCAATAAAATGAAAAATTTAACAATTGCACGACTTGCCCCCTCGCATCTGCGACTGAGGGTCCAAGGAGGTGCATTGCGCAAGAGGTCATCATCGTACGTATCCTCACACTGTTCCCTTTGGGGAACTGTATGAAGCGGTGGAAGGATTTATGGCCGTGATTAACACTCATTCCGTGACCGTAACCATCTTTGAACCAGCCATTAGGGTGGTTAGTCCTATGGCGGGAGGGTTTTACGGGCTCCCACAACCCATCTGAGGGGGGGGGGGGGCCCACCAACACCCACGGACGCAAGTATCCCGCTGGATGTTCACCCAGAATTTAAAGTTGGAACTCCGACTCCACTTGCCGGGACTGTCTGGAGTGGGGTTCAAAACCCTACTCCTTCTGGCCCAGCGGCGGGGATGCTTACTGCTACGCAAAAGGCCCACTCCGCACAAAAGGTGACACCCATACGTTTCCTGCGCCTTTTCCCTCCCCGTGACTGGAGCCCTATGCTGCCATTTCACGTTGCTAATTGGATTGGGCCTTTGTCATAGCGGTAGGATCCCCGCCGCTGGGCCAGATCAGGGTAGGGTTGCGAACCCCGCTCCAGACAGTCCCGGCAAGTGGAGTCGGAGCTCCGGCTCTAAATTCTGGGTTGACATCCAGTGGGATATTTGCGTCCGTGGGTGCGGGTGGCCCCCCCTCCTTGTATAGCTTGTGGGAGCCCGTAAAACCCTCCCGCCATAGGACTAACCGCCCTAATGGCTGGTTCAAAGATGGTTACGGTCACGGAATGAGCGTTAATCACGGCCATAAATCCTTCCACCACTTCATACAGTTCCCCAAAGGGAACAATGTGAAGACACGTATGACGACGACATTGCTAAATAAATAAATGGAATTTAAAAAATTCTTTTAGGGCTTTTAAAAGTCTTTAAATTGCTTTAATTCTCTTTAAAACTACTTCAGATTACTCAAAATAATGTAAATATTTTTAAAAGTTTATAAAAGTTACCAAAATCTTCAAAAAACGTCCAAAAACCTATTTAAACTGCTGCTTTGCATGTAAAAATCCTTAGCAGCTTGACAGAAACATTGGGGGCGTGTCCAGTGAAACTGAGACCTCAAGGGGCGTGTCTCACTTACACTGCACCCTCCTGGCTTCGCGCTGGCTGCACTCCTGGGCGGCGTGACGTCATACGCTGCCCGGGATTCTTCTTTTTCATTCACCAAGTCCAGGCGTCCCTGGAGCTGATCGTCAGTAGCGCGGGGTAAGTGTAAATACGGGGCTTGCACGCGCTGCAAGCCCCGTTCTGGAATTTCTGGGCCTTTAAAAGTTTTTGTATTCTGTGATAGCGTAACCTTTAGAATGATAGAATTTTACAGCACAGAAGGAGACCATTTGGCCCTTCACACCTATGCTGGCTGTCTGAAAGAGCTATCCAGTTAGTTTCATTCCACAGCCTTAAAGACTTAAAATTAGTTTATACAAATATTGGCCCAGATTAAAATGTTTAAAATTATTTTTCAAAAAATCAAATTTTTATTGTATTTGCTGTAATGAAGGGACTTTAATTAAATTTGAAAATCAGAACATTTATTTTTATTGCAGTTGTTTAAATTATTTAATTGGGGTTTCCATTCATAACTGGAATCCTCCTTTCTCATTGGAGGACCTCGCCCACATGATCCCAGGGACGCTTCCAAACCGCCTGTATCCCTGGGATCCGTGGGCCTTTACGCAGGCATATACGCCTGCAGGCCCAGGACCCGAACTCTCTGTAGCTTTGGAGCCAGGAAGTAAGTTCGTAGATCTTTCGCGGGTCAGAGGCGTAGTCCGGAGGTCACCTCCGACCGCAAATTCAGGGCCATTGTTTACAGCCCCTGCCATAAACGCTCCTCCTTTGCCATGACTCGATCCTCCTCTGCAGCCATTTGCTGAGGCTGAAGCAGACTTTGCAAAATCATGATGTCCTGTTCAACACAGAGCTGAGCTTCAAAACCTCACATCCTATCCATCACCAAGACTACCAATTTTCACCTGTATAACATTGCCCACCCCTGTCCCTACCTCAGCTTCTCTACCCTGAAACCCTTTTCAATCCTTTTGTCGCTTCTGGACTCAATTACACTAATGCCTTATTTTCCAGCTTCCTGTTATCCACCTTCCATAAACTCAAACTTACCCAAAATGCAGCTGCCTATATCCTGTCCCCCACTAAATCCTGCTCGCCCCTTGCTGACCTTAATTAGTTTCCAAACATATTGGCCGGAAATTTTTTGGGGTGTCAGTGGGCGGGATAGTTGGCAGGTTGGGTGGGAAAGTGTTTTTTTTTTTACAGCAGGTCGGGAACCTGCCGCTACATGCCTTTCCCAGTGCCTGGTCTGTCAGCGCTGAGCAGACTCGACAGGCAGCGGCGGGCGACCCAATTAAACTAATTATAACGATAGCAAAATACTGTGGATGCTGGAAATCTGAAATAACAGAAAATGCTGGAAAAACTCAGCAGGCCAGGCAACATCCGTGGAGAGAGAAATAGAGTCCACGTTTCAGGTCGAAACCCTTCGTCAGGACTGAAAAAACACAGGAAATGAAACGGATTAAAAGGCCAGTTTGGGGGCTGGGAAATGGGGATGAAAGAACAAAAGAGAAGTGACGAGACATTAAGAGGTATTCAAAACGAGACGAGATGGTGATAGGACTAGTAAAGAGACAAAAGACGGCTCTAGATTAGATTAGGTGTGAAATGCGCTGGCTGAATGAGAGACAGCTGCCATGTGGGAGAGAAAAAAAAACTAATTATAATGTACTTACCAGACTCTTAACAGGCTTTTTCACCTTACTTTCCAACTTTAACTTCATGGCCACGGGAACCACGCTGTTCAGTGACCACGTCTGTCAACCTGAGGCGGGAGTTCAGTGGCCATTGCTCCATCTGATTACTTGACAGCTTCAAATGTATAGTAAAAGCTCCCACCCGATAGAGATCACTTTCCTCGGCCACAAGCTGTTCTTCACTGCATTTCCACAACAGATTCAGCAGGCTGCAAGTCTTTCCGCGAGTCTCCATCCAGTCTCGCCTCATTACCTCTCTCACCATTGACAGATCGCTTCTGTCATCTGTGCTTCACCTGCCATCTATTCCATCAACATGGGTGCCCTTTATATTGTCTTAGCTTGATCCTCAGAATCGGACCACGATGAATCCCAACACCAGCAGCACCAACAACACCAACCTCCTCCGCAATCACCTGATGCTGCAAGGACAGAGGGCATCAGCACCCGAGCACATTGCTGCCTGGGAGCCAGGGATGGTCTTTTCATGGCCAGATTTGCTTAACTTTACGCTGTACACACTGGCTGCCTCGTGATGCGCCAGGTTGGCACCACCCCACACCAACACCATAAAGCTTCCACAATGACCAGGCCATTCCTTTCACACTCATCACCATTACGGGGGGTGCCATTATGTCTCGCCATTCACTGCAACTCACTAAGCCACTTCCAAAGGTGCACACACATCTGTCCAAGACTGGAAAGTGTTGAAAATAAAGATTTCAATGTTTGACAGCACATAATAGAAACTTTACATAAACATTGGATAAAACACCCAAGTGGCTACCCTTGTGTGTTGTTACTTGGTATGATGGCACCAGGAAGAGGGTGAGTGTGAGGGGTGGCTAGTGAGATGGGGATGTGATAATGTAGATAGAGAGGGATGGGTGGAGGTGCAAGATAAATTGGCGTAAGGATGTGCAGGAGTAGGCTAAGCAAGGCAGAGTGATGGGGATGTGATGAGAGGCACAGCAGGATGAGGTTGAGTGTGGCTTTGTACTAACGTTTTGTGATCTAATGAGATCACTGAAACTTTTGCACCACTGCACCCAGGTCCTCCTTACGACATCCCTGCTTGTGCTCTCCTCTGCACTGTGCAACAAGGTTGTTTTGGTCTCCTGGGGAGGTGTCTTCCACCCATCAGAAGGAAAGAGGACCTCCTTGCATGCTCTGACTCCCTCCATACGCATATGGAGGGAGTCATGGGAGAACCTTAGTGCAACCCTGCACCTCTGTGCAGTCATTCAGTGTTTGCAGCACTTCAATGCTGTAGAACACTGACAGCACAAACGTCAAAAAGAAATGTGGCCATCGTCCCTTTAAGGAAACCGGCTGATTGACACGTCATGAATGACGTCATCGGATCCGCTTCCTCTAATTGGACCGGGAAACGTGCTGGGCGGGCTTAACAAGCCCTATCAACGTAAATTCATTTTCCAGAGCAGGATGGAGCGAGCAGTGGGGCCGCGACCTGCCACCGACATCGCCCGCCGAGGTAAGGAAAATCTTTGCCATTAAATGTCTACAAATGTCTACAAAAGAGTATTGAAGTGAATACCATGACTGGTGGCAAAGCCTACAACTCCTTGGTACCCTTCTCTGGTACTCCCTCCCTTAATCCATTTGCCATTCACTTTTTTCTCTCCTCCTGTTAAAAACCTTTCCAAACCCCATCCTTTTGACCAAGCTTTTAGTCACCCCCCACCCCAATCTCTCTCACCTTGGCTCGGTGTCTGATTTCTGAATCTCCATTTGTGAAGCATCTTGAGATTTTTTGTTCATTAAGTTGCAGGTTGTTGAATATAACAGTCCACAGATGTAATAAATCACTGCCAGTAATAGATGGCTGGCCTGGCAGTGAATTAAAAAACAGTAATTCAGTCGTTCATCTCGTAACCTCCTGAATTATGAGAGTGAAACTTGTACGAGTTACAAACTTTGAGACTGAATCACTACCTGTTAAGTCCGTGAATGATTGAGACACGGACCAGCAGGAGTGAAAACAAACAAGTCTTTGCTGGTGGAAGTCAATAGGGAAAACTAACAAACAGAGGCTCTCTAGCGCCTTTTATACAGGGGTGGTCACTGCCGGTACTGCAGTCTGAGACCAGTTATTCTCTTAAAGGTACATACACAACAGTTCCTCCCCTTTTTAGATTAACATTCATTTAACAACTAAATGATAACGAATTACAATCACAATTACTGTTGCTAGATACATTGGTTAAGTTTAAGCAATTATAAGTTCAGTCTTTGAGGAGGCTTCCTGATTCTGTCTGGATAACGCCTCTTTGGGGTATCAGGTTCTTCTGGCAATGTTGCGTCGGGATCAATGTCTTTGTTTGTTTGGTTCATCTGCTTCCAATATTACCGGTTCTGCGGTAGCTGCAATTGGAACGTCAATTTCATTACCAGGTGTATCAGATCGTGGTGTGGAGTTGACGTTTTCCAGTGACTCTAGAATCTGGTCAGCATGGCGTCTTACAATGCTCTCCCCAACGTCCACGGTATACATGAGAGGTCCTTGTCGTGTACAAATCGTTCCTGGCTGCCATTTCTCAGTGCGGTAGTCCCGGGCCAAAACTGGTTGACCTATCTTAAAACTCCTGGTCGGCCTTTCATTCATATTCTGAAACTGCCTGTTCTCCATATCTCTTCGGACGTTTGGCTTAACCAAATTCGTAGTCTTCGATTGAAGAACATCATGGCTGGAGTTTGGTTGGTAACCGCATGTGTCGCATTACGGTAGGCAAACAAGAAGTTGTCCACCTTGTGTTGGAGGGGTATATCATCATTACACATTGCCTTGATAGCCTTCTTGAATGTTTGGACAAACCTCTCAGCCAATCCATTAGTGGCTGGATGATATGGGGCAGATGTGTAATGCTTAACGCCATTGTTCTTGAAGAACCTCCGGAACTCTTCAGACACAAACTGTGGTCCATTGTCAGAGCAAATCTGTTCAGGCAGCCCATTCCTGGCGAATATGGTTCGCAAAACTGTGATAGTTTTTTCCGTGGTGGTTGAGGACATTTTTATTACCTCTGGCCACTTTGTGCATGCACCGCAATTAAAAACATCGAGTCCATGAAGGGACCAGCAAAATCAATGTGCACCCGTTGCCATGGAGATGAGGGCCACTCCCATGGATGCAGAGGAGTTTGTGGTGGGGCGTTTTGGAGCTTCTGGCATCCTGCACAGCTCTTGGTCATCTCTTCGATTTCTCTATCGATTCCCGGCCACCACACAAATGCTCTGGCTAAGTTCTTCATTTTTACCCCACCCAGATGACCCTCATGAAGCTCATTGAGTACTCTATCCGTCAACTTAGGTGGAATTACTACTCTGGATCCACACATCAAGGTTCCTCTGCACACTGACAGCTGTTCTCTTCTCGGCGAGAATGCTGGCAGCAGTGGTTCGCCATGTGCTGGCCATCCCTTCACCGTTAAATCATAGACCCGTGATAGTGTCGGGTCATTCCGTGTTTCCTTTTCTATGTTTGCATTCGTCACAGGGAGACATTCAACTATGGTCGAGTGGAATAACTCCATTGGATCCACTGCAAGGTCGTCTTCTTCCACCGTCGGCAACGGTAGGCGTGACAATCCATCAGCATTTCCATGCTGTTTAGTTCCTTTGTACTCGATGTCATATTGGTGTGCCCCTAGGAAAAGGGACCACCTCTGCAGCCGTTGTGCCGTCATTATCGGTACGCCCTTCTGAGGGTTGAAAATGGAGACAAGAGGTTGATGATCGGTTAGTAGAGTAAATTTTTGACCGTGCAGATAGTGATTGAACTTCTTCACCCCCCACACTAGGCTGAGGGCCTCTCTGTCAATCTGGGCGTAGTTACGCTCGGCAGAAGTTAACGAGCGTGACGCAAAAGCTATCGGCCTCTCTAAACCATCAAGGAATTTATGTGACAGTACCGCCCCAATGCCGTAGGGAGACGCATCACACGACAGCCTGATTGGCAGTGCTGGGTTGTAGTGAGCCAATACTTCCCTTGAAGTGATTAAGTCCTTACTCTTCTGAAAAGCACGCTTACAATCATCGTTCCATTTCCATGCTACCCCCGTTCGTAGCAGGGCGTTCAGTGGGTGCAGAATTGTCGACAAATTCGGCAAAAACTTATGATAGTAATTCACCAACCCGAGGAATGACCTCAGTTGCGACACATTTTCAGGTGCTGGGGCCTTAACAACCGCTTCAATTTTGTCAGGGGACTTATGTAACCCCTCTTCATCAATCACGTGGCCACAATACGATATCTGTTTCTTAAAAAATTCGCACTTGGGGCGGTTGGCTCGCAGCCCATGTTCCCGTAGTCTACTGAGCACCTGTTCTCGGTTGGCAAGGTGTTCACTGTCATCTTCACCTGTTACAAGGATGTCGTCCAAGTAACACGGAGTCCCCGGAATCCCTTGCAGGACTTGTTCCATCGCTCTTTGCCATATCGCCGGAGCCGATGCTACTCCGAATACCAATCGATGATACTGGTAAAGACCTTTGTGAGTGTTTATCGTGAGATACTTCCTAGAGGACTCTTCAACCTCCATCTGCAAATATGCTTGTGCTAGGTCAATTTTTGTAAAACGCTTCCCTCCAGACAGTGAGGCGAAGATGTCTTCTATCCTTGGAAGAGGATATTGTACTGTGTGAAGGACAGGGTTCACCGTCACCTTGAAATCCCCACAGATGCGAATCTTCCTTGGCTCTCCGGACTCATTGCTTAACGTTTTCTTCATGACAGGAACGATGGGTGTCGCCCACTCGCTCCAGTCGACCTTAGACAACACGCCCGCCTTCTCCAGATTCTCCAGCTCTGCCTCGACAGCTGGGCGAATTGCATATGGTACCGGTCTTGCTTTGAAAAACTTGGGAAATGCATTCTCTTCCATTTTTAACGAGGCGGTTACGCCTTTAAGCGTGCCCAGTTCTTGTTGAAATACCTCTTTGGCGTTAGCTAAGATTGTTGACAATCGTCCAGGAGTGACGTCTTCATCTTTTTTACCGTCCACCGTCATTGCATGAATGGAATGCCAATCTCAGTTTATCTTCCTGATCCATTCCTGTCCCAATAACGGTGGTCCACCATTTGGCAGTATGTAGAGATACAATTTCCGTATTTTCTTGCCATTGTATTCGACAGGCACCCTTATTTTTCCTTTGGGGTATACTTTTTGCCCCGTATACGTCGTCAAGACGATGGATGTCTCTCTCAAGGGTATGTGTGAAAATAGCCGCTTGTAGTCTCGTCTATTCATGACGGTTAGCGCTGATCCTGTATCCAATTCCATTTTAACTTGGGACCCTGCTATCGTGAGGGTGACCCAAATGGTTCGGTGATCCTCTTTTGCGATTTACATTGTGAAGTTTGAGACAGCTTAGTCTCCTGTTTCCGGATTCACTATCGCTCATCTGGTCTTCGGAACTACTGTCCGTCATCTTTTGTACTTTCTTGTACGGTTCCTTAGTAGCCTTTTTGTTGTCGCTGGTCTTCTTCCCAGACCTGCAAACTCGTGCAATGTGTCCAATCTTCCTGCATTGTCTGCATATTTTGTCTTTGGACCAGCAGTCCTTCTGGTCATGGTTAGTTCTGCCGCAGCGATAACATTTTGCAAATCCCTGTGTCATTTCGTGGGTGCCGTATTCCTGTGGTTTTTGTTGAATTTCTGCAGCTCCCCTGGCTGCTGCTTCATACGATACTGCCACGCTGAAAGCCTTATCTAGCGTCAGCTCTTTCTCTGAGAGTAACTTCTTCTGTGTTCCTTCACTCAGGAGTCCACAGACAAATTTGTCCCGTAGGGTATCTGCAAGCCCTGCTCCGAACTGGCAGTGCTTTGATAGCTTGCGTAGTTCCGTAAGATACTCAGCATTGCTCTCCTCTTTGTGCTGAGTTCTCCTGTGGAATTTAAATCTTTCTGCTATCAACAGCGGTGCAGGGTTTAAGTGTTCCTGTAGGACAGCAACAATTTCGTTAAAACTCTTCGCCTTCGGTTTGGCTGGAGTAATCAGGTCCCGCAATAGGCCGTACGTTCTAGCGCCCATTAAGTTTAGCAATATCGATGCCTTTTTCCCCTCTGCTATTTCGTTTGCCTCGAAATATACCTCGACTCTTTCCACATACGTGGTCCAGTCCTCTATTGTATTATCAAAAGCAGTGATACAGCCAGTCTTCGGCATCTTGCAAATCTAAAATGGCGCCTCCCGCGCTTTGCCGCCTTCCCCGCTGTTGTTAGCGCTGCTTTCCACGGTTTCTTGCGCATTAAATATTGATTCTTTTTCTGTTATTTTCCCATCGTGGAGCGGACCCTCTGGGACACTTCCCTCCCTCTTCTTAGGTCCGAACGCTGCCCGGCTTCGAAGCACCGGCCGCGCCCTGTGTGCTCCACCCTCTCTCTCTTTGCTTCCCGACTCGCTGCCCGGCCCTGTTGAAAAGCCACCCGATCGAGCTTCAGCCCGCCGCAGCCCAGGAAGGATCAGAGCACTACCTGCCACCAGCCCGATTAGCTGGGAAACCACAGACCGAGGAACGCAGCCTGGCTCTGGAAAGTCTCTCCTGCAAGTTTTCAAACCGATGATTGACGGTCGACGCCCGTTTCTCGAGTTTCTTTGGACTCTTTTTTCTTTCTTCTGGCTCCGACCTTCAACAACATCGTCTGAGGTGCTGCCGAGTTGCAGGTAAGTTTGTTTCTTACTCGTCGCCAGTGTTAAGTCAGTGAATGATTGAGACACGGACCAGCAGGAGTGAAAACAAACAAGTCTTTACTGGTGGAAGTCAATAGTGAAAACTAACAAATAGAGGCTCTCTAGCGCCTTTTATACAGGGGTGGCCACTGCCGGTACTGCAGTCTGAGACCAGTTATTCTCTTAAAGGTTAATACACAACACTACCTATTCTTTATATATGGCTTTATTCCACAGTCAATTGCAGGTGTAAACACAGCATTATATCAAAATGTAAATTAAATGAATATTTTACTTTTTGATCCCAAGATCATGTGTAAGGATTATTGATCTAAGCATCAGTCGCTAACTTCCTGACACTATTTTGTGCAACAGTATATAATACATTTATGAGGTGTTAATTTTTGAACAGCTCTCCTGTAATCTCTGATGCTGTGATCTTTAGGCTTCCAGTTTGTAATTCACAAGTAGTGTGAGCACATTGTAAGCCAAGGGAGTTGCGGTTGTCTGGGTAGAAGTTTGTACAGTATACATTTTATAAGCTTCCACAAAAATTGTTTTATTGAGCAGTTCAAAAAAATAAGTGTGACCATCCCAACAATATTTCTAGGATCCGTGGTTCCATTGAAATGATGGAAAATAAATAAAACGTAAAAATGACAAGTTCCTCATTATTTTTCCTCCACCACATGAATGAACAAAGCTAAACCTACCTTTCAAGCTGATGTCAACACCTAAATGCACATGGAAAATAATTTTTAATTTAGGCTTGGATGTATCTGTTAGAATTTTGGTATAGCTACATTCATAGGATGTGGTCATTTTACTTTAAAATGGATGTATTTTCACACTGCCTTTAAAACTGTGTACAGTATCCCATTACAGCTAATTAAGTCTGAGTAGACATTCTGTATTACTGTATGTACCTGTAGTTTGCATACGACACTGCAGGTATCACAATCAAGTTGAAGTGGGTTACCTTTTTTTGACCTTTAATGTTAATGTATCCCTGTTTCTTTTTAGCAACCTCTCCACGAGCTTCATCAGAGTTGGAACAGGCTAGACCACAAACCAGTGGGGAGGAAGAACTTCAGCTGCAGTTGGCTTTAGCCATGAGTAGGGAAGCAGCAGAACAGGTACACCCCGCACAATTAGTTTCATTCTATGCCCCTAGTATGTTATTTATTGACAGTCAGATTGTGTGACCCTGTTTGCAATGGGCAGTTGCTTGTTGATACCTGTGCATGACTTATAAGGCTGTACATTTTTTGCAAGGAATCTCAAGTTCCACAAAGTCTGGGGACTCTTGGAAATATATCAGTCTCCTAAAACTTTTGTAAAACAGTTTGACGTTGATTAATTTAATGGATCCCCTAAATTCAGGTATTCTGTACAAAAATACAGCCTGTGAAAATTTCTGTCCTCTCAGGAGAAGTTGAAATCACTTTACTTTTGATCAATGAATAAGGAAATGCTGAGCTTTCATTTCAGATTTTTGCGTAACTTTACCATGTGCATCAGTGTCCAAAAGAAGGAAAATAATGGCTGTATTTTGCACCCCCTACGGCTGCGTACGCGCCTGTAGGGGCTGCGCAAGTTCGGGGTTTAGACATGCGCTAAAACCCGGAACTTGCGATCTGTCAAGAATCCTCTTGACAGATCCTCCACCTCCCCGGGAGAAGGGCCTCTGCGGGTGGAGAGTTGCGCTATTTGCCCAACTTCTGCCCGCTGAATGCCTGTGAAGTTCTTACGCCTGGTAAGGCCTGCTTTTACCAGCATAAGAGTTTGAAAAAAATAGAAAATTAAAATGTTATCACTCATTTATACATTTAAAAAACCCTGCCCAATAAGGTAAGTTTATTTTTAGCCCCCATTAAAACATAAAATTAAATTTTCATTTAAAATATTTAATTAAATAGCATTTTAATTAATTTTAAATGTAATTTTAAAAATGTATTTCATGTGTTCGTGTTTTTTTTTAAGTGATCCCCATTATTACGGGAGTTCCGTACGTACGCAACTACCATAAATATGAATGGAGATTCCCTTTTATTGGTTGGGACGGCCCACGTGATCCCAGGGGCGCTTGCGAATCGCATGCGTCCCTGGGATACGTGGGCCTTTGCCTGCGGATACCCGGAGAGGCCCAGGATTGCAAATCTACAAACCTCCTGGACCACCAGGTAAATGGGTAGATTTTTTTACAGGCCAGAGGTATATCCGCCCGCAGGAAGCCTCGAATCGCAAATTTTGGGCCTATATTAAAATTCTGCCTTTTCTTTCTCCTTCCTGTCTTCTATACCAGATTCTGTTTGCAGTTCTCTCCTTTCGACTCTTAATTTCTATTTAGAAACATAGAATAATAGGAGCAGGAGTAGGCCATTCAGCCCTTCAAGCCTGCTCTGCCATTCAATATGATCATGGCTGATCCTCTATCTCAATACCATATTCCCGCTCTCTCTCCCTACCCCTTGATGCCTTTTGTGTCTAGAAATCTATCTATTTCCTTAAATATATTCAGTGACTTGGCCTCCACAGCCTTCTGTGGTAGAGAATTCCACAGGTTTACCACCCTCTGAGTGAAGAAATTTCTCCTCGTCTCAGTCCTAAATGTCCTACCCCGTATCCTGAGACTGTGACCCCTCGTTCTAGACCCCCCAGCCAGGGGAAACATCCACCCTGCATCCAGTCTGTCTAGCCCTGTCAGAATTTTATACGTTTCAATGAGATCCCCTCTCATTCTTCTAAACTCTAGTGAATACAGGCCTAGTCGACCCAATCTCTCCTCATACGACAGTCCTGCCATCCCAGGAATCAGTCTGGTGAACCTTCGCTGCACTCCCTCTATGGCAAGTATATCCTTTCTTAGGTAAGGAGACCAAAACTACACCCACTACTCCAGGTGTGGTCTCACCAAGGCCCTGTATATCTGTAGTAAGACATCCTTGCTCCTGTACTCCAAATCCTTTTGCAATGAAGGCCAACATACCATTTACCTTCCTAACTGCTTGCTTGCACCTGCATGTTTGCTTTCAGTGACTGGTGTTCAAGGACACCCAGGTCCCTTTGTACATCAACATTTCCCAATCTATCACCATTTAAATAATACTCTGCCTTTCTGTTTTTCCTGCTGAAGATCCTTTTGTGTACTCTGTTTAATTCCTGGCTGTTCTACATTCCTGCCGCTTGGTAGCTGCTACCCATTAGGGCAGTGGTTTACAGGATTACTTGGAGCTGAGCGGGAAGAATCCCAGCCCAAGTGACAGGCTAATTCTATGGGTTCCATTAGTGAGCCAGGCTAATCAATCATCAGTAATGCCGTAGAAAAGTACAGACCTGCCCAATTTAGGTATTGGCTTGCGTTGTCTGCCGTAAAGAATTGACATTGTTAGAGCGACCATCACCAGACATGTCATCTTAGAACTATCTTGTAAGACATCTATACATTTCTTCCCCTCCCTTCCCTCCAAGGAGGATAGTCAGTAGTTGGTAATAACTGACAGGAAAAGGTTTGAGCCCTCATTAGATGAACAATGGGTACCCGGAACTCCTCAAGCAGCATGATGAGCATCGCAACTGACTAAGTTTGAATGCATTGCCACGTAACCATATCGTGTCCACACCAATGTTCCCTCTAATTTTTTATTTGCGGTGCATGGCCTATTCAAATTTTCATGCATGTGTGTTTTTTTCCATTTGGAAGCCTTTGAGCGGCCTACGCAGGGCCTTCAGACCACATCGCACAGTTTAATGGGAACATTGGGCCACACCATATCCTACTGAATAGTGGCTCCATCAGCTGGAGTTGTGGAGCTTTAGCAGCAGCTGTTTGCCCCTTTTCAACCCAATCATAGTAAGCAATGTCAGTGGATTTCTTGAGCATTGTGACACTTCGCTGTCTCGAATAAAGTCAGAACCTGTCCTTCACATTCCTCATGAGCAGAATCCTTTCTGTACATTACTGATTACTTTGCAGGCTTCCAGGGCACCCAATATAAAAGCTGCAACAACCTGAAGAATTACCTTAAAAGCCACTGATAGCAAGCTTTCTGAACAGTTTTTGGCTTCACTAGGATTCTTGTGGATGGACTACCAACAGCATGCTTGCATCAAACAGCATCCTATTCGCCAACCTCAGAAAAACTGTCCCAAGACAATTTCCAGGCACTGTTGGCTAAGGCCTTTGCTGTTCTCCCCACTTACCATGCCCCCACTTCTCTTGCCAAGTATGACTGCAGTTCAGTGCATTTCTATGATATATTTAAAATGAAAAATTGTATGATTAGAAGCACAGGGTGCATCTCTTTTCAAGTTGAATTGTGGCATGTTAAAAATGTGCTGCAAAGTAATATATTTACACATTGCAATCAGCTATGCACACATTCTTTATATGAACTGTTTATTTTTCTTATCTTTACATTAAACATTTTGGATTATATATTCTACTTGTATTCCACTTAATGCCTACTAAAAATCTTTTACAATTGCTAGTCAAATACCAACCAAAAGTTAATAACTGTTTGAGTTCAGAGTATTGGTGGTTGTATGTGATTGCAATTTCCTATTTGACTCTTAAGTGCAGATCATGTTAAACAATCTGTAAAACAGTAAAGGAATCAGCATCTTTTGCTTTGGTGGTGCTGTACACAAAAATTCGGGTGGGAAAAGTGCATGGTAAATAGAGCTATGCACTCTGTGTTATGGTCATTTTGAACCTCCCACTTCTAATAACCTAACACTGTTTACATATTTGTTCTCTGTCTGTAATCAGCTGTTATAAACCTGTCAAACGTGAAACTTGCAATATAAATCGCAGTATTATCGAATGCAGTGTACATTTAGGTAGCATTCAATGATATGTAAAGAAGAAAATAGCGTTTTGCAGCAGGATGAGAAACCTGCAGATTAAGATTGCGTGAATTATAAAATCTAATAATTGAGCTTCTGAACATTTTTTAAGTTTACAGTATTTTCTCAGGAAAGTAAAGAAAGTTCAGAGGAGCACTGGCCATAGCAATATTGATTCAATTGGATAAGACAAGACAAGACAGGTTGCAGGAGAGAAAGAAGGATTGAAAGCCAGATTTAAGAGAGAGATTGTCTACCCGATAACAACTTTCTCTTGAAACCTATCTAGAAATGTGTGTGAGCCTCCTCCGATGTGGGCGAAGATATGTTCTCAGTTCAGCTTTTACTTTGTCAGCATGTTTGGTTTAGAACTGAGTAGCATAACATCCAATGCATCCCATGTTGGGACAAATGGCAAAGGAATTCACTTATGAAGTTCAGAATTTGATAACACTACATGCTATTTAACTTGCATTGTGCTGAATTTGTGTAAGCAGATTTTGGATTGCAAGTAAAAATCACTAAACTCAATGACATTTTGACAGGAGGTTACCAATTCCTTTAGCTGTGTATACTTAAATGGATTTTTGTATATAAAAGTATAGAAATATACAGTGCAGCAGCGGAATACAAAAGAAATGTGTGTTTTTTCTGCACTGATCAGATTAAAATGTCAGCAGGCAGATGTTAATAAATGGCATGTTTGAAGTCTAACAATGAGTAGCACATAGGTAGGAAAGAATATTCAGCCTATTTGACTTAGACTGTTATTTGGTCTCACTGTAGGATAAGAACATACGAAATAGGAGCAGGAGTAGACCATTTGGCCCTTCGAGCCTGCTCCCCTATTCAATAAGATCATGACTGATCATCTACCTCAATTCAACTTTGACAGCCACTGGTAACGCGTGTCCACCAGGTCCACTTGGAAGCAGGCCTTCTTCCAGCAGGCTACAAATGTCTCCTACGACCTGACACGATAGCCTGGGCCTCCTGAGGAACTGGCGTTCAGTCATGTCCAGGAAGCTGATCTTCTGCCTATATACCCTATGTTAGGGGTATTGCCTCCTGCGAGATGCACCCCTATGCTCATTAAAAGCACTGAAATTGACCGTGCTGGGAAGCCGGCTTCAACCCGCCGGCTTCCGCCTTTAACTCTGGCGTGTTAGCGTGCCAGAGACCTGCTTGGGAGAGGCGGGTGATCTAATTAAAGCAGTTTAGGGCTCGTTAAGAGGCTATTAACAGCTTTTTAACCTGATGTTGCAACTTTTACTGGCTGTCCATGGGATTACCGGGCTTGCTGAAACTCGCCAATGAAAGCAAGGTGAGAGCAGAGTGGCCATTGTGGGAGTTGAACAATTGACAATTGAAAAAAAATCACACATACTCGCACCTGCTTCCTTGCCTAAGGAAAGAGCTCTTGCTGACACCATTTGTGCTGAGAGTTTGCATTCAGGAGTTTGCAGGTGATTTCTACAACTTCGGAAGTCACTCTCACTACATTGGAGGATTGTGCCTCTGATCTCCACTTTTTATCTGGCATCAATCAGATCAGCATGGGTGCCACTTATGCTGTTACACCTTGGACCTCAGATTTGGACCAAAATGAGCCCCAGCAGGAGGTGCAGCAGCAGGAGCAGCAGCAGGAGGAGCAGCAGCCTTCTCCTCACAGACCTGCAGGAGAGAGGGGATGAGCATAGGGGTGCATCTCGCATTTATATAGTGCCTTTCACACCCACCAGACGTCTCAAAGTGCATTACAGCCAATGAAGTACTTTTGGAGCGTCGTCACTGTTGTAATGTAGGAAATGCGGCAGCCAATTTGCACACAGCAAGCTCCCACAAACAACAATGTGATAATGACCAGATTTTTTTTTGTAATGTTGATTGAGGGATAAATATTGGCCAGTACACCAGGGATAATTCTCCTACTCGTCTTCGAAATAGTGCCATGGGATCTTTTACGTCCACCTGAAAGAGCAGACGGGGCCTCGGTTTAACATCTCATCCGAAAGATGGAACCTCCGACAGTGCAGCTTTCCCTCAGCGCTGCACTGGCGTGTCGGCCTAGATTTTTGTGCTCAAGTCCCTGGAGTGGCACTTGAACCCACAACCTCCTGACTCAGAGGCAGGAGTGCTACCCACTGAGCCACAGTTGACACTTTGCCACCGATGAAGCCAGTCCATCTGAGCGGGCGCTCGGCTTTGCGGCTCTTGATGGCTTCCCACAGGTTTCATCATCGACTGCACACGTGCCCATCAAGGCACCCCGAGATCACCCAGGAGTCTTCATGAACTGTAAGGACTTCTACTCCATCAGTGTGCAGCTCGTCTGCAACCACAAAAAGATCATCATGCATATGTGTGCCAGATTCCCAGGGAGCTGTCCTGATTCATTCATCCTGCGCTGTCCATCCTCCCTCGGCTCTTTGCACCTCTGACCAGACTTACCAGCTGGTTGCTTGGAGATGAGGGGCATCCACTGAAGACATGGCCGATGAAACACTTGAGGAGGACAAGCAATGAGGCCGAAGAGTCATAGAGTCATAGAGTTATACAGCACAGAAAGAGGCCCTTCGGCCCATCGTGTCTGCGCCGTCCATCAATCCCTGTCCAGTCTAATCCCATTTTCCAGCATTTGGTCCATAGCCTTGTATGCAATGGCATTTCAAGTGCTCATCCAAATGCTTCTTGAATGTTATGAGGGTTCCTGCCTCTACCACCCTTTCAGGCAGTGAGTTCCAGATTCCAACCACCCTCTGGGTGAAAAAGTTCCTCCTCAAATCCCCTCTAAACCTCCTGCCCCTTACCTTGAATCTATGCCCCCTTGTTATTGACCCCCCTACTAAGGGGAAAAGTTCCTCTTTATCTACCCTATCTATGCCCCTCATCATTTTGTACACCTCAATCAGGTCCCCCCTCAGCCTTCTTTGCTCCAAGGAAAACAACCCCAGCCTGTTTAGTCTTTCTTCATAGCTGAGGTGCTCCATCCCAGGTAACATCCTGGTGAATCTTCTCTGCACCCTCTCCAAAGCAATCACATCCTTCCTATAGTGAGGCGACCAGAACTGCACACAGTACTCCAGCTGTGGTCTCACCAGCGTTTTGTACAGCTCCATCATAACCTCCCTGCTCTTATATTCTATGCCTCGGCTAATGAAGGCAAGTATCCCATATGCCTTTTTAACCACCTTATCTACCTGTTCCGCTGCCTTCAGGGATCTATGTACATGTACACCAAGGTCTCTCTGACCCTCTGTACTTCCTAGGGTCCTACCACTCAATTGTGTATTCCCTTGCCTTATTTGTCCGTCCAAAATGCATCACCTCGCACTTTTCAGGGTTAAATTCCATTTGCCACTTTTCCGCCCATCTGACCAACCCGTTTATATCGTCCTGTAGCCTGAAGCTTTCCTCCTCGCAATTTACCACCCCACCAGTTTTTGTGTCATCTGCGAACCTACTGATCATACCTTTTACATTCTCATCCAAATCATTTATGTAGATCACAAACAGCAAGGGTCCCAGCACCGATCCCTGAGGTACCCCATTGGACACAGGCTTCCAGTCACAAAAGCAACCTTCGACCATCACCCTCTGCCTCCTGCCACTCAGCCAGTTTAGGATCCAACGCGCCAAGGCACCCTGGATCCCATGGGCTCTTACCTTCTTGACCAGTCTCCTATGCGGGACTTTGTCAAAAGCTTTACTGAAATCCATGTAAACCACATCCACAGCATTTCCCTCATCCACACACCTAGTCACCCCCTCGAAAAATTCAATCAGATTGGTCAGACATGATTTACCCTTGACAAAGCCATGCTGACTATCCCCGATTAATCCTTGCCTCTCCAAGTGGAGACTAATTTTGTCCCTCAGAATTTTTTCCAATAATTTCCCTACCACAGATGTTAGGCTCACTGGCCTGTAATTCCCTGGTTTATCCCTGCTACCCTTCTTGAATAATGGTACTACGTTAGCTGTTCTCCAGTCCTCTGGTACATCCCCTGTGGCCAGAGAGGTTCTGAAAATTTGTGTCGGAGCCCCTGCAATCTCCTCCTTTGCCTCACACAACAGCCTGGGATACATCTCGTCCGGGCCTGGGGATTTATCCACTTTTTGGCCTGCTAAAACCGCTAGTACCTCCTCCTTCTCGATGCTAATATGTTCAAGTATGTCACAGTCCCCTTGCCCGATTTCTATGTCTACATCATCTTTCTCCATAGTGAACACAGATGCAAAAAATTCATTTAAAACCCCGCCTACATCATCTGGCTCTACACACAGATTGCCACTTTGGTCCCTACCCTTTCCCTGGTTATCCTCTTGCCCTTAATATACTTATAAAACATCTTAGGATTTTCCTTTATTTTGCTCGCCAGTGTTATTTCATGGCCCCTCCTCGCCCTCCTAATTTCTTTTTTAAGTATGCCCCTGCACTTTTTATACTCCTCTAGGGCTTCTTCCGTCTTTAGTCTTTTGTAACTGCCAAAAGCCCCCCTTTTATTTCTAATGCATTTTTGTATCTCCCTTGTCATCCAAGGTTCCCTTTGCTTGTTGGTCCCACCCTTGACCTTTACAGGAACATGTTGGCGTTGTACTCTCTCTATTTCCCTTCTGAAAGTCTCCCACTGCTTTGATGTGGATTTTCCTATAAGTAGCTGCTCCCAGTCCACTTTGGCCAGATCCTGCCTTATCATATTAAAATCGGCCTTCCCCCAATTTAGAACCCTTATTTCCGGGCCGTCTTTGTCTTTTTCCATGACCACCTTAAATCTCACCAAATTATGGTCACTGTCGCCAAAATGCTCTCCTACTGACACTTCCACCACTTGCCTGGCTACATTCCCTAGAATTAGGTCCAGTACCGCCCCCTCTCTTGTAGGACTTTCTACATGTTGGCTCAAAAAGCTCTCCTGGATGCACTTTAAGAATTCTGCACCCTCTAAGCCTTTCACACTCTGACTATCCCAATTAATATTGGGGAAGTTGAAATCCCCCACTATTATTACCCTATTATTTTCGCACTTCTCTGAGATTTGCCTACATATCTGTTCCTCTATCTCGCCCTGACTGTTTGGGGGCCTATAGTACACTCCCAGGAAAGTGCTTGCCCCCTTTTTGTTTTTAAGTTCAACCCATATGGCCTCATTAGATGAACCCGCTAATATATCATCCCTCCTTACAGCAGTAATTGATTCCTTAATTAATATTGCAACACCCCCTCCCCTTTTACACCCCCCTCTGTCTCGCCTGAAGATTCTATACCCCGGAATATTGAGCTGCCAGTCCTGACCCTCCCTCAACCATGTCTCCGTGATAGCAACAATATCGTACTCCCATGTGTTCAACAACAACTTCAGTTCATCCACCTTATTTGCAAGACTCCTTGCATTAAAATAAATGCCTTCCAGCCTTGCCATATTCCCTTTTGCCTTCACATATTTGCTCTGCCTTCCCAGCTGACTTGTTTTTTCCTCCGTATTTGGCTGTAAATCACCCCCTACTATAGTTCCACTCTGTATCCCATCCCCCTGCCAAGTTAGTTTAAACCCCCTCCCCCCCCAGCAGTGCTAGCAAACCTCCCTGCAAGGATATTGGTCCCCCTCTGGTTCAGGTGTAAACCGTCCGACTTGTACAAGTCCCACCTTTCCCAGAAGCAGACCCAGTGATCCAGGAAACTAAAGCCCTCCCTCCTGCACCATCCCTTTAGCCACGCATTCATCTGTTCTATCTTCCTATTCCTATGCTCACTAGCACGTGGCACCGGGAGTAATCCAGAGATTACAACCTTTGAGGTCCTGCTCTTTAATCTTCCACCTAGCTCCCTAAATTCTTGCTGCAGGACCTCGTCCCTCTTTTTACCTATGTCGTTGGTACCAATGCGGACCACGACCTCTGGCTGTTCACCCTCCCCCTCCAGAATGTCCTGCAGCCGCTCAGTGACATCCTTGACCCTGGCACCAGGGAGGCAACAAACCATCCTGGATTCACGTCTACGGCCACAGAAACGCCTATCTGTTCCCCTTACTATAGAATCCCCTACCACTATTGCTCTCCCACTCTTTTTCCTCCCTTCCTGGGCAACAGGAGCACCCCCAGTGCCAGGAAGTTGGCTGCTGCTGCCTTCCCCTGGTGAGTCATCCCCCTCAACAGTATCCAAATCGGTATACCTGTTTGAGAGGAGAATGGTCACAGGGGTCTCCTGCACTACCTGCCTGCTATTGCTCCGCCTGGTGGTCACCCATTTCCTTTCTTCCTGTGCAGCCCTTACCTGCGGTGTGACCAACTCACTAAACGTGTTATCCACGACCCTCTCAGCATCGTGAATGCTCCACAACCCATCCACCCGCAGCTCCAGCGCCTCAATGCGGTCTGCTAGTAGCCGCAGCTGGATGCATTTCCGGCACACGTGGTCATCAGGGGCACCGGCAGTGTCCCTGAATTCCCACATAGAGCAAGAGGAGCATAACACGGGGCTGGGCTCTCCTGGCATGACTTACCCTTTTAATTAATTTAAATTAATTCACTATCACCAATTAAAGATATCTCTAAGGCGCTTGTATAGTCTACCAACAGCCCCTGCTACACCAGAAAAGACCCTAGTAACTATAAACTACAGAGTTAAAAGTTTAAAAAAGAGAAATACTCACCAACCAATCACTTACCTGCTCCCTGGTGATGTCACACTCTGATTACTTTTTACCCCTCTCCCCGCTGCTGAGTTGGTAAGCCTCGCTGCTTGCGCCGGTTTTTATACCGGGCTCACCTCGCTGCTCCCTGCTCCGAACTGGTCGGGCCTCGCTGCTTGCGCCGGTTTTTATACCGGGCTCACCTCGCTGCTCCCTGCTCCGAACTGGAGGACTAAAATCAAAGCCAGATGATGATGAGATGTGTAATAGAGCAAGCAATCGGGATGCTGCAGATGCGCTTCAGATGCCTGGAGAGATCTGGAGGAGCCCTTCCGTATGCACCAGTCAGGGTCTCCAGAATGATCATTGTATGCTGCACTCTGCACAACAGCGCAGCAGAGAGGATTGGAGCTTCAGGAGGAGCAAGGCACGGAGCCTCTTTAGAGGAGAATGAGGAGGAGCAGGCGGAACACTAGGAGGAGGAGGAGGAGGAACCTGAAGTGGACATGGCACCAGCAGCGGCGCATTTCTGCCCGGGAGGCCCTGGATGGCCTGATGATGGCACGATTTAGTTAAGTTGCACCAGTGCACCCAGATGCTGAACAAACTCCCTGCCCCCTCACCACCACAAAGCAGTCCTAAAATGACAAAACCATTCCTGTCTCACACACCCATTGCTCGAGGTTAAGTGATGTCTTGCCATTCATTCCAACTGACAAGGCCACTTGCCAGGCAGCAGGCAATAGTGGACAAGATGGGGAAAATGGTGCAAAGAAATAATTTTATGTGGCTCATTACTTTAGCAGAAACTTAACCATCTAATATTTTATAACACACCCATGTGCATACCCTTGTGCATCTACAATTGTCTTCTTTCTCTTTCTACAACTCCAACAACGTACAACCCCTGTGGCTTCAGCAGAGATAGGCAGGCTGCTCACTTCCCTGCTCTGACTGCTTAGACACTTCTGGCGGCTGTCCTCTGGGTTTTGGAACCTTTGAGGACCCTGCCAAAGACTGCTCCTCCTGCACCTGTGCGGGGGCAGACTCCGCCATCGGGATAAGAGACAGCATGTGGGGCTCTAACTGAGGAAGTTGGTGGGGGCGCAACAGGGAAGAACTGGGAGCGCTTTGAGCAGGACCCTCACTTCCATGTCCCCTCTCACCATCATCTCTGCTGTGGCCCACCCGCATTTCCCTGCTAGCAAGGAGCTGGTGAGCACTCTGCTGCACATCAGTGGGGTGATTTAGGGCCAACGCTAGGTTTGTATCCATCCTAGATATGGCTGCAATCAGAGTCTGCAAGCTGTTGTTCACAGCAAACATGCACTCGTTTGACTGGCGCATTTGATGCTCCATGCAGGTGGCCACCCTTTCCATGGATGAACACATCATAGCCATAGCCTGCGACATTGTGCTGCTCATGTTGGAGATGAGTCCTCCATTCTCCCTACAGTCGAGCACATCGCGGCTGGAAAAGCTGCCAGAGCCTCCCGCATTTTTTGTTGCTCCTCAAGAATTATTTGCTTTGTCGACGGCCCCTGAGGTTCAGCATCTTCGTCCAGCTGAACACTGCTTGGAGTGTCCTGTGTCCTCCGATGAGGACTCTGCTGCTGTCCCTGTCTCCACCATCTGCTCTTACTCACGTGATCTGAGACACCAGGTGGCAACTATTCTCTCTCTTACTGGACCCACCAACATGTGCGTATCTGCGCTGGTGTGCATGGGTCGTGTGACAGTGCACCCTCAGAGTCCATGACCACCTCTGGCTGGACAGTAGGAGGGACACGTGATGTGTCTGTGGGAGAGTAAAGACATGAATTAGAATAAGAATGTTTTAAGTTACCATTATGCACGTGATCATATTTCACTGGCTGCTGACATCAAGCCAACATGAGTGACTTGTATGCCATGTGGCTGTATGATATTTAATTCTGTCACCAAGTAGCTGGGAGGTCCCCCCTCCCCTCCATCTCCCACCACCAGCAGCTCCGCAACGCAGCTCAGTTCTAGGGCCGCCGCCTCTGCTGAAGTCAGTGGTGGGCCACCACAGTTAGCTGCCTCTCCCGGGTGTTCTGCGCTCTCTTCTCCTGCAAGGAACCTTTGAGTGAGCGTGATGGAATGTGTGTAATAAATGGATTGGCAACATCTGTTGAGTGACTGAGAGAGAGGTGTAACATTGCATTAAGATGAGGGTGAGTGTTAGTGGTGGATGGTCAGATGGGAATGTGAGGGATGGGTGCACCTGCACAGTAGGTTGGTGTGAGGACTGATATGCAGGAGTAGGATTGGGAAGGCAGAGTGAGGGGGTTGGGGTGACACGCACATCAGGATGTAGGGCAATGTGGCATTGTACTCGCCTTGCCTGACCCTTTGAGGTCGTTAAAACGTTTCCTACACGGGATCCATGTCCTTTGAACAACACGCCTGCTGCTCAATTCCGCTATCTCCAGCCATTCGGTTTTGGTCAGTGCCGCTGGCCTCTTCCTCCCATCAGCAGGGTACAGTATGTCCTGCGGGCCCTCACTCCTTGGAGTAATATCTCCAAGGAGGCATCACTAAACCTGGGGGCTACTTTCTACCTTTGACTCTGCATAATTAAGGATTTCACTCTCTGGGTGAAGAAATTCCTCCTCATCTCTGTCCTAAATGGCTTACCTCTTAACTTTAGACTGTGACCCCTGGTTCTGGACTGTTCAGATAATAATCTGCCTTGCTGTTTTTGCCACCAAAGTGGATAACCTCACATTTATCCACATTGGGCTGATGCATGGCAGATGCAGTATAATCACCCAACCTGTCCAAATCATACAGGAGTTTCTCTGCATCCTCCTCACAGCACACACGCCCACCCAGCTTTGTGTCGTCTGCAAACTTGGAGATATTACATCTAGTTCCCTTGTCTAGATCATTGATATATATTGTGTATAGCAAGGTCCTAGCACCGATCCCTGCTAGTCACTGCCTGCCACTCGGAGAAAGACCCGTTAACTCTTTGCTTCCTGTCTGCCAACCAATTTTCTATCCAAGTCAGTACCTCTACCCCCAATCCCATGTGCTTTAACTTTACACGCTAATCTCTTATGCGGGACCTTATCGAAAGCCTTCTGAAAGTCCAAATACACCACACCCACTGGTTCTCCCTTATCTATTCTACCAGTTACATCCTCAAAAAATTCCAGTAGATTAGTCAAGCACGCTTTACCTTTTGTAAATCCATGTTGACTTTGTTCGATCCTGTCACTGTTTTCCAAGTGCTCTGCTATTACATCTTTTATAATGGACTCTAGTATTTTCCCCACTACCGAGGTCAGGGAATTCCCCGTTTTCTCTCTACCACCTTTTTTAAATAGTGGGGTTACATTAGCTATCTTCCAATCCATGGGAACTGTTCAGAGTCTATAAAATTTTGGAAGATGACCAGCAATGCATCTACTATTTCTAGGGCCACTTCCTTAAGTACCCTAGGATGTAGATTATCAGGCCCATGGGATTTATCGGCCTTCAATCCCGTCAATTTCCCTAACACCATTTCCCTACAAATACTGATTTCATTCAGTTCCTCCCTCCCATTAGACCCTATATTCCCAGGCATCTCTGGGAGGTTATTTGTGTCCTCCTTTGTGAAGACAGAACCAAAGTATGTATTTAATTGGTCTGCCATTTCTTTGTTCCCCATTATAAATTCCCCTGATTCTGACTGCAAGGGACCTACGCTTGACTTCACCAATCTTTTTCTCTTCACATATCTATAGAAGCTTTTACAATCAGTAAAAATGTTCCCTGCAAGCTTATTCTCATACTCTATTTTCCCCCTCTTAATTAATCCCTTTGTCCTCCTTTGCTGAATCTTAAACTGCTCCCAATCCTCAGGATTGCTGCTTTTTCTGGCCAATTTATATGTCCTTTCCTTGGATCTTATGCTATCCCTAATTTCCCTTGTTAGCTATGGTTGAGTCACCTTTTTTTGTTTTATTTTTATGCCAAACAGGGATGAACAAATTCTGTAGTTCATCCATGCAATTTTTAAATGTTTGCCATTGCCTATCCACCATCAACCCTTTAAGTAACGTTCCCCAATCCATCCTAGCCAACTCGCACCTCATACCATTGTAGTTTCCTTTATTTAAATTCAGGGCCCTAGTCTCTGAGTCAAATACTTCACTCTCCATCTTAATGAAGTATTCGATCATATTATGATCACTCCTCCCCAAGGGGCCTCATCCAACAAGATTGCTAATTAATCCTTTCTCATTACATAATACCCAGTCTAAGATGGCCTGATCGCTAGTTGGTTCCCCGACATATTGGTCCAGGAAACCATCCCATACACACTCTAGGAATTCCTCCTCCACAGTATTGTTACTAATTTGGTTAGCCCAATCTATATGTAGATTAAAGTTACCCATGATAACTGCTGTGCCCTTATTGCACGCGTCTCTAATTTCCCGTTTAATGCCATCCCCATCCTCCGCATTACTGTTTGGGGGTCTGTATACAACTCCCACTAATGTTTTCTGCCCCTTGGTATTTCTCAGCTCTACCCATACAGATTCCACATCATCAGAGCTAATATCCTTCCTTATTATTGTGTTAATCTCCTCTTTAACCAGCAATGCTACCCCACCTCCTTTTCCTTTTTACCTGTCTTTCCTGAATATTGAAAACCCCTGGATGTTGAATTCCCAGCCTTGGTCACCCTGGAGCCATGTCTCCGTAATCCCAATTATATTATATCCATTTACATCTATTTACACAGCTAATTCATCCACCTTATTACGAATGCTCCTCGCATTAAGACACAAAGCCTTCAGGCTTGTTTTTTTTAACACTCTTAGACCTTTTTAGAATTACTATTTACTGTGGTCATGTTTGATTTAAACCCTTGATTTCTCTGACTGCCACTTTTGCTTTTCTCCTTCCTGTCTTTTACTTCTGTCCTTGCTTCCCTTTCCTCTGTCTCCCTGCACAGGTTCCCAACCCCCTGCCATTTTAGTTTAAACCCTCCCCAACAGCACTAGCAAACACTCCCCCTAGGACATCGGTCCCGGTCCTGCCCAGGTGCAAACCGTCCGGTTTGTACTGGTCCCACCTCCCCCAGAACCGGTTCCAATGTCCCAGGAATTTGAATCCCTCCCCCTTGCACCATTCCTCTAGCTGCGTATTCATCTGAAATATCCTTCTATTTCTACTCTGACTAGCACGTGGCACTGGTAACAATCCTGAGATTACTACCTTTGAGGTCCTATTTTTTAATTTACCTCCTAACTCCCTATATTCAGCTTTTAGGACCTCATCCCAGTTTTTAACCTATATCGTTGGTACCTATATGCACCACGACAACTGGCTGTTCACCCTCCCCCTCCAGAATGCCCTGCAGCCATTCCGAGACATCCTTGACCCTTGCACCAGGGAGGCAACATACCATCCTGGAGTCTCGTTTGCGGCCACAGAAATGCCTATCTATTCCCCTTACAATAGAATCCCCTATCAGTATAGCACTCCCGTTCTTTTTCCTCCCGTCCTGTGCAGCAGAACCACCCATGGTGCCAGGAAGTTGGCTGCTGCTGCCTTCCCCCAATAAGCCATCTCCCTCAACAATATCCAAATTGGTATATCTGTTTGAGAGGGGGATGGCCATAGGGGACCCCTGCACTACCTGCCTGCACCTACTACTCTACCTGGCGGTCACCCATTCCTTTACTGCCTGTGCAGCCTTTACCTGCGGTGTGACCAACTGATTAAACGTGATATCCACGACGTCCTCAGCATCGCGAATACTCCAATATGTATCCATTCGCAGCTCCAGCGCCGCAATGCGGTCTGCCAGTAGCTGTAGCTGGATACACTTCCCGCACACAGTCGTCAGGGACACAGGAAGTGTCCCTGATTTCCCACATAGTGCAGGAGGAGCATGCCACGGGGCCGAGCTGTGCTGTCATGACTTACCCTTCAATTAATTTAAATTAAATTAAATCAAATCAATACCACCAATTAAACTACAATTAAATGATATACTCAAGGGCAACAGAAAATGCTGGAAATACTCAGCAGGCCAGGCAGCATCCGTGGAGCCAGCATCCGCAGTATTTTGCTATTCTATACTCAAGGGCCCTTGGTTACTAGCACTCCCCGATACACAACAGAGACCTTAGAAACTATAACCACAAAAATTAAGACCTTCTAAACTTTATAAGCTATTAACCTTAACTGTCAAACTGTAGAGTAGTATAAATACCTGGCTGTACTCAGCGAATCAGCTGCTTCCTCTTGCCCGCGTCACATTTTGAGTCGTGGCGTGGTTCTGGAACGCCGCTGCCGGTCTGAGAGATTGACCGGCCTTTGAGAAAAAGCCTGCGAAAGTGAGTTTAAATACTCAGTACTCTCCTGCTGCTCCCGACACCAGCCTCTTCCTACAGGGTGAAAAGTTAGGAAAAACAAAGGCGAAGCAAGGGAGCTACTCCTTCCACTCCTCACCTAACTCTGACTCACCCAACTCGCAGCACTCTGTTGAAACTGCACTCAGAGGTTATTAAACAAAATTAGGGCTCCTGGGATTGGGGGTAATATACTAGCATGGATTGAGGATTGGTTAACAGACAGAAAACGGAGAGTAGGAATAAACGGGTCATTTCGGGTTGGCAGGCTGTAACTAGTGAGGTATCGCAAGGATCAGTGCTTAGGCCCCAGCTATTCACAATCTACATCAATGATTTAGATGAGGGGATCAAATGTAATATATCCAAGTTTGCTGCTGATACAAAGCTAGGTGGGGATGTAAGTTGTGAGGAGGATGCAAGGGGGCTTCAAGGGGATATAGACAGGATAAGTGAGTGGGCAAGAACATGGCAAATGGAATATAATGTGGAGAAATGTGAAGTTATCCTCTTTGGTAGGAAAAATAGAAAAGCAGAGTATTTTTTAAATGGTGAGAGATTGGGAAATGTTGGTGCTCAGAGGGACCTGGGTGGCCTTGTACACGAATCACTGAAAGTTAACATGCAGGTACAGCAAGCAATTAAGAAAACAAATGGTATGTTGGCCTTTATTACAAGAGGATTTGAGTATAAGAGTAAAGATGTCTTACTGCAATTATATAGGGTCTTGGTGAGACCACACCTAGAGTATTGTATACAGCTTTGGTCTCCTTACCTAAGGAAGGATATACTTGCCATAGAGGGAGTGCAACGAAAGTTCACCAGACTGGTTCCTGGGATGGGGGATTGTCCTATGAGGAGAGATTGAGTAGACTAGGCCTATATTCTCTAGAGTTTAGAAGAATGAGAGGTGATCTCATTGAAACATACAACATTCTTACAGGGCTTGACAGGGTAGATGCAGGGAGGATGTTTCCCCTGGCTGGGGAGTCTAGAACCAGGGGTCACAGTCAGAGAATAAGGGGTCGGCCATTTAGAACTGAGATGAGAAATTTCTTCACTCAGAGAGTGGTGAATCTTTGGAACTCTCTACCCCAGAGGGCTGTGGAGGCTCAGTCGTTGAGTATATTCAAAACAGCGATCGATTAGATTTTTGGATATTAAGGGATATGGGGATAGAGCAGGAAAGTGGAGTTGAGGTAGAAGATCAGCCATGATCTTTTTGAATGGCAGAACCTGCTCGCGGGGCCGAATGGCCTACTCCTGCTCCTATTTCTTATGTTCTTTAAATTTCTCAGCTGAAGTCTAGGCATCTGTGACATAATCGGACCCGCTCCAGTTAATTGGTCTGGAAACCTGGATGTCTGATTGAATTGCAGTAGCTTCTTTAAAAAACACTGCAATATGCGCCCCTCCAACTTCCGGGTTCCCGACTCCCTCCACCTGCCTCACCCATCGCAACACCAAGGTAAAAATTCAGCCCTGCATGTTAACTTTCTGTGATTTGTGTATTTGATCAGATTCTTCTTCCTCTTGGTTTAGTGCTATCCTTGTAACCACTTTCTCTCTGTTGGGTTAGGAATCTCCATTTAAAAAAAATCAAAGTTCCAAAAAATAGTTGAACTCATTTGTCATTGTGAATGAAGGGAATACTTTGTTGGTAACTAATTTTGTACTGTAATCTTCGTCAGGAGGATCGCCTTCGCCGTGGTGATGATCTTCGGCTTCAGATGGCTTTGGAGGAGAGTCGCAGAAATTCAGCTGTAATAGTGGGTAGCACAGCTCCAAAGAAGAAAAAGGTAAGGGTTACGCTGTCTGCTTCTGAATATAACCTAGGGGCCATAAATATAAGATAATCACTAATAAATTCAGTAGGTAATTCAGGAGAATCATCTTTACCCAGAGGGTGGCTAGAATGTGGAACTCGCTACCACAAGGAGTAGTTGAGTTGAATAGTTTAGATGCATTTAAGGAGAAGCTAGATAAGCACGAGGGATAAAGGAATAGAGGGATATGTTGATGGAGTTAGATAAAGAAAGGTGGGAGGAGGCACGTGTGGAGCATAAACACTGGTATGGATCTTTGGGCTGAATGGCCTGTTTCTGTGCTGTAAATACTTTGTAATTGGTTGAGTTATATTTCAAGATTCACGGTCTGTAGATAAGTTAGTCTTGAAATTAAAGGTCATGTTTTAAGGCTACTGTATTGGCGGGTGGGGACGCGAGTGCGGGGTTGTGTGGTAATTTGACTTGGCAAATACAGTAATAACATTTAAAGAGTATCTCGTTATTTAATAACCTATTTTAAAAACTTGATTACAAAATGACTCAATTTTTCAACTACTGTATCGCTCCTCTCAGTACTGGCTCAGAATCTTATTTTTGCTAATCATGTGTGCTGTTCCCCTGTCAGAGCTGCTATTATTTATGTGGTGACTGATGAATATAAACCTTAATTACTTGGCAGTAAAGGTATGTAATCTACTCCAGATGTATGTTTAAATGTTTTTAAAAAAAAAACTGATCCAGCTACTAGATCAGGATACTGATTGGTATTGTACCATGGAGTAGTGGGACACTGGTTTGTATCAATCTTCATTTGCTGATTTCTCGGTATCAGTTATGCTGTTACGGGATTTGAAAACCAGAAGCTGAGCACTTTTCCATAGAAAGGAAGAGTCAACCATTGGCCCCTCTTGCACAGCTCCCGCAGCCACATGAAAATGACATTGGGAAAAATTTGCCTGCCCGTTTCTTTCACTTGTGGATGGTGCAGGAAAGAATAGGTACCAGTGAGGGAGGCTTCCCACTGTATGTCCCTTTCAAAAAAAAGGTATTGCTCAATAATTTTTCAGTCCTGAAAGTAAGAGTATTAATTAATTATAGAAAAAATGTAATGTAGATCAGAGGAAACAATTTTTTAAAATGTGATCCAATTTGGAATTCTAAAAATCTGAAAACTACATTGAATGATGTATCAGCCTGAATTTATCCCAGGTCTGAATATGTTTTTATTTCACAGTAACTTTTCTTTCAGTATTTCTGTTGAGTAACCTTTTCTTTCCTTCCCTCCTCCCAATTAAATAACAGGCACCCATGATTACCCTCGTGGATACCTTGTCACCATCACAAAAAAGTGAAACCTGGCAAATATCTATCCGACCAGTTCCGAGAGATAGACCTGACCCATGGGAAGGAGCAGGCAGCCCAGTAGCATCTGACCCATGGCAATCGCTTGGTAAGATTACTTGTACAATGAAAGTGCCTTTCGCATTTGTGTCGTGAGAATGTTGCCGGGTCCTTTGGAAATTAACTTACCTGATAATTTAAATTTTTAGCACTAAATTCCCACTTTGCTGTATTACTTTGCTTAATTCAAACTATTGAATATTTTGAATTTTTTCAGTGCAAAAAATAACTTTGCAATTTAATCAATTAAATATGAACTGATCTATCAGCTTGAATTAAATATATTGAAACTGTAGAGCTATCTGAATATCTTCTTCTAAATATTAAGCTGCTGGAGTACAACTTAAAACATGAACAATCAGCCAAATATAACCAAGGACAATTTGCTTTGTGTGTGATCAGAGACTTCTTCTATAGGTAGTGCCATAGCATGTAAACTCACCAGCGAAGTATTTAATAATTCATTAGTGTCAGATATCTTTTGAAATTTAGTTTTTGAAATATTACTCGAGTCTTACTTTCAGGTGGTAATCACCCTGTTCTTCATCTAGTAGCCTGGCCAGGAACTGGCAGTATTCACCCATTGTCGGTAACCAAGTTCAAATATCAATTTATGTTGTAACTGGATGGGAGTCTAGAGCCACATCTGATTAGCTTATTCTTAGCTGATAAAATGCATTTTTTCAGATGATACCAAGGTATTTGTCTTTGGTTCTAGATACCAAATCGACTGCTGCTGTTGATCCTTGGGGTGCTTCTGCTTTATCCGCCACACAGACACTTTCTAAAAATGTAGACCCATGGACGTCTTCGCAGACCACCTCTGCTGTTGTGACGTCTTCAGCAGACCCCTGGGGATCAGGTCCTTCAGCTGATTCTATTTCTGGTAAGCCTATTGAGTCCTGTGGAGATGAAATTGTAATTTTCCAGTTTGCCACCTATTGTCAGTATCATGCCCTCCAAGGGCAGGCATAATACAGGGCTATGCGTAGTAAAAGTCTTCTATTCATCCCTTAGAAGTTGCCTCACATCATCTTCTGAAGACACTCTGCCACACTAGTGGTATTTTTTAAATTCCAACATTATCAACCTTTGAATTATCTCTGAGTGAAACTTGTTATAGTATCAATTAATGCTGAATTATGAGCAGCTTTTTATTGCCCACTGGACACAGGGTTGATGCAACCTAAAATCACTTATTTCTGCTGTCTGAGTAGGAAATTGCAGACGTGTTTATCATTTCACCGTGACTTTAAGTCAAACCAACTAGATTTATCTGTAGGTCCAGGGACTAATGGCATCCATCCAATGAACTTCATATTTCAATTAGATCCTAGCTACATAAATTGATGCACCCTGTTAATATAGCATTCAAGTTGCATGTATTCAAAATCCTGTCCTTTTTTAAAACATCTGATATTCTGATGGATGTGACTGGAACATTTAGTAAATATTGTGTCTGATCTTATTTACAAAGCGTACCAGAGACGTCAAGGGACAGTATGTGATTACTGCCTCAGCTTTAACTTTATGTACCCAGTGGTGATTTCCTGCAAATTGTACTCGAGTCTAAATAGTTTTATAATTGTAGATTTAGACTTGCAGGACTACAGATTAAGCACACAATTTTAAAGCAAATCTGTTCTTGCTTGGTAGTTTGACAAATGACAGCAAAACTGTGTACGGCACTTTTTGCCAAATAACGTGCATTCTTAAATGAAAACTATATTTTTTTTTAAAAAGCAAGTAACTAAGGATTTAGCTTGCGTAAATCCTGTGTGCATTTGACATGTTTGCATTTGACTAGTATTCTAATCGTTGCTTATCAGAATTGAGCTGTGTAATTTGTTAATCATGGTCTAAACACCAATAAAGTATCAAAGCAGTAAGATACTCACGATGTGGTCTCCTCTACATTGGGGAGACCAAACACAGATTGGGTGACCGCTTTGCGGAACACCTCCGTTCAGTCCGTAAGGGTGACCCCGAGCTTCCGGTCGCCTGTCATTTTAATTCACCGCTCCATTCCCACTCTGACCTCACCGTCCTTGGCCTCTTGTATTGTTCCACGGAAGCTCAACGTAAACTCGAGGAACAGCACCTCATCTTCCGATTAGGCACTCTGCAGCCTTCCGGACTCAATATCGAGTTCAACAATTTCAGATCATAACCTCGGCCCCTATTTCATTTTTTCTTGTAATTTTTCCACTCCTTTCCCCCCCCCCCCCCCCTTTCCTTTTGTTTCTCTCTCACACCTGGCAGCTATCTCTTGCCCTGCCAGTACACTTTACACCTAATCTCAGCCTATTACCATCTCGTCTAGCTTCTAATCTCTTTTACTTCTTTTGTTTCTTTTATTCTTTTGTCCGATCGCAGCCCTGCCTTCGATCTAGTTTCTTTTCTTTCCAGTTTTGAAGAAGGGTTCGACCCGAAATGTCAACTCAAGTTTCTCTCCACGGATGTTGCCTGACCTGCTGAGTTTTTCCAGCATTTTCTGTTGTTAGTAAGATAATAAAGCTGACTTAAATGAATTGCAGTTTAAAGTAAATCTTAAATTATAGTCTACTGTGATTTCCCTTCCACACCCCCACCACCATTGCAGGCAGTACAGTTTTTGACCCCTTCAGCACCTTAAATGGTGCAGCAAAGGATGACTTTGCTGATTTTGAAGACCTTCGCACTTCATCAAAAAAAACAGGTAACAAAATGTTTATTTTGTTTATCTATGTCTCCGGTGTCATTTTCCATCTTGATCCAGTTTCATAGATGAAAGTGATTCTTCAGCATGGTAGCCACATAACCCTGCTAGATGTAACTCTGTTTTCTAGAATGTTTAGTCCCATGTGATGGTTCTTTTACCTGAGAGTTCAGCTGACGTTTACAATATTCATTCTCAAATGTGCCATTTCCAATACGTTTTGCTCCAAGTATATGCTGTAATTTGTATTGTGTGTTTTTTCTGACACAGCTGTGGTACAGAATACTCAGTGGGAAGCGTTTGAATACGGATTTTAATCCCACAAGCAAATGAGACCTACATAGACTTGTGGCTACAGTGTTTGTGAGCCATTTTGTTTCCCTTATTTGAGAGTTAGCTGTGATATTCAACAACTTGTCATTGAACATGCATTTTATATTTGTAGATGGTAGGCAGTTCCAAGACTGTAATTCACTCAAATGCTTATAACTGTCAAAATAAAATTGTCACATTAAGTAATTTCCAATAGACAGAACCCCAAGATTAAAGTGCAGCCTTAAATTCAGTGCCACTCTTTTAAAAACAAAATCTAGTATCCAAGTACTTCTTAAATGTGATGAGTGTTTCTGCCTCTACCACCCTTTCAGGCAGTGAGTTCCAGACCCTCACCACCCTGCTCCGCCATTCAATAAGATCATGGCTGATCTTCGACCTGTACTCCACTTTCCCCTGATTCCCCTAGAATCCAAAAATCTATCTATCTCAGCCTTGCCTTTACTCAACGATTCAGCATCCACAGTCCTTTGGGGTAGAGAATTCCAAAGATTCACAACCCTCTGAGTGAAGAAAGTCTTAAATGGCTGACCCCCTTATCCTGGGACTATGCCCCCTAATTCTAGACTCTCCAGCCAGGGGAAACAACCTCTCCGCATCTACCCTGTCAATCCCCCTCAGAATCTTGTATATTTCAATGAGATCACCTCTCATTCTTCTAAACTCCAGAGAGTATAGGCTCAATCTCTCCTCATAGGACAACCCTCTCATCCCGGGAATCAATCTAATGAACCTTCGTAGTGAACGGATAAGGAGACCAAAACTGTGCGCTGTACTCCAGGTGTGGTCTCACCAAAGCCCTGTACAATTGTAGCAAGACTTCCTTCCTCTTGTACTCCAACCCCCTTGCAATAAAGGCCGACATGCCATTTACCTTCCTAATTGTTTGCTGTACTTGCATGATAACTCTGTTTCCTCTACGAGGACACCTAAATCTCTCTGAACACCAACATTCAATAGTTTCTCACCATTTAAAAAAAATTGTTTTTCTATTCTTCCTACCAAAGTGAATAACCTCACATTTCCCTACATTATACTCCATCTGCCACGTTATTGCTCACTCACTTAACCTGTCTATATCCCTTTGTAGGCTCTTTGTGTCCTCCTCACAGCTTACATTCCCACCTAGCTCTGCATCATCAGCAAACTTGGATACATTACATTCAGTCCCTTCATCTAAGTCATTTAATATAGACTGTAACTAGCTGAGGCCCAAGCACTGAGCCTTGCGGCATCCCATTAGTTACAGCCTGCCAACCTGAAAATGACTCGTTTATCCCTACTCTCTGTTTTCTGTATGTTAACCAATCTTCTATTCATGCTAATATATTACCCCCAACCCCCATGAGCCCTTATCTTGCATAAAAACCTTTTATGTGTGGCACCTTATCAAATGGCTTTTGGAAATCCAAATATGCTACATCCACTGATTCTCCTTTACCTACCCTGCTAGTTACATCCGCAAAACACTCGAATAAATTTGTTAAACACGATTTCCCTTTCATAAAACCATGTTGACTCTGCCTAATCATATTGGCCCTGAAATTAGGATCAGGAGCTTGCCGTGGGTGCAAGCCCCCGATGTGCACTCACCCTGCGCGCCGACATCTGAAGCCCGGGCCTGCTTGCATTTCCTGTCACTGGCCCGGTTCAGATGTCGGCGCGATGTGCTTACCTGATCCAGCGATGTGCCGGCTGGGATCAGGTGAGCACTGTGCAGCCAATCAGGGGAGGGGAAACTCATTCATGAGTTTGACAGTAAGAGCTGTCAAACTCATGAAAACTCCTGGCCCCAAAACACTACTTAAACCTGAAAGAAAATTTAAAAAAAAAACATTGCGCTACTTAAATGAACAATAAAGAACTCTGAAAAACTATTTTAAACAATAATTTTAAAATTTGAAAAAAAAAATTAAATAAAAAATCAGGGCTAAAACTAAACTTACCTTACTGTAAATTCTTTAAAAATAACAAACCTGTGGGGAAAAAAAATTCTCAATTGTACTAAAAGCCCACTTACCTGAAAAACTAAGTACTTACGTGTGGTTTTTCAATGCGAAAAGACCCGAGGCCTTTACACACGCGCAACTCTGGGGGGAAAAAAAAGGAATTTCACTGCGCACGCGCTGCCTGTGCAGGCGCACGCATTCTGCCTCTTAACCCCTTGGGTCAGAGGACAGGAAATGCCGGTTTTCAGCGCATGCGCTGTGCATGCTGAAAACCGGCAATTCCTCCGGGCACCAGCGTGAGTACCCCGTCCGTACTCACGCGTTGTGACAGGAATTACTGGGCCATTATGATTTTCTAAGTGCCCTGTTACCATTTCCTTAATAATGGATTCCAGCATTTTTGTGACGCCTGATGTCAGGCTAACTGGCCTGTAGCTCCCTGTTTACTCTTTCCCTCCTTATTTGAATAGCAGGGTTACATTTGCTACCTTCCAATCTGCTGGGACTGTTCTAGAATCTAGAGAATTTTGGAAGATCATCAGCTGAAGATGTCCAGGCGATATCACCCATGTTGTATCAAATTTTGGGGATGGTTACAGGATTTATAGATAGAATCATAGAATCTTACAGCTCAGAAGAGGCCATTAGTCATATCGAGTCTGTGCCAGCTCCTTGAAAGAGCTATCCAATTAGTCCCACTCCCCTGCTCTTTTCCTATAGCCCTGCAAATGTTTCCTATTCAAGTATATATCCGATTCCCTTTTGAAAGGTACTACTGGGCAAATAACCTCCACATTGACCCATTTGAAGGGTCATGGCCAAATGCATTCATAAGGAAAAACAGAAGATCTTTTAACACATTTTTCTCGAATCTGCTAACCTCACTGTGCTTTCTCTCTTAAGATACTAATAGGGAATACAAGTTACTCAGAGAAATTTCAGTGTTTCCTTGATGCTGTGGTTTCCCATCCCCTCCCCCCTTCTCTGACATTGAGCATACATCTATCCCGTGTGCTACACAAAAGATTATAAATGCTTCAGCTGAAGTCCTAGCTTTCCATGGTTCCCTTGTCCTAAAAGGTTGCTAAGGTGTGACCTACTGTTCAAGGAGAAAATTTAGTTTCTTGCTGCAAGCAATAAGAACCAGCCTCCAAAAAGAAGATATCCGTATCACCTTGCTCCATGTGAGCTAATATTGGCATTGAGAACAATTGAAGTTCTTGGTTAAACATAATACTGTGCAGTTGCAACAGATCAGTCGCAACAGTTTTGACATTTCCCACTATCAGGAGGGGGATTTATGTTATGCAGCTTCCCAACCATAAATGCTGTTTCCATGTTTAGATGATCAGTAGTGGTTGTTATCAATAAACAAAGGTTAAATATGAAAGCTGTGAGTTGGGCAGGATTGTGATTTTATGGTTAACTGTGTTGATCCTGTAGTTTTTAGTGCATGCAGCACTATTGATACCTACAGAGGACAGTTAGCATTATAGTAAAAATGCAGTATTGTACTTAAGTAAATAGTTTAATTCAGGCTACTGTACACAGGAAATGATACAGACCAGTGGATATAAAAATACAATAATTCAAGTAATTACCATTAGCATTTGATAGCTGCCTATCCTGCATTATTGAATTGTCTCGAAGTTTTTTTCAACTTTGAGTTAAATGTTTGTCAATTTTTACTTTAGGCGAGACTGACCTATTGGGAGGAAGTTCTAGGCCCAGTGGTTCAATTAGTCCAGATTTATTTGATGCTCAATTCACTAGTTCAGCACCATCAAGGCAGACTGCAGCTCGGAAAACACCAGAGTCCTTTCTGGGCCCTAATGCAGCTTTGGTGAATCTGGATTCCCTGGTATCCAAGCCTGTGCAACCTTCCAGTATATCTAATCCTTTCCTGGCTTCAGGTATGAATATCATAAATGATTTCCTTGTAAATTGAACTCTGCTCCCTGTTCTGAAGTGTAGTGGTAATGCTTTGTAAATCACAACTCTTATGATTTTAGTAATAGAGTTTTGTGATTAGTTTGTGTCAGGGCTTGTATATTTAGTTGTCTTTCTATATGGTGGAATTTATTGAAAATAGATTGAGAATATATTGCAAGGTAGCCTTTGTGGTTCCCATCACACTTGAGACTTTCATGCTAGCATTCAACTCTATTTCCGTAAGATGGCTAATTCCAAATCTAATCAGATAATTAAATGACGGATTTCCCCATGCCCCTCACTGATTTTACTGCAGTTGTTATTTGTACTCTCCTCAAGGTGGTTGCACACATTGAGAAATATTGGTTATTTCCCACCACATCTGAGATAGATTAAACCGGTATGTTTGTCGTACAGCAGCTTAGGAAATTGGCTCTGGCATTTTAGTAAGTGTTTGTGGTTATTGTGGCTCCTTCCAAGTCAATAGAACACGGCAGTGGGAGCTCAGTAGATGTGGAGAAGACATGATGTGAAAGGGAAATTACTATCTGCAGCTTTACTTCCTCAACTGATCTGCATACATCACGCTTTGCCACTTGCTTCTTTCTTGATCACGTAGCTATATTGTAATAGAAAGGGAAAAGATTATTGATGACGCAAAGTTGTTTAACATTTGTCATAAACATGTAAGCAGTACTATCATTTTACTGTATCTGAGACACTGTAAAAGAAACGCAGATGGTAATAATAAATGGAAAGCCAGCTATCCTTGCTCAGAGATGTGAGGCCCAAAGTGTTGAATGGTTCTCTGATCTTTTACACACAATCTTCTCTCTTTGCAAGAAACATGCCGTGAAGTTAACAAATAACCCCTGGATAAATTGTTCAGCACACTGCTTCACCAGCCAATATCTGTGTTATAATTTTCAGCTGTGCCATTTATTTCTCTCGTGCATAGCACCAAGGAATGCTCTCATAAGTGCACCATCACTCCTTAGAAACTGCAGTATAACCATCTATACATAGCATCTGGTAATGTAGCATTGTCCAGGGTCAAAACGAACACCCTCAAATGATTTGCTCACTGGAAATGAGACAAACCCTCTCAGTTTTGCCTACTCTTCACATACCAGAGGAATAATCATTCCTTGTTGGTTGCCGTCCAGTTAAAGCAGTCGCACTCCGCAAGAAGTTCACTCTACTTGCATCTAGCATGCTGGTTACGTGACCCCCCTCCATCCCTTCCTTGAGCAGGCCGAACACGTATGGCTATTTCACTACAGACAAGCTATGATGTGGAACCGTACCATGCCAAATGGCGGCCTCCTGTGCAGGAAACCTCTATGATTCTATGATGCCACATTGGGATTCCCTGAACAATTGATATTATGTTCCCTGGATAAAATGACTCCTTAACCTTGCACTATGCTATGAATCCAGCACTGTCTGTCTGCCTTCCCATTTAACAGCTCTGACCTCATCCTGTTTGTTTACTAAAAGTAAAAGTAAAATTTACTTTTACTTTTAAAAATGTGAACAGCCTGTTTTTGGTCTATTCTTGTAGATGATATTCTTATCCGTACTTTGCTGTGAGTGTTGTTAAAAGTCATGTTCAGCACCATAATTGAGGCCTCGCTCATGTGAACTGAAATATAACCTTGTACATACAGAATCGAATAATGTAACACTGCGGAAGGAAGTAAATCCACCTGCTCGTCTTCAAATAGTACCACGGGATCTTTTACGTACCCTGAGTGGGCAGGTGGGGCCTCGGTTTAATGTCTCATTGGAAAGATAGTACAGCACTCCTTTAGTACTGCACTGGAGCGTGAGCTTAATTTTCGTGCTCGGAGTCTCTGGAATGGGGCTTTGTGATTCCTCATCAGTCAGTTGTAGTTTGCATTGTATGAGTTCTGCAACAAGTTTAGGAAAAGATGGAGAAATGGCATTTTGAAAAGTTGTAGAAGCATATGAAGCAATGAATGACCCAAACATTAACCACTGATATGGTTCAATGTGCTGAGCCCTCGGGATCATCCTGCTTCCACGGTTTTTTGAGCTCAATTTCATTTCATAAGAATAAATCGACTAAAGAAAATATGAACAAGAAGCATCAAAATCAGTGCATCAGTCTGGGATTTTACACACACAAATTGCAAATAGGAAATTGTTCTTCATCCAGCTAGAGGTCTCCTAACTAGCTGGATCAATATGGAGGCAGGATTGTCTGCTTTCTTCTGGGATTTTGTTGCTTCTGAATCGCATGAAGACTGCTACCTTAGATGCTGTGCTAGATACATGTAGTTTGGATAGCCTGAGATTAGTTGCTTGTTTGTACTTATAATCTATATTATGGTCCAGTACATGCCCAAATGTACTCAAAACCTGGTCTTTGATGCAAGTCTTGAGCTAATGCTGATCTGAGGCAAACTGAAATAAAGGAAATCTGCATTTCTTGCTGTTTTTGATCAGATTTGCAGGCCTCCACAACAAACTCCGTACCATTGTCACCAATTCCCCCCGGCCCTCCCATCGACCATTGTCACCAATTTCCACCCCCCCCCCCCCCCCCCCCCCACCCGCCCGGCCCTCCCATCGACCATTGTCTCAGGCTTAACCAGACTATTTGCACTCTCCGCATCCTTTTCAACCCCAAGCTGAGCTTCTCATCCCATGCACTTTCCAACATATAGACTGCCTACTTCCACCTTAACATCATCCACCTCCTAATATTTCCTTTGTCTCAGCATCCATTTTTGTCTGATTACACCTCTGTGAAATACCATGGGACATTTTTCGACATTAAAGGCACTGTATAAATGCAAACTGTTGTCTTTATGAACCTCTTTCCTTCTGCTTTACAAAATGGTATTTCTAGGCCAGGAAAAAGACCCAAGAGAATTAGAAATCTTAAGCCTGTAGTGTGCAATACAAATGCAAAAGCGCATTACCATTGTAAAGGAATTCCTGATTGTTAAAATACAAGAATCCAGATGGGTTCCTCAGTGTTATTCCTAATGCTATGCTGCGATATATTTAAAATACATAAATGATCGAATTCTTTGTAGGGAGAGGGTATTTTAATAATTCTGTCTGTTACTGTGCTACATCGCCATAATCTTTGGTAGCCAAATAAAAGTAAGGCCATTATTAGAGTCTGTTTTGTAAAGCTATTAAATTGTCTACTTTCAAAGACTTGGGGTAAAAATTGGGTAGCGGATCGCCCCGAGAAAGTTAGCGCCCCGAGAGGGAGGAAGGGCGCTACTGGAAGCGCCCCGCATCCCTCTTGGGGCACTGCGAGCCAATATCGTGGTACTGCAGGCCTTCCCCTTATTAAAGGGGAGGGGCATGGCGCAGTGCGCCCTGGCACCCAGCTGGGCCACCAGGGATCGGGAGTGCCAGCAAACGAGCCCAGCACTTAAGAGGAGTGCCGGGCTCACGGAGAGCAGCCGGCACCCCATGGGGGCCGGGGATGGCAACGGGGGCAGGTGCCGGCAGGTGGCCAGCAACAAAAATGGCCGCCCGCCACCTCCCCTTTAACCAGCGCCGCCCCGGCCGCAGCTAGGCCCCCTGACCCTGGCAGACATAGCATCCGGCGGTAAGTCGGGGGGGCGCCACCCAATGTTCCAGCCGGGGTGCTGCCACCCAATGTTCCAGCCGGGGCGCTGCGCACGGCGATGAAATCATCACTGACAGCACAGCGCCATGCGGCGCTAACGGTTAGTGCCGCCGCTAGCCTGCTTAATTTCGCAGGAGGCGTTAGCGGCACTGCGCCCAGGCGCTAGTTGATTTGCACCCTGTTAGCGAACGGGAGGTGCAAATCAACCGAATTTAGCCCCTTTGTTATTTAATGTAGCAATATTTGTTTGTGTGTCTTGTAAAAATTTAATTTAATTTTACTGATGTTCAATTATAACTTTGTGCATTTTTTTTTGTAGGTTCAACTCCAGTCCAGGTCACTCAGATTAATCCCTTTCAAATTAACCAGCCGCAGCCTCCTACACTGAATCAAATGCGAGCAAGTCCTTTGATGGCCCCAGGACAGTCTACATTTGGCACCATGCCTGCAGTCAGTATGGAGCCAATGCCACTCGCCTCCATTTCAGCACCAATGGCAATGGGCATGGTTCCAGTGCCTGTTATTGGTAGGATGGGTACAGGAATGAACAGTGCCGGAACAATGCCCCAACCACTTTTTTCAACAGGCATCCCTCCGCCTACATCCCAGACCACTACAACTAATCCTTTCCTATTATAAAAGACCAGAGGAAAAACTTTCATTACAGAGAGAAAACCTAGATAGGAGCGTGGCTAGCTGAGTTAAATGTACTCTAGACTGCATTTATGGGTGTGGTGAGGAAACCTTCACAGTAGGTTCGGATTTTGCTGTGCTGGTTTTTATGAAGTACATATTGACGGTGGTTAATTTTCACTATTTTCTAAAGAAGCTATTTGCTGCCAATGGAGGTATATGGTGACTGAACATTTAGTTGAACAGTAGTAACGTGAATCTAATATTCACACCTATTGAATCCTCCAATCCTTAAGTGCATATTACAGTTTGTCCAAAGGTAACACAGTGTTTTGTGTGGTATATTCACTGTTTACACTGGTTTTGCATATTTCACATGTCACCTGACTATTGACCTGGTTCAAAAAAATTATAAAGGCCACAATGACTGTTTTCAAGAATTAGAAGTTTGCTTCCTAATCAAAAAAGCAAATATGGAACTTAAATAACCAAAATCACAACACCAATAAACCTACAAAACCCTGATTTCATAGCTGATGAATGGAAGATAATTTTGCAAACCTGTTCATAGCAGTAAGGAATTTTTAATTGTGCTGTGTTCTGAATAGGCTGTTACAAAGTTGCTTTTGAATTTGGACTGTTGCATGCACCTTTAATCGCTGTTTGAAGCAACGTTCTAGGCACTGGATGCTATTTAAGCAGAAGGTATCAGTTATTGTTCAGTATTAATTAATTATGGTTCAGTACTGATACGAATGAAATTCCTTGTAAAGTTGTGATCATTAAAAATCATTGCAATGATAACGAACAAACTATTTACAAAAGTTTCAGTAACTTGAAGAGAAGATGATTTTTTTAAGTGGGAGAAAGCTGCATGCATCAGTCGGTTTCTGTTATTGAAATATAAGATTTGCTAATGGTGACGATGGCTATTCTCTAGAATATTTAAAAATACTTGTCTAGGTGAGAGGTTGTAGTGTCCACCATTGTTAATGCAACAAAGTAGACACCAGACATTTAGTAAATATAGAGTTTAAAGGAAAAACTTACATCAGTGTATCTTTGGAATCTAGGTGCTTTTTATTTTATTTCTTTTAGATTTTACTAAGTAATATAAACATTAAGCTAATTCAGACTCGACATCGGTATATGCAGTTAATCCTGTACACTTTGCACAGCTTTTTTTAATAGACGAGTCTTCATGTAAAAGTTAAATAGCCAAGTTTTAGAGTCTGTAATTTGCAACCATATTGTAGTTTACAAAAGTTTTATGCTATTTTTAACCTTTCTGTCTAGGGATTTTGGTAAAATTTTGCAAGCGTGTTTTTTATCTGCTTTAAAACATTGTGTTGACAGGTGCCATGAAATGTGCGGTCCAAATTGTATCTTTGCTTCATTGTGGAGAGAAAGATTAAGCTCTGTATTTTAGAAAGAGAAAAGGGAATCCAGTAATTGAGTGTATTTGTGTATTGCGTTCAGTGTGTCATGTTGGTTAAACACTAAGTGCATAGCAGTTTATAAAGTTTTGTAATGAATTTGAAAACAGATTTTCTTTTTGAATAAATGGATGACCAGACAAGTTACTTAAGGATGAATTGCTATGCAGAGAAGGTAGATAGTAGTCCTACATTTTTATTTAAGTAACTTAAATGGGCAGACTACAGTGATCAGTCCATGCATTGCTTTTAATGAATGAGGAATTTTCTATCCTCTTAAGGTGGCAGGAGTGGATTATGACATTTGAGAGTGCGTGTTTTGCGCAGAGTTCATACGCTTATTTTTTGTCTAGGAAATGAGTTTTGAAGACATGGCCAACAGCAAGTTAATATTCCTTTAAAGGGAAAGTGAAAAGCTTGGATTTGTTTCCTCATCCAAATTCATTTACTTTTATAAAGAAAAACAACAATAACTTACATTTCTATACCATTAAGTACAAAGAGATGTCTTGGAGTGGTTTACAGGGCAGTGGATAGTGAGCAATCTGGCATTATAATTTTAGTGATCAACATTTGCTCAGTGTAGATATCAATTGCCAGGTACCATTTCTTCTAATATCACTTGACATGTGTATAAGATATTTCATACCCACGTTGGATAACTATTGTGAATAACCTGTCACAATTTTTATCCTGCTCAGATCTGCATTCAGAAGTTGAATAGATTCGTTTTGTATCACCTGTCATCCATATTTAAGTAAAATGCTGATTTCCAGCTGATATAATTTTGCTTAGATACAGACAACAGGCTGTAAAAAAGAAATACTTACAGTAATAATTCTTTAAAATATAGGTGTGGAATAATTATTCATGTGTCAAACTAATTTGTCTAGTTATAGCATATACAGGCGACAGTGGTGTGCACCTTATTTTTAAAAAATTGTCATTACTAGCAATACATGTATGGCATATTATGTAACTTTTAGAATTTTTCCAAATTTCTGAATATGAAAATTGTATTGCTTTTGAAGTTAATTTGACACTTTAGTGTGTGCATTTTTTATACAGAAAGTGGTCATCTAGATACCAAATATGGAAATGCCACAAACAAAATTCATGCTAAACAAGTTCATTTGGAACGTGACCCTATTTGACCTACCACATATATATTTATAATATAATAACAACAGAAAATGCTGGAAATACTCAGCAGGCCAGGCAGCATCCATGGAGAGAGAAACAGAGTTAACGTTTCAGGTCTGGGACCCTTCATCAGATATTTATATTGTACAAGTCCAGATATTTTGAATTTATTTTGAGTTCTTAGGGTTCATGTGAGTGGGTGAGAGTATGCATGCTAAGAGTGCAGCCACTACTTGTATAGTCTTGCCTTTAGTCACTAGAATTTATACAAAGCTTCTGGTAAGATTTGTATCAACAACTGTTTTCACCATGTACTGTAAAAATGTCTTTGCTGTCATTCTGTTACATAACTTTGCATCAATGTAAATGTACGGTAGTCTGTCATTTGTAACTGTTGTGTAACTTCACGTGTACTGTAGCTATGTATTAATTTTACTACAGGAAGTCGTACAGTAAGATTTTGATGGTCACTTGCATAGTTAATAACTTTAAATGCTTGTCCTTTTTTTATTCAGTATCCTTAACACACCATGAATTAATTAAGCCATGGGACTGGAAAATCAAAGGAAGACATCTCAATTGAAACCTACATGACTTCCCCTTGCTGTGAGATGAAAGCCAACACCCCATGCACATATGCCTATCTTTCTTTTCCCCCACACGATCCAATCTTTATATGACAGCCACTCCTAGCTGCCACTTGTGTGACTTGGCTGAGTTTATTTTCTGTAATAAATCGCTTATTTGTGATGGATCAGGACCAAACCCATGTTCCCGACAAGCTTGGAGGAGGAGATACCTTGAGTGATCGCAGTGATGCTCCCTCTGCCCTGTTTCTCACCAAGTTTTAGGAAGACCTGGAGAGTAGTTTCAGGGTTGAATGAGCTCCTCCCAAACAAAATATTTTACATGATCATTGTAACCCAGTGTTCAGGCAGTTTTTCATGGCTGGTGGATATGGACCTGAAGGACACCTCTTTGTTAGTCACTGATTGCCAAAGGATATTTCTGTAATTCAGTATAATATGCTCTAAAATCTATGGTCTCAGTACCCAGGGTCATCACCATGTATTTGTTTATTGCTGTGTTTCTGCATTTCAAGAGTTTACATATTTACCCCAATACAGGCTATCAGACTGGAGAAAGCTTAAGTGGTGTAAACCATTTGGTAAACCTGTTTTTTTCATATAAAGTGAATCTGGTGAGATCCCTACAAAATAGCTTGCAAGGGCATGTTTATAGGAGCTAGGTTCCAGAAAACAAAAAAGCTAATTGCCCCACAAGAGGACAGTATCCTAGACATTGGAAAAAAATGACTGGTGGTACGCACATTGAGCAGCAAGGTCACAGCAAAACTACCTCAGTCACCAGCACTCTTTTATTGTTTGCACTCCTTCAAAAACATATCTCTGTAATAATTACTCATCAAAAAAAATCTACCTATAGTTTTAGTTTTACATAGAGGTTTAGTCTAGGACACAATATGTGCCTGTTTTGTAATTGCTTTTATTCAGTTCTTTACATTTTCATTCAAAAATATCCACACTAACTTATTATGTTGTCCTCTAATTGAGATAAAGTAGAATTGTCTTTTAATAAGCTACTAAAGATACATGACATGAGAGTTGCACAAGTTCAGAAAAATTTCACTATTGATCTACATTATTTTTATAATGTAAGAGCTTACTAAGAATTTTTTGAATAAAAATATTTTCTGGAACTTGTGGAAACTCAAATGCTTATACCCTTAACTTATGAGCATTTGAATGTGTATCTTCTTTGTTTCTTCCCCTTATTAGGTCTCCGAGTTACGTACAATCTATCACCCAGAAAGTGTGCAAGCACTCTGCTTCTGTCAATACTGCAGACTGTGGCTGCAAATCTGTGTCTCAGTGCCTTGGCATAGGGCTGCATGTTAAAGCCCAAAAAGGCCTGAAACTCTTCAAATGCAAGTGTCTATTGTATCTAATGTGTTTGGAATGAGTGCATTGGATAACATGGCATGGTTATAGTTTTTGCGTACAATTGAGAACTTTGACTTCCTCCAAAATTTAGAGCTCCACTGTGCATATGCAGTCATCCATGCACTTTGTCAGATTTGATGTCCATGCCTTGGTTTCAGGGGGTGCCACATTATTCAGTGTGAATAATCAGTATAATCTGGCTGGTGTATTTTAAACCTCCTTGCTAGTGTACACCACTCCAAGAAATTGAATCCATGCTGGTTGCTTGCTATTATCAACAGTTTGGTGTGTGATTATGATGCAGGTTGGATTGGGTGTTGCGCCAATTCTAGTTGTTAACCTGGAGCGATACATTATTACAGTACCACCAAACTCTCACCTTGATTAGGTTACAGTGGAGGCAATATAGCCAAAGCAGCATAGTTAGTGTGCCTAGGTTAAAATACTAGAATTTGGCTGCTACTGTCTGGACTTGTCACGTATGTTAATTTACGGCTCTTTTATATAAAAAAAAAAAAAAAAATTTTAATTGAAGATAACCCGCTTTTCTTTGCGGTGGGGGGAGGAAGAGGTGAAAGGCGCTTGTGTTATGCTGCGACAGGCAAGTCATTAAAGCCCAGTAGAGGGACTGGTATCTTTTGATTTTCCAGTTATTTGGCTTGCATATTATAAGGCAAAGGATAACTGCATTTAAAGAATGAGGACTACTGCACATAATAGTGAGTAACCTACCTTTTTCAAGTATTATGTTCTGTATATCTACCAAACTCATTCATGATGCTGGGAGCAGGCTGCTTTTTAGGGTATTGTGCTCAACTGTCATTACTGTATAATATAATTTATCATTTGTACTATTGTGACATATGTTCTGTATCTTTTATTTTCTATGTAATGGTTTTGTAGCAATTCACACAAAATGTTATTGTTTATGCCATTTGAACAGCAGCAAAGATCAGGGGCCTGTTGCTTAAATGATGAAATTAAATTGTTGGTATCTGTTGCTGTGGTTTTGATATTTCATTTATTTTCCATAAGAAAAGGTGTCATTTCAATATTGGCTCGAATTTTCCCCTTTTGCGTCGGGTTGGGTGTGTGCGGGCGACGTAGCGGGTCGGGAACGCGATGTTCTGAGCAACGCGTTGCTCAGAGCGGCTTTGACTTAATGGCCCCAATTGAAAGACTCATGCTCGTTTCCCAGCCCTATTAAATAGTGCGGGTCTAATGATGTCATCAATGACTTGTTTCCAGCGCCCATATTTAAAGCTGCCTTGCACTCAACTCATTTGAATGTTGCCAGAGGAGGGTGGAAGGTGTCAAAGAAAGGCCACAGTAAAGCTAAAACTTTGGAAGGATGGATATGCAAAGGCAGAGGGCTGCACCACGGTTCTCTGATTCTTCGCTGCATACTCTTGTGGAGGCTGTCGGAGCACGCAGGGAAGTCTTCTTCCCTGCTGATAAGCAAAGGAGACCTCCACAAGCAAGAAAAACAGCCTGGCTGGATATAGCTAAGGAGGTCAGCAGCAGTAATGTGGTGAGGGGGATCTGGATATAGTGCAGGAAGCGCTTCAGTGATCTCGAGGTTAGGAAAGGTGAGTGCAATGCCACACACATCCTGAAGTGCCTGTCAACACATCCCCATCACTCTGCCTTCCCAAGCCTACTCCTGCACATCATTCCTCATACCAACCTACCGTGCACGTCCACCCATCCCTCTCTATGTACATGCTCACATCCCCATCTGACTAACCACCCCTCACACTCACCCTCATCCTAATGCGATCATAGCAAGTAACAGAAGGAGGCCATTTGGCATTGGCACCCCACTTCCTCATAGTCACACTTTAGAGATGTAACACATCCATTCCTTACACTCATTCCATCACTCTCACTCAATATTCCCTTTCCTTGTTTGCAGGAGAAGAGAGCCCACAAAAACAGCGGGAGAGAGCCAGAGTTGGCCCTCCAGTAATTGCACATCTCACAGCAGCAGAGGAGTTGGCGGTTCTGGAAATTTCGGGATCGAGAGAGAGAGAGAGACGCTGGCAGTGGGAGACAGAGAGAGGGGACATCCCAGCAACCTGGTGACAGAATCACATCTCAAAGCCACGTGGTATACAACAGTCACCCATATGGTGACTTACGTCAGCAGCCAGTGAAATGTCAAGTGCATAATGGTAACGTTAGCCATTTTTATTATAATACTTCTAATTCATCTCTTTACTCTCCCACAGGTCCATCAACCACCTGCCCCCGCCCCCCCCCCCCCCCCCCGGAGGAGGAAGACAACGACTCAGAGGCACCTCCTGCCTCTGAGGGTACAACGTCAGAAGACCCAAGTGCAGCCAGCACCAGCGCAGATACGCACACCTCGGTGGGTCCTTTGCACCATAGAGTAAAGTTGTCACCTAGTATCTCACAATTCACAAGTGAGCAAGAGCAGGTGATGTTGACGGGGACAGCAGTGGAGACTCCTCACCGGAGGGCACAGGATGCTCCAAGCTCTGCTGAGCTGCATGCAGACGCTGAGCCTCGGGGACCATCAAGAAAGAGGGTGATCTTGGAGGGGTAGCAGCAATTGCATGATGCTCTGGCATCTTTTGCAGCCGTGATGTCTGCAAATGTTCAGCGAATGGAGGAGTCCATCTCTAACATGGGCGCCACCATGTCGCAGGCGATGGCGGCGATGTACTCTTCCATGTAAATGTGGCAGTCACATGAGCACGTTAGCTGTGGACAGCAGATGGTAGGCGCTCATAGACCTCCTCTCAAGGAGATATGTAAACGTTGACTTGGGCCGCCTTCGCCCCATTATTGTGCAGCAAGGTGCTCGCTGGCTCCTTACTAGCAGGGAAGTGCGGGTGGCCCATGAGAGGGATGATTGTGAGAGGGGACATGGACGTGCGGGCTCTTCTCAAAGAGCTCCCACTTCTTCCACGTTGCTTCCCCCTCAGTTAGAGCCCTACATGCTTCCTCGGATCGCGATGTCTGAGTCTGGCCCTGCACAGTCACAATTCTAAAAGGTCTAAGAGTGTTAAAAGAACAAGCCTGAAGGCTTTGTGTTTTAATGCGAGGAGCATCTGTAATAAGGTGGATGAATTAGCTGCGCAAATAGATGTAAACGGATATGATATAATTGGGATTATGGAGACATGGCTCCAGGGTGACCAAGGCTGGGAATTCAACATCCAGGGGTATTCAATATTCAGGAAGGACAGGCAAAAAGGAAAAGGCGGTGGGGTAGCATTGCTGGTTAAAGAGGAGATTAACACAATAAGTAAGGAAGGCTATTAGCTCTGATAATGTGGAATCTGTATGGGTAGAGCTGAGAAATACCATGGGGCAGAAAACGTTAGTGGGAGTTGTATACAGACCCCCAAACAGTAATGATGAGGTTGGGGATGGCATTAAACGGGAAATTAGAGATGCGTGCAATAAGGGCACAGCCGTTATCATGGGTAACTTTAATCTACGTATAGATTGGTCTAACCAAATTAGTAACAATACTGTGGAAGAGGAATTCCTAGAGTGTATACGGGATGGTTTCCTGGACCAATATGTCGAGGAACCAACTGGAGATCAGGCCATCTTAGACTGGGTATTATGTAATGAGAAAGGATTAATTAGCAATCTTGTGCGAAGCCCCTTGGGGAGGAGTGATCATAATATGTTGGAATTCTTCATTAAGATGGAGAGTGAAGTAGTCGATTCAGAGACATTTGTACTGAATTTAAATAAAGGAAACTACGATGGTATGAGGCGCGAGTTGGCTAGGATGGATTGGGGAATATTACTTAAAGGGTTGATGGTAAATAGGCCATGGCAAGCATTTAAAGATCGCATGGATGAACTACAGAATTTGTTCATCCCTGTTTGGCATAAAAATAAAACAAAAAAGGTGACTCAACATTGGCTAACAAGGGAAATTGGGGATAGCATAAGATCCAAGGAGAGGACATATAAATTGGCCAGAAAAAGCAGCAAACCTGATAATTCAGCAAAGGCGGACAAAGGGATTAATTAAGAGGGGGAAAATAGAGTATGAGAGTAAGCTTGCAGGGAACATAAAAACTGACTATAAGCTTCTACAGATATGTGAAGAGAAAAAGATTGGTGAAGTCAAGCGTAGGTCCCTTGCAGTCAGAATCAGGGGAATTTATAATGGGGAACAAAGACATGGCAGACCAATTAAATACATACTTTGGTTCTGTCTTCACAAAGGAGGACACAAATAAACTTCCAGAGATGTCGGGGAACATAGGGTCTAATGAGAGGGAGGAACTGAGTATTTGTAGGGAAATGGTGTTAGGGAAATTGACGGGATTGAAGGCCGATAAATCCCATGGGCCTGATAATCTACATCCTAGGGTACTTAAGGAAGTGGCCCTAGAAATAGTAGATGCATTGCTGGTCATCTTCCAAAATTCTATAGACTCTGGAACAGTTCCCATGGATTGGAGGGTAGCTAATGTAACCCCACTATTTAAAAAAGGTGGTAGAGAAAAAATGGAGAATTATAGACCGGTAAGCCTGACATCGGTAGTGGGGAAAATGCTAGAGTCCATTATAAAAGATGTAATAGCAGAGCACTTGGAAAACAGTGACAGGATCGGACAAAGTCAACATGGATTTACAAAAGGTAAATCATGCTTAACTAATTACTGGAATTTTTTGAGGATGTAACTGGTAGAATAGATAAGGGAGAACAAGTGGATGTGGTGTATTTGGACTTTCAGAAGGCTTTCGATAAGGTCCCGCATAAGAGACTAGCGTGCAAAGTTAAAGCACATGGGATTGGGGGTAAGGTACTGACTTCGATAGAAAACTGGTGGCAGACAGAAAGCAAAGAGTTGGAATAAACGGGTCTTTTTCCGAGTGGAAGGCAGTGACTAGTGAGGTACCGCAGGGATCAGTGCTAGGACCCCAGTTATTCACAATATAAAGTAATGATCTAGACAAGGGAACTAGATGTATTATCTCCAAGTTTGCAGACGAGACAAAGCTGGGTGGGCGTGTGTGCTGTGAGGAGGATGCGGAGAAACTCCAGTACGATTTGGACAGATTGGGCAGATGCAGTATAATGTGGATAAATGCGAGGTTATCCACTTTGGTGGCAAAAACAGGGAGGCAGATTATTATCTGAACGGCAATAGATTGGGAAAAGGGGAAGTGCAACGAGACCTGGGTGTCCTTGTGCACCAGTCGCTAAAGGTAAGCATGCAGGTGCAGCAGGCAGTTAAGAAGGCAAATGGTATGCTGGCCTTCATAGCGAGAGGATTTGAGTACAGGAGCAAGGATGTGTTGCTGCAGTTGTACAGGGCCTTGGTGAGACCACACCTTGAGTATTGTGTGCAGTTTTGGTCGCCTTATCTGAGGAAGAATGTTCTTTCCAAGGAGGGAGTGCAGCGAAGATTCACCAGACTGATATCTGCAATGGCAGGAATGATGTATGAAGAGAGATTGGGTCGATTAGGCTTATTCGCTAGAGTTTAGAAGAATGAGAGGGGATCTCATTGGGTGAAGAAATTAGAATTTTATAAGTTTCAGAGAGTGGTGAATTCTCTACCACAGAAGACAGTTGAGGCCAATTCATTAAATATATTCAAGAAGGAGTTAGATATATTTCTTAAGGCTAAGGGAATCTAGAGATATGGAGAGAAAGCAGGGACAGGGTACTGAATTTGGATGATCAGTCATGATTGCATTAAATGGCGGAGCAGGCTCGAGGGGCCGAATGGCCTACTCCTGCTCCTATCTTCTATGTTTCTAGGAGCTGACTTTGGCGGGGCCCTTGCAGACTCCAAAACCCAGAGGATGTCCGCCCAAAGTATCAAAGCAGTCACAGCAGGGAAGTGAGCAGCCTGCAACAAGGTCTGCTGAAGTCACAGGGGGGTTGCACCTCGTAGAAACACTCGCAAAAGAAAATTGACATACAAATAAATGCACATGGGTGTATCAAAAAATGTTCGTGCTAAGTTTGTTGTTTTTATTGCAAACATAAATGGTTTTCTTCGCACCACTTTCGGGTCTTGTCCATTTTTGCCTCAAACCTTGGAAATGGCTTTGTCACTTGGAGTGAATGATGACATTATTTAACCTCAAGCTTTGGGGCTTTGGCTTGGTCATTATAGGGATGCTTTATGGTGTTGCGGTGGGGTGAACGGGGGAAACTTAGAGCATGTGGCTGCATTGGAGCAAGTTAAGTAAACCTGGCCATAATGAGGCCCTCCCAAGCAGCAATGTGCGCTGATGCCATCTGCATCTCTGGTTCCTCCTCCTGCTCGTCTTCCACCTGCTCATCCTTCTCTGAAGAGGCTGTGCGCCATGCTCCTCGTGCAGCTCTAATCCTCACTGCTGCGCTATATTGTGCAGCGCGCAGCAGACAACGATGATTCTGGAGACCCTGGCTGTTGTGTACTGAGGGCTCCTCCAGATCTGTCGAGGCATCTGAAGTACATCCTATTGCTTGTTCTATGACACATCTGGTGGAGATGTGGCTCTCATTATAACGCTCCTCAACCTTAGTACTTGGCCTCCTCGGGTGTCATGAGCCACTTCTTCAGTGGATAGCCCTTGTCTCCCAAGCAGCCAGCCAGTAAGTGTGTTTGGAGGTGTGAAGAGCTGAGGGAGGATGGACTGGCGCAGCATGAAAGAGTCATCACAGCTGCCAGGGAATCTGGCGCACGCATGCATAATCTTTTTACTGTTGCAGCTGAGCTGTACATTGAGGGAGTGGAAGCCTTTGCAGTTGACAAACACTCCTGGGTGATGATGGGGTGCCTTCATGGCTACATGTGTGCAGTTGATGACGCCCTGCACCTGTAGGAAGCCAGCCAGAGCTGCAAAGCCAAGCGCCCGCTGAGTAACACTGGCCTCATTAATGGAAAAGTTGATATAATTGGCTGACATGCCATTGGTCACCTGGGTGATTTATCTATGGTCAGCCGACTGTGAGATCCCTCAAATGTCTGCTGCAGATCCCTGGAAGGAACTTGAAGCGAAGAAGTTGAGGGTGGTGGTGACTTTGACAGCCACTGGTAAGGAATGTCCACCAGGACCTCTGGGCAGCAGGTCTTGTTCCAGCAAGCTGCAAATGCCTGCAATGACCTGGCGCGATAGCCTCAGCCTCCTGAAGCACTGCTGCTCAGTCATGTTGAGGAAGCTCATCCTCTGTCTGTATACCCTGTATTGGGGGTATCGCCTCTGGTGTAGTGCAGCCCTGTGGTGCCCCCTCCTGTGGAGCATGAGGTCGTTGAGAAGGGTCCTCAACGATCAGGGTCAAGGATGTCACTGAACGGCTGCAGGGCATTCTGAAGGGGGAGGGCGAACAGTCAGAGGTCGTGGTTCACATTGGTACCAAAGACATGGGTAGAAAGAGGGATGAGGTCCTGCAACAAGAATTTAGGGAGCTAGGTAGCAGATTAAAAAGCAGGACCTTAAAGGTTGTAATCTCTGGATTACTCCCGGTGCCACGTGCTAGTGAGTATAGGAATAGGAGGATAGAGCAGATGAATGCGTGGCTAAAGAGTTGGTGCAGGAGGGAGGGCTTTAGTTTCCTGGATCACTGGGTCTGCTTCTGGGGAAGGTGGGACCTGTACAAGTCGGACGGGTTGCACCTGAACCGGAGCAGGACCAACATCCTTGCAGGGAGGTTTGCTAGTACTATTGGGGGGGAGGGGGGGTTTAAACTAACTTGGCAGGGGGATGGGATAGAGAGTGGAGCTATAGTAGGGGGTGATGTACAGCCAAATATAGAGGAAAAAACAAGTCCGCCTGGAAGGCAGAGCAAATATGTAACGGCACAAGGGAGTATGGCAAGGCTGGATGGCATTTATTTTAATGCAAGGAGTCTTGCGAGTAAGGCAGATGAATTGATGGTATCGATTAACACATGGGAGTATGATATTGTTGCTATCACAGAGACATGGTTGAGGGAGGGGCAGGACTGGCAGCTCAATATTCCAGGGTATAGAATCTTCAGGCGAGACAGAGGAGGGGGTGTTGCAATATTAATCGAGGAGTCAATTACTGCTGTAAGGAGGGATTATATCTTAGCAGGTTCCTCTAATGAGGCCATATGGATAGAACTTAAAACCAAAAAGAGGGCAAGTACTTTGCTGGGAGTGTACTATAGGCCCCCAAACAGTCAGGGGGAGATAGAGAAACAGATATGTAGGCAAATCTCAGAGAAGTGTAGAAATAATAGGGTAATAATAGTAGGGGATTTCAACTTACCCAAAAATCCACATCAGAGCAGTGGGAGTCTTCAGAAAGGAAATAGAGTACAACGCCAACATGTTCCCGTAAAGGTCAAGGGTGGGACCAGCAAACCCAAGGAACCCTGGATGTCAAGGGATATACAAGAATGGATTAGGAAAAAAAAGGGAGGCTTTTGGCAGATACAAAGGACTAAAAACAGTGGAAGCCCTAGAGGAGTATAGAAAGTGCAGGGGGGGTACTTAAAAAAATAAATTAGGAGAACGAAGAGGAGGCATGAAAAAACACTGGCAGGCAAAATAAAGGAAAATCCCAAGGTGTTTTATAAGTATATTAAGGGCAAGAGGATAACCAGGGAAAGAGTAGGGCCCGTTAGGGACCAAAGTGGCAACCTGTGTGTAGAGCCGGAAGATGTAGATGAGGTTTTAAATGAATATTTTGCATCTGTGTTCACTATGGAGAAGGACGATGTAGGCATAGAAATCAGGCAGGGAGATTGTGATATACTTGAACAGATTAGTATTGAGAGGGAGGAGGTACTAGCGGTTTTAGCAGGCTTAAAAGTGGATAAATCCCCAGGCCCTGACGAGATGTATCCCAGGCTGCTGTGTGAGGCAAGAGAGGAGATTGCAGGGGCTCTGACATAAATTTTCAGAACTCTGGCTGCAGGGGAGGTGCCAGAGGACTGGAGAACAGCTAATGTAGTACCATTATTCAAGAAGGGTAGTAGGGATAAACCAGGGAATTACAGGCCAGTGAGCCTAACATCAGTGGTAGGGAAATTATTGGAAAAAATTCTGAGGGACAGAATTAGTCTCCACTTGGAGAGGCAAGGATTAATCAAGGATAGTCAGCATAGCTTTGTCAGGGGGAGATCATGTCCAACCAATTTGATTGAATTTTTCGATGGGGTGACTAGGTGTGTGGATGAGGGTAGTTCAGTTGATGTAGTCTACATGGACTTCAGTAAGGCTTTTGATAAGGTCCCACATGGGAGACTGGTCAAGAAGGTAAGAGCCCATGGGATCCAGGGCAATTTGGCACATTGCATCCAAAATTGGCTTAGTGGCAGGAGGCAGAGGGTGATGGTCGAAGGTTGTTTTTGTGACTGGAAGCCTGTGTCTAGTGGTGTACCGCAGGGATCGGTGCTGGGTCCTTTGCTGTTTGTAGTGTACATTAATGATTTAGATATGAATGTAGGAGGTATGATCAGTAAGTTCACAGGAAAATTGGTGGAGTGGTAAATAGCGAAGAGGGAAGCCTCAGGCCACAGGATGATATAGATGGGTTGGTTAGATGGGCAGAACAGTGGCAAATGGAATTTAACCCTGAAAAGTGTGAGGTGATGCATTTTGGGAGGAACTTGCAATCTGTCAAGTTTCTCCTTGACAAATCGTACCCATGCACTACAAATTCACTTTTGCTGGCGCAGTTAGGGTATTTGCCCAACTACTGCCCAGCGAATACCCACCAAACTCTCACGCCTGGTAAAAGAAGGCATAAGACCTTTTACCAGCGTAAGGGTTAAAATAAATGTTAAAATAAAACTTTTAAAATGATCTAAACATTCACTTACATAGAATCATAGAATGGTTACAGCACAAAAGGAGGCCATTCGGCCCATCGAGCCCATGCCAGTTCTCTGCAAGAGCACTTAGTCCCACTCCCCCGCTTTTAAAATGAGTTTAGGTTATTTTTGTCCCGTTTAAATTTATTTTTCAAAAAATTAAATTTTAACTTTAAATATTTAATTAAAGGGTCCGAAGCTCCGGAGACAGCAGGTAAGTATGGAGTTTTCTTGCGGTTCGGAGGCAAATGCGGGCGGCAAGCCTCCGACCGCAATTTCTGGGCCAGTATCACAGGGTTGGTGATGGGCACTTTTTCATATGACTGTTCCAAAATTAATTGCACAGTAATAAAAGCTGTGCAGCAGCATGTTTGCAGAGCTCCTTCAGGTGTATCAGACTAACCTAGTGAAGACCACTGTCATGAAAAAGTATTTGGCAAACTTTTTTTAATCTTGAGAGCAGTCCTATGTCAACGTGTAACTGAGGTGGCGATGCTTTTCAATACAATAGTGTTTAATTCCTTAACAGAAAAAAGTTATTGTCAAATATTTTCAGAAAAATTATAGGTTGATTTTACCTGAGAGCGGGATTGATGCATGGGGTGCCGAGAAATCAACCATGAGGCTGAGGAGATCACCTGACGCCGGGAATCATTAGGTGGCTGGATGGTAGGAGGCGGCCACCGGGACCCGAGACAACGGTCCCAGGCACTAAGGTAAGTGGTGGGGCGTAGGGGAGGGCATTACTGCCAGGGAAGAAGGAAAGCCGGGTGCTGCGCAGGCCTAATGTTTTCTTGTGGAGAATGCCATTTGAATAATTCCTCGATAATCTAGAGCGTGACGAGCTATTTTACCTTGTCTAGAACAGTAGAACCAGAGGCCAAGGCCTGTGCTTGAAGGGAAGTTTTCTATTATTCGTTCATGGGATATGGGCATAGCTGGCAAGGCCAGCATTTATTGCCCATCCCTGGTTGCCCTTGTGAAGGTGGCGGTGAGCCGCCGCCTTGAACTGCTGCAGTCCTTGTGGTGAAGGTACTCCCACAGTGCTGTTTGGGAGTTCCAGGATTTCGACCCAGCGACGATGAAAGAACGGCGATATACTTCCAAGTCAGGATGGCGTGTAACTTGGAGGTGGTGGTGTTCCCATGTATCTGCTGCCCTTGTCCTTCTAGGTGGTAGAGGTCGCGGGTTTGGGAGGTGCTGCCAAAGAAGCCTTGGCGAGTTGCTGCAGTGCATCTTGTAGATCGTACACACTGCAGCCACTGTATGCCGGTGGTGGAGGGAGTGAATGTTTAAGGTGGTGGATGGGGTGCCAATCAAGCGGGCTGCTTTGTCCTGGATGGTGTCGAGCTTCTTCAGTGTTGTTGGAGCTGCACTCATCCAGGCAAGTGGAGAGTACTCCATCACACTCCTGACTTGTGCCTTGTAGATGGTGAAAAGGCTTTAGGGAGTCAGGAGTTGAGACACTCGCTGCAGAATACCCAGCCTCTGACCTGCTCTTGTTGCCACAGTATTTATGTGGCTGGTCCAGTTAAGTTTCTGGTCAATGGTGACCCCCAGGATATTGATGGTAAAACTAGTCCATGGAAACAGTATTTCAGTGAGTGAGTGTTCAATCTATGGAACAGGCTCCCTGGAGAGACGGTAGAAGCAGTTCGTATTGATTCATTCAATTCATACTTTTTTCAGAAAATAGTATTTTGGGATACAGTAGGAGTAATTTTAGGCATGACTTGGGAGGAACAGGTGGCTTTGTTCCATGGTTCCCAAAGCTATTCGCCACTGGGGTTTTCCTTGCAGCATGATGTCCCAGCCACACAACTTACTGTGCCTCCTAACTTTGTCATCTCTTATGCTTCCCCACCCCCTCCCCTACATTGTATCATGAGTCTGTTAGAGGTCAAAGTGTACTCTAAACTGGGACATTTAAATTGATTTCCTGTTCTTCATGCCACCTTCCAGTTCTCCAAACACAGTAACGAATGCCATTTCGCTCAGAGTACTTAAAGAAGGTGGCTCCATTGGAGAAAATTAACTATTTACATTGCCAATTAAATTAAATGAAGACTGATGGGTAGTGCCAGTCTGTTAAAAGCCTCAATTTCTACTCCCCCCCCCCCCCCACCCCCAAATCTTAATACAGATAGTCACATGGTCTCATAGTTGACATGTCAGCTGTGGCTCTGGGTAGCACTCTCACCTCTGAGTCGGAGTCGCCTGAGACGGTTTAGGTTCAAGTCCCACTCTAGAGACTTGAGCAAAAACATCTAGGCTGACACTCCAGTGCAGTACTGAGGGAGTGGTGGACGTAAAAGATCCCATGGCACTATTTGGAAGAAGAGCTGCGGAGTTATCCCTGGTGTCCTGGCCAATATTTATCCCTCAATTAACACTGCAAAACAGATTATCTAGTCGTTATCACATTGCTGTTGTGGGAGCTTGCTGTGTGCAAATTGGCTGCTGCGTTTCCTACATTACAACAGTGGCTACACTTCAGAAGTACTTCATTGACTGTAAAGTGCTTTAGGACGTTCAGTGGTCGTGAAAGGCGCTATAGAAATGCAAGTCTTTTCTGCGTGGAATCTGAGAACAGTCCTAATAATAAACACACATAGATAGAAAAGAAGTAATTCTAAAGTCTCTTTACTTCTTTTAAAAAACCTCAATTTATTAAAGTCCTTGTATAAAACACATTGAATATATATTTACCATGTAAAATGTACCCTGTATCATAACTCAAGTTACTGGATAAGCCTTAACAACTCTTAGTTCAAATTCTAGTAAAATTCAGAAAAAATTTCAGATTTTTAAACTTCAATTAGTTTTGGATTGAATTGTAGCCATTTTGTTATACCAAATGACATCAAGGAAACATCATCAATCAATGAATGTATTTAGACTTTTGAGCATGCTGATTAAGTTCTTCATCGAGTCAAGACGTGGACCTCTTTTTCCTATTTAAAATGTTTGATATGGGACTGGATGGCTTATCCTTTCACCTCTTGGATAGCACGACTCATAGGCAAGAGTGCTACTACTGAGCCACGGCTAACACCTGTCACAGAAATTTTGAGAAAAGACCGAGATATGTTGGAACACGGACTTTATTCTGCATCTAACATGGGCAAGTCCAAAGTTGGGGGAAATTTTCAGATGGTAACATTTTGGCAACTTTAACTATATGGCCTGGAAGAGATTTTGTTTTGATGTATGTTATGCTAGGCATAAGGTAACCTTGACTGGCAGCTTTGCAGAACAATCCTCAACATGCAGAATTAAGAGAGGGTCAGTGGACAATCTTTGCTTCTCGTTCCTTATGAAGCTGAAAACTGAAATGGTGAGAGACAATGTTTACTCTTGAACAGGGAGAATGAGTAACCCTAGACCATACCTACGTGTACAAGCCATAACGAAAGTCAGATGCCAGTGGGCTCATGGGCAGTTAACATTCATAAAGCCATATATGGTACAATGACCTTTGGGAGTTGATTGAATCATGTTGTGAATACTGTATTGTGTTCATTCATATGATTCATGCTAAATAAACCAGCGTGTTGCATTATGTTCATGCCTGAAGTGCTATTCAGACAGGAGAACACAAGTGCACTATAATATCTAGATACACAACATGGGGTCATGTTACGATCCCTAGGTGACACTATCATTTATCTAGATATTGTAACAGTAATAGGTACTTTCCTGGTCGTGGGATGTGACGAGGTCTATTTCTAGGAGTGACTAGTGATACTGAGTCTGATATCTACTGCAGAGCTGTGAAATTTGGAATGCAGCATGTGTCATAAAAACTGTGTCTTTTGTTCAAGGATTGATTGGTCAATAGTTTAGTAAAAACAGAAATACAATTCAAATCTCTATATATACAGAATCGTGTCAACCAAGTAGAAATTCAACTTTTGCTTCATGTTATGTTCAGTCTGGGATTCCACTTAGACATCAGACAATACAGGATTAGTAGGGGTTGAATCATATCCAAGTTTTTTCAAGTCCTTGGTGATAATGTTGAAAGAGATGGTAACATAGCCTTGTGACAGAACCCTTGTAACTAAAAATGCAAAAGAAAAACATAATACAGGTGAATATTGTTCCTTTTTTTTGTTTCCATCAACACAATGGCTGTAAAAGTTTGAAACTTTTAAAGGAATACATTATTTGTAAAAATCATTCCTTGTATTTAACCTAATCAGAGAGAGAATGTTATTGCAGGCTCACTTTGCAACATCATGGAGTTGCCACTGCAAAGGAATTCCTCCTTCCTTTTATGTCATCCTACCATCTTTAGCCTCCATAGGGAAAAATTAGTATTTTAAATAAAAAAGGCATTTGTCTTGAATATTATGGGAGGTAGACAGATTGAGTTAGGATATTTAATGTTAGAACAACTTAAGTGCAACAGCTAGCCAAAAGTGACTTGAAACAAATTTTAAAAAGTAATTCCGGCAATGTCACCATGAAACATGGTTGTGTACTATCTCTGTTCCTCAGGTCACTTCATCTAGCCAACTGTAAGCAGTAGAATCTACATAAAATCTTCTTCGAGATACAATTTTTAAAAAAAACCTATAACTGGAAAATCAAGGTTGCAACATTAAGAGAAATCCCCTTACATGTAATATCTAGTCAGAGATATTACAAAGTGCTAGTCATAATCTGTGCTGGCACAAACCATGGCAGTTAATTCAATTCTGAATTCCAGCCAAAAACCACCTATTTGATCATTCTGTACCCTGATTAGCAACGTTCTTAACCATGGAGGCACATATCGGGGCAATGAAGTAAAATGTGACCTTATAACAAGAGCTTTGCAATAACATGAATCCAAACTAGATGCTATGTTACTGTAATATGATGACATGCCATTTATTTTTAATTTTTATAAAGGCATAATTTTCCCCAGTGTTCGTAACATAAATTCAGATGTCACAGCTTGTCAAATCATGTGATTGGATCACATGAAGCTGCCATCCCCTGTCCAGCATGGCAACTTTACCAGCAACAACACGTAAACTGGACCTTCATTGAGACAGACCTTCTCTTCCTTCTCCTTGTGCAACCACTTTAGGATCTGTGAATTCTGGACGCCTTCCCATGAGCCAGCTAAACAAAAGAACAAAACCGATTGAGTACAAACATAATCTCCATTAGAGATCCAAAGATGATTATTTCTTTGGGGAATAGAAGAGAAATTCCTGCTACTGCCCTGACAACTCAGCAAGCTTAGTCACGATATAGCTGAGCAGTGTGGAATTTTGAATGGCCCGTGCAGCCTGTTAAAAGGACTGCACAGGCCAAAAAAAGAATTAGAGGGAACATTGCTTCCCCTGGCTGGGGAGTCTAGAATCAGGGGGTCACAGTCTCAGAATAAGGGGTCGGCCATTTAGGACTGAGATGAACAGAAATTTCTTCACTCGGAGGGTGGTGAATCTTTGGAATTCTCTAGCCCAGAGGGCTGTGGAGGCTCAGTCGTTGAGTATATTCAAGACAGAGATCGATAGATTTTAGGATATTAAGGGAATCGAGGGATATGATAGTGCAGGAAAGTGGAGTTGAAGTAGAAGATCAGCCATGATCTTAATGAATGGCGGAGCAGTCTCGAGGGGCCGAATGGTCTACTCCTGCTCCGATTTCTTATCTAGAACCAGGGTTCCTTCTCATGAGCACCATCCAGTGATTCCTGTTTAGAGTCCATGGCATTACCCATTATAGAAACCACCCGACTTTCATTTCAGGCGGTTTCCGCAATGCTAGTTTTACACCTGGGCTGGTTGAGAATCTAACCCCATGTGTGGATATCGGGGATTAAGTACATATGTGATGCATCCTGCATGTAAAATAGCTCAGCAGCATTCACGGTCAAAATACCCAAGTGAATAATGACTTGGTGTCAGAGGATGATCAGTGCAATGGACCTGTATTCCTGCAAGAAATCAATCATCAGGAGACAATAGAGAGTTAGAAAACTGAATTTTAAAGGGAAAAAATGCAAGTCATGTTCAAACCCCTAGTGTTTTCCATTACTGTTGGTAAAACTAGGACTTAAAATCATGCAGGAAACAGTTTATATAATTAAATTAGGACTCGCATGGCAATTTGTGTAGCTTCTGATGTTTTAGAGTAAGCGATTTGTTAAAACTCAGATCCACTCAAACTGCCTCCAGGTCTTTTAGCAGGAAGCGTTTGTGGGATTGATCATGCTGCTCCAAGTTACATCCCCTACTCATTCTGAATGCAGGGACCTTTCAAGCAGTCAACTCCTACCAAAATGCATAGATTAACTATAATGGAAAAAGTCAAATGTTGCAGGCCTTCAATTACTTCTTAGGACAAGTAAAAATCTAACAAAAAAACCTATTTGCAATCTGAAACCGGCACATTTTTTCCTCTTGTGAATTGAAAACTTCCCCAGCTCAGAGCTGATACCCATGAAAAACCAGGTAACATCAAGGATGAGGAATAAAGCTCAATGGAGTATATTTTTAAAAATCTAGCCAAGTACAAAACCTCATTTGATTATTCTTTCTGCTCCCCGATGACCGATATTCTTAACCATGGAGGCATACATCAGGATAATGAGCCAAAAATTGCGGTCGGCAGCATACCTCCGGAGCACGCTGCTGACCTGCGAAAAGTATACACATCTACCTGATGGCGGTCCTCGTGTGTAAACTTGCGCTGGGCGCTGCAAGTAGGAGGGCATCGTAATGGCCCAGGGACACAGCCTGTGTGGAATTGTACCTGGGATCACGAGGGCCTGGTCCTCCAATCAGAAAACAGATTGGATTTCATTCATTTAAATTACTACAATACTTCATTACTACAGCTTTTAAAATTCATTACAGATTTAGCTTTTATCGTGGGAATCCAATTCATTACTCATAATTCCCACTTCTAAATAAATGCTGTGCACTGTGCAGAAAGTTATGAAATGTGAAAACATTTTTAAAACCTGCAGCTTTAACATACACTAGGATTGCTCCTCATTAAATGTTCCTGGATGTCATTTAATTTTAATAAAAGCTTTTTTCATTTCAAGTATCCCCATACGCTGTGGAGACAGGTCCCGTGCCTGTTTCCACCAGCCATAAAATTTCCATACGCAATTGCTGGGCAGTTGGTGGGCAAATAGCCCAACTCTGTCAGCGTTTAGGTTTTCGTGGTGGAGCAGATGGCCTGTTAACGCGTACGTCGACGGACCGCAAGTTTGGGATTTGCGCATGAGTACGCTGTCATACCCCCTGCAAAATCCGAGCCAATGAATTAAAATGTGACCTTACTCCAGTATGGTGGGGGAAGTCTGTTATAACGAGAACTTTGCAAGAACAAGAATCCAAATATATGTTACAAAACTTTATAAAATCTGATGAGAAATTAATTTTTTAATTTCTATAAAGGCTAATTTTTTTTCCAGTGGTTGTAAAATAAATTTAGATTTGATCACATGAAGTTATCATCCTCTGTCCATGTATGGCAACTTCACCAATAACAACACAAAATTGGAACATGGGGTCTGAATTTGCGGTTGGAGGCTTCCCGCGAGTGGATGCCTTTGAACCACAATAAATCTACGCACCTACCTAATGTCCTGGATCCACGGAGACTCACACTCCTGAGCTGCTGCACGTAGGCCTGCATAGAGGCCCACGTATTCCAGGGGCGCAAGCACCCTAGCATCACGTGGGCCGGCCCAACCAATCAGGATTCCCATTATGCTTAAGAGGATTCCATTTACTTACGGAATCCCCATAAGCTTAATAGAAATCACTTAAAATACATCTACGCAACCTTGAAATAAAAAAAACATTACATATTTAAAATTAATTAATACAATTCAATAAATATTTACAACAAATTAAATTTTTTGAAAAATACATTAAAATATTTGTGGCCAAAAACTCATTTTAAAGGTTTTTGAATGTTAATGATTTTTTAAAAATTGTAATATTTATTTTCACCCGTACGCTGGTAAAAGGCCTTACGCCTGCTTTTACCAGACATAAGAGTTTCATGGGCATTTGCTGAGCAAGAGTTGAGAAAATAGCCCAACTCTCCGCCAGCGGATGTCCATTTCCCGGAGCTGCGGAGGATCGGTCAAGAAGATTCTTAACAGATCACAAGTTCCGGGTTTTCGCACGTGCACAGCCCATGCATAAACCCGGAAGTTGCGATGCGCATACGCGGTCATAAGCCCTGGAAAATCCGGGCCATGATTTATGTTAAACAGAATTACCTGTTCTGAGGCAGTAACCATATTGCATCAACCATTTGATCAGTTACTGCCTGTAACATATTGTAGATTCTGTGTTATCCTATTACGCCAAAACACTTTATTTCCCCTAATTTACAACTCTTATCGAAAATTAAATTAACTACCCTGATACTCGGTCTACATTCCTTGCCTTTTTTTACTGAGGTAAGCAAGTTTCACTGATCAGCAACCCAAAGACTAATTTATGACACATTAAATGACTCAAATGCACACGAGTACTGGGCCATCCTAACAGATAATCTTTTAATCACTTCTCCAACTTGCACACACCTAAATTCCTTTTACTCCCATCGTTTACTTTAGTTTCCTCCTTACACCTTAGTTTCACCATTGATCATTTCTCATCCTTCCTGTAGACGAGTCTTTTCAATTTCTTGGATTGCATTCCTTTATTAGTTCTTTTCAATTCAACGTCACACCCACACTAATTTTCAGTTTACATGGCAAGTAATACAATACATAGAGAATACATGAGGAGGAGATACGGGATGCATTGAAAATCCCACCTGACAACTCATATGTGACTAATTGTGGGGCCTGTGGTTCGGAGCGGCTGGGGGCAGTGGGTTGGGGAGGCTCGACGGGCTCCTTTTGTTTCGGGGCCTGTGGGGACGGGCTTTGCAGTGCGATTTTGCGCTGGGTGCAGTTTGGGCAGGGTGCTGCGAGTTGGGTGAGTCAGGGAGTTGGGTGAGGAGTGGAAGGAGGAGCTCCCTTGCTTCGCCTTTGTTTTTCCTAACTTTTCACCCTGTATGAATTGGTTCGTACTTTACACCAAGGAAAGAGTCTGAGAGCGGGAGCAGTCCAACAACTGCGAAACCACTAAAGTGACATCACAACCAGGGAAGGAGCTGATTGGTAAGTAGAACCTGGTGAGTATTTCTACAGTCCAGTCATTAAAGTAAAAGTAAGGTCTCTAGAGTAAGTAGTGTTTAAAGGGAAGTAAGATCCCTAGCGTATTTAATATTTTTAAAGGGAGTAAATTAAGGTTAGGACATGGCAGGGCAGCTCGGCTGCGTGGAGTGCTCCTTCTGTGCTATGTGGGAAGTCAGGGACACTTTCGGTGTCCAGGGCGAACACGTGCAGGAAATGTCTCCAGTTGCAGCTACTCGAAATCCGTGTTTCAGAGCTGGAGCTGCGGCTGGAGTCACTGTGGAGCATCCGCGAAGCTGAGATCTTCGTGGATAGCATGTTTAATGAGGTGGTCACACCACAGGTAAAGAGTGCACCACCAGACAGAGTAAAAGAACTAGGAAAGTAGTGCAGGAGTCCCCTGGGTCCATCTCCCTTTCCAACAGATTTTCTGTTTTGGATACTGATGGGGGGAGATGGTTTCTCAGGGGAATGCACCAAGAGCCAAGTCCGTGGCACTACGAGTGGCTCGGCTGCACAGGAGGGGAGGAAAAAGAGTGGGAGAGCAATAGTGATAGGGGATTCTATCGTACGGGGAACAGGTAGAAGTTTCTGTGGCCGCAGACCTGACTCCAGAATGGTATGTTGCCTCCCTGGTGCCAGGGTCAAGGATGTCACTGAACGGCTGCAGGGCATTCTGAAGGGGGAGGGCGAACAGTCAAAGGTCGTGGTTCACATTGGTACCAACGACATGGTTAGAAAGAGGGATGAGGTCCTGCAACAAGAATTTAGGGAGCTAGGTAGCAGATTAAAAAGCAGGACCTCAAAGGTTGTAATCTCTGGATTACTCCCGGTGCCACGTGCTAGTGAATATAGGAATAGGAGGATAGAGCAGATGAATGCGTGGCTAAAGAGTTGGTGCAGGAGGGAGGGCTTTAGTTTCCTGGATCACTGGGTCTGCTTCTGGGGAAGGTGGGACCTGTACAAGTCAGACGGGTTGCACCTGAACCGGAACGGGACCAACATCCTTGCGGGGAGGTTTGCTAGTACTGTTGGGGGGGGGGGGGGTTAAACTAACTTGGCAGGGGGATGGGATATGGAGTGGAGCTATAGTAGGGGGTGATACACAGCCAAATATAGAGGAAAAAACAAATCAGCCTGGAAGGCAGAGAAAATATGTAATGGCACAAGGGAGTATGGCAAGGTTGGATGGCATTTATTTTAATGCAAGGAGTCTTGCGAGTAAGGCAGATGAATTGATGGTGTCGATGAACACATGGGAGTGTGATATTGTTGCTATCACAGAGACATGGTTGAGGGAGGGGCAGGACTGGCAGCTCAATATTCTGGGGTATAGAATCTTCAGTTGAGACGGGGGTGTAAAAGAGGGGGTGTCGCAATATTAATCAAGGAGTCAATTACTGCTGTAAGGAGGGATGATATCTTAGCAGGTTCCTCTAATGTGGCCATATGGGTAGAATGTAAAAACAAAAATGGGCAAGCACTTTGCTGGGAGTGTACTATAGGCCCCCAAACAGTCAGGGGGAGATAGAGGAACAGATACATAAGCAAATCTCAGAAGTGTAGAAATAATAGGGTAATAATAGTGGGGGATCTCACCTTCCCCAATATTAACTGGGATAGTCAGAGTGTGAAAGGCTTAGAGGGTGTGGAATTCTTAAAGTGCATCCAGGAGAGCTTTTTGAGCCAGCATGTAGAAAGTCCTACAAGAGAGGGGGCGGTACTGGACCTAATTCTAAGGAATGTAGCCAGGCAAGTGGTAGAAGTGTCTGTAGGAGAGCATTTTGGTGACCGTGACCATAATTCGGTGAGATTTAAGGTAGTCATGGAAAAGGACAAAGATGGACCGGAAATAAAGGTTCTAAATTGGGGGAAAGCCGATTTTAATATGATCAGGCAGGATCTGGCCAAAGTGGACTGGGATCAGCTACTTGTAGGAAAAGCCACATCAGAGCAGTGGGAGTCTTTCAGAAAGGAAATAGAGAGAATACAACGCCAACATGTTCCTGTAAACGTCAAGGGTGGGACCAACAAACCCAGGGAACCCTAGATGTCAAGGGATATACAAGAATTGATTAGGAAAAGAAGGGAGGCGTTTGGCAGATACAAAGGGCTAAAAACAGTGGAAGTATAGAAAGTGCAGGAGGTTACTTAAAAAATAAATTAGGAGAGCGAAGAGGGGGCATGAAAAAACACTGGTGGGCAAAATAAAGGAAAATCCCAAGGTGTTTTATAAGTATATTAAGGGCAAGAGGATAACCAGGGAAAGAGTAGGGCCCATTAGGGATCAAAGTGGCAATCTTTGTGTAGAGCTGGAAGATGTAGGAGAGGTTTTAAATGAATATTTTGCATCTGTGTTCACTATGGAGAAGGACGATGTAGGCATAGAAATCAGGCGGGGGGGGGATTGTGATCTACTTGAACAAATTAGTATTGAGAGGGAGGAGGTACTAGTGGTTTTAGTGGGCTTAAAAGTGGATAAATCCCCAGGCCCTGACGAGATGTATCCCAGGCTGCTGTGTGAGGCAAGGGAGGAGATTGCAGGGGCTCTGACACAAATTTTCAGAACCTCTCTGGCACCTCCCCTGTGGCCAGAGGATTGGAGAACAGCTAACGTAGTACCATTATTCAAGAAGGGTAGTAGGGATAAACCAGGGAATTACAGGCCAGTGAGCCTAACATCAGTGGTAGGGAAATTATTGGAAAAAATTCTGAGGGACAGAATTAGTCTCCACTTGGAGAGGCAAGGATTAATCAAGGATATTCAGCATAGCTTTGTCAGGGGGAGATCATGTCCAACCAATTTGATTGAATTTTTCGATGGGGTGACTAGGTGTGTGGATGAGGGTAGTGCAGTTGATGTAGTCTACATGGACTTCAGTAAGGCTTTTGACAAGGTCCCACATGGGAGACTGGTCAAGAAGTTAAGAGCCCATGGGATCCAAAATTGGCTTAGTGGCAGGAGGCAGAGGGTGATGATCGAAAGTTGTTTTTGTGACTGGAAACCTGTGTCCAGTGGTGTACCGCAGGGATCAGTGCTGGGTCCTTTGCTGTTTGTAGTGTACATTAATGATTTAGATATAAATGTAGGAGGTATGACATGAAAATTGGTAGAGTGGTAAATAGCGAGGAGGGAAGCCTCAGGCTACAGGACGATATAGATGGGATGGTTAGATGGGCAGAACAGTGGCAAATGGAATTTAACCCTGAAAAGTGAGAGGTGATGCATTTTGGGAGGACTAACAAGGCAAGGGAATACACAATGAATGGTAGGACCCTAGGAAGGACAGAGGATCAGAGGGACCTTGGTGTGCATGTACATAGATCCATGAAGGCAGCAGGACAGGTAGATAAGGTGGTTAAAATGGCATATGGGATACTTGCCTTCATTAGCCGAGGCATAGAATATAAGAGCAGGGAGGTTATGATGGAGATGTACAAAATGCTAGTTAGGCCACAGCTGGAATACTGTGTGCAATTCTGGTCGCCACACTATAGGAAGGATGTGATTGCATTGGAGATTCACCAGGATGTTACCTGGGCTGGAGCGCTTCAGCTATGAAGAGAGACTGGACAGGCTGGGGTTGTTTTCCTTAGAGCAGAGAAGGCTGAGGGGGGACCTGATTGAGGTGTACAAAATTATGAGGGGCATAGATAGGGTAGATAGAAAGGAACGTTTCCCCCTAGTAGAGGGGTCAACAACCAGGGAGCATAGTTTCAAGGTAAGGGGCAGGAGGTTTAGAGGGGATTTGAGGGTGGTTGGAATCTGGAACTCACTGCCTGAAAGGGTGATAGAGGCAGGAAACCTCAACATTCAAGAAGCATTTAGATGAGCACGTGAAATGCCAAAGCATACAAGGCTACAGACCAAGTGCTGGAAATGGGATTAGAATAGACAGGGTTTGATGGCCGGCATGGACACGATGGGCTGAAGGGCCTCTTTCTGTGCTGTATGACTCTATGACATAGGAGCCTGATTGAAATTTTAAGACTTAACTGGATGCAATGCATGCCCTGGCCAGTTTCAGCTGGCTATCCAGCAAAGAGAAGCTCAGAGATAAGTTGTAATTCATTTTTGAGGAACCGAGTGGAGCAGGAATACCCCTTCCAGGCTCCAAAAGCCCACGTGGGCCGCTGCCAGGATCCATGTCACTGGACATATACCTGTTACTGAGCCCAGAGGCTGGCCAGGTGGCCTGATATTGCAGGGGAACACCAGAGCCATAGAGCTGCTCTGGGGGCGCTCAGTCCCAGCCTTCAAAGTGGAACGGGCCTCTGCCGAAACTATCGGGCGGCTGGTCATCACACTCCGCCAGTCTCCCGCAAACCACAGAGGGAAAATCTGCCCCTACATGTTCTCAATTTTAACATTGCTTTAGTGGGGGAAAAAAAACATATCGGAGAGATCATGTGTAGTACAATAAGCACTGAGCTACTGTCATAAATTGCGCATCAAGCTAACTAAAGACTCGGCTATGAAGTCAGGGAATTTGGGAAGAGCGCTTGCCCACTGGATGGAACATTAAAAAAATATATAAATAGGACACGTCAATGGAAATGTTATGTGCATCTTTGTGCAGCTGACAGAGCTGACTGGTATCCCTGTTATGCTATGATTTTTTCTCATTCATTCTCAGAATGTGGGTGTCGCTGGCAAGGCTGGCATTTATTGCCTATCCCTAGTTACCCTGAGAAGGTGGTGGTGGGCTGCCTTCTTGAACCACTGCAGGCCATGTGGTGATTCTTGTTATTTGGGAAATGGTTCAAGGTGGGGGCGGGTGGGTGATGAGGCTGCGAGAGGATAGCAAGACTAAATAATCCTGCAGTTTTGATGATGCTGGTAAATTGATTAAATAGATATGGCAATGTAAGGTTAGAAAAGATATTGGTAAAGTACTTTGAGAAGTAATCAGGAATAAAAAGCCCACGGGAAAGGTGGTCCAACCTTGGATAACAAAAGAAGTTAAAGATAGTATTAGATTAAAGCAGGGCCGTATCTGGCTTGCTCAGTTGAGCTGCACAGTCGTCTGAGTCCTGTGGTTGGGCGTCGGGTGGTGGGCCACCCTGTGACCCTGAACCAGGACTGCTGCTATATGTCTGCTGCAAATCTGCTTCCCTTTTGTGTCTCGGAGCTGGCCTAATGGCTGCCTGCAATCTCTCCCACTCTGGCTCCGTGAACCACTTTTCAAAAACTCGGCAAATCTGCTGCCCATCACTGGCTGGTGGGAGCGGTGCTGCGCGGGCGCACTAGACGCTCCTCCTCCACCACCAAGTCATGGCTGCTCATCTCAACGACTCTTAATTTTACTGAAGGGCGCTGCGTCTTTCCTCTCCAAAACAGATAAGGATTTACTGTATGTATATACAATCCTCTTGACAAATTAATCCAATGACACAGTAATTGTAAAACGATTCTATGTTACAAAGGTTGCACAAAGAAACCTTGCTTTCAAATATGAATAAAATTACTTTTTATGGTCAGTTTAAGTTTTAAATATAATATAAACCTACAAATGAGGCCCACTCCGAATCACTAGGACATTAATTCTGCCACTCTGGATACTATCACATATAATGCTAGTTCTATTACTGCAGGAGAATTTAAAATATATCACTGTAGGAATGCATTTTCAAACAATATTATTTTCCAATATTACTAATTACATATACAATACGATAATAGATAGCAAAAAGAATGGTTTGCTCCACTCCCAGTACCCAGAGTACGAAGGCAGGGGAGTTCTCTGACGTCTTAGACACAAGAGTAGATTCCGGAGCAAAAGGACTCCAGGTAATGGCGCGCAATGGTAGTTCAGGCCTTGTGTAGCCTCGGGCTCCCGTATTCAGCACACTAAAAAGAGAACATCTCGAGTCGGAGGCCCTGCAGACTCGAGCCACGCAGACTTTCAGTACAACATCGATGCAATGATCGATCAATCATTTCATTTGTTTAATAACGGAAGATTTTACATGGCAGTTTGTGTATTTAAGATAGTATCTGAATTTATGTATGTTTATGCAATGTTCCCTCAAATTTTTTTTCGTGGCAGTCCCTTTAAATTTGCATGCGGGCAGAAACGGGAAGTTATAATGGAAAATAACGAAATGGCAGACATTAAACAAATACTTTGTATCTGTCTTCATGGTCGAAGACACAGAAAACATTCTGGAAATAGTGGGGAACCAAGAGTTTAGTGAAAATGAGGAACTTAAAGTAATTAGTATTAGTAAACAAATAGTACTGGAGAAATTAATGGGACTAAAAGCCAACAAACCCCCTGAACCAGATGGCCTACATCCTAAGGTTTTCAAAGAGGTGGCTACAGAGGTTTTGATCTTCCAGAATTTCCTAGATTCTAGAACAGTTCCTGTGGATTGGAAGGTAGCAAACGTTACCCAACTATTCAAGAAAGGAAGGAGAGAGAAAACAGGGAATTATAGGCCATTTAGCCTGACATCAGTAGTAGGGAAAATGCTAGAATCTATTATTAGGGACGTGATAAGGCATTTAGAAAATCGTATGATTGGGCAGAGTCAACACTAATTTATGAAAGGGAAATTGTGTTTGACAAATCTGATTTTTGAGTTTAGCAGGGTGGATAAGGGGGAAACCAGTGTATTTGGATTTTCAAAAAGCATTCAATAAGGTGCCACACAAGAGGTTATTATACAAAATTAGGGCTCATGGGATTGGGAATATTAGCATGGATTGGTTAACAGACAGAAAACAGAGAGTAGGAATAAACGGGTCATTTTTGGGTTGTCAGGCTGTGACTAGTAGGGTACCGCAAGGGCTTTGGCCATAGCTATTTACAATCTATATCAATTACTTAGATGAGCGGACTGAGTGTAATGTACCCAAGCTTGCTGACGATACAACATTAGGTGGGAAAGTAAGCCGTGAGGAGGACACAAGGAGGTTGAAAAGGGATTTAGACAGGTTAAGTGATTGGGCAAGGATGTGGCAGATGGAATATAGAATCATAGAATGGTTACAGCACAGAAGAAGGCCGTTGAGCCCGTGCCGGAAAATTGTGAAGTTATCCACTTTGGTAGGAAAAATAGAAAAAAAACAGAATATTTTTTAAATGGAGAGACTGGTAGTCGGAGGAACCTGTGTGTCCTTGTACACGAATCACAGAAAGTTAACATGCAGGTGCAGCAAGCAATTAGGAAAGCAAATGGTATGTTAGCTTTTATTACAAAGGGATTAGGGTATAAGAGTAAAGAAGTCTTACTACAATTAAAAAGGGCCTTGGTGAGACCACAGTTTTGGTCTCTCTGCCTAAGGAAGGATATACAGGTAGACTATCCTTTATCCGAAAACCTCGGGACCAGCCGAGTTTCGGATAAAGGAGAATTTCGGATTTCGGAAGGTGGGTCGGCGGGGGGTCGTGCGCACGACTTACACTGACGCTCAGCGTAAGTCAGTCAGGGTCGGGGCCGTCGGGGGGGATCGGCGGTTGTCGGGTCCGCGGGGGGGTCGGCGGTTGTCGGGGCCGGCGGGGTCCGCGGGGGGGTCGGCGGTTGTCGGGGCTGGCGGGATTGCCGGTTGTCGGGGTCCGCGGGGGGGGGGGGGTCGGCGGGGGGTCGTGCGCACGACTTACCCTTTATCCGAACTTCCGGAACCCTCTAAAAACCGAAGGTTTTTTCGTTCGTACGCACGACTTACGCTGAATGAAAAAACCTTCGGTTTTTAGAGGGTTTCGGTTTTCGGAAGTCCGGATAAAGGGTAGTCTACCTGTACTTGCGTTAGAGGGAGTGCAACATAGGTTTACTAGACCGATTCCTGGGATGAGGGGAGATTAAGTAGACTAGGCTAGAAGAATGAGAGCTGATCTCAATGCAACATTTAAAAATTCTTAAGGGTGTGACAGGGTAGACACTGGGTGGGGAGTCTAGAATTAGGGGTCACAGTCTCAGAATAAGTGGTCGGCCATTTAGGACTGAGATGAGGATAAATTTTTTCACTCACGAGGGCTGTGACACTTTGGAATTCTCTACCCCAGAGGACTGTGGATGCTCAGTCGTTGAGTATATTCAAGACAGAGATCAATAGGTTTTTGGACACTAAGGGAATCAAGAGATATGGGGATAGTGTGAGAAGGTGGAGTTGAGGTAGAAGATCAACCATGTTCTTACTGAATGGCGGAGCAGGCTCGAAGGGCCTACTCTTGCTCCTATTTCTTATGTTCTTATATTTTAACATTTTATAGTTCTGCATGTTTGCTGAATACCCAACATTGGTTTAATGTTTTATTCGAAATAACCTGACTATCCAAAAGTGTAATTACCTTGTAATTTTTTGCAGTCTAGATGAAGACTCTGGGACAAACATTGGAATAGTTCTCTTATGCCTACAACAAAAGCAAGTTTCTGAAGTAAATTGCTGATGCACCTATAAATATTTCATAAAAACAAATTACAAAAACGCATTCTTGTACTGTAAAGATGTGGCACTTACAAGAATGTATCTATCATTCTATGAATATTAACTAAATTACAAATTGTAAAAGGTACTTTGAATGAGATTAAAGGAGGTTCAATGCCTAGTTCTGGTAGTGAGCAGTAAACCATACTGCAATACTACTACTTATATTCACATTGTCACAATTAATTACAGGCACATTCCTTGCAACCGATTGGCTTATTTGCAAATTTTTTCTCGCAATCTTTAAAAAAAAATTACAAGTCAATGTAATGTACAGAGAATCTCTCCAATAAAAGAACACCTTATTAACATAACAGTTCAAGTAAAAAAAAACAGTTGAATGGATTGGACATAGCAAAGGCTTTGGGCCTTGCTAACATCTACCTACGGTGCTGAAGACCTGTGCGCCAGAGCTAACTGCTCTCTAGCATAGCTATGACACTGGCAAGTATTGGCCAGGTACATCCTATTCACTAAAAACAGGATAAATTTAAGCTATAAGCCAGTGAGGGAAAGAGTCATCAATAGTGCCATCAAGCGACACCTGCTCACGGATGCTAAGTCGGGTTCTGACAGAACCACTTCACTCCAGACCTCATTACAGTTTTGAAATTAACTTCAAGATATTTCTTTATTGGGTCTACAAAGCTTTCAAAGTTTTCTAATATTAACCATATACTGGGGGAGAACATACCTTCCAGGAGTTATAGGAACGTGAACACCTCCATAGCCACGGACCACATCATTGCCAAACAGATCAGCGCCATACACACTTATTACTATCTGTGGCCCTTTAGAAAAGAAAGACAACCACAGGTACACAGGCTTCAAATGACAATTAACATGTACAATAAATGCGTCACCGGTTGAAGATACTTCCACATTTCGAGAAACAGAAATAACATTTTCATGGTTGTAAATTTAAAGATTTAAAAGTTATGAGTTTTTTGTTTAAAAATAAAAAAAAGTTTTGCTGGATTAAGAGACAAACTTACAGCCAAATGGGTTGGTGCTCTTGAATGTGATCTCCATAGGGAAGTTCCACACAAAGCACGGATTGCAATCCCTATTTTTAGAGGTGATCTGGGATATCCCTTCCTCCAGACCCTAAAAGTATGCAAGAAAGAAAAGCACAAATAATAAAATAGTAACTGCCATTACAAGAATAAACTTTTTCCTGCAGATAGTCTCCCATTCCACATGTCTCACACAGCTGTTGAGATTCTATAACTGGCTACTGATGTGCACTTGCATCCTACCTCAACACAATCTATTGTTGGAACGCCACGTTGCCACACTGCAGCAATACTACAACAATCATCTCAACATACATCTATATTAAGTGATGCATTTTATAATAACAGTACTGGAGATTGTCAAATTGCACAACTGGATAGCTAAACTTCACTTTTAATCTTCACTTTTAATCTTCTAACAACATTATGTGCACGCTTTACTGGTTCTCTGCTGCCCTCAAATGCAAGATAGCAAGAATACAACAATGAGAGTATTTTTTACTGTAGTATAAATTTCAAAATTATTTCTAATGAATGTAATCTATTTTTAATGATCATTATTAACAGATGTTGCCTATTTAAACCCCCATGTTTCAAAACCTTGATGGCAAAGGTGAGGTATATATCCTTTTTATCATATGCATGGTATTCGATTAAAAGCAAGATCTCAGTTGCCTGGTATGCTATTTAAATTTTCACAATTCATCCCATCATGGAAAAAGGTGGATGAGCTGCATAATCTATTTTGCTTGCTGAATTAGCACTGCACAAACTATTGTAATGCAATAACCAGTATTTCTGGAAATTAATATGGATATCACACAACTGATTGGTGCAAGGGGAAAAGTTTTAAATTGCTCCGTCCACAAGTTCACCTACAGAAACCTTGATTTATCATTTACTTCCTCTAGATAATCAAGTTTGATTGTGTATTTCTAACTTACAGCTCCAAGAAGACAATCATTGTCACAGCTCAACTTTAAAGTAAACATTTCTTCAGATGTTCTTTCAAGTTAAAATATCCTCATAAAGCAGTCAAGCATGGGAATAATTTGTAAAACCCCAAGTCCCAACTGGAACAACAGGCAGATTCATTATCCTGTCTGGCTGCGTGACTAGGGAACTAACTGTTGCATGGGTGACCTTTAGTAATACATGTGAATAATCACTTGGAAATGGTCATAATCACTAGTTGCTTTTTAATTATTCATAGCTATGACAGATTCTGGGAATAATCAAACCAGGTAAAAGATAATTAAAGGTTTAAATGCTATCAACATATTTTGCAAGTAAAAAATTAATTAACAATTTTAAAGAGGACAAGGGGCTTCACGGAACAACCCTGATGGAAAACCATGTATTATGGATTTAATAGTATGAAAAAATTACACACATACATACGCTGTGAATGGCTGTTGGTCTGCACTGCTGGTGCTTTATTCGCAGAAAATAATTAAATATGCAGCGTTACTATGAATTTCCACTTTGTTTTACTAATTTTCAAGATTTTTATCTGACATTCAACCAGCTCCAATAGGATTTTTTTTATTGCTCTATTCCCTTGAGGAATAAGATTGAGGGCGATGTATTTGGACAGATGTGGAAATAATTTTTTCAAAAGCACAAATATAAAATTATGTTCCTAAATTTATTTTTATCATGTGAACTAATATTTAGTATAAGGAAAGACATTTTCTGTGGTGAAACTTAACTGGGCTCTCCTAATGGCACAGTCAAGGATAAAGGTCTTGCACGTTATATTATTAAGCAATGCATTTCAAAAGATCAGAAGTCTGATCTCTGGTCTGTGAAGAGCTAGCTGATCTCAGCTTGTAATGCAGTTGGGACACTACCTTTGCACCTGTGGGGGAGTGGGAAATCTGGCGGGAGGAATCATTTCTGATTGCTGACGAATAACCTGCTGAAAAAGGCATGCATGTGGATGTTGGGTGACGACTGGCAGGGTTAGATGCATTACCCTCCAGGATCCACACTTGCTGCATAGGCTCACACGTGAAGAATGGCCACTTGGATGAGGCACTGAAATGCTGCCAATAGTTATGGAGCAGTACTCAAGCAAGAATCAACACATTCTAGACAGGACAGAGAAAATTAGGGGAAAAAAAATAACTTGACTACCTTAGTATTAATAGTGCTTAATTTGCATTTTTAAACAACAGTCTGATGAGAAACAATCAATCACTTATAAACCCACTGATGTCTAACTATGGAGGCTACAACTCCACCTTTATAGACCCATAGTTATACACAAGAACCATTACTACAGGAAACTCTCGATTTACCGGCACCTAAATAACCGGAAATCTCTGTTAACCGGCAAAATTCAGGAGTAGGTTCAGGTAAGTTTTACTTCATATTAGTGGCCGTTCCTCGATCTGTGGCTGTGTAATCGGGGTTCCTGCACTAGGGACGCTTGGTCTGTGGCCGGGTTCTTGCACCTGTTGCTAAGCAACAGGGAAGCCTGGATTTGGTGCTGTGTACGGAGCTCTCGTACCTTTTAACTATACCTCTCTGTAATCCGGACTTTTTGATAAACCGGCACCATGCCGGTGCCGGATAATACAGAGTTTCCTGTAATTCATTTACCTGGTGAAACAGAGTCTATTCACATGACAACTGTGGCATTGGTACAAAGCCGTTTAGCTTCATACCAACATTAAGGTTATAGTGTAAATACAGCCGAAATCTGGAATCAGGGCTTGACCCGATACTGGAGTTAGCTTTCCTGGAGGAGTCTCCAGATTGACACTACACAAGTTTAAAATTGGTGCAAAATAGAAACAAAACTAGTGATGCGCTATCAATTACTCATAAAAGACTGAGAGTTAGAAGAGTAACTAAAGGCTTTTATTAACAACAGAATGGAGGTCTGCCTCGAGTGGTCGACCGGTCCAGGATACCAAGGGCTGGGGAGCAGTCACCTTTATACTAGGACCTGTGGGAGGAGTCAGCCGAGGCATGTCCAGGCATGTACACAGTGGAATACAAACAGGAATACAAACAGTGGTTTACCACATTCACCCCTTGTTTAAAATTGAGTCCGGCGGGGTGAAGTGTATTAAAAGTTAGTGTATTGGAGTCTCTCCGGAGGTCTTGTCTGCCGCTGCGATCGGCGTGGCGACGGCAGGGGTAGTGAAGCTTCCGGCGTCGAGTCCAGCGTAGGCTGTGGCACAGGCGTGTCGTCCTCGTAGATGTCGAGCGGGTCGCGGGGCCCAGGCCTGCCGTCTGCTGGGGCTGGATATCGGATCGTGGGGGGGGGTGGTAGTGGGTAGTGGGTTACTGTGGTCCCCGAGGGTGCAAGGTCTCTTATGGAGACTGTGTCCTCCCGCCCGTCCGGGTATGCGATGTAAGCATACTGGGGGTTGGCGTGGAGGAGGTCGACCCTCTCGACCAGGGGGTCCGTTTTATGGGTCCTCACGTGTCTTCTCAGTAGGACCGGCCCTGGGGACGTCAGCCATGGCGGTAGCGATGTCCCTGATGTGGACTTCCTTGGGAAGACAAACATTTTCTCATGAGGGGTGGCGTTAGTGGCAGTGCAGAGCAGTGACCGAATAGAGTGGAGCGCATCGGGGAGCACATCCTGCCAGCGGGAGGTTGGAAGGCCCCTAGACTTTAAGGCTAGCAGGACGGCCTTCCAAACTGTCGCATTTTCTCTTTCCACCTGTCCGTTCCCCCGGGGGTTGTAACTGGTGGTCCTGCTTGTGGCAATACCCCTAGTTAGCAGGTACTGACGGAGTTCGTCGCTCATAAACGATGAGCCCCGGTCGCTATGGATATAGCTGGGGAAGCCGAACAGGGTGAAGAGGTTGTTCAGACATTTAATGACCGTGGCACTGGTCATGTCCGGGCAGGGGAAGGCGAACGGGAAACGGGAGTACTCATCAATAATATTGAGGAAGTAGACATTGCGGTCGGAGGAGGGGAGAGGCCCTTTAAAATCAACGCTCAGGCGCTCGAAGGGGCGAGTGGCTTTTATCAGGTGGGCCCTGTCTGGTCTATAAAAGTGTGGTTTGCACTCAGCGCAGACTTGGCAGTTCCTGGTCATGGTCCTGACCTCCTCAATAGAGTAAGGCAGGTTGCGGGCCTTGATGAGGTGGAAGAACCTGGTGACCCCCGGGTGGCAGAGGTCATTGTGGAGGACCCGTAGTCTATCGATCTGCGCGCTGGCGCAGGTGCCACGCGATAGCGCATCCGGGGGTTCATTTAGCTTCCCGGGCCGGTACAAGATCTCGTAGTTGTAGGTGGAAAGTTCGATTCTCCACCTCAAGATCTTGTCATTTTTGATTTTGCCCCTCTGCTTGTTGTTAAACATAAAAGCAACTGAACGCTGGTCAGTGAGCAGGGTAAATCGTTTTCCGGCCAGGTAGTGCCTCCAATGACGCACAGCCTCCACAATCGCCTGGGCCTCCTTCTCAACAGCGGAGTGTCTGGTCTCCGGGCCTTGGAGGGTTCGTGAAAAGAAGGCCACGGGTCTCCCCGCCTGATTGAGGGTAGCGGCCAGGGCAAAGTCGGACGCGTCGCTTTCCACCTGGAAGGGGATGGATTCGTCCACTGCGTGCATGGTGGCTTTGGCAATGTCCTCCTTGATACGGTGGAAGGCTAAGCGGGCCTCTGCCGTCAAGGGAAAAGAGGTGGACTTGATCAGCGGACGGGCCTTGTCCGCATAGTAGGGGACCCACTGGGCGTAATCGGAGAAAAACCCTAGGCACCTCTTCGGGGCCTTGAGGCAGTGGGGCAGTGGAAGTTCCATAAGGGGACGCATCCGGTCGGGGTCGGGGCCGATGACTCCGTGTTCCACAACACAGCCAAGGATGGCGAGGCGGTTTGTGCGGAATAGATACATAGATACATAGAGATAGGAACAGGAGTAGGCCATTCGGCCCTTCGAGCCTGCTCCGCCATTCAATGAGATCATGGCTGATCTTCGTCTGAGATCATAGCTGATCTTACCAGTTCAGTACCCCGTCCCCGCCTTTTCTCCGTAGCCCTTAATCCCCTTAGCCTTCAGAAATATATCCAATTCTCTCTTGAAAATATTTATTGAATTAGCCTTCACAGCCCTCTGTGGCAGGGAATTCCACAGGCTCACCACTCTTTGAGTGAAGAAATTCTTCCTCATCTCTGTTTTAAATGATTTGCCCGCTATTTTTAGACTGTGGCCCCTGGTTCTGTGCTCCCCGGCCATTGGAAACATTCTCTCTGAATTCAGCCTGTCCAGGCCTGCCATAATTTTATATGTTTCGATGAGATCCCCTCTCAATCTTCTAAACTCCAGTGAGTACAAGCCCAAACTATTTAATCTCTCTTCGTAGGTCATTCCCGCCATTCCAGGTATCAGCCTTGTTATATGTCAGGTTTAGGAGTTGGGCGGTGCGGAGGAATTTTTCGAGGTTTGCGTCATGGTCCTGCAAGTCACGGCCGCAGATGGTCACATTGTCCAGATATGGGAAAGTGGCCTGCAACGCATTTTGATCTACCATCCGGTCCATCTCCCTTTGGAAGATGGAGACACCCCGTTGGTGACGCCAAAGGGAACCCTAAGGAAGTGATAGAGGCGGCCGTTTGCCTCAAAGGCAGTGTACTGGCGGTCCTCAGGGCGGATGGGGAGCTGGTGGTACGCTGATTTCAGGTCAATGGTCGAGAAGGCGCGATCTGGTTGACCATATCAGCTATACGGGGGAGTGGGTAGGCGTCCAGCAGGGTGTAGCGATTTATTGTCTGGCTGTAGTCGATGACCAGGCGCTGCTTCTCGCTGGTCTTAACGACCACAACCTGGGCTCGCCAGGGGCTGTTGCTGCCCTCAATAATCCCTTCTTTCAGGAGCCGCTCCACTTCGGTTTTAATGAAAACCCTGTCCCCGGCACTGTATCGCCTGCTCTTTGTGGCGATGGGCTTACAGTCGGGGGTGAGGTTAGCAAACAGTGGTGGGGGGGTGACTCTGAGTGTGGAGAGGTTGCACCTGGTGCGCGGCGGGCAATTTGGAAGCTGCTGGCTGCGGACTGTGAGTGGGGGTAGGGGTCCACCGTACGCCATCGTAACACTTTTAAGGTGGCACTGAAAATCTAGCCCCAGCAGGACGGCAGCGCAGAGGTCAAGCAGGACCAGAAGTTTAAAATGATCGTACACGGTCCCGTCTACTACGAGTGTCACCACGCAGTAGCCGCCGATGTCCGCCGACTGGGACTCGGAGGCCATAGAAATCCGCTGTTGCGCAGGCAGGACTGGGAGAGAGCAACGCCGCACCGTGTCGGGGTGGATGAAGCTCTCCGTGCTCCCAGAGTCAAAAAGGCAGATTGTATCGTGACCATTTACCTTAATGTCCATTGTGGAACTGGCCAGTTGGTGCGGTCTCGCTTGGTCCAGTGTAACGGATGCCAGCGTAGGGGTCGGTGTGTCGCTGCGGGTATCAGATGAGGCGGTGTCGGGGACCTGCTGCGTCCCGGCTGTCGTCCAAGATGGCGGCGTCCATGATCCCCATGTGGCTGGAGGCGTCCAAAATGGCTGCTGTACCGGTGATTCGCACACGGCCGGGGAGGTCCAAAATGGCGGCCCGCATGGCCCACACGCGGCGCTGCTGGGGTTCGGGGTGGCTTTGGCCCTGCAGACGCTAGCGTAGTGTCCCTTCTTCCCGCAGCCCGAGCAGATCGCGTTTTTCGCCGGGCAGCGCGCTCTGGGGTGTTTTGCCTGGCCACAGAAGTAGCATTTCTGGCCTTGGGGCACTGCTGTCTGGCCTTGGGACACTGCTGCGGTAGTTGGGCCGTTGTTGGGGTGTGGCTGGGGTGGCACGGCGCTATGAGGCGGTCCTACCGTGTCCCAGGCTGTCATTCCCCGCGGCGTCCACGGTGCAGAGGAGTAGGCATCCATGCCCTGGTAGGCTGCATCCAACGATAGTGCGAGTTCAGAGGCCTTGTTGAGGTCGAGGTTACTCTGCTCCAACAGTCGCTGTCGTGTGTAATTGGATCTGTGGCCCGCTACAAAAGCGTCCCGGATAAGTTCCTCTGTGTACACGGCGGCCTTTACATCCTTACAACCACAGGCCCGGCCAAGCACAGACAGTGCCTGAAGGTATTCCACGGTCGATTCCCCAGGTTGTTGTTTACGACTCCCCAGGAGGTGCCTGGCGTACACTTCGTTCACTGGGCGCGTGTACTGGTCCTTGAGGAGCTTGATAGCATCCGCGTACGAGGTCGCGTCTTGGATGACCGAGTACACTCGGTGGTTCACTTTGGAGGTCAGGACATCCAGTTTGTCCTCGTCCGATTTGATTGCTTCGGAGGCGGTCAGGAATTTTTCGAAACACTTAAGCCAGTGAGTAAACTTGGTGGATGAGTCCGCCTCCCGATGATCTAAGTCCAGGCATGCTGGTGTGAGGATCTTCTCCATTATAAAAATGTTGTTAATAAAATTGATGCGCTATCAATTACTCATAAAAGACTGAGAGTTAGAAGAGTAACTAAAGGCTTTTATTAACAACAGAATGGAGGTCTGCCTCGAGTGGTCGACCGGTCCAGGATACCAAGGGCTGGGGAGCAGTCACCTTTATACTAGGACCTGTGGGAGGAGTCAGCCGAGGCATGTCCAGGCATGTACACAGTGGAATACAAACAGGACAAACAGGAATACAAACAGTGGTTTACCACAACTAGCAAGAGTAAATGTTCCGATTCTGCACTTTCCCCGATATGTGCTCCCGGCGGGTAAGGCTCCGTGTCAGGAGCACATGATCAGATCACAATCCAGAAACTATACCTTATAGTGCAAACGGACTGTGAGAATCCACAACAGCAAGCGCCTGGTCAGATTTGCCTTGAAGTGTAAGCTGGTGAAGTTCAGAATGATTATAGACACATAGCTGAAGGCAGGAACGCAAATCTGCCCTGATTTTAGCAGGAGAAATGGATTAAAATCTGTAGTGTATGTAACCTGTACCACCTTAAGAGACTACCTTAAGGTGATGAACTACTTTCTGAGGGCTCCTGTATATTGTAGTACCGGTGGTGACCACACCGGTATATAAACCCTGTGGAGCAGTTTGTATTTCAGTTCAGCCCTGACCCTCAATTACTAAAGACCTGTTTAAGTATTCTGTTGTCTGTGTCCAGTTATTCAGCATAACTACATTTGGAAAACACAGACTCAACAGTGGCGACGAGTCTGATCGTACCTAGCGGCAGTTTTGCATCCAAGGAAGCTTCGTCCTCAGAACGGGCGTCGAAAAGGGGCATCCGCCCTCATCATCCTGCTGAGCACCGCATCGCACGGGAGGCATCGAGAACCCGGTTTGGATTTGCTGGCCACGAAGTCCACCATCAGCAACAGGCAGTGATCATCCCTTCTACGACAGCAGCGGGTAAGCCCGATCTAGCAACACGGAGAGAAAGTCGGCCGAGTTGTCAGTGGGAGAAGGGGAGGGAAACCGAAGAAAAGGGCGGAGAACACAACCGCAGCCGGTGAAAAGGGCCGGACTGCAATCGGGCAGAGACGCGCAGCAGCCAGAAAAGCGTTAATGTCCACGAGGACCGCGGGAGCGGCGGGGAACAAGAGCAGCAGCGTCGGGGGAAATAAGGACCGCTGGGAGGCGAGAACGGCAACAGCGCGGTAATCGCCATTTTAGTCGGCGGGGGAAGAAGATAAGCGCGGGAAAAGCCGCCAAGCTGCCATTTTGGAAAAATAAATAAAATAAAGGAAACTCAACAAGATGCCAAAAACGGGTAACATCACTGCTTTTGATAGCGATGTAGAAGATTGGGCCACTTATGTGGAACGAGTTGAAGTTTACTGTACAGCGAATGAGGTACCGGCGGATAAGAAAGCACTAACCATATTAAACTCGATGGGTGCGAAGAGTACGGGTTATTAAGGCACCTTGTAACACCAGATAAACCGGTAGGAAAGAGTTTCGCTGAGATTGTTACTATCCTGCAAGAGCATTTAAACCCCACGCCGCTGCTGATAGCGGAACGATTTAAATTTTACAAAAGAATTCAGCTTAAAGAGGAAAGCAACGCTGAATTCTTAATCGAACTGCGCAAGTTATCAAAGTACTGTCAGTTCGGTACAGGGCTAGCAGACGCTCTGAGAGATAAGTTTGTGTGTGGGCTACTAAAGGAAGGAACCCAGAAGCGACTGCTAGAGGAAAAGGATCTTACGCTGGACAAAGCTTTCAGCATTGCAGCATCGCATGAGGCAGCAGCACGAGGCACTGCGGAAATGCAGCAAAGGCCATCGGAATTCAGCACCAATGAAATGGCATTGGGTGCAGCAAAGTGTTATCGTTGCGGAAGGACAACGCATGATCAGAACCAGTGCTGGTTCAAAGATAAAGAATGCAGGAAATGTGGCAGACTTGGTCACATAGCGAAAGTATGCCGGTCAGGAAAGAAGACCAGCAACAAAAAGTCGCCGCAGGAGAAGTACAAGAAAGTACACAAGGTGACAGAGAACAGTTCGGATGAACAAAAGACAGATTCAGACTCCAGCAGTAAGGAACTGGGTTGTCTAAAAATACATAATGTGGGTAACACAGCAGACCACCAAACTATCTGGGTCATGCTTCGGATAGCAGGAGTCCAAGTGAAGATGGAATTGGACACTGGATCGGCATTGACGGTCATGAATAAGCAAGAGTACAAAAGGTTATTCTCTCACATTCCCCTGAGGGATACGGAGATTGTATTGAAAACATACACGGGGCAAAGAGTATACCCCATCGGAAAGATAAAGGTAAAGGCGGTCTACAATGGTAAAGAAAGTCAGGGAATGGACTTGTATGTGTTACCTGAGGGAGGTCCACCACTACTGGGACGGGAATGGATCCGGAGAATAAATATGGACTGGCATTCCTTACAAGCACTAACTGTAGATTCCTGTAAAGAGGACAATGTCAAACCTAAACGACTGTCCAAAATATTGGACGATGCTAAGGAGGTGTTCCAACAGGGACTGGGAACACAAAGGAATTACGGCAAACATCAAGGTTGAAGAACATGCAAACCCAAAATTTTTCAAAGCCAGACCGGTACCTTATGCGATACGACCTGCTGTGGAAGCAGAGCTGGAAGGGCTAGAACGCTCAGGAGTACTGTCAAAGGTGGACTGGAGTGAATGGGCCACGCCCATTGTTCCCGTCATGAAGCGTTCGTTGAGCAACAAGCCGGGGGAACCTGGGAAGGTTCGCATCTGTGACGATTTCAAGATCACTGTTAATCCGGTTCTTCACATGGTGCAATATCCGCTTCCGCGGATTGAGGATATCTTCGCTTCGCTGTCTGGCGGGAAACACTTCACCAAGATAGACCTGGCGCAGGCGTACTTACAGATGGAAGTTGATGAAGCGTCACGCCAGTATCTCACGAGCAACACACATAAGGGCTTATATTGGTATAATAGACTGGTTTTTGGAGTGGCATCGGCTCCAGCGATTTGGCAAAGGGCCATGGAGCAGGTATTACAGGGAATTCCAGGCACACAATGCTACCTGGACGGCATTCTGATTATAGGAGATGATGATAAGGAACACCTCGCGAATTTGGAGCAGGTGCTCACCAGATTGAAAGAATATGGACAGAGTTAATCGCCAGAAATGTGAGTTCTTTCAGAAGCGAATCTCGTACTGCGGTCACGTCATTGACCAGGAGGGGCTTCATAAGTCACCTGACAAGATCGAAGCTGTTGTGAAAGCTCCTGCTCCGGAAAATGTATCCCAGTTGAGGTCGTTCCTTGGGTTGATTAACTATTACCACAAGTTTCTTCCAAATTTATCCACGGTGTTACACCCGCTGAACACTTTTGCAAATGGGAGTACCATGGAAGTGTAGCGAGGACTGTAAGCGGGCTTTTCAAAAAAGCAAGGCACTGATCACCTCTAAGGAAGTGTTGGCTCACTTTAACCCAACGCTGCCTATTCGTTTAGCTTGTGATGCTTCTCCATATGGTATCGGGGCAGTGCTCTCACATAAGTTGCCAAATGGCTTGGAAAGGCCAGTCGCGTTTGCATCCAGATCATTGACCTATGCTCAGATAGATAGGGAGGCTCTCAGCCTCGTGTGGGGAGTTAAGAAATTTAACCATTACCTGCAAGGCCAAAGGTTTACGCTGCTGACAGATCACCAGCCGTTGGTTTCCATCTTTAACCCTAAGAAGGGTGTTCCGGTTATGACGGCACAGAGGCTTCAGAGATGGTCCCTTTTCCTAGGGGCACATCAATATGATATCGAATTCAAAGGTACAAAGCAACATGGTAATGCTGATGGGCTGTCGCGCCTGCCACTACCTACAGCGGAAGAGGCACCGGCAGTTGACCCTGTCGAGATATTTCACTCGACCATCATCGAATGCTTACCAGTCACCAATGCGAGTATTGAGAGAGAGACCAGAAACGACCCGACACTGTCTCGGGTCTACGATTTGACAGTGAAGGGATGGCCAACACGTGGCGAACCACTGTTACCGGCATTCTCAGCCAGACGAGAGCAGCTGTCCGTCTGTCAAGGAACATTGATGTATGGAACAAGGGTGATTATTCCTCCTAAATTAAGGGAGAGAGTTCTGAAGGAACTGCATGAAGGTCATCTGGGGGGAGTCAAGATGAAAGGCCTTGCTAGGGCTTATGTGTGGTGGCCAGGTATCGACAAACAAATGGAGGATCTGACTAAAAGCTGCTCAGGGTGCCAAAAAGTTCAAAATGCACCTCCAATTGCACCGCTGCATCCGTGGGAATGGCCTTCAACCCCATGGCAACGTGTGCATATCGACTTTGCAGGTCCATTCATGGATTCCATGTTTTTGATAGCGGTAGACGCACATTCTAAATGGCCAGAAGTGATCAAGATGTCGACCACTACCTCTGAAAAGACGATCGCAGTTCTAAGAACCATATTTGCAAGGAATGGGCTGCTGGAACAAATATGTTCAGACAACGGACCACAGTTCGTGTCAGAAGAATTCCAGAAATTCATGAAGAAGAATGGGGTGAAACACTATACATCTGCCCCATATCATCCGGCTACAAATGGGTTGGCCGAGAGATTTGTACAAACGTTCAAAAAGGCGATAAAGGCCATGAGCGAAGACCATATTCCACAACACAAGGTGGACAATTTCCTGATGGCATATCGAAACGCCACGCATGCAGTGACAAATCAAAGCCCTGCCATAATGTTCTATAACAGGAGGTTGCGGTCCCGATTGGATTTGTTAAAACCCAATGTGCGTAGGGAAGTCGAAAACAAACAATTCCAGCACGTAAATAACAAGGGCACTCGGAGTTTCGAAATAGGACAACCAGTGTTGGCCAGGGACTATAGGAATGATAAATGGCAATCCGGAACAATTCGTGCCCGACAAGGACCCTTGATGTACACGGTAGACGTTGGTGAGAACGTAATACGACGTCATGCTGACCAACTTGTGGAATCGAGAACAAGGGTCGACCCCATGTCTACGGCAGAGACACCAGTTGAAGAAGTTATTGAGCCTGTAGCATCTACCTCAGACTCGAACGTACATGATGATGTTCAATCCATAAGAGATCAAATGGATGAGTCACCCCAGCAACGAGAACCAGAGACCCCTGAAAGGCATTATCCGGCCCGGATCAGGAGGCCTCCTCAGAGACTGAATCTTTGAACAGTTTTGTATGAAAGTTGTATATATGTTATGTTTAAATTGGGGTGTACACTGTTAAGCTAAAAGGGGAGGAATTGTAGTGTATGTAACCTGTACCACCTTAAGAGACTACCTTAAGGTGATGAACTACTTTCTGATGGCTCCTGTATATTGTAGTACCGGTGGTGACCACACCAGTATATAAACCCTGTGGAGCAGTTTGTATTTCAGTTCAGCCCTGCCCTCAATTACTAAAGACCTGAGTGCTTTTCTGGCTGTGCAGCTGCTTCAAGCAGCAGGAGGAGAAGGAGCAGCCAAGTCAAGAGAGTGGAGAGTGGTGGTCTCCTGACCAGGAAGAGAAGGAGAACGATAGGCCACCACCTCCACCTCCTCCAACACCATCAAAACAACTGAGGTGCCTGGAGAGATAGGACAGAGGAGGAGAAGGAGAAAGGAGGCCTACATCAACATCAACCAGGGGAGAGGCCTTTCCTATCACTGCCTCCCCAAATTGGCCTCCACTTCAGGAGAGGGAGAGAAACCAACTGTTTGGAAGGAGGGAAGAAACATCATCCTGAACTTCTACAGGTGGGTGTTATTTGCGGCACTCTCCCAAGACTTTGTATTTTAGGTGGGGGGAGAAAAGAAGAAGCAAGGCCGGATCATCAAGGGGTGTAGTGTGTGTGTGTGTGGCTCTTGCTAAAAGCTAGGCCACACATACCACTAATTAGCATCCCTTCTATTGCCTGCCCTGGGAGAGCTGGAGCTGCCCAGGTGAAGTCTTTAATTTCATTTAAGTGCATCGTTAAGACCTGCTGCAGGACTGAGCCTGGGCTTCTCCAGCTTTCCCAGGTGAAGACATCTTCTCCCCCTGCCAGAAGACCACCAAAGACTTTTGAATTCCATCGGAGAGTGCACCCCTGCCAACACCCACCCACCATCCTGTGTGGCAACACTGCCCTTTGCGGCCTCCCTCCTTCCCACCCCCCCTCTCTCTCTCTCTTTGTCTCTCTCTGCCTGTCTCTCTAAGGCACCTTAGTTTCATTTTTATTAATTGCCTATTGAGCAGAGGGGAGAAGGCCCCTCTCCCAATTTAAATCAATAAGGGGAGAGGCGTGTCCTTATTTTAATCAGCTCCCTCTGCTCAATAGAGGACAAAAGAATATATATACCAAGGCCATTAAAACCTTCAGGCCTGTGACTTGGGGTGAGTGTAGCCCTTAAAAAAGCACCCCAGAATGGCGACTGCATCTTCGCCGGTGGCGGGGTCAGCCAGGACTTATGCGAGAGTGGCAGCTACAGCCACAGCTGCTCCCGCTGTTTCTGCTGCCCCGTCACCATTTAGATTGATTACAAAAAAGCTTGGGGTGAAGAGCTACACTCACCCCACTATGACCATCGAGGCCTGCGTCAAAGCCATGGCTGGGGTTGTCGGCCCCTCAGCCATCGTCGCGGCCTCGAAAATGTACGGGAAGGCTGTATTCTTCCTGGGGTCGGAGCGGGCGGTGTCCCTGGCTGTCACTAAGGGGCTCACCGTGGGCGGGACCTTCCCGCCGGTGGATCCTCTCGAGGCCACCGCGCAGAGGATCGTCATTTCTAACGTCCCGCCCTATGTTCCTGGTGAGCTCCTCCTTCCTCATTTGCGACAACTTGGGGAGGTGAGGTCGGGGATCACACCCATCCCGCTCGGCTTCCGGGAGGCCAGCCTTCGCCACGTCTTCTCCTTCCGGCGCCAGCTGTTTATCCAGCTGGCGCGGGAGGAGGACACTGACGGGGCGTTCGTCGTCCTCCACGAGGGGACCGCCTATCGCTCCTTTTGGACGTCGGACGGTGTGCGGTGCCACGCCTGCAAGGAGGTGGGGCACATCAGGAGGAACTGCCCTGCCTCCAAGGCCGCCGGATCATCTCGTGCGGCCAAGGCTGGCGCCGCCGCTGCTCCTCCCCCCGGGTCTGCCCGCGCGTCAAGTACGTCTGATGCGCGGTTGACGTCGGGGGCCGATGCCACCAAGGCCTCCGGCGGGGGGGAGGGAGCGTGTCCGGCCGGAAGGAGGGCGCGGGGAAAGAAAAAACACCTTAGGGCGGGTCCCCCCGTGGATGGCGAGCCCTTACACCCGCGCTCCTCGCGGAGTTGATCGGGGCAGATGCGAGCGGGATGGGCCTCGTGCCCGAGCCTGTGGCCGCAACCGCCGCAGCGGTAATGCCATTACCTGCGGCCGCGCTCGGGCCCGAGGAACCCGACAAACCTGCTCCGCCGGAGGGAGTTGAGGAGGAGGCCTTTGCAGACATGGAGGTCTCCCTCGCTCCCTCCGTGCTAAAAAGGCACGACCCCCTGGAAGAGCAGGAGGACCGGGAGGAGGAAGGTCCCTCCGAGCAGGGGGAGTCGTCGCCCGCCGCGGGTACTGCGCCCCCCCCCCCGTCGTCGTCATCACCAGCGATCGGCAGGGGTCGCCTGTCCCTCGGGAGGCTGAGGCAGATGTGTCTGTCCGGCGCGTGCCTCCCGGGGATGGGGACGAGACCCTGCCCGTGGGGGGGTCGCGGAACAACCCGCGGCGGAAAGCGAAATTAACGTTCTTTCGGTGCCATTACCCCTCGCCAGGTCGGGCGGCCTGGGGTCTGGGTCGGGCGAGCTCGGGGATAATGAGCTCGCCCAATGCGACCCGGACATCTCCCAGGGGCTGCTCGACCTGGTTGAGGATTTTATTCAGGACACCCCATCCGCTGGGTCGGAGGTTGGTGACGGGGAGGAGGATGGCCCCCTGGCTGCGTCTCTGGTGCCAGACGTACTGGAGGAGCTGGGAATTGTTCTCTTCCCCGGTTTCTCCGGTCGTTCCGGCGTCTGGGGCGGAGGGGAGCTCTGAACCGCCGCCGTCTTCTGGCCCAGCACCCCCAGAGGAGCCCAGGGAGAAATCCTCTGCCGCCGATCCTGGGGGTGGGATCCGGGCGGAGGCGGGGCTGGCTGGTGCGGCCGAGCCGTGCACTGCGCGGTGGACGGGTCGGCCGCTGGTAATGACCCCCTGGAGGAGGATGGGGACTCGGTGATGGGCACGGGGGACGATTCGGACTCCGGCGCCGACGAGGCGGTGGACGACCTCGTGCCCCTTGCTGAGTCTCCCCTCATTCCCGTAAAGGAACTCCGGGATTTTATGGCCACGTGCCTGGGTCAGCGCGGGAAGGTCCGGCTGGCCCTCGACAGGTGGTCGGAGCTGGCGCTGCTCATCGTATCCGTCCGCGCCGCCGTTAAGATCATGGGCGCGGACGAGGGTGTGAACCCGCTTGAGCTGCGTCGGCTCAGAACGTTTCTCACTGGGCTGCTGAGGAGGTGGCGGCTGACTAGCGGCTGCGCTTCCTCCCCCCGTTAGGTGTAGGTAGAGGTTGCACTATGCTTCTGACAGGAAGATAACCATAGCCAGCCTCAACATCAACGGCAGCAGGGAGGCGCGCCGCAGATTCAATAACTTCTCGGTCCTCCGGGACGGGAAGTATGCGGTGTGCTTCCTGCAAGAAACCCACACCGTTCCGGGAGACGAAGCCCCGTGGCTCCTGGAGTGGCAAGGAGCGGTTAGCATAAGTCACCTCTCCAATAATTCCAGCGGGGTGGCTATCTTGCTAGCCCTGCATTTTCAGCCGGAGATCTTGGGGGTCAAGGAGCACGTGCCGGGCCGCTTGCTCCAGGTCACTGTTCGCCTGGGGGGCGTGCCGCTCCATCTAGTGAACGTGTATGCCCCTCAGGCCGGTGCGCAGCAAGTGCGCTTCTTTGAAGAAGTGTCCGCTCTTCTGGGCTCCATCGACGTGGGCGAGTGAGTCATCCTCGGGGGGGGATTTTAACTGCAGCCTCGAGGCGAGGGACCGCCCGGGTCCCCCGCGATGCCGAAGTTGAGGGACCTGGTCGGGTCCTTCGACTTGGTAGACGTCTGGCGGAATCTTCATCCCGACTCCAGCGCCTTCACTAGCATGAGGTCTGGATGAGGAGGGTCCAGAATCGACCGCCTCTACATTTCCCGGGCGTACGTCTCCTGCGTTCCGGCGGCTTCCATGCGGCCGGTGCCGTGCACGGACCACCACCTGGTGTGGGCGGAGCTCGTTCCGCTGCGCGCACGGGGGGGTCCGCGTACTGGCACTTTAACAACCTGCTGCTGGAGGACGCGCGGTTCCGGGATTCGTTCTGTCGTTTCTGGGCCGATTGGAGAAGGAAGCAGGGGGGCTTCCCCTCCTTGAGGCTGTGGTGGGACGTGGGCAAGGCTCACGTGCGTCTCTTCTGTCAGGAGTACGCGAAGGGGTTGACCAAGAGGCGGGAGGCCCGGGTCGGGTGGTTGGAGAAGGAGGTGCTCGACCTGGAGTCCCGTCTCGGTCAAGTCGTCGGGGACTTGGCCCTGCGGAAGGTGTACGAAGAGAAGGGCGCGCTGAAGGACCTGCAGCTCGTCGGGTCCCGAGGCGCGTACGTGAGGTCATGGATCCAGCTCCTGCGGGACCTGGACCGCGGCTCCCCCTTCTTCTACTCGCTGGAAAAAAGACGAGGGGTCCGTAAGCAGCTCTTGGGGCTGCTGGCCAACGACGGATCTCTGGTCTCGGATCCGGAGGGAATCAACACGGAGACCCGCACCTACTACAGGGCTCTGTTCTCTCCGGATCCGTCCAGCAAGGATGCGCGCAGAGTTTTGTGGGAGGACCTGCCGAACGTCAGTCCAGAGGGCGCCGAAAAATTGGACGCTCCGCTAAGCCTGGCGGAGCTGACCGGCGCCCTCCGCCAGCTCTCTAGGGGAAAGTCCCCGGGGCTGGACGGGCTGACCGTGGAGTTCCACAGGACGTTCTGGGACGTCTTGGGGGGAGACTACGCGCGGGTCCTGGGGGAAAGTTTGGCGACCGGGGAGATGCCCCTCTCTTGGCGCAGGGCGGTCATTGTCCTGCTGCCTAAGAAGGGTGATCTCCGCCTCCTTTAGAACTGGCGCCCAGTCTCCCTCCTCAGCACGGACTATAAAATCTTTGCCAGGGCCATGTCTGCTCGCCTTGGCACCGTGCTGGCCCACATGATCCACCCTGACCAGTCCTACACGGTCCCGGGCCGGACCATCAACGATAACATCCATCTGGTCCGGGACCTGGTCCACCACTCCCAGAGGGCTGGTCTATCGGTCGCCTTCCTCTCCCTGGATCAGGAGAAGGCGTTCGACAGGGTGGATCACGAGTATCTCTTCGGGACTCTGCGCGCATTCGGGTTCGGGACGCATTTCGTCGCCCGGATCCGACTTCTGTACGCCGCCGCAGAGTGTCTGATTAAAGTTAACGGGTCCTTGACGGCGCCCCTTCGCTTCGGGAGGGGGGTGCGTCAGGGATGCCCCATGTCCGGTCAGTTATACACCATTTGCGTGGAGCCATTCCTGCGCCTCTTGCGGAAGAGGTTGACGGGACTGGCTCTGCAAGGGCCGGGCGTGGAGGTGGTCCTCTCGGCTTACGCCGATGACGTGCTCCTCACGGTCACGGATCCCGCTGACTTGCGGAGGATGCGGGAATGCCAGCAGATTTACTCGGACGCATCCTCCGCCAAGATCAACTGGGAGAAATGTTCCGGACTCATGGTGGGTCAGTGGCGGGTGGACTCCCTGCCGGAGGAGTTCAGGTCTTTCGCCTGGAACACCACGCACCTCCTCTATTTGGGAGTCTACCTTAGCCCTGCCGAGGACGCCTGGCCGGCGAACTGGCAAGAGCTGGAGGCCAAAGTCACCGCTCGCCTTGGACGCTGGACAGGACTGCTCCGAGTGTTGTCCTACAGGGGTCGAGCGCTGGTCATAAACCAGCTGGTGGCCGCCATGTTGTGGTACTGGTTGGTCACTTTGATCCCTCCCCCTGCGTTTGTCGCCAAAATGCAGAAGAAACTCATCGACTTCTTCTGGGACAAAAGGAAGCACTGGGTCTCTGCCGCGGTTCTGTGTCTCCCGCTTAGGGAGGGCGGTCAGGCGCTGGTGTGCCTTCGCACCCAGGCTGCGACTTTCCGTCTTCAGACGCTGCAGAGATACCTGTACGTTGAGATTCCTCCGAGATGGTGTGCGCTGGCGACGTTTTTCTTCCGCCAGCTGCACGGCCTCAATTACGACACGCAGCTCCTGTTTGTGAAAGTGGGCGGTAGGCGTGCCGACCTGCAGGAGCTGCCTGTCTTCTACCAGGAACTACTATGGGTTTGGAACTACGTCGCTTCCAGGCGGAGCTCTCCCCCGTCAGGAGCGGCGGCTCTCCTTCGGGAGCCGCTGCTCAGGAATCCGCACCTCCACGTACGCGGGTTCGGGCGGCTGACGGAGGGCGGCGGGGCTGTGACTGGCAATGTGACCAGAGTCGGGGACCTGCTCGATGTCGGAGGAGCGGGCTGGATGGCGCCGGAGGAGCTGGCGTGGCGCCTGTCCTGGGCCAACGTCCGGCTCACGGCCGAAGCCATTGAGTCGGTGAAAGCGGCACTGGGCCCCGACTCCACTAGGTGTATCGAGGCGGCTCAAGCACGTGGGGCGATCCCGTCCGAGCTTACCCCTGTCCGGACGGAATTCCTCATCGGCGCCCGGCCCCGAAACTCCCCTCGGGAGCCGGCGCCTCACAACTTGAGCCGTCTCGAGGAAATACCCTCCGTGCCTTTTCATTCCGCGCGGAGGGGTTTCCTGTACGGGCTGCTCCTGCACACTCTCCACTTTGCCATCTTCGTCTGCCATCCGGATACGCCTTGGCGTGGCATCTTGCCGACTGGCGGTGGTCCCCAATGGAGGGCTCTCTACGCGGGAGTCCTCCCTTGTTCCATCGGGGACTTGGCCTGGAGGGTGTTGCACGGAGCGGTCCCGTGCAATAAGGTTTTAAGTAGGTTCACGGACTCCCAGGCCGCCTGCGTTTTTTGCGGCCTGGAGGAGTCCATGTTTCACGTTTATATGGGGTGTGAGAGGTTGCAGCCCCTCTTTCACTACTTGAAGGGGCTGCTCCTCGATTTTTGGTTGCACTTCAGTCCCACGCTCTTGATCTACGGTCACCCGGTGCGGAGGGGGGCGGACAGGCTGGAGGACCTCCTTGTGGGCCTGCTCCTGGGCCTGGCTAAAAGAGCAATCAATTGGTCCAGGCAGCAGGGGGTCGTCCAGCCGGATCGCCTGCCTCTCTTCCGCGGCCATGTTCGCGCCCGGGTGGCCCTGGAGATGGAGCACGCGGTGTCCGCCGGTACGCTTGAGTATTTCCGCGACCGGTGGGCGCCGCGGGGACTGGGGTGCATCATCAATTCGGAACACCAAATTTTAATTTGATTTGTTAAGATTTAGTTGAACTTCTGTTTATTTACAGTCGATTTGGTTTTTTTTGGGTTCAAATAAAAAAAGAGGACCCTCAATTACTAAAGACCTGTTTAAGTATTCTGTTGTCTGTGTACAGTTATTCAGCATAACTACATTTGGAAAACACAGACTCAACAAAATCAAAATCTTGCCCTCTGTAAATATGACTGAGAAATCCTTCATGTAGTAACAGCTTCAGACTGGTAGAACAATTATTCTGACATCACATTAGCATTTTCTAGAGGAATAAAAGCATTTAATCAAGCAATTTTAGAAAGCACAAATGACTGGAGGAAAAACGAATTTTCAAACAAATTAATCTAAAGCATCTGTCAACAAATGAAGTGTAATGCAGGCACGACCCCATTAATTTGTCACAACTCCTTTATATGGTGAACGGTTTCAAAGAGTATAAATAAAATCACTTATCTGTGAAATTCAAGTATACTTACAATAAGCAGATAGCTCAACCTGAAATTTCTGGATTCAAAATTAATTCAAGACTACTTTTCAAACTGTGAGCCTTACTTGAACTAGCGCTCTCCATTTTAAACAATTTTCTTCTGCTTTTATCCAAAAGATTGATAAGTAAAAAAAAAAGTAATTTCTTTATTGCCTATGTCACAAGACAGCAACAGAAAGAAATGATATAAGCTGAAAGTTGAAAATGACAAAGAAAATCCATTGGCTTACGTGATACTATGCAACGTGCAGCGGCAAACACACGAAAAATGCACTAAAGTGCTTGTAACTTGTAACCCACCCCAATTTTCACTTGTGTAACTGATCCAGCTCAAAATGCTCTCTCCACACGCAACCCAAGTTTTGAAGGTTAAAAAGCTATAATACTTCCACTGTTTCTCACAGATCAAATGGATGTAGCATGAAAATTTCACACACCCACCACTGTGCTTTACTGAAATGCTGGTGACAGCATTGCACAGTGCAGATTTATGACCTTTCCAAATGTTAATTTGTCTACACTACATCAAGCTACCTCATTAGTCAAACGCCATGACAAGTCTAGTCAGTGTAAATGTCATGAAGGTGTCCCAAACTGTTCAATTATTATAAAACAGCATTTTAAAAATTCATTTTATACTAGAGTACATTTTGTACATATGATGGCCCCGATTTTCCCAAAGGTGCGGGGAATTGTCGGGTTCCGACCCGAATCTAAATGGGTCAGCCAGCTGCACGCAATTTTCCCTCAATTGGCCAATTAATTTCCAGCGTGTGGGCACCCCTGCTAAGTGTCCAATTCCAGTCAGAAAGCCCCACATTATGATGTCATCACTCATGGTGCTTTTAAAGTCTCCAGCAAGCTTCTCAACCTCTGCAGGCTTCCCAACCAGTCGGACAGAATGGCACAGGAGCCTGCACCAGCTGCTGCCAGCAGCAGAGGCTGAGCTGCCGCCAAATTTAACGAGACCTCATTGCAGACATTGGTGGATGGGGTTAGGGTCCACAGGGAGGTCCTCTTCCCTAGCTCAGAGAGGAAGAGGCCTCCCAAAGAGACCAGGGCTGCATGGATGGAGGTGGCTGCAGAGATCAACTCTCAGGGAGTCACCCATCGGACCTGGATGCAGTGCAGGAAGCGCTTCCATGACCTTCACCGGACAGGAAAAGTAAGTATGAAGTTTCCATCACCCTCAACCTGATCCCCATTACCTTTCTCCACCAGCACTCAGCTTCAGCAATCACTTCCTCCACATCCCACTTCACAGTCACATCCATGCACCCTTACCCATTCTCTCTCTCTCTCTCTATGCTCACATTCACATAACTATTCCACCATGCAGCCCACACACTGCCTCTCACTCTGATGCTTGGAACACAACTGACAACACACAGGGAGGGCCCTTGGTCTTGCAGCCTCACACCATCTTTGTCTCCTACTAAGTATCTATGCTATGCAATCTCTACACTCACTCCTGCACTCTCACTCAAACTCCACTTGTCTCCCTCATTGCAGGAAAAGAGAGCTCACAATAGGAGAGAGCGAGCGAGGACTGGAGGAGGACCACCCTCAATCGCCCACCTGACCCCCGGGAGGAAGCAGTGATGGAGATGCTGGGGCTGACGTGGCTGCGGAAGCTGGGGCAGGAGAGACAGGAGCAAGCCCGCAAGTTGGTGACAGAATAGTTTCCCATCTCTCTCATTGACATAGCATGAGTCGCTGATATGATTCTGAAGCTACATCATTTGGACGTATGAGCATCTGCCAAATCCAATGTGCAAGTAGCCTTGGCATCAGATCTCTAACTCTTTCCTTTACTCCTCCACAGGACCATCCGGAGCCCCCGTCGCCACTGCCGAGGAGGAAGAGGCTTTGCAGCCAGACTCCTCAGAGGAAGCTCCAGCCTCTGAGGGCGCAGCGTCAGCAGAAGTAAGCGCACCCAGCACCAGCGCAGACACTCACACCTCGGGGGGGCCTTCGGGACATAGAGTAGTGTTGTCACCTGGTGTTTCACAGCTCACAAGTGAGCATCAGCAGATTGTGGAGACAGGGACAGCAGTGGAGAGTCCTCGTCGGAGGGCACAGGCCTCTGCCAGCTCAGCTCAGCTGCATGTCAACCCTATGCCTCTGGGTCCATCCGCAAGAGAGGAGGTGATGGCTCTCCATGCACAGATGCAGGAGTGTCTGGCAGGTTTTGTCTCCAGGGTCGCTGCCAGTGTGGAGCGAATGGAGGAGTCCAGGGCGAGCATGAGCACAGCCTTATTGGAGTCATTGGCGCATAAAAGCATCACCACGGAAAGGATGGCTACCTCCGAGGAGAGGAGGGCTGCGGCCGAGGAGAGGAGGGCTGCGGCCATGGAGGAGCTTAGTCGCCAGGGTATCGAAAACATGGTGAGTGCTCATAATAGAATGACATTTCTTGGAGCGATGGGCATCTATTGAGCACCGAAACCAGACCTTCATGGAAGTCCCTCTGAGTAGGACTTCCAGTGCAGAGACAGGTCCCCATGGCCCCCCTGATGTGCAGCAAGGTGCTCTCCAGCCACTTGCAGGCGCTGAGAGGGAGGTTGTTGGCACACCTCAAGGAAGTGGGGGCTCCTCTCCACGCGCTCACACTTCCATGCCACTTCAGAGCCCTCGGTCAGAGCCCCGCTGGAGCCACACCCAAGTGAGATAGGAGTCACAACCCCTGCACAGCCACAGGAGCAGCAGACTGCTGGCGAACCTTCACAGGCTCGCCACCCCAGAGGACGCCCGCCAAAGGTGTCGAGACAGGAGCAGCAGGAAAGTGAGCAAGGGGCCTCCACATCTGCTGAAGCCACAGGGGTACCACTATGTAGGAGCACGCGTAAGAGAAAAATAAAGCACCACTAATCACAAGGGTAGTCACTTGGGTGAAAAGTCTTGTATATAGTTTTAATGCCATCAGTTTCCTGTACATTAAAAATCTGGTGGCAACTGCTGCAGTTATGGCATCTGTCATTTGGCGAATGGGGATATCACATTGAGGCCTTAGGATTACTTGTAGATGTCAGCAAGCTGGTCAAATAGGTAAAAATGCGCAGGCATGGGCCACTGTCCATGGTCAGTTAAGAAGCAGTGAGGCTGCAGTGTCTGATGTACCAGGCTACGCAAATCTGCCCAGGATGAGTGCGTTCCTTGCATTCCGCCCAGCAATGTTCTCGCGCACTAGTGCTGCTGACTGACGGGCCTCTGCAGGATGCTCGTTTCCGTCCTCCTCCTCAGCATCATCCTCATCCGAGGCGGCTCTGTGAGGAGCCTCTTGGTCCTGCGGAATCGGCAAGCCACGACGCTGTGCCATGTTGTGAAGCACACAGCATACCACGACGATTTTGGAGACCCTGGCTGATGAGTACCGTAGGGCTCCACCTGATCTATCGAGGCATCTGAAGCGCATCTTTAGCAATCCGATGGCTTGTTCGATAATGCATCTGGTGGAAATGTGGCTGGAGTTGTAGCGCTCCTCAGCTTCGTTGGTTGGTCTCAATGGCGTCATTATCCAAGACCGCAGGGTCTCCAAGTAGCCATCTCTCAAGTTCGTTTGGCGGACTGAATAGCGGAGGCACAGTAGACTGGCGCAGTATGAAGGAGTCATGGCAGCTGCCAGGGTACTTGGCACAAACATGCAAAATCACCTCCTTGTGGTCACACACCAGCTGAATGTTAAGGGAGTGGAAGCCCTTGCGGTTGACAAAAACTCCTGGACTGCGGTGGGGTACCCTAAGGGCCACGTGTGCAGTCAAGGATGCCCTGCACCCTTGGAAAGTCTGCCAGATGAGCTAATCCAAGCGCTCGCGCCCTCACACTTGCGCGATCCCTGGTGAAATGGATGTGATTGTGCGCGAGGGCAAAGAGGGCATTGGTGACCTGTTTGATGCAAGTGTGTGCGGCCGCCTGGGAGATGCCGCTGATGTCTGCTGCTGATCCCTGGAAGGAGCCTGAGGCATAAAAGATGAGTGCGGTGGTGACTTTGGCCACTGGTAAGTAGTGTGGACCTGGTGCTCTGGGCTCCAGGTCCTGCTGGAGCATTGCGCAGATGTCAGTCACTACCTCTCGCGAAAGTCGGAGCCGCCTTTGGCACTGCTGCTCAGTCATGTTGAGGTAGCTGACCCTGTGTCTGTAGACCCTGTTTGGGGGTTATCTCCTGCGCCGACGGCCTTCCATGCGCTGGCCCCTTCTGGCCTGTGCTGCCTCAGATGGCTGAGCCGCAGCCTGTCGCTCCTGCTGGTGCTGGAGCTGCTGTTGTTGCTGGATCTGCTGCAGCCTCCTCTGCTGTTGGACATCCTCTAATGCCAAGAAGGGAAGGAACAAAAGGCCTCCCATGCTTCTGACAGATGCCTCCGTTGAGGAAGCTCTGAGTGAGGGTGGCGAGAGGGGCTTCCCAGGAGCTCACACTGGAGAAGTGTGTGAGGCTCCAACCTTCCACAGCTGTGCCCAAGCCTGGAGCAACAAGGTCCTGCAGCCTACCAATGCTGTCTGATTAAATCTCTTCATTCCTGATTGACCTGCAGCTGAAAGTAAGTAAGCAAGCAACATTGTTCACGCCAGGTTTCATCAGCGGTGTTCCCACCAGGCGTGGTTTACGTGGGGAACGGCTGAAAATTGTAAGGGCCCCTTAAAATTGGATTACAGCTGCCAATTATTGATCATTAGGCTCCCGCCGACCAGTCCCGCCTGCTGCGGGCGGGACTGATTCGGGTCGCGCTGAAACACCAGGGCGAAAGTCGGGCGGGGAATCGGGCGGGATGGGAGGCGCGACCCCCAATTTCTGCGATTTTCAGCCCCCCGACCGCCTGAAACCCCGCCCGATGGCTCTGGGAAAATCGGGGCGATGGTGTATAGAAATTGTTGAAAATCTGTTCTGCACAAAGAGAAGCACACTACTTTGCACTCATCATTAACAATTTATAATTTATTTAAATCTAGTAACAAAATTTAGAGGAACAAAAAAGCCTGAACTCATTACTGGGAGCTCAAAAAAATTCTCCACAAACAATTTTTTTGTTTTGAAATACATAATAAATGTTATTAATTATGATAAATATTTGGATGACTAACAAAAACAGCACATAATAGGAACATAAGAACAGGAGTAAGCCATTCAGCCCCTCGAGCCTGTTCCACCATTCAATGAGATCATGGTTGATCTGTAGCCTAACTCCATATACCCGGCTTTGGCCCATATCCATTAATACCTTTGGTTAACAAAAAGCTATCAATCTCCGATTTAAAATTAACAATTGATCTAGCATCAATTGCCATTTGCAGAAGAGAGTTCCAAACTTCTACCGCCCTTCATCTGTAGAAGTGTTTCCTAATTTCACTCCTGAAAGGTCTGGCTCTAATTTTTAGACTATGCCCCCTAGTCCTAGACTCCCCAACCAGCAGAAATAATTTATCTCTATCTACCCTATCTGTTCCCCTTAATATCCTGAAAACTACGATCACATCACTCCTTTACCTTCTAAATTCTAGGGATTACAACCCTAATTTATGTAATAAGAACATAACAAATAGGAGCAGGAGTAGGCCATTTGGCCCCTCGAGCCAGCTCTGCCATTCAATTAGATCATGGTTGATCTTCTACCTCAACTCCACTTTCCTGCACTATCCCCATATCCCTTGATTCCCTTAATATCCAAAAATCTATCGATCTCTGTCTTGAATATACTCAACAACTGAGCCTCCACAGCTCTCTGGGATAGAGAATTCCAAAGATTCACCACCCTCTGAGTGAAGCAATTTCTCCTCATCTCAGTCCTAAATGGCCGATCCCTTATTCTGAGACTGTGACCCCCTGGTTCTAGACTCCCCAGCCAGGGGAAACATCCTCCCTGCATCTACCCTGTCAAGCCCTGTAAGAATGTTGTATGTTTCAATGAGATCACCTCTCACTCTTCTAAACTCTAGAGAATATAGGCCTAGTCTACTCAATCTCTCCTCATAGGACAATCCCCCCCATCCCAGGAACCAGTCTGGTGAACCTTCATTGCACTCCCTCTAAGGCAAGTATATCCTTCCTTAGGTAAGGAGACCAAAACTGTACACAATACTCCAGGTGTGGTCTCACCAGGACCCTATATAATTGCAGTAAGACATCTTTACTCTTATACTCAAATCCTCTTGTAATAAAGGCCAGCATTCCATTAGCCTTTTTGATTATTTTCTGTACCTGTTCATGACATTTTAATGATCTTTGTACCTGGACCCCCAAGTCTCTTTGGACCTCCACTGTTTTTAGCTTTTCACCATTTAGAAAGTACCCTGTTCTATCCTTTTTAGGTATTTGCTCACATTAATCATTCAAAAGTGCAGTGGATTGCAATGACAGAAAACTGTACGTTTATGTCACCACTGAAATTACCTTTCATTTGGATTTATGATTTTAATTAGCTACTGTAATGCAAGAAGAATGCTACAACGAATCTCTAATTCCACAATGACTGTATCCGACAGACTAGAATTCAAATGTGTCACATTGGACTAACACAGAAATTAGACAGTCATAGCATCTGAGCTTGCAATCATTTATTTATTTATTATTATGGGAGGAATGTTTGTCATTGTGCTAATCTGAACAAACCAAGTTTAATACTCACTGTTGTTGGAGCCCAGTCATGACCATACACATAGGAGTATTTGCAATACAGCTCATCAAACTCAGGAAACTAGAAAACGAAAATGCATGCAAATTACAATTTAACAAAAAAAGATTAGCATTGCAAAAGTTTCCAAATGTCAATAATGCGTCAAGGTTTGATACTTAACATTGACGCAAGCTTAGTATTCATTAAAATGCAGCACTTTTGAAGTGTAGTCACTGTTGTAATGTAGGGAAACTAGTTGACTTAGACAACTGATAAGTACGGGGTTAAATCCTCATTAAGTGCGCAGTAGTGGCAGGGAGAGCAGCACAATTCACCATAATATGTGTGAATTTCCACCATCCTCCTGTCCACGGCACACATATGCCATTGAGTATACAACTCAAAGTTCAGAGTGAGAAGGAGAGTGAGTGAGAAGGAAAGAGTGAGACAGGGCAGCCAATTTGCTCACAGCAAGGTCGCACAAACAGCAATGAGATAAATGACCAGATAATCTGTTTTTGATGGTGTTGATGACTTGAAATGCAACAGTAAGAAGCTATTCCTAGGACAATAAAAATAATTGCAATGAAGCGATAAACCACTGCTTGCCTGAACCGCTAAGTCTAATTGGACATCCACTGTTTTTAGCTTTTCACCATTTGGGTACGAGCGATCATCGTATCATAAGATTTAGATTAGTAATGGAGAGGAGCAAGGAACAATCTAGAGTGGAACTTCTAAACTGGAACAGGGCTAACTTTAATGGGATGCGAAAGGATCTAGCCAGGGTAAAATGGAACCAAAGACTGACAGGAAAAACTGTAACGGAACAATGGGTGATCTTAAAGGAGATGTTCCAAGAACAGGCTCAGTACATTCCAACAAGAGGGAAAGGTAAGGAAACCAAAGCAAGGGCTCCTTGGATGACGAGGGAGATTTGAGAAGATGATGAAACAAAAAAAGAGGGTGTATGATGAATGTCAGGTGAATCCTTCAAGGGAGAACCAGACCAAATACAGTAAGTTGAGAAGGGAAGTGAAGATGAAAATAAGATTGGCAAAGTGAGAATATGAGAGTAGAACGGCGGTTAACATAAAAGGGAACCCAAAAATCTTCTACCGGCATGTAAACAGTAAGTGGGTAGTAAGAGGCGGGGTGGGGCCTATTAGGGACAAAAAAGGTGATATATGCTTAGAGGTGCAGGGTAAGGCTAGAGAATACTCAATGAGTACTTTGTATCGGTGTTTACTAAGGACAAAATATCGGTAGAAGTGGAAAAGGTAGAGGCAATGGAAGGGGTGAAAATTGATAGACAGGATGTACTAGAAAGACTGGGTATGCTTAGAGTGGATAAGTTGCTTGGTCCAGATGGCTAAGGGAATTGGAGGAGGAGATAGCAGAAGGGCTTGCCATAATTTTCCAATCTTCCCTAGATGCGGGGGAGGTGCCTGAGGATTGGAAAGTGGCAAATGTGACACCATTGTTCAAGAAAGGGTACAAGGACAATCCTAGTAACTACAGGCCAGTTAGTTTAACATCAGTGGTGGGTCAAGTTTTAGAAACAATAATCAAGGAAAAAATTAACGGGCACTTGGGGGGGTTTAAGCTAATTAAGGAGAGCCAACACGGATTTGTAAAAGGCAGGTCATGTTTGACTAATCTAATTGAATTTTTTGATGAAGTAACAGGGAGGATAGATGAAGGGAATGCAATGGATGTTGTCCACATGGATTTTAAGAAGGCGTTTGACAAAGTACCACATAGAAGGCTGGTTAACAAAATTGAGGCTTATGGAATAGGTGGGTCAGTGGCAGCTTGGATAAGGAATTGGCTTAAGGACAGAAAACAGCAAGTTGTAAATGGCTGTTTTTCAAACTCACTCTCTGGGTGAAGAAATTCCTCCCCATCTCTGTCCTAAATGGCTTACCCCTTATCCTTAGACTGTGGCCCCTGGTTCTGGACTCCCCCGCCATCGGGAACATCCTTCCTGCATCTAGTCTGTCTAGTCCTGTTAGAATTTTATAAGTTTCAATGAGATCCCCTCTCATTCTTCTAAACTCCAGGGAGTATAAGCCCAATCGATCCAATCTCTCCTCATACATCATTCCTGCCATCCCAGGTATCAGCCTGGTGAATCTTCGCTGCACTCCCTCCATGGCAAGAACATCCTTCCTCAGATAAGGCGACCAAAACTGCACACAATACAGAAGGTGTGGTCTCACCAAGGCCTTGTACAACTGCAGCAAGACATCCTTGTTCCTGTACTCAAACCCTCTCGCTACGAAGGCCAACATACCATTTGCCTTCTTAACCGCCTGCTGCACCTGCATGCTTAGCTTCAGCGACTGGTGCACAAGGACACCCAGCTCTCGTTGCACTTCCCCTTCTCCCAATCTATTGCCGTTCAGATTATAATCTGCCTTTCTGTTTTTGCCACCAAAGTGGATAACCTCGCATTTATCCACATTATACTGCATCTGCCCAATCACCCAACCTGTCCAAATCGTACTGGAGTTTCTCGGCATCCTCTTCACAGCACGCACGCCCACCCTACCAATCGACTGCAACAGGACCTAGAAAGGCTAGCAGAATGGGCAGACAAGTGGCAGATGGAATTTAATACAGAGAAGTGTGAGGTGGTGCATTCTGGCAGAAGGAACAGGGAGAGGCACTATACACTTAATGGCAGAGTGTGCAGGGACAGAGGGAACCTGGGAGTTAATGTGCATAGGTCCCTGAAGGTGGCAGGATATATTGAGAGAGTGGTTAGCATATGGGATCTTGGGCTTCATAAATAGAGGTATTGAGTACAAAAGTAGAAAAGTTATGCTGAACCTTTATAAAGCGCTGGTTAGGCCACCACTGGAGTATTGCGTCCAGTTCTGGTCACCACACTTTAGGAAGGACGTGAAGGCCCTTGAGAGGGTGCAGAGGAGATTTACCAGAATGATTCCAGGGATGGGGGATCTTCGTTACAAGGACAGGTTGGAGAAGCTGGATTTGTTTTCATTAGAGCAAAGGAGGTTGAGGGGTGATTTGATAGAGGTGTACAAGATTATGACGGGTTTGGATAGGCTAGACGGGGAAAGGCTGTTCCCACTAGTTGATGGTACAAGGTCTGGGGAACATAGATTTAAGGTTTTGGGCAAGAGATACAGGGGGGTGTGCTCAACAGAGAGCCTGCAAGGACTCGATGGGCCGAATGGCCTCCTTCTGTGCCATTATGACTCTGACTCTATGAGATCACATGCACAGTACAACTCCAAATGGCCCAAACTTTTAATTATTCTGCTTCCCCCTCACTCAAGGGGTAAAGTTTAGATCTTGATCTCTGTGCTGCACTTATTATGACAAAACACGTTTACTCTTCACAAAGTAACAATGGTCTTTGAAGTATCTTAATTAATAAAGGACACTCAATGCAATTAGCCACAAAGAATAGCAAGTACTGTGGGTTGGTTGCCTTAGTGATTATCACCACCAGGCCCTGCACCGCATGGCATTCTAGGAGATGTAGTACGTCCAGTTCCGTTTGCCGCCCACTTCCGGCGCGAGTTTCGGGGGAAAGAACTACAACTCCCAGAGGACGGCAGGCGCCAAACACACTGATGTTACTTTCTTTTTAAAGTAATACTTACATCTGCGCTCTCAATCTGCCCATTAACCATCAGAAGGAAAACAGAAGGTTTACCGGCCAGCATGTTTCTGAATCTTGAGTTTTTAATGCGCAGCCCACCAATACGCTGCTGGGCCCCGGCCTCACCGTCTCCAGTTGAACGTCTGCCTCCGCCACTGCGCCTGTGCGACGCGTGATTGACAGCCGTGAGACTCCGGCCACGTCAACAGTGAACGTTCGGCAGCTGCAATCACAGAGCTGGCTACTTTCCCCATTCATTCTTTTTTTCTTAAATTAATATTATGCACTTCATCACTGCTTGATTAAACTTTTTTCAAAAATATTTTGTAAAATCGTGGTGCCATAAAATTAGTGTTCATTATTATTCAAAATTTATGACACTAGTTAAATTGTTCAATGCCAGATGTGAATTAGGTGTAATCACCTTCTTGGTACCCTTGTGCCATGTATTATTCTCCAATCACGCAAGCGATCTCCTAGTTGGGAACAGGAGTAGGCCATTCAGCCCCTCGAGCCTGTTCTGCTATTCAATTAAATCATGTACTCTGTTACAGCCAATGTTGAGCTGCAATCAAACTAATTGACTGATATTTCCCAGGTTCTGATTGATTTTCTGAAATATTGGTACGGTGTGGACCACCCTATGTGGGAACAGTGGCTCACACTTACCAATAATCTGCTCACTGATGCCCAGTTTGGGTTCCGCCAAGACTACTCGGCTCCCAACCTCATTACAGCCTTGGTCCAAACTGTTAAGTCTGTGTGTTATATTGAGAATTACTACACAGACCACAAGAGTAAACTTTAACAGGTCTTTACTAGTTGAAGGTCAGGGCGGAACTGCCCAATAAATCATTACACAGCACTTATATACCGGTGTGGTCACCGCCGGTATTACAGTATACAGCAGCCAAGATAAAGTAGTGCAACCCTTAAAATAGTTCTCTTAAAGGTGGAACGGTTACAAAATAGTTCTCTTAAAGGTGGAACGGTTACATACACTACACAAACATGGACAAAGGAGCTGAATTCCAGAGGTGAGGTGAGAGTGACTGCCCTTGCCATCCAGTCGTGAATGGTGGTGGACCATTAAACAACTAACAGGAGGAGGAGGCTCCAAGAATATCCCTATCCTCAATGAGGGTAGAGCCCAGCATGTGAGTGCAAAAGACAAGGCTGAAGCGTTTGCAACCAACTTCAGCCAGAAGTGCCGAGTGGATGATCCATATCGGCCTACTCCCGAGGTCCCCACCATCACAGAAGCCATTCTTCAGCCAATTCGATTCACTCCACGTGATATCAAGAAACGGCTGAGCGCACTGGATGCAGCAAAGGCTATGGGCCCCGACAACATCCCGGCTATCGTGCTGAAGACTTGTGCTCCAGAACTAGCCGCGCCTCTAGCCAAGCTGTTCCAGTATAGCTACAACACTGGAATCTATCCAACAATGTGGAAAACTGCCCAGGTATGTTCTGTCCACAAAAACAGGACAAATCCAACCCGGCCAATTACCGCCCCATCAGTCTACTCTCAATCATCAGCAACGTGATGGAAGGTGTCATCGACAGTGCTATCAAGCAGCACTTACTCACCAATAACCTGCTCACTGATGCCCAGTTTGGGTTCCGCCAAGACCACTTGGCTCCAGACCTCATTACAGCCTTGGCCCAAACATGGACAAAGTTGCTGAATTCCAGAGGTGAGGTGAGAGGGACTGCCCTTGACATCAAGGCAGCATTTGACCAAGTCTGGCATCAAGGAGCCCTAGTAAAACTAAATGCAATGGGAATCGGGGAAAACGCTCCACTGGCTGGAGTCATACCTAGCACAAAGGAAGATGGTTGTGGTGGTTAAAGGTCAATCATCACAGCCCAGGACATCACTGCAGGAGTTCCTCAGGGCAGTGTCCTAGGCCCAACCATCTTCAGCTGCTTCATCAATGACCTTCCCTCCAACATAAGGTCAGAAATGGGGGTTGTATTATGTTTTTTTTATTCTTTCATGGGATGTGGGCGCCGCTGGCAAGGCCAGCCTTTATTGCCCATCCCTAATTGCCCTTGAGAAGGTGGTGGTGAGCCGCCTTCTTGAACCGCTGCAGTCCGTGTGGTGAAGGTACTCCCACAGTGCTGTTAGGGAGGGAGTTCCAGGATTTTGACCCAGCGACGATGAAGGATCGGCGATATACTTTTAAGTCAGGATGGTGTGTGACTTGGAGGGGAACTTGAAGGTGGTAGTGTTCCCATATGCCTGCTGCCCTTGTTCTTCTAGGTGGAAGAGGTCGTGGGTTTGGGAGGTGCTGCTGAAGAAGCCTTGGCGAGTTGCTTTGGAACATCTTGTAGATGGTACACACTGCAGCCACGATACGCTGGTGCTGGAGGGAGTGAATGTTTAAGGTGGTGGATGGGGTGCCAATCAAGCGGTCTGCTTTGTCCTGGATGGTGTTGGGCTTCTTGAGTGTTATTGGAGCTGCACTCATCCAGGCAAGTGGAGTATTCCATCACACTCCTTACTTGTGCCTTGTAGATGGTGGAAAGACTTTGGGGAGTCAGGAGGTGGGACACTTGCTGCAGAATACCCAGCCTCTGACCTGCTCTTTTAGTCACAGTATTTATGTGGCTGGTCCAGTTAAGTTTCTGGTCAATGGTGACCCCCAGGATGTTGATGGTGGGGTATTCGACGATGGTAATGCCATTGAATATCAAGGGGAGGTGGTTAGACTCTCGCTTGTTGGAGATAGTCATTGCCTGGCACTTCTGTGGTGCGAATGTTACCTGCCACATTTCAGCACAAGCCTGAACGTCGTCCAGGTCTTGTTGCATGCAGGCATGGACTGCTTCATTATCTGTGGAGTTGCGAATGGCGCTGAACACTGTGCAGTCATCAGCGAAGGTCCCCATTTCTGACCTTATGTTGGAGGGAAGGTCATTGATGAAGCAGCTGAAGACGGTTGGGCCTAGGACACTGCCCTGAGGAACTCCTACAGTGATGTCCTGGGGCTGTGATGATTGACCTCCAACTACCAGAACCATCTTCCTTTGTGCTAGGTATGACTCTAGCCAGTGGAGAGCTTTCCACCCGATTCCCATTGACTTCAGTTTTACTAGGGCTCCTTGATGCCAGACTCGGTCAAATGCTGCCTTGATGTCAAGGGCAGTCACTCTCACCTCACCTCTGTAATTCAGCTCTTTTGTCCATGTTTGGACCAAGGCTGTAATGAGATCTGGTGCCGGGTGGACTCGGCGAAACCCAAACTGGGCATCAGTGAGCAGGTTATTGCTGAGTAAGTGTCGCTTGATACCCCTATCGATGACACCTTCCATCACTTTGCTGACGAATGAGAGCAGACTGATGTTAAAAAATCAAGCCTAAAGGCTTTGTGTCTTAATGCGAGGAGTATTCATAATAAGGTGGATGAATTAGCTGCGCAAATAGATGTAAACAGATATGATATAATTGGGATTACAGAGACATGGCTCCAGGATGACCAAGTCTGGGAATTCAACATCCAGTGTTATTTAAAATTCAGGAAGGACAGGAAAAAAGGAAAAGCAGGTGGGGTAGCATTGCTAGTTAAAGAGGAGATTAGCACAATAGTAAGGAAGGATATTAGCTTTGATGATGTGGAATCTGTATGGGCAGAGCTGAGAAATACCAAGGGGCAGAAAACATTAGTGGGAGTTGTATACAGACCTCCAAACAGTAATGCTGAGGTTGGGGATGGCATTAAATGGGAAATTAGAGATGCGTGCAATAAGGGCACAGCAGTTATCATGGGTGACTTTAATCTACATATAGATTGGGCTAACCAAATTAGTAACAATACTGTGGAGGAGGAATTACTAGAGTGTATACGGGATGGTTTCCTGGACCAATATGTTGAGGAACCAACTAGAGATCAGGCCATCTTCGACTGGGTATTATGTAATGAGAAAGGATTCATTAGCAATCTTGTTGTGCAAGGACTCTTGGGGAGGAGCGATCATAATATGATAGAATTCTTCATTAAAATGGAGAGTGAAGTATTTGACTCAGAGACTAGGGTCCTGAATTTAAATAAAGGAAACTACGATGGTATGAGGCACGAGTTGGCTAGGGTGGATTAGGGAATGTTTCTTAAAGGGTTGACGGTGGATAGGCAATGGCAAACATTTAAAGATCGCATGGATAAACTACAGAATTTGTTCATCCCTGTTTGGCATAAAAATAAAACAAAAAAGGTGACTCAACTGTGGCTAACAAGGGAAATTAGGGATAGCATAAGATCTAAGGAGAGGACATATAATGTGGCCAGAAAAAGCAGCAAACCTGAGGATTGGGAGCAGTTTAGGATTCAGCAAAGGAGGACAAAGGGATTAATTAAGAGGGGGAAAATAGAGTATGAGAATAAGCTTGCAGGGAACATAAAAACTGACTGTAAAAGCTTCTATAGATATGTGAAGAGAAAAAGATTGGTGAAGTCAAGCATAGGTCCCTTGCAGTCAGAATCAGGGGAATTTATAATGGGGAACAAAGAAATGGCAGACCAATTAAATATATACTTTGGTTCTGTCTTCACAAAGGAGGACACAAATAACCTCCCAGAGATGTCGGGGAACGTAGGGTCTAATGAGAGGGAGGAATTGAATGAAATCAGTATTTGTAGGGAAATGGTGTTAGGGAAATTGATGGGATTGAAGGCTGATAAATCCCCAGGGCCTGATAATCTACATCCTAGGGTACTTAAGGAAGTGGCCCTAGAAATAGTAGATGCATTGCTGGTCATCTTCCAAAATTCTATAGACTCTGGAACAGTCCCCATGGTTTGGAGGGTGGCTAATGTAACCGCACTATTTTAAAAAGGTGATAGAGAGAAAACGAGGAATTATAGACCGGTAAGCCTGACACCAGTAGTGGGGAAAGTGCTAGAGTCCATTATAAAAGATGTAATAGCAGAGCACTTGGAAAACAGTGACAGGATCGGACAAAGTCAACATGGATTTACAAAAGGTAAATCATGCTTAACTAATCTACTGGAATTGTTTGAGTATGTAACTGGTAGAATAGATAAGGGAGAACCAGTGAATGTGGTGTATTTGGACTTTCAGAAGGCTTTCGATAAGGTCCCGCATAAGAGATTAGCGTGCAAAGTTAAAGCACATGGGATTGGAGGTAGGATACTGTCTTGGATAGAGAACTGGTTGGCAGACAGGAAGCAAAGAGTTGGAAAAAATGGGTCTTTTTCTGAGTGGCAGGCAGTGACTAGTGGGGTACCACAGGGATCGGTTCTAGGACCCTAGCTATTCACAATATATATAAATGATCTAGACGAGGGAACTAAATGTAATATCTCCAAGTTTGCAGATGACACAAAGCTGGGTGGGCGTGTGTGCTGTGAGGAGGATGCCGAGAAACTCCAGTATGATTTAGACAGGTTGGGCGATTGGGCAGATTCAATGCAGATGCAGTATAATGTGGATAAATGCGAGGTTATCCACTTTGGTGGCAAAAACAGGAAGGCAGATTATTATCTGAATGGCAATAGATTGGGAAAAGGGGAAGTGCAACGAGACCTGGGTGTCCTTGTGCACCAGTCGCTGACGGTAAGCATGCAGGTGGTTAAGAAGGCAAATGGTATGTTGACCTTCATAGCGAGAGGATTTGAGCACAGGAGCAAGGATGTCTTGCTGCAGTTGTACAGGGCCTTGGTGAGACCATACCTTGAGTATTGTGTGCAGTTTTGGTCGCCTTATCTGAGGAAGGGTGTTCTTGCCATGGAGAGAGTGCAGCGAAGATTCACCAGACTGATACCTAGGATGGCAGGAATGATGTATGAGGAGAGATTGGGTCGATTAGGCTTATATTCGCTGGAGTTTAGAAGAATGAGAGGGGATCTCATTGAAACTTATAAAATTCTAACAGGACTAGACAGACTAGATGCAGGAAGGCTGTTCCCGATGGCGGGGGAGTCCAGAACCAGGGTTCACAGTCTAAGGATAAGAGATAAGGCATTTAGGACAGAGATGAGGAGGAATTTCTTCACCCAGAGAGTGGTGAACCTGTGGAATTCTCTACCACACAAGGCAGTTGAGGCCAATTCATTAAATATATTCAAGAAGGAGTTAGATATATTTCTTAAGGCTAAAGGGATCAAGGGATATGGGGAGAAAACAGGGACAGAGTACTGAATTTGGATGATCAGCCATGATCTCATTAAATGGCGGAACAGGCTCGAGGGGCCGAATGGCCTACTCCTGCTCCTATCTTCTCTGTTTCTATGATGGTGCGGTAATTGGCCGGATTGGATTTGTCCTGCTTTTTGTGGACAGAACATACCCGGGCAGTTTTCCACATTGTCGGATAGATGTCAGTGTTGTAGCTGTACTGGAACAGCTTGGCTAGAGGCACGGTTAGTTCTGGAGCACAAGTCTTCAGCACGATAGCCGGAATTTTGTCGGGGCCCATTGCCTTTGCTGTATCCAGTGCGCTCAGCCGTTTCTATATCACGTGCAATGAATCGAATTGATTGAAGACTGGCTTCTGTGATGGTGGGGACCTCAGGAGGAGGCCGATATGGATCATCCACTCGGCACTTCTGGCCGAAGATGGTTGCAAATGCTTCAGCCTCGTCTTTTGCACTCACATGCTGGGCTCCACCATCATTGAGGATGGGGATATTCATGGAGCCTCCTCCTCCCGTTAGTTGTTTAATAGTCCACCACCATTCATGACTGGATGTGGCAGGACTGTAGAGCTTTGATCTGATCCGTTGATTGTGGGATCTCTTAGCCCTGTCTATAGCATGCTGCTTCCGCTTTTTATCATTCATGTGGTCCTGTGTTGCAGCTTCCCCAGGTTGGCAGCTCATTTTTAGGTACGCCTGGTGCTGCTCCTGGCATGCTCTTCTACACTCCTTATTGAACCAGGGTTGGTCCCCTGGCTTGAAGGTAAGGGTAAAGTGAGGGATATGCCGGGCCATAAGGTTACAGATTATGGTGGAATACAATTTTGCTGTTGCTGATGGCCCACAGCTTCTCATGGATGCCCAGTTTTGAGCTGCTAGATCTGTTCTGAATCTATTCAATTTAGCATGGTGGTAGTGCCACACAACATGATGGAGGGTGTCCTCAGTTTGAAGACGGGACTTCGCCTCCACAATGACTGTGCTGTGGTCACTGCTACCAATACTATTATGGACAGATGCATCTGCGACAGGTAGATTGGTGAGGACGAGGTCAAGTAGGTTTTTCCCTCATGTTGGTTCTCTCACCACCTGTCACAGGCCCCGACTGGCAGTTATGTCCTTCAGCACTCGGCCAGCTCAGTCACTAGTGGTGCTACCAAGCTACTCTTGGTGATGGACATTGAAGTCCCCCACCCAGAGTACATTCTGTGCCCTAGCTCACCTATTCGCAATCTTCTTTTACACTGTACATTTGGTTGTTTTAATAGTTGATATTGTTAACCTCAACTTAATCTTACACATATCCCGATTCTCTTTCTTTATATCTAGTCAAATATTTCTTTTTAAGGCTAATTTGTGATGGATAGCGTTATCAAGTCACTTGGGTTTCATTTTACCATGAAAAAAATTAACCAAAATTTAAATCATAACACTCTGGAATGCATTCCCTAAACAAAAATTTGATAAAAAGGGAGAAAATAGAATATGAGTAAATTAGCAAGAAATATAAAAACAGATTGTAAGAGTTTCTACAAATATGTAAAAGGAAGAGAGTAGCAAAAACAAGCGTTGGTCCCTTAGAGGCTGAGACAGGAGACATTATATTAGGCACAAGGAAATGGCAGAGATGTTAAACAAATATTTTGTGTCTGTCTTCACAGTAGAAGACACAGAAAGTATACCAAAAATAATGGGGATCCAAGGGGTTAATGAGAGTGAGGAACTTAAAGTAATTAATATCAGTAGAGAAAAAGTACTTGAGAAACTAATGGGTTTAAAAGCTGACACATGCCCTAGACCCGATGGCCTACATCCTAGAGTTCTAAAAGAGGTGGCTGCAGAGATAGTGGATGCATTGGTTGTGATCTTCCAAAATTCCCTCGATTCAGGAATGGCCCCAGTGGATTGGAAGGTAGCAATTGTAACCGCTCTATTCAAGAAAGGAGGGAGAGAGAAAACAGGCCAGTTAGCCCGACATCAGCTGTCGGGAGAAAATGCTGGAAATCATTATTAAGGAAGTGGTAACAGGGTACTTAGAAAATCATAATATGATTAGGCAGAGCCAACATGGTTTTATGAAAGGGAAATTGAGTTTGACAAATTTATTAGAGTTTTTTGAGGATGTAACTAGCAGGGTAGATAAAGGGGAATCAGTAGATGTAGTATATTTGGATTTCCAAAAGGGATTCGATAAGGTGCCACATAAAAGGTTGTTACGTAAGATAAGGGTACGTGGGGTTGGAGGTAATGTATTAACATGGATAGAGGATTGGTTAACGGACAGAAAACAGAGAGTAGGGAGAAACGGGTCATGGCAGGTGGTAACTAGTGGGGTGCTGCAAGGATCAGTGCTTGGGTCTCAGCTATTTACAATCGATATTAATGACCTAGATGAAGGGACCTAGTGTAATGTATCCAAGTTTGCTGACAATACAAAGCTAGGTATAGACAGGTTAAGTGAGTGGGCAATAAAATGGCAGATGGAGTATAATGTGGGGAAATGTGAGGTTATTCACTTTGGTAGGAAGAATAGAAAAACAGGATATTTTTTAAATGGTAAGAAACTATTAAAAATGTTGGTATTCAGAGAGATTTAGGTGTCCGAGTACATGAAACACAGAGAATTAGCATGCAGGTAGAGCAAGCAATTTGGAAGGCAAATGGCATGTTGGCCTTTATTGCTAGAGGGTTGGATACAAGAGTAAGGAAGTCTTGCTACAGTTGTACAGGGCTTTGTTCAGACCAGACCTGGAGTACTGTGCACAGTTCAGGGACTAGAAATTCGGTGCATTTGCGCCTCTCGTTAGCACCCCCGAGGGGCGCTAATGGGGCGCAAACGACTTTTTGCCTGGGCGCAGCGCCACTAACGATTCCCGCTAAATTCAGCAGGAGTTTCATGGCGGCAGTAACCGGAAGCGCCCTGCTCGGACGATGATGATGTCATCACCATGCGCAGCGCCCTGTTTTCGCCCCACCTGCAAAATTGGCCCGCGCCCCCTGAATCTGCGCTGGGCGATAACAGTAACCAATTCGGGGGGTGTGAACGGAGTGGCAGGAGCCTTGCTGGGCGATAACTAAAGAGGAGGTTACGGGCAGGGAAAAAAAATCGTCCGACTTACTTGTCGCGGCCCGTTGCCTCTTTGAGCGCGGGGTCTGTGCCATGATCTGGCAGCCTGGCACTCCTCTTGTGTGCCGGGCTGCTGGCACGGCACCCCGCTCCCCAGTGGTCCAGGTAGGGCCCTGCAGAGTTGTGGGCTTGGGCCCTCCCCTTTAATGAGGGGCAGAGCCCTTCCATGCGGTAGCGCCACATGGCCCCATGCGTAGTGCTGCAGAACGCACCGCCCTGATATTCAGGGTTAGCGCGCTAAGAAGGAAGTGGAGCGCTTGAATTAGCTAAAACTGAATTTAGCAATCGCCAGTGCTATTTTTCGCCAGGCGCTAACTTTAGTGCCCTGGCGATGTTAGCGCCCCAAATGGTCGATACCAAATTTTTGCCCCTTGGTCTCCTTATCCAAGGAAGGATATACTTGCCTTAGAGGCGGTGCAACAAAGGTTCACTAGATTGATTCCTGGGATGAGAGGGTTGTCCTACGAGGAGAGATTGAGTAGATTGGGCCTATACTCTCTGGAGTTTAGGAGAATGAGAGGTGATCTCATTGAAACATATAAGATTCTGAGGGGGATTGACAAGGTAGATTTTGAGAGATTCGTTTCCACTGGCTGGTGTATCTAGAACTAGGGGACATAGTCTCAGGATAAGGGGCCGGCCTTTTAAGACTGAGATGAGGAGGAATTTCTTCACTCAGAGGATTGTGAATCTTTGGAATTCTCTGCCCCAGAGGGCTGTGGATGCTCAGTCGTTGAGTATATTCAAGGCTGAGATCGATAGATTTTTGGGCTCTAGAGCAATCAAGGGATCTGGGGATAGTGCAGGAAAGTGGAGTTGAGGTAGAAGATCGGCCATGATCTTATTGAATGGCGGGGCAGGCTCAAGGAGCGTATGGCCTACTCCTGCTCCTAATTCTTATGTTCTTACGTAACAATTTGCATCCACAATTGCATCACCTCCCTGAAGACTGCCACCAGTCATAGAGACACAGTAGCATGAGTTTTTATCTGTTAAAAATGTAAAGCATTAAACTTTTCTACGATTGCCATGATTGAAGTACTGAAGCAAACTTCAGTTTTCTATTTTAATTTACCTCGTATCTCTGGAGGAGCTGCAGTCAGCCACTGCGAGCTCTGAGTTCTGTTGTTAATGCCAGATAGTAAAATAAGCTCCTCCAGTGTAATGAGTTCAAAGCAGCTCAGACAATCAGTAATATTTATCACAGCCAAAGCTTTGAAGGCCGGGCTGTGGGTCATATACACAGTCGTACAGCTAATTATTTCAAAATAAATCACTTGTGTCAAAAACAGCCTCCTACCACAGAAAACAACTTCAACATGAATATTTGGAGTTATTTTTAAAAAGTGTTTAATTTTTTTTTGCCTCATCTTTCATTACAACATCCCTGGATTAAAGGATGGGCAGGCGACCTGTTCCCAAGTATTTGCCAGTGGCGCTCTGTAACCTGTACTAGGAGCTTTGTCGGATTGCTCCATGGTAACCTCGTCGATTCCCTCGGCCTGGCACCGCTTCACAATAGCACAGCGTAGCTTACTAATTCACCTTGTTGGGAATCGCTCGCAGAAACGAGCATTCTACCATTGCAGTACTGGATTTGAAGTTCCAAATCAAAATGCCAACCTGTCATCCAGCTGTGTATTCTCTGGCATGTTGTAAATTTGATCAGATGTGGCTTTTGTCATGTCAATATAAAAGAAAGACAGAAAGACAGACAGTCAGGCAGAACGAAAGAGCATTTATATAGCGTCTTTAAAGGCCTCAGGACATCCCAAAGCTTTACAGCCAATTAAGTCCTTTCGAGGTGTAGTCACTACTATAATATAGGACATCTATTGTTAAATGCTTTGAATCCTGGTACATTACAGTGGAGGACATTTTCAGAGGTTCAATCACTAATTTTCAATTGAAGTTAACTAATTGCAATGCCAGAACACAAAGACAATTTGTTTGAAAATATGTTGTCTGTTCTTGATAAATACAGCCAGTTTTCAGTAGTGTTAAAGCAACATGATTCATAGGAGTCGAACTCAAAACTCAAGTGGTCTGTGTAATATTGATGAATTGATAAGCTTCTGACAAAGTGGCTTCTCAATTTGAAGACTGTCAAAACCCAAGGTTCTTACTGTTCCTAAAATCAGGCACACAATAAGAATGAAACAAAAACAGAAAATGTTGGAAACACTCAGCAGATCAGGCAGCACCTGTGGAGAGAACAGACAAATTCTCCTGTCAGGTATAGGCCCTCCATCAGAACTTAAATAACAGAAGGTCACAGAAGGCCGGTGATTAATTCGCCCTCAAATCATCGAAAATAGTTTTCTAAATCTTCAGTTAGTAACAGCTTCATCTGCATCAAGCGATGCTTTGCTAAAACTATTCATAGAATGATAGAATCATGCAGCACAGAAGTAGTCCATTCGGTCCATCGTGACTATATCGGCTCTTTGGTAGAGCGATTCAATTAGTCCCACTCCCCTGCTCTTTCCCCATAGCTATGCAATTTTTTTTCCTTCAAGTATTTATCCAATTCTCTTTTGAAAGTTACTATGGAATCTGCTTCCACCATCCTTTCAGGCAGTGCATTCCAGATCATAACAACTTGCTACATAAAACAAATTCTCCTCATCTCCCCTCTGGCTCTTTTGCCAATTATTTTAAATCTGTGTCCTCTGGTTACCAATCCTCCTACCAGTGGAAACAGTTTCTTCCTATTTAACCCCTTATTCAAGATGTTGAAAACATTTATTAAGAGACCAGAAACCCACAAAAAATAAAAAGTTAAAAATGGATCGTTCTTTGAGTGGTCTCCAGTGTTCCCTTTAAGGACCCCAGGTGGTTAGGCTGCTGAACACAAATGGGTGGACTGTTGGTGGCGCATATTTTGCCCATTTGTACCTTAAAATTGCAATTGGGCTTCTATGTACATCACAGGACCCTGATTTGTATATTAAAAATGGCCCGCTGCTTGAAACAGGCAGGCTCTCCGGCCACCCTACTCAGGAACCTACCCAAGATGAGAGTGGCCGGAGTTTACCAGGGCGGCAAGTGACCGGGCGCTATTTGCAGGCCACTCCCGTCTGTTTACGCCAGGATGCAGCAGCTTAGATCGGCCCCAGTTAGTCTGCAAAGAGCAAATTAATCCCCTTAAACGCCAAATCTGTAAACTAAGATGGAGTGTCAGTACACCTGTGAAACCACTAGATGTCAGCAAGTCACTCTACTCACAACAGCAGTATTGTGATATGCAGAAGAAAATCAGCAGACTCCACTGCCCCTATTTATAAGGGTGCACCAGGAAATGACTTGCTTCCTATCACGACGGTTGTTTTTTAATTGAGTTGGCTAATTAGGAACTTTTTATCATGTGATGACAGTGACTTGATGACTAGCTCATTATTTGACAGAGTTCTGATAACAGAGGCTGAGGCAACCTTACTGAAAACTAGAAAAGGAACAATTCAACATGGAACTGATGACTAAAATGATGTAGTAATTTACATGCAGCCAACTAATTATTTCCATGCCAAAATGTCCAGCTATAGTAAACACATTGAGATCCGCATGTACAGTTTGGATGTTGAGCTTATTGCAGTATAGATTTTTCATTTTAATTAAATGAAACATAATGGCTGGAATTTTCTGTACCTGGGTGGGTCGTGTGCGAGCGGTCGCCGTGGCGGGTCGCGACCCCTGTTCCTCATTCAATCCCACTCCTGAGATCAACTTCCCGTTAATTGGGCCTATTAAGGCAGCCCTGCGCGTTAGCCGGCCCTATTAAATGGTGCGGGTCTGATGACATCATCGATGACACGCTTTCAGCCAGGATATTTAAAGGAGCCATGGCCACATTGCATTTGAAGGTTCATCTAGGAGTGTGCAGGCACTGCACTGGAGGCTTTGATTGCTCCAAGCAGTTGGCGAGATGACTGCACACAGGCAGAGGGCTGCACCCAGGTTCTCTGATGCTTCTGGAGGGAGTCAGAGCACGCAGGGAGGTCCTCTTCCCTTCTGATGGGCGGAAGAGACCGCCCCAGCAGACCAAAGGAGCCTGGCTCCAAATAGCAGAGGAGGTCAACAGCAGGGACGTGTTCAGGAGGGCCTGGGTGCAGTGCCAAAAACGTTTCAATGATTTCATTAGATCAGGAAAGGTGAGTACAAAGCCACACTCAACCTCATCCTGCTGTCCCTCTCATCACATCCCCATCACGCTGCCTTCCCAACGCTATACCTGCACATCCTTACTCACACCAACATACCTTGCACCTCCACCCATCCCGCTCTCTCTATCTACATTATCACATCCCCATCTTACGATCCACCCTTCACACTCCCCCTCATCCTAGTGCAATCAGACCGACTAACAACACACAAAGAGGCCACTTGGCATTGCCACCCCATTCCATCATAGTCACCCTCTAAAGATGTAACCCATCCATTCCTTACATTCATTCCATCACTCTCACTCAACCTTCTCTTCTTTCTCTCCTTGCAGGAAAAGAGAGCCCACAATAAGAGGGAGAGGGAGTGAAACGGAGGTGGCCCTCCATCATTGGCCACCTTAACAGCAGCAGAGGAGGCTGCCTTGGAACTTTCTGGTGTCGCCGAGCAGCTGGATGTGGGAGACGGAAAGAGTGGGATATCTCAGCAACCTGGTGACAGAATTACACCTCATACAGCCACATGGCATACAGCAGTCACTCATATGGAGACTGATATCAGCAGCCATAGAGTCATAACCAGTGAATGTTCATCATGCACATAATGGTATCTGTACCCATTCTTGAGATGACATATCTAGCTCATCTCTTTACTCTCCCACAGGTCCATCAAGAGCCCCCCCCCCCGCCCCACTGTCCAGGAGGAAGAGGAAGACAACTCCTTAGAGGAGCCTTCAGCATCTGAGGGCGCAGTGTCACCAGACATAAGCGCACCCAGCACCAGCACAGATACACACACGCGAGATAGAGTAGTGTTATCACCTGGTGTCTCACAAGTCACAAGAACAGATGGTGGAGACAGGGACAGCAGTGGAGGCTCCTCACCGGAGGGCGCAGGATGCTCCCAGCTCTGCTCAGCTGCATGCAGACGCTGAGCCTCGGGGACCATCCAGAAAGAGGGTGATCCTGGAGGGGCAGCAAGAAATGCAGGAGGCTCTGGCAGGTTTTTGCGAGCGCGATGTCTGCAAATGTCCAGAGAATGGAGGAGTCCATCGGCAACATGTGCACCACCATGTCGCAGGTGATGGTGACTGCAGACTCTTCCATGGATAGGATGGCCACCTGCATGAAGCAGCTAATGCACCACTCACAGGAGCACATGCTATCTATGGAGAATAAATGGCAGAGGCTCATAGACCTCCTCTCTAGAAGGGAAATCAATGTAGACATGGGTCCTCATGGCCCCACTGCTGTGCAGCAATGTGCTCGCCAGCTCCTTGCTAGCAGGGAAGTGCGGGTGGCCCATGAGAGGGATGTTGGTGAGAGGGGACATGGTAGTGGGGGCTCCTCTCAAAGTGCTTACACTTCTCCCCCATTGCCCACCAACCCCCCCCACCCATCCCCAGTCAGAGCCCCAGATGGCTCCTTGGATCGCAATTGCCAAGTCTGCCCCTGCACAGTCGCTGGAGGAGCAGACTTTGGCGGGGCCATCACAGGCTCCAAAACCCAGAGGATGTCCACCAAAAGTGCCTATGAGGTCGCAGTAGGGAAGCTGAAGCTACAGGAGTAGCACCTCATAAAAGCACGCGTAAGAGAAAGATGAAACACAAGTAGATGCACAAGGGTAGCCACTTGGGTGTTTTATTACATATTTCTGTAAAGTTTCCTTTACTGTGATGTCACAGATAAAAGTCTTTATTTTTCACCACTTTCCAGTTTAGGACAAATTTGTGTGCACCTTTGGAAGTGGCTTAGTGAGTTGGAGTGAATGGCATAACATTACCTCCAGCAATGGGGGTCAGTGTGAAAGGAATGGCTTGGTCATTGTAGGGATCCTTTATGGTGTTGCTGTGGGGTGGTGCCTACCAAACGCAGCAGGATGGGTGTAATGCCTGAAGTTAGGTAAATCTGGCCATGATGAGCCCATCCCTGGCCTCCCGGGCAGCAATGTACTTGGGTGCTGGTAGAATCGGGAACGCAGGTTCCTCCTGCTCCTCCTCCTCCTCTGAAGAGGCTGTGCACTCAGAGCCTTGCTCCTCATACAGCGCTAATCCTCGCTGCTGTGTTGTGTTGTGCAGGGCGCAGCAGACCAGGAAGATTCTGGAGACCCTGGCTGGTGCGTACTGAAGGGCTCCTCAAGATCTGTCAAGGCTTCTGAAGCGCATTTTCAGCATGCCTATTGTCTGCTCTATGACACATCTGGTGGAAATGTGGCTATCATTATTTCTCTCCTCGGCCTCAGTACTTGGCCTCCTCAAGGCTGTCGTGAGCCATGTCTCTAAGCAGCCAGCGGGAAGGTATGTCTGGAAGTGCGACGAGCTGAGGAAGGGTGGACTGGCGCAGGACAAAAGAGTCATGGAAGCTGCCAGGGAACTTGGTGCACACATGCATGATGATCTTCCTATGGTTGCAGACGAGCTGCACATTGAGGGAGTGGAAGCCTGATGCGCTATTAATTACTCAATAGACTGAGGTTAAGCGAGTAACTAACAGGCTTTTATTAACAAGAGAATGAAGGTGTGCCTCGAGTGGTCGACCAGTCCAGAATACAGAGGGACTGTGGAGCAGTCACCTTTATACCTGGACTCGTGGGAGGAGTCAGCCGAGGCATGTACAGACATGTATACAGTGGAATACAAACACCCACACAGGCAGGTATAACAGTGGTTTACCACATTCACCTCTTGTTTAAAAATGAGTCCGGCGGGGTGAAGTGTATTAAAAGTTTGTGTATTGGAGTCTCTCCGGAGGTCTTGTCTGCCGCTGTGATCGACGTGGCGACGGCAGGGGTAGTGAAGATTCCGGCGTCGAGTCCCGCGTAGGCTGGGGCACTGGTGTGTAGTCCTCGTGGGTGTCGAGCAGGTCGCGGGGCCCAGGCGTGCCGTCTGCTGGGGTTGGATATTGGATCGTGGGGGGGGGTGGTAGTGGGTAGCGGGTTACTGGGGCCCCCGAGGGTGCGAGGTCTTGTATGGAGACTGTGTCCTCCCGCCCGTCCGGGTACGCAATGTAAGCATACTGGGGGTTGGCGTGGAGGAGGTCGACCCTCTCGACCAGGGGGTCCGTTTTATGGGTCCTCGCGTGTCTTCTCAGTAGGACCGGCCCTGGGGACGTCAGCCATGGTGGTAGCGATGTCCCCGATGTGGACTTCCTTGGGAAGACAAACATTTTCTCATGAGGGGTGGTGTTAGTGGCAGTGCAGAGCAGTGACCGAATAGAGTGGAGCGCATCCTGCCAGCGGGAGGTCGGAAGGCCCCTAGACTTTAAGGCTAGCAGGGCGGCCTTCCAAACTGTCGCATTCTCTCTTTCCACCTGTCCGTTCCCCCGGGGGTTGTAACTGGTGGTCCTGCTTGTGGCTATACCCCTAGCGAGCAGGTACTGGCGGAGTTCGTCGCTCATAAACGATGAGCCCCGGTCGCTATGGATATAGCTGGGGAAACCGAACAGGGTGAAGAGGTCGTTCAGACATTTAATGACCGTGGCACTGGTCATGTCCTGGCAGGGGATGGCGAACAGGAAACGGGAGTACTCATCAATAATGTTGAGGAAGTACACATTGCGGTCGGAGGAGGGGAGAGGCCCTTTAAAATCAACGCTCAGGCGCTCGAAGGGGCGAGTGGCTTTTATCAGGTGAGCCCTGTCTGGTCTATAAAAGTGCGGTTTGCACTCAGCGCAGATTGGCAGTTCCTGGTCATGGTCCTGACCTCCTCAATGGAGTAAGGCAGGTTGCGGGCCTTGATGAAGTGAAAGAACCTGGTGACCCCCGGGTGGCAGAGGTCATTGTGGAGGGCCCGCAGTCTATCGATCTGCGCGCTGGCGCAGGTGCCACGCGATAGAGCATCCGGGGGTTCATTGAGCTTCCCGGGCCGGTACAAGATCTCGTAATTGTAGGTGGAAAGTTCGATTCTCCACCTCAAGATCTTGTCGTTTTTGATTTTGCCCCTCTGCTTGTTGTTAAGTGAGCAGGGTAAATCGTTTTCCGGCCAGGTAGTGCCTCCAATGACGCACAGCCTCCACAATAGCCTGGGCCTCCTTCTCAACAGCGGAGTGTCTGGTCTCCGGGCCCTGGAGGGTTCGTGAAAAGAAGGCCACGGGTCTCCCCGCCTGATTAAGGGTAGCGGCCAGGGCAAAGTCGGACGCGTCGCTTTCCACCTGGAAGGGGTTGGATTCGTCCACTGCATGCATGGTGGCTTTGGCAATGTCTTCCTTGATACGGTGGAAGGCTAAGCTGGCCTCTGCCATCAAGGGAAAAGAGGTGGACTTGATCAGCGGACGGGCCTTGTCCGCATAGTAGGGGACCCACTGGGCGTAATAGGAGAAAAACCCTAGGCACCTCTTCAGGGCCTTGACGCAGTGGGGCAGTGGGAGTTCCATAAGGGGATGCATCCGGTCGGGGTCGGGACCGATGACTCCGTGTTCCACAACACAGCCAAGGATGGCGAGGCGGGTTGTGCGGAATATGCACTTCTCCTTGTTATACGTCAGGTTCAGGAGTTGGGCGGTGCAGAGGAATTTTTCGAGGTTTGCGTCATGGTCCTGCAAGTCATGGCCACAGATGGTCACATTGTCCAGATATGGGAAAGTGGCCTGCAACGCATTTTGATCGACCATCCGGTCCATCTCCCTTTGGAAGACGGAGACCCCGTTGGTGACGCCAAAGGGAACCCTAAGGAAGTGATAGAGGCGGCCGTTTGCCTCAAAGGCAGTATACTGGCGGTCCTCAGGGCGGATAGGGAGCTGGTGGTACGCTGATTTCAGGTCAATGGTCGAGAAGACGCGGTATTGCGCGATCTGGTTGACCATATCAGCTATGCGGGGGAGTGGGTAAGCGTCCAGCAGGGTGTAGCGATTTATTGTCTGGCTGTAGTCGATGACCAGGCGCTGCGTCTCGCCGGTCTTAACGACCACAACCTGGGCTCGCCAGGGGCTGGTGCTGCCCTCAATAATCCCCTCCTTCAGGAGCCGCTCCACTTCGGTTTTAATGAAAACCCTGTCCCCGGCACTGTATCGCCTGCTCTTTGTGGCGATGGGCTTACAGTCGGGGGTGAGGTTAGCGAACAGTGGGGGGGGGGGTGACTCTGAGTGTGGAGAGGTTGCACCTGGTGCGCGGCGGGCAATTTGGAAGCTGCTGGCTGCGGACTGTGAGTGGGGGGAGGGGTCCACCGTACGCCATCGTAACACTTTTAAGGTGGCACTGAAAATCTAACCCCAGTAGAACGGCAGCGCAGAGGTGGGGCAGGACCAGAAGTTTAAAATGATCGTACACAGTCCCGTCTACTAAGAGTGTCACCACGCAGTAGCCGCCAATGTCCGCCGACTGGGACTCGGAGGCCATAGAAATCCGTTGGTGCGCAGGCAGGACTGGGAGAGAGCAACGCCGCACCGTGTCGGGGTGGATGAAGCTCTCCGTGCTCCCAGAGTCAAAAAGGCAGGTTGTTTCGTGACCATTTACCTTAATGTCCATTGTGGACCGGGCCAGTTGGTGCGGTCTCGCTTGGTCCAGCGTAACGGAGGCCAGCGTAGGGGTCGGTGTGTCGCTGCGGGTATCAGATGAGGCGGTGTTGGGGGCCTGCTGCGTCCCGGCTGGCGTCCAAGATGGCGGCGTCCATGATCCCCATGTGGCTGGAGGCGTCCAAAATGGCTGCTGTTCCGGTGGTTCGCACATGGCTGGGGAGGCCCAAGATGGCGGCCCGCACGGCCCACACGCGGTGCTGCTGGGGTTCGGGGTGGCTTTGGCCCTGCAGACGCTGGCGTAGTGTCCCTTCTTCCCGCAGCCCGAGCAGATCGCATTTTTCGCCGGGCAGCGCGCTCTGGGGTGTTTGGCCTGGCCACAGAAGTAGCATTTCTGGCCTTGGGACACTGCTGCGGTAGTTGGGCCGTTGCTGGGATGTGGCTGGGGTGGCACGGCGCTATGAGACGGTCCTACCGTGTCCCAGGCTGTCGTTCCCCGCGGCGTCCACGGTGCAGAGGAGTAGGCATCCATGCCCCGGTAGGCTGCGTCCAATGATAGTGCGAGTTCAGAGGCCTTGTTGAGGTCGAAGTCACTCTGCTCCAACAGTCGCTGTCGGGTGTAATTGGACCTGTGGCCCACTACAAAAGCGTCCCGGATAAGTTCCTCTGTGTACACGGCGGCCTTTACATCCTTACAACCACAGGCCTGGCCAAGCACAGACAGTGCCTGAAGGTATTCCTCGGTCGATTCCCCAGGTTGTTGTTTACGACTCCCCAGGAGGTGCCTGGCGTACACCTCGTTCACTGGGCGCGTGTACTGGTCCTTGAGGAGCTTGAGAGCAGCCGTGTACGAGGTCGCGTCCTGGATGACCGAGTACACTCGGTGGTTCACTTTGGAGGTCAGGACATCCAGTTTGTCCTCATCCGATTTGACCGTTGCAGCGGAGGCGATCAGGAATCTTTCAAAGCACCTAAGCCAGTGAGCAAACTTGGTGGATGCGTCCGCCTCCCGATGGTCTAAGTCCAGGCATGCTGGTGTGAGGATCTTCTCCATTATAAAAAATCTTGTTAATAAAATTGATGCGCTATTAATTACTCAAAAGACTGAGGTTAAGCGAGTAACTAACAGGCTTTTATTAACAAGAGAATGAAGGTGTGCCTCGAGTAGTCGACCAGTCCAGAATACAGAGGGACTGTGGAGCAGTCACCTTTATACCTGGACTCGTGGGAGGAGTCAGCCGAGGCATGTACAGACATGTACACAGTGGAATACAAACACCCACACAGGCAGGTATAACAGTGGTTTACCACAAAGCCCTTGCGGTTGACAAAGACTCCTGGGTGATGATGGGGTGCCCTGATGGTCACATGTGTGCAGTCAATGACGCCCTGCACACATGGGAAGCCAACCAGAGTGGCAAAGCCCAGCGCCCACTCAGTAACACTGGCTTCATCAGTGGCAAAGTTGATATAATTGGCTGACTTGTCAAACAGGGCATCAGTGACCTGTGTGATGCATCTGTGGGCGGCCGGCTGCGAGATGCTGCAAATGTCTGCTGCAGATCACTGGAAGGAGCCTGAGGTGAAGAAGTTGAGGGCGCTGGTGACTTTGACATGTCCACCCGCTCCTCTGGGCTGCAGGTCTTGCTCTAGCAATGTGCAAATGTCTGTGACGACCTGGCGCAATAGTCTGAGCCTCCTTTGGCACTGCTGCTCAGTCATGTTGAGGAAGCTCATACTTTGCCTGTATACCCTGTGTTGAGGGTATTGCCACTGTCATGGTACAGCCCTGCGATGATGCCCTCTGTCCCGTGCAGCTTCAGCTGGTTGAGGAGAAGGTTGGTGCTGTTGCTTTTGGTGCTGCTGGTGTACCTGGTGCTGCTGCTGTTGGGGTTCATTGTGGTCCGATTCTGATGACCAAGGTGAGGCAGTATAAACGGCACCCATGCTTATCTCATAGATGGCAGTTCAAGTAGAGATGACAGAAGCAATCTGTCAATGGTGAGACAGGTTGTACCAATGAGGTGCTAGTAGATCCCGACTTTGCTGGAAACACTTGCAACTTCTGGAAAGCTAAATCTGTGCTGACAATGCTGTTAGCAATACCATCTGTCTTAGAAAAGTGATCAGCTCTCAGGTGGGAGTTTTTATAGTACTTTTCATGCTGTGCATAAGCTGCATCAGCCTCCGCCTCAGGTTCACAGACATGGTTCTCAAGCTGCGTGATTCCCGTGCTCATCCAGGGAAATTTGAAAGGTAAGGTTAAAAAGAGGTTTAATGGTCTGACAAGTACCTCATAATGATCTGAATTAGCTCACCCGCCTCTGCGGTTCGGGTCGCTGCCGTGCCGGCCAACGTGCCTGAGCGAAAGGCACGTGGGGGCGGGATGACGGCATGTTCCCGACCCGCTCCAAGGTTTTTCAAATTTCCCACCCGACCTTCCCCCAATCACGCCCACATTGACCCCAGAAAATTCCAGCCAATGTATCTAAAAAAATTAGAATATCTGTCCTGGCACATATAAATGGGCCTGTTAGTGGCATAACGGCCCTGAAATCCAAGTCTATTTTGGTATAATTACACTATATTTGAAGGAGATGGCAGCATGTGGGGGTGGAAATAGGGACAGACCAAGCCAGCCGGGTCTCTACCCCGTTTGGTGTCTGTCGGCATCTCTGCCAGAAGTGGGGATGGGCACCTCTTATACCCTGGTCCCTTTCCATGCGGGCATCACTGAAAGTACAAGTGTGCCCACCTACACCATATCCTGGGGGAAGTGAGGCCTACCAGGTTTCGAAATAGGGTTGCCAACTCTGGTTGGATGTATTCCTGGAGGTTCGACACATGACCTCCGGCCTCCAACTGAACCAGCCTTTTTTCCACATCTCCGATAGTTCATATCTAATAAACACAAGTGTTCAAAGAAAATGAAAAAGAAAACACATTTTTTTTAACGCAGTTGCTTGCCGCAGTGTCCAGAGGATTAATTGTTAATGCAAAAGCAAAATACTGCGGATGCTGGAAATCTGAAATAAAAACAGAAAATGCTGGAAATACTCAGCAGGTCAGGCAGCGTCTGTGGAGAGAGAAACAGAGTTAACGTTTCAGGTCAATGACCCTTCGTCAGAACTGGAAAAAGCTGGAGATGGAACAGGTTTTAAGCAAGTGCAGGGGCAGGGAAAGGGGGGAGAGGAGGAAAGAACATTCAAAAGAAAATTCTACAACATCCAAGTCCCAATCAAAATCTGGCTCAAAATATTTGACAGCATAATCCTGCCCATTGCACTGTACGGTAGTGAAGTATGGGGCCCGCTAAATCACCAAAGCTACACTAAATGGGAAAAACACACAATAGAAGCCCTACATGCAGAATTCTGCCGAAGCATCCTTCGCATCCAAAGAAAAACGCCAACAAATGCATGTAGAGCCGAACTAGGCAGATACCCACTGATAATAAACATCCAAAAACGAGCACTAAACTTCCTAAATCACCTCAAATCTAGCTCCCCAGACACCCTTCATTTCAAAGCCTTTCAGACCCAAGAGCTAAACCCAGAAAAGAGTCCCCTGAGTCAGCTGCTACTGAAACTAAGTACTCAGCCGGACCCTGACCAGCCCCAGACCAACACAGCCGTCCAAACACCAATCCGAGTGAACCAAATCATTAAACAATGCAAAGAAACCTACCTGGAACATTGGAACAAAATAACCGAAAGCCAAAGCAGATTAGAATGTTACCGGGCCCTAAAAAGAGAATATAAACTGGCAGACTACCTCACGACCATCAGAGACACAAAACAGAGACAGACCCTCACCAGGTACAGACTAAGCGACCACCAACTGGAAATTGAAAAAGGCAGATACAAGAAATCCTGGCAGCCTAGAGAGAATAGAATATGCGATCAATGTCTGGCCGGCGAGGTTGAAACAGAAATGCATTTCCTCCTAAAATGCGAAAAATTCAACACATCAAGAAACATATTATTCAACAAGCTAAGCCAAACAACCCCAGATTTCAAAGAACTGGATGACCTGTCAAAATTGAGATTAGTCCTGGGAGAAGGAGACAGACCATACCTTGGGGCCAAATATGTAACAACATGTCACAACCTGAGGACTGTTTAAAATTAAGACTGTTTAAAATTAATATTGAACGTACCAAATGAAGTACAAAGACTGTTTAAAATTAATATTGTTTAAAAGTAATATTGTATGTACCCAACAAATGTCAAATCGATTGACACCTACAGAATGTTGGAAAACTGTACCTTTTTGCTATGTAAGCTTTGGCAATATGGTTCTCTGTAAACTTTCATGCCAATGAAGCATTTGAATTGGAAAATTGGATTGGAACAAAAGGGAAGGTCTGTGATAGGATGGAAGGCAGGAGAGATTAAGAGAGATTAAGAGATGGTGCAAGGCAAAAGGAGATGGTAATGGGACAAGATAAGAAACAAAAGATGGCTCTAGAGAAGTGTAAATGGCACTGGCAGAAAGACAGCTGCCACGTGGGAGAGATAAAAAATAAATAAAATAAATGGAAAAAAAAATAATTGTTAATTCCTGGAGACTCCAGGGCAATCCTGGAGGGTTGGCAACAGTGTTTTGAACTGTCAGCAACCAATTGTGGAGCGCATGGTTTCTCTCCCTTCCCCCATTGCCACCCATTAAGTGGGTACTTGCTGCATTTATGCAAATGCCCCTGACTGAAGGAGTTCAGAAAGAGTCAGAGGTGCAACTTGTCAGCAGGCACCATTGTCGAGGATTTTCAGAGTCAAGGAAAGGGGTTAATTCCACATAAAAGAAAGCAAGAATTTGCATTTCTATAGCGCCTTTCACGACCTCAGGACACCCCAAAGCGCTTTACAGCCAACGAAGTACTTTTGAGGTGTAGTCACTGTTGTCATGTAGGGAAACACGGCAGCTGCATTGCGCACAGCAAGATCCCACAAACAACAATGAGATAAGCGGCCAGATAATCTGTTTTTTTTTAAGTGATGTTGGTTGAGCAATAAATGTTGGCCCGGACAATGGGGAGAGCTCAGCAGCCAATTTGCGCACAGCAAGATAAAATGGGAGCCCCTCCCCCACGAGTACAGTGGAGACTGAAACTGTGCAATAAGAGCAAAAGAAAGAGAAGTGAACCGTTCGAAGGCTCAAAGTTTTTCCCCCAACTTTTTTTTTCCACATGCAAGTAGCCACCAGCCACAATGGGGTGACGCCAATGAATATATTATTTTTTGGGAGTGTGGAAAAAAAACAAAAATGCCTGAGTACATTTAATGCAGTAAAATGTAAAATCTGAGCAAAAGAAACAGGATTAGATGATTCCTGTAGGGCTTAAAGTGCTTCCTGGACATTTTTTCGATGCTGCAAGAAGCAGGCGGTCAGAATAGCATTGAAGTGCTAATTAATTATTTATCAGCAGCATGGGAAAAAAATACAGGAAACCCTGAGCACATTTAAGGCACCAAACTTTAAAATCTGAGCAGAGGAAACACGATTAGAAGGATTAACAGCCTCCTGTCAGCCCTTAAATGGTTTCCTCACATTTGCTACATACTTTAAGCAGCCAGAAGGCAGAATGCCATTGTGCTGGTTGGCTATTGGGAATGCAAAAATAAGCAGGAACACACTGAGCACATTTAAGGCACCAAACTGTAAAATCTCAGCTGAAGAAACATACCACACAAAGAAGGATTTAAATGCTCGACATGCTTTCCTTGATTTTGTTATGCATTAAAAGAAGCCAGCAGGCAAGATGGCATTTGGCTAACATCAAAGACAATGAAAGAAAAGTAGCAGCACTACCTAGGGTAGGAGGACTGAAAGGTAAGTATAATAGAGGAGATGTGACAGTGTGACCCATTAGAAGTAGCGTAATTAGACATAACCTTTAGGCGTGACTTCAGGCATTCCCAAATGTTCACAGTGTGTAACAAACATCTGAAGACAGGAAGTAAGAAAGTGTTACGCAGGAAGTGCATGCAGGCCTAAGAAATGCAATATATAAGTAGTCTGTACTTTGACTTGGAGAAGTCTTTCTAATCTTGTGTTATACAGTTTGGTAATACACTGTAGATCTTGTTTTAGTTTGTTCACGATCTGTTTTATGATAAAGAATCGTAGAATCTTACAGCACAGAAGAGGGCCATTCGGCCCATCGTGCCTGTGCCAGCTCTTTGAAAGAGCAACACAACTAGTCCCACTCACTGTGCTCTTTCCCCACAGCCCTGCAATTTCCTCCCTTTCAAGTATTTATCCAATTCCCTTTTGAAAGTTACTATTGAATTTGCTTCCACCACCCTTGTAAAGTATATATAGAATGTATATACCTTTAAGGGGGGGAACTACTTTTTACAGCTCATGTATACTGCAGTACCAGCAGTGACCACACCTGTCTATAGCATTGAGTAGTAATCTGTACAGTTCAGTTCCAGAGTGAGCCACATTGAGTAAACACCTGTTGTACCGTTCTCCTGCAGTCTTGTGTCTTATTACTGACGGACACAACATTGGCAACGAGAAAAATTCGATCCTACCTGCAACTCTGCATCACCTCCCAGGGATTCATTCCTGGAGACCAGAAGATTGGAGGTCAAGGCCAGAGACACGGGCGTCGACCACGGGCAACCGCCCAGTCATCCATCAGAGCAGCAGAGACTCGAGAATTGCGGGGGGAGGCTGCTGAGAGCCAGGCTTGGCTTTCCAGTCGCGGTGGTCCAGCGAAACGGGCTGGCAACAGGTAGTGGGCAGACCCTTCCCGGACAGCAGCGGGCTAGAGCACGACCGAGTGGCACAGCAAAGGGCCAAGCAGCGTCGACGGGGGAGAGAGAGAGAGGGCAGAGCGCACAGGGCACATCCGGTGTTCAGGGGCCGAGCAGCATCGAGGAGAGAGAGAGAGGCGCGCAGAAACCCACGAGGTGCCGCCATTGCCACGAGGGCCACCGAGAGCGGCGTTGGCAGCAGCATAGGAAGGCCCGCGGAAAACTCGTTGGCAGCAGCGGGGGAGGAAGGAAAGCGCGGGAGACGCCATTTTAAACCACGCCCAAAATGCCGAAGAGTGGCAGTATCACCGCATTTGACAATGAAGTCGAAGATTGGACTACATATGTCGAACGAATAGAGGTATACTGCAAGGCAAATGAGGTGCCAGATGACAAGAAACTGCTGGTATTGTTAAACTTAATGGGTGCAAAGACGTATGGCTTATTACGAAATCTAGTAACCCCAGCAAAGCCAGTGGAAAAGAGTTTTGGAGACATAGTGACGATACTACAGGAACATTTAAACCCCACACCGCTGCTGATAGCAGAAAGATTCAAGTTTCACAAACAGAACCAGCATAAGGATGAAAGCAATGCTGAATATTTAACAGAGCTGCGCAAACTATCGAAACACTGCCAGTTTGGAACGGGACTGGCAGACACCTTAAGGGACAAGTTTGTGTGTGGGCTTCAAAGTGAAGGAACCCAGAAACGGCTTTTATCTGAAAAGGACCTTACGCTGGACAAGGCTTTCAGCATTGCGGTATCATATGAAGCAGCAGCACGGGGCGCTGCAGAGATACAACAGATACCGCAAGAATATGGCACAAACGAAATGTCATACAGAACAGAGAAGTGCTATCGCTGCGGCAGAACACACGACCAGAATGATTGCTGGTTCAAAGAAAAAGTGTGCAGACAGTGTGGAAAAGTAGGACACATAGCACGAGTCTGCAGGTCGGGAAAGAAAACCCGCAATAAGAAATCTCCAAAAGAAAAGTACAAGAAGGTACATAAGGTGATGGAGAATAGTTCAGACGAACAAAAGAGTGATACTGACTCCGAAAGCAGGGAGCTGAGTTGTCTGAAACTACATAATGTGATCAAAACGGAGGATCACCGAACCATTTGGGTCACTCTCAAGATAGCAGGAGTCCAGGTAAAAATGGAATTGGACACAGGATCAGCCCTAACAGTCATAAACCGACGGGACTACGAGCGGCTATTCTCACACATACCCTTGAGAGACACAAAAATTATTTTGAAGACGTACACGGGGCAAAAAGTCTACCCCAAAGGTAAAATAAGGGTGACCGTTATATAGAACGGTAAGGAAACACCAAAACTAGACCTGTATGTATTGCGAGATGGAGGACCACCATTACTGGGACGTGAATGGATCCGGAAAATACAGCTAGATTGGCATTCCATACAAGCACTGACTGTGGCTGCCAAAAAGGATGAAGACATCACACCTGGGCGACTGTCAAAGATCCTAACCAACGCGCAAGAAGTGTTCCAGCAAGGACTCGGAACACTAAAGGGCATGACAGCAACAATTAAAATTGAAGAAAACGCAAGCCCAAAATTTTTTAAGGCCAGACCTTATGCGATCCGCCCAGCCGTCGAAACAGAGCTGGAGAGTTTGGAACGTTCAGGAGTACTGTCCAAGGTAGACTGGAGCGAGTGGGCTACGCCCATTGTCCCTGTGATGAAAAAGTCGTTGAGCAGCACGCCTGGGGAACCAATGAAGGTTCGCATCTGTGGGGACTTTAAGGTAACAGTGAACCCAGTCCTTCACACCGTACAATATCCACTTCCGCAGATTGAAGATATTTTCGCCTCGCTATCTGGAGGGAAACGCTTCACTAAGATTGATCTGGCCCAGGCGTATCTGCAAATGGAGGCAGAAGAAGCATCAAAAAAATACCTCACAATCAACACCCATAAAGGTCTCTACCAATACAACCGGCTGGTATTCGGGGTAGCATCAGCTCCGGCTATTTGGCAAAGGGCAATGGAACAAGTCCTGCAAGGGATCCCAGGGACCCAGTGTTATTTGGACGACATCCTGGTCACGGGCGAAAATGACAGTGATCACCTCGCCAACCTCGAGCAGGTGCTCACTAGATTGAAGGAATATGGGCTCCGAGCTAACCGCCACAAATGCGAGTTTTTTAAAAAACAGATCTCATATTGTGGCCACGTTATCGATAAAGAGAGGTTACATAAGTCCCCAGAAAAGATTGAGGCAGTAGTCAAGGCTCCAGCACTGGAAAACGTGTCACAACTGAGGTCGGTCCTCGGGCTGGTAAACTACTACCATAAGTTCTTGCTAAATTTGTCTACAATACTACACCCACTGAACACCCTACTGCAAACTGGGGTGCCATGGAAATGGAGTGACGAATGTAAACGAGCTTTCCAGAAGAGCAAAACACTAATCACATCGAAAGAGGTATTGGCCCATTTCAACCCAGCACTACCAATTCGGTTGGCGTGTGATGCGTCACCCTACGGCATTGGAGCGGTGCTGTCGCACAAATTCTCGGACGGCTCAGAGAGGCCAATAGCCTTTGCGTCACGATCACTAACCTCAGCCGAGCGTAACTACACCCAGGTTGACAGGGAGGCCCTCAGCCTAGTGTGGGGAGTGAAAAAGTTCAATCACTATCTGCACGGGCAGAAGTTCACCTTGCTGACTGACCACCAGCCCCTTGTCTCCATTTTTAATCCGAAGAAGGGCGTTCCGGTGATGACTGCGCAATGACTACAAAGATGGTCACTCTTTCTAGGGGCGCACCACTATGAGACCCGAAATGACCCGACACTGTCTCGGGTATATGATTTGACGGTGAAGGGATGGCCAGCACATGGCGACTCACTGTTGCCAGCATTCTTGTCAAGAAGAGAACAGCTGTCAGTGTGCCGGGGGACCTTGATGTGTGGATCCCGAGTGGTAATTCCACCCAAGTTAAGGGATAGAGTGCTCAATGAGCTTCATGAGGATCATCTGGGAGGGGTAAAAATGAACAGCCTTGCTAGGGCTTATGTGTGGTGGCCGGGAATCGATAAACAAATCGAGGACCTGACCAAGAGCTGCTCAGGATGCCAGAAAGTCCAAAATGCACCACCACATGCCCCTCTACACCCATGGGAGTGGCCCTCATCTCCATGGCAACGGGTGCATATTGATTTTGCTGGTCCATTCATGGACTCAATGTTTTTAATAGCCGTGGATGCGTACTCGAAATAGCCTGAGGTCATCAAAATGTCCTCCACCACCACGGAGAAAACTATTGCAGTCCTACGGACCATTTTTGCCAGGAACAGCTTGCCAGAACAGATTTGCTCCGATAACGGACCACAGTTTGTGTCCGAAGAGTTCCAGAGGTTTATGAAGAAGAATGGGGTAAGGCATTACACATCCGCCCCGTATCATCCAGCCACAAATGGATTGGCTGAGAGGTTTGTACAAACCTTTAAGAAGGCAATAAAGGCTATGTACAATGACAACATTCTGCTGCAGCATAAGGTGGAAAATTTCCTGTTCGCCTACCGGAATGCGACACATGCAGTCACCAACCAGACCCCGGCCATGATGTTCTTTAGCCGAAGGTTAAGATCTCGCCTGGATTTGTTCAGACCAAACGTACGAAGAGATGTTGAGAGTAAGCAATTCCAGCACATCCATGAGAAGCCAACAAGGAGCTTCAATGTAGGGCAACCAGTCTTGGCCCGTGACTACCGAACAGAAAAATGGCAGCCAGGAACGATATGCACACGGCAGGGCCCACTAATGTACACAGTGGACGTTGGGGAGAACGTCGTGAGACGCCATGCTGACCAGATCCTAGAGTCACAGGAACAAGTCAACCCATGTCTCGCCCATACGTACCTGGTGAGGAACCCGACGTACAGGTCGCATCTACCTCAGAAACAGTAGCATCGGAAGCTGATGACCCAACCGACGACAGGGTGCCAGAATCGCCTCCGCGCCAAGAGCGAGACACTCGGGAAAGGCGTTATCCAGAAAGGATCAGGAAGCCTCCCCAAAGACTGAATATATAAATGGACTATAATTGTAGTGTATGTACCTTTAAGAGGAACTATGTTTTTGAAGCCCCTGTATACTGTAGTACCAGTAGTGACCACTCGGGTATATAAGCCTGTGTAGCGTCTTGTGTTGTTAGTTCACCTCCAGACTTTGTTCAGTAAACACTTGTTAAATCAACTCCTGCATTCCGTGTCTCCATTAACACACGGATCTAACAATTTTCAGATAACGTTGTATGTTAAAAGTGTTAATTGTAATTAGTTTGATATTTAATTGTTAAATGAATGTTATGGTACTGTTAATCTAAAAGGGAGGAATTGTAATGTATATATAGAATGTATATTCCTTTAAGGGGGGAACTACTTTTTACAGTTCATGTATACTGCAGTACCGGCAGTGACCACACCTGTATATAGCACTGAGTAGTAATCTGTACAGTTCAGTTCCAGAGTGAGCCACGTTGAGTAAACACCTGTTGTACCGTTCTCCTGCAGTCTTGTGTCTTATTACTGGCGGACACAACAACCCTTTCCGGCAGTACCTTCCAGATCATAACTCACTGCGTGAAACAAATTCTCCTCATCTCACCTCTGGCTCTTTTGCCAATTACCTTAAATCTCTACCAGACAGTAATTTTTTTTTCTGCTACTTACTATATGGAACAAAAAACTGGTAATGCTCCAAACCCTACCGCATGGTCTAATATTCCTTCAGGTCTTATTTGATAAAATTTATAAAACCCTGCATCATTCAACTTCACTTTTATTTTCAAACGATACTGAAAGACCACACCAACAAATCAATGGAATGAGAAGCGGCCGGGTTCTACAGAGGGTGTACAATCTACTCCACCAGATTACTGCCCAGGCAGTGAAGATGAAAATGACCACCCGACACCACCCCACCACCCGTCACCAACACCCCCATGTCAACATTGAAGAACAGGTTATAGGTGGAAATTCTAACAATTGTCTCCTTAGATTGAAGTCTTCTAAAGATATTTATGACCTATGGGTCATTAAACATACTCTAGCATGTTTACAGTAACATTAATTTTAGTTTCATCTGTTCCAGAATGTTTTTTTTTTAAATGGCATTTCTAGACTCTGACCCCAAATAGATGCACAATACTGATTAAAACCATATGTTTTAGTCCTGTTACTTCAACCTCTGTATATATCAGTATATAGACTCTGGGGAGCTGGCCAAACTGGTATCCTGTGAAGCATCAACTTGAACCCCAATGGGATTTACATACTAAGCCTTAGTGTTAAACGCAAATCTCTAATCTCTAGTTTCTCAGTAAACGGCTTTAGGGTTGAATTTCACTGTCTTTGCCTGGCGTTAACGGGGCAGTAACAGCCTCAAAATGTGTTTCCTGTGTACCTTCCATGTGTATCTAGTCTTCCATTTTCCTACATTAAAATCTATTCATCATTACTTAACACATCTGCTTAATCGATTCAAATCCCTTCAATGCGCCTTCAATTTTATTATATGGCTAGGCAACACAATTTTTTTCATAACATTATAATGTACAGGAAGTACTCTCTTCTATATATTACTTACAAATCTTTTGACCAATAGGGGGACTTAAAACCAATCCTTGCTTTTACATCCTCAATGGCTTTTTCTGTTTATCGCCTGCCGCTCTACATCATCAGTTTCCACATGTACGCTGACAGCACCCAGCTCTACCTCACCACTGTTACGTTCATAAATAACTAGTCATTTTCATTATGAACAGCTAGCTTCTAGCTAGTCACTTTATTCATGCCATGTGGACTAATGCCTTGTGGGTAGCCTACTCTTATATACATACAGCTCTACAGCTCCACCTAGTGTGCCATTCTAGAATGACAAATTACTGATCATTACATCCCCCTTTCTTTGAGGTTAAACAAAATCAATATCAATCAATATCAATCAACTTTCAAGAAACACGATAAAGATGATATCAGTAACACTTTTGTTAGTGCTCTATAAACATAAAAATTTTCACAACAGTCAACACATTTTCAAAGCTTTACTTTATACTCAAAGATTAAGTCTATCAGGCTTTTTTACTTCACGTGTGGATCTTCTCAGCACAGGTAAGTCTGATGTGTTTTCATGAGAGCCTGTATGTGTGTTTGTGTTAGATTGTTCTGGTGGTGAGTGACAAGATGCAGTTGCGGCATTGTCATCGATTTTCTCTTGGATAGTTTCTTGTGTTTTCAGGAGGGAATGGCGGTTCCTCCTGAGAATCTGTCCTTCCTCAGTTCTAACAGTGTATGACCTTGGTCCTACTTCCTCAAGAACTATAGCTTTCCTGTTCCATGCATCTGGATCCTCAATCCTGACAACATCATCCCTTGTCAATGGTTTCAGAGTTTTGGATGACTTGTCATAGTATGATTTCTGTTTCAGCTTTAACAGTTGAAGTCTCTGTCTCAGTTCGTTACTCTGCTTTTCTTTTGCACAGCAGGGTAGTGTGGTACGCAACTTGTGACCCATTAGGAGTTCAGCAGGTGAAGAACCAGAGTCTAAAGGTGAGGCTCGGTAGCTCAGCAGGGCGAGATAAGGATCAGACTTGCTTTCTGTCGCTTTCTTCAGTAGCTGTTTGAGAACTTGAACACCTTTTTCTGCCTTACCATTCGACTGAGCATACAAAGGACTGGATGTGATGTGCTGAAAGTCATAGTGTGCTGCAAACTGTTGCCACTCCTTACAGTTGAAGCATGGACCATTGTCGCTAACGGCAATCCTGGGAATTCCATGTCTGCCGAAGATGGATTTAGCATGCATTATGACACTGCTTGCTGTGGTGCTTGAGATCAGTGCCATCTCAGGATAGTTAGAATAGTAGTCAATCACTATTAGATAGTCTTTACCATTTAAATGAAAAAGGTCCATACCAACCTTTTGCCATGGTGCTGTTGGTAAGTCAGCTACTATCATTGGTTCCTTTGCTTGTTTGTTTTGGTGTTTCTGACATGTCTCACATTTGCCTATCATGTTCTCAATGTCCTTATTTATGCCAGGCCAATAAACAGTGTCTCTTGCTCTCCTTTTGCATTTTTCAATTCCGAGGTGTCCCTCATGAATCCTTTTGAGCATGTCTTGACGTAGAGCCTGTGGAATGACTATTCAGTTCTGTTTTAGTAATAGTCCACTTGCGACACTCAACTCTGATCTGATGTGAAAGTACTTTGGACAGGAACCTTTTGGCCAACCATGATGAATGTTCTCTATTACTGTTTGTAACTCTGTATCTTTTACTGTTTCTTCTGCTATTTGCTTTGATTTTGTGTCTGACACGGGCAGCGCAGCAGTGACCATACTCACATGAACATCTACGTCTTCCTCAGTAGAGCTCACATGACTCATTGTGGGTGCTTGGGATAGTGCATCTGCTAACACTATGCGTTTGCCTGGTGTGTAGATTAGTTCAAAGTCATATCTTTGCAGCTTCATCATGAGTCGTTGAATCCTTGGAGACATCTCATTCAGGTTTTTTTTTTATGATGGCAACCAGTGGGCAGTGGTCTGTCTCAACTGTGAAGGTGGGAAGTCCATATATGTAGCCATGGAACTTTTCTAGTCCAACTACCAAGCTTAGACATTCCTTTTCAATCTGGGCGTATCGACACTCAGAATCAGTCATAGACCTGGAGGCATAGGCAACAGGCTTCCAATCTTCACCCTCTGCTTGTAGCAAGACCGCGCCTAGGCCATCTTTTGATGCATCCGTTGACACTTTGATTCTCTTTGGGTCAAAGAATGTGAGTACTGGTGTGGTTGTGAGCACTGTTTTGAGGTTTATCCACTCTTGTTCATGTCTTTCTGTCCATGCGAACTCATTTGTTTTATGTAGCAGATCTCGCAGACAGGCTGTCTTGGCTGACAAGTTAGGAATGAACTTTCCAATGAAGTTTATCATCCCCATGATGCGTAGCACTCCTTTTTTGTCAGTGGGTCAGGGCATGTTGAGTATGGCGTTTACTTTTTCCATATCTGGCTCTATTCCTTTACCAGATAGATTGGGGGAGAAATTCGGTTGTTAGCGCCATCGATTAACGCCTAAAGAGGCCGAGAAGTGGGGCGCTAGCCAATTTCCGGGCCGGCGCAAGGCACCTAGCGCCTCGCCCCATATTGAGCATGCATTTAACGCCGGTGCTAAATCTTAGCGCCCGCTCATGGGCGCAGGCTGATTATGACATCATTTGAGTGTGCAACGCCTTTTGGGTGCCCCGGACCGGAAATTCAGTGGCGCCCCCCCTCTGTAGCGCCTGGCGCTAATAGTGACAGCTTACCTGGGCCTAACCAAGTCACTCTTGGGCTGGAGGAGCGTTATTTAAAGGGGACTGATGTGGTATAAAAGCGGCAGCCATTTTTGGAGCACAACTTCCTCGAGAGCTACAAAGAGTTGCTGAGCTGCACACTGAGAGCCATTTGACCACTGAGCCAACGCAGGCAGACGATCTTCAGCCTTCTGACCATCACCTTGCTGTTGGTGAGCCTTGACAATGGGGGACCTTCCTGTGGGCACTTAATATGGGGGCTGCATTGGAGGGGAACGTCCTGCTGCTGAATCATCTGGAAAGGGCACTGAGACGCTGGGAGAGGGGGGTGGGCATGGCCAGATGGAGGAGGGCCAACAGACGTCGCCACAGCAGACCATACGCTGGCAGGGTTTTCCGACAGCAGTTTTCCTACATGAACATGCCGGAGGAGCAGTGTGTCAGAAGGCTGCGATTTAGAAAGGAGGTGGTGACTGAGCTGTGCCAGCTGCTTCAGCCAGATCTGCAGCCTCAGATAAAGTGCAGGGCATCTCTGTCGGTGGCTGAGAAGGTGCCTGCTGACATGAACTTCTGCGCGAGCGGCTCTTCTCAGGCTGCGCGTCAGAGGCTGATCAGAAGTAGCTTCTAGGCCCCTCTCACGGAATGCTTGCTGCCATTCCAAGAACAGTAAGTGAACCGGTCTGATACCCCCAAGCCTGTGAAGGGCAAGATGCATGTAAATAGCAGGCATGGCCTTTGTAAATGAAGAAAGTGTTTCATTGCACAAAATGTGGTTCCTTCAAACTTGAGAAAGCTATGGCAACAGAAAGCAAAACTAATACACTGACACATAACTGCCACTCACACCCAGGAGACTGTCCAAAACATAAATCACATTCCGACCATCTTCCTTGGCCTTGATTCCACTGCGCCAACCAAAGCATCCAATGCCCCATCAGTGAGGCGTTCTGCCCTCTGCCTCACCCTTTCCATGTCTTGCTAGGCTGGTGCGCCACAGGTAGGCTCCCACCGCTTTGAAGGCCTACAAGGCAGTGAGTGTGTCTGGTGATGCCAATTGACCTGCCCCTTTAAGAGCTGGCCGGCGCCAGTGTGTCTCAGGGAAAGTGATTATTGACAGCACCCTCGCTGCGCCCCACCGCCGTGAAATTGGGTTGCGCCGCCGGGTTAGCACCTTAAGAGTAGCGTGCAGCGCCTGATTTAGCGCCGCAATCACCTTTACGGGCGCTGCAACCCAATATCGCGCTAGGTGGCGCTAAATTGCTCCTGGCACTAAACTTTGCGCATCGCCAGGACTAGCGCCCCAAATGCGACTATACCGAATTTCTAGGCTATTATTTCCTAAGAAAGTGACTTCCTGGACGCCAAACTGACACTTGGCTTTGTTGAGCTTTAGTCCCTTCCGGCGTATGCTCTGTAGCACTTTAGTCAGTCTCTCATTGGGTTCTTTCAGTGTTGAGCCCCAGATGATGATGTCATCAACATAGACCCGAACTCCTTCCAGACCTTCAATTATGTGTTCCATCGCTCTATGAAAGATTTCAGATGCAGATATTATCCCGAAAGGCATTCTAAGGAAACAACAGCTGCCAAATGGTGTGTTGAAGGTACAGTATTTGGTGCTCTCTTCATCCAGTTTTAGTTGTCAAAATCCTTGTGAGGCATCGAGCTTTGTGAAGTATCTGGCACCTGACATTTCACTGGTGATTTCTTCTCGCTTGGGAATCTGGTAGTGTTCACGTTTTATGTTTGCATTTAAGTCCTTTGGATCCATGCATATTCTTAGATCATTGTTCTTTTCCTTTACACATACCATGGAGTTAACCCAGTCTGTCGGCTCTTCGACTTTCCTGATGACTCCTAGTGTGGTCATTCTGTCCAGTTCTTTCTTGAGCCGGTCACGCAGGGGTGCTGGAACTCTCCGTGGAGCATGTACCACTGGCTGAGCATCCTCCTGTAGCTGGATCTTGTAAGTGAATGGTAGAACTCCAAATCCTTTGAACACATCCTGGAAATTACTCACTACAGAATCCACCGAGTCATCTGGTCTGCTTATGGCACAGTTTATACGGTAGACTCTCTTGACCAGTTCTAAGTCCTCACAAGCTTTGTCACCTAGTAGTGAATCAAGTCCTTCAGCCACAACAGAAAACATGAGATGATGCACTTTGTCTTTGACTGTCACTTTAAGTCTGCATACACCTAAGCTATCTATTTTCTGTCCATTATAGTCCTTCAGTAGTACTGACTTTTTCTGTATTTTGGGCTTTTCTTTCATATTTTTAATGTCACTCATACTGATTAAGTTTGCTTTTGCCCCAGTGTCTAGTTTCAATGTAACTAATGCTCCATTTACCTGCAGTGGCATCATCCATTTGTCCTCTTTTACTGTATTAACTTTATGTTCAGCATTGTCCATTCCTGAGGGCTGCACATTTTCTGTATCCTTTTCTATATTGTCACATGACACCATTCCTACAAAAAATGTCTCACTTAAGTCAGTGTTCTCAATCACATTGACTTGTTGCCCTTTCTTTGTTTTTACTTTTGAAAAGCATTGTTTGGCAAAGTGATTCTTTCCATGACATTTTGTGCATATTTTTCAAAACGCTGGACATTGTCGTGACTGGTGTTTGTAACCACAGCGTTTACAATTAAAAATTCCATCCTCCGATTGCTTTGCATTTCTGTTCTGCCCACGTTTCTTCCCTTTGTAGGACACAGCACAGACAGCAGCACTATCACTTACTACAATCGCATTATTATTATTTTCACTGAATGTCTTCACGTGCTTTTGAGCTAGCTCACTGGCTTGGCATATTTTCACAGCATTTTCCAATTTTAGTTCGGTTTCTCTCAACAGACGTTCCCTGACCTTTTTATCATGAATACCAAACACAATCTGGTCACGAATCATGGATGATTTCAGATCAGAGAAATTACATGTCTGTGCTTTCAGTTTAAGATCGGTCACAAAGCTATCAAAAGTCTCATTTTGCTGCTGTGTCCGTGAACGGAACACGTATCTCTCATAGGTCTCATTCTTTTTGGGAGAACAATGTGTATCAAATTTCTTTAGCACATCGTCCAGTTTTTCTCTGTCCTCCTCTTGATCAAATACAAACATATTAAATACCTCTATCGCCTGTGGGCCTGCAACCATGAGCAGTAACGCTATTTTCCTTGCGTCTGGCTTCGTACCGAACCCAATGACAGCAATGTAGAGTTCAAATTGTTGTTTGATAGTCCGCCAATTGCAGTCGACATTCCCCGTGAGTTTCAAACCCTCCGGTGGCTTCAAATTCTCCATGTCGCATTTCACAATATTCAGCAGATTTTACCAATCCTGGTACCATGTTATGTTCATAAATAACTAGTCGTTTTCATTATGAACAGCTAGCTTCTAGCTAGTCACTTTATTCATGCCATGTGGACTTCTGTTTGCAGGCATCCATCTTGACTACTGCCTTGTGGGTAGCCTACTCTTATATACATACAGCTCTACAGCTCCACCTAGTGTACCATTCTAGAATGACATGTTACTGATCATTACAACCACCACCTCTCTCGACTCCTCCACTATCTCTAAATTGCCAGACTGCTTGTCCGAGTAGAAATTTCCTCCAACCAAATATTGGGAAGACCGAAGCCATTGTCTTCGGTCCCCGCCACAAACTCTGTTTCCTAACCGTCGATTCCACCCCTCTCCCTAACATTTGTCTGAGGCTGAACCAAACCATTTGCAACTTTGACCTGGAGATAAACTTCCAACCACATATCTACTCCATCACCAGACCACCTACTTCCACCTCCGTAACACCACCTGACTCTGCCACTGCCTCAGCTCATCGGCTGCTGAAACCCTCATCCATGTCTTTATTACCTCTAGACTTGACTATTCCAACGTACTCCTGGCCGGCCTTCCACTTCCACCCTGCATAAACTTAAGCTCATCCAAAACTCTGCTGCCGCATTCTAACTGACACCAAGTCTCGTTTATCCATCACCCCTGTGCTACATTGGCTCCCAGTCCGGCAACACCTCGATTTTAATATTCTCATCCTTGTTTTCAAATCCCTCCATGGTCTCGCCCTTCCTATCTCTGTAGCCTCTTCCATTCCTACAACCCTCCGAGATTTCTGGCCTCCAATTCTGGCCTCTCATGCATCCCTGATTTTGATCGCTCCACCATTGGCGGCCGTGCCTTCAGCTGCCTAGGCCCTAAGCTTTGGAATTCCCTCCCTAAACCTCTCTGCCTCTCCACCTCTCACTCCTCCTTTAAGACACTCCTTAAAACCTACCTCTTTGAAAAAGCTTTTGGTCATCTGTCTTAACATCTCCTTATATGGCTTGCTGTCAAAATTTGTTTGATAATCGCTCCTGTGACACGATTTGGGACGTTTTACTACATTAAAGATGCTATATAAATGCAAGTTGTTGTTGTTCTAATTTCCCATTCATTTCATGAGTCTCAAGCTTCTTCCTAAACCTCATATTTAGAATTTTATGGACTGGCTTCTGAAAATCCAAGTAGATTATATATATTGTTTGCTGACAATTAATATAGTTACCTCCTGAAATGCAGCAAGTAGATACTGTGCTGTGGGTAGTCCTGATTCAAGCTGTTGGCTTGGTATGTCAAATAGAATCCAGTTAGAAACAAAAAATATCCAAATATGGTCTGGTCAATACATAAACACAACATGTTGAAACAACAGGGGATGTCTCTTCAGAAATGATTCCAGCTTCTTGCCAAATCTAAGCCAAGCTTCAAGCCAACTTGGAGTCAAATTCAAATTGTTAAAGAGTCTTATTTGCATTTCCAGTTTGATGGCAAATATCAATATTTGGAGATCCAAGCTTCAATTCAGCAAAACCCTTCCTGGCTCCGTTTTCCAGAAGAAATCTGAAGTGTGGGCCTGGCCTAGCATTTATATTCCTCAATTATTTAAACAACTTAGTCTAAAGGATGGCCTGTATTATTTATGATTCTCTTTATTTGCTGGGTTTTGCTGAAATGTTAAATTTTAAAGAAGCAGGGAGAATTGCAGAAGACATGAAGATTGTAAACAAAGATATTTATGATTAATCATCACCTGCCAGCTGAAGCTTATTGAAGATCTACTGGGAATTCTGGCAGTGTTATTATTTTTCAAGTCACTTCCTTGTCTGGTAAATATTATCATTACATGTGCTAACATACAGCAATAGTAATTTTACACTATTTACTTTTATAAATATATTTTTGTTGGGTCACCCATTAGTGCTGACACTTGAAAGCAATCACAAACCAACTATTCAGATATAATGTACTGTGGACCAGAGTCTGCTTAACACAAATATGTAATCTTGGCAAAAAGAATATTGTGACTTTAATACAGTGACTTGTTATTTTCAGAATTATTAATTTAAAATATATATCAATGGCTTGCAGTGAAGTGAACAAGTACGCTGGCACTGTAAAATGAAATATATATCCAATTATTAGTTTTGCTTCTATTTTTTCACATAAATGAGGATCCAAGAGCAGCTATGCAGTCTTCTCATTCAACAGGGAACATAAGATCACAGGTTTGACCTTGTCCATGTCAAGAACTAAATAAAGATGATTCACTGCATGGATACAGCACTGAAGGCTAGGTAACGGCCCGGATTTTGTGGTCATCAGCGAATGAACAGCGCTCGCCGTTCATTACATTTACTGCTGCCCATAGACTTTCTGTGGGCATTTGCACTGCGACTTGTGGTAATTAGAAATCCATTTCAGCATGGCGCCCTCTACAGAGGATCTAGGACCTATGTGAATAGATCAAGCAACAGTGTGTCTCTTCAACCAATCAGATTGAAGAATCTTTACTGAGACACGCAGAGTCTAAACCAGGAAGTATAAGTAAGAATAGTTAATTCATATAAAGAAAGCAAAATAAAGAAAGGGAAAGAAAGATGGGATTAAGAAAGAGAGATAAAAGAGACAGAAAGGAAAAGCTAAAAAAAATTTTTAATTAAAAAAAAAATCTCCAACAATAATTAAAATCTGAAGGAATGAGACTCCACACTTGTAAAATTAAATTTTCAGTGCCAAATAAATTGTTTGTTTGGTAGTAATCAAGACTTATCACACTAATGAAAATTCACTTACACTTGAATGGACCAGCCCTAACTTTTTCTCTGCCGTGTTTAGTGGGTAAGTACCCCAAGTTCATGGCCTTCATGTGTTTGAATGCCAAATCTCTCGGCAAGGTGTAGCGAAGCTTGTGGAGGAGCAGGGCAAATTGGACAGCAACTTCTTGATTTCCACGTTTAACTGAACATTTGCGGATGCCAGAAGTTGCTGTCCGATTTACTCCATAATAACGGTGAGCGCTGATAGCCTCACCTTTATTCTTACTGCAAAACTCAGGTCAATATTGTGAGCTGGATGGACTGAGTGGGGTAGATCTTGACTTTGTGCGATAGTGTAAATTGGGTGATAGCGAGTCGGCAGCATTTCAAAATAAAAATCAGGAGAGATGTAAAATGGGCTGCCGACTCACTATCACCAGTTTTACATAGGAACAGGAGTAGGCCATTCAGCCCCTAGAGCCTATTCCGCCATTCAATGAGATAACGGCTCAGCTGTACTTTAACTCCATCCACCTGCCTTCACTCCATAACCTTTTGTACCCTTGTCTAGCAAAAATCTATTGATCTGTAGAGACTAAGCCAATTAGTAGCTTATCTCTGGGGCTAGATTTTCAGTATAGGCAGTTTTGGGGCGCTAACCTTAGCGCCCGCCCGAAGTTAGCGCCCGCCCCAAAGTAGCGCCCCGTTGCCGGGAATTCAGTGGCTTCGCCCTAAGAGGTTGGTGGAGCGCTAAAAGAGGCGTTCCACTACTCTCTTTAGGCGCTAAGCCGGCGGTCCAGAGGGATAGCGCCCAGGCGGGGCGCAGCACGGGTGCGGTCATTTTTGCACTGACAGCAGACCCCGTGGTGCCGACCAGCTCTTAAAGGGGGAAGGGACGAATTGGTCTGCTGCCACGCCCTGCACACTGCAGCCTTGCAAAGAGGCCTCAACACTACTGCTCAGCCCCAGGGAGTCATGGCAACGCCAGAGAAGGCCCGTCAGCGTGCCCTGCGCTTCTCAGAGGGTGATCTGGACATAATGGTCACAGCTCTGGAGGTGAGGCGCAAGATCTTGTTTCCAGACAGTGGGAGGAATCCAACCCACCACGACTACACCAAAGCCTGGAAGCAGATCGCCCAGAGGGTGACGTTCACCGGCGAGGCCCCCAGGACCCACACACAATGCCGTAAGAAATACAACGATCTGACCAGGATTGTGAGGGTGAGTAGCCTTTCCAGTCTCCTCCTCATTCTTGCATGTACACCTGACATGATGGGCAAAGGGACCTGAAAGTCCTTTTGGCCAGCCCTCAGCCAGCAGCATTGGGACAGTCATGAGCATCAAATGGCCATTCGGCACTCTACACTTTGGCCAAGCTATTCCACCATGGGAGGCAGTGGACAGTACATCAGGGCTTCACTCTGTCCAAGCTATTCCACCATGGGAGGCAGTGCACACTACATCAGGGCTTCACTCTGTCCAAGCTATTCCACCATGGGAGGCAGTGCACACTACATCAGGGCTTCACTGCGCACTTACAGCCCGTCCTTTCTCTTGCAGGCTAAAGTAGCGTTTAATCGCCAGGCCCGTGCCAGGGGTGGCCGCGCCAAGCTGCAGAAGCTCACTCGGCTGGAAGAGCGCGTGTGTGTGCTCATGGGAGCACGTGTGATTGTCCCCACAGCGTGCGGTGTATCCGACCCTCCACTGCCCGGCAATGGTAAGGACCTCGCCTTTTGGCCCTCTCGCGTCGCACTGGCCCATCCGAGCTACCTCCTTTGCCACTGTCCCACCAATGCGCTGAATCCCACCAGTCCTAACTCCCTCGCTGACGCCGTCTCCTCACTCTGAAGCTACTCTTGTGCATTCCTGCTTTCAGCTGGTGACGACCAGGACCCTGAGGCTGCCAGTGACAGCACCTCCAACCAGGAGGAGGAGGAGGAGCAAGCCGGACCTTCGGGGGAACAGTCACGTCCCGCAGGAGAGGAGGAAATGCTCGACACCTCCTCACTGGACGAGTGCCTGGAGGAACTGTCGCAGGGCAATGCAGCTTCTGGGACCAGTGGTGTCCAGCCACCCAGCAGCCGTGCGCGTGGCCCGCGGCCTTCCCCCCAAAGGGGGGAAGGATCAGAGGGGAGTGCTGCTGCTTGGCACACTCGCCGTCACCAACGCGGCAAGGGTCCCCTAGTTCGGCCCCCTCCTCCCCAGCGGGAGAGTCACGACTCCAGTCCGGACACCTTCACTTCGGAGGAGGTGCGGAAGCTCGATCAGATGGCCGACGACTCGGACCGGCGCCACACGGAGCTCATGAGCGTGGTGGGGCGCATGCCTGAGGCCATCGAGTCGCTGGCGACCAGTGTGCGCGAGTTCGGGGCAGCAACTGCCGCGACTGGCCGCATGCTAACTGATGCCGTCAAGACCCTGGCGGATGTGATGCGCGCGCACACCAGGACCACAGGGCCACTCACTGCTGCCACACGCGCTGTCTCAGGCAGGCATCGCCAGGGCAGGCGCCGCGCTGGACCATCCCAGCAAGCTGGCCGTCGGCTGATTGCTGCGGATCCTGCAGTGCGGGCCCGGCCGAGTGCCACCGCGCCACAGCACCAGCCAGCGCATCCCAGACGCCAGCTGGCCCACATTGCGCCATCCGTCGCCGCCATTCCCCCTCTGGGCCGTCAAGGGCAAGCGGCTGCAGCTGATGGTGGCCAGGCTCAGGTGCGCCACTCAGGAGACGGCCCCTCGAGGCCCAAACGCCGTGTAGGCCGCCCCCCAGCGGCATCTGGCGGAAGGGCATCTGAGCCTCAGGCGCCTTCCCCCAGCCTCGCAGCAGCCACTGGGCAGAGCTTGCGAAGGAGCAGCAGGCAGGGCAGGGGAGGCAAAATGCTGGCCAAGGTCTCGCCCTCGCGGGCCACTCAGTAGAGGGTGTGGCCAGCTTTCCTTTAATATGGCGGTGGCCATCTTTATTTTGCCCATGGTTGTGCTTTTGGAGGGCTTTTTTTTTGCGTTAGGCCGACGTTGAGGCCCGGTTTCAATAAAGGTGGAGTGGCTCCTCCCCAGTTTGTGGGAGTGAGTCGTTTGTTGGGCTTTTTGTGGGGCCCGTTTATTGTTTTTGGGGATTCATGTGGGAAGGGCTTTTCATTTTTGTTTAATAAAAAATTATCTTTATTCATGCAGTCTCCATGGTTGTTCTTCTTAGTGTTTGTTGGCTTCGCCGGCTGAGGGCTTGCGGAGCGGCTGCATTCATCTTCCCTCATGGCCCCTGGCCATTCCCTGACAGGGGGCTTAGAAGTACCGTGTAATAAGGTGGCGTCGTGCGGCCCTTGGCCCTGGTCGCTCCCTCCTGGGAACGTACTCCTGCTCCTCCTCCTCCTCCTCCTCCTCCTCCTCATGCTCCTCCTGCTCCTCCTCCTGAGGTGCTGGTCCAACGTCAGGTGGCAGTGCCTGAGTCCTGCGGATAGCCAGGTTGTGTAGCATGCAGCAAACCACCACAAATTGGGAGACCCGGTCCGGCGAATACTGGAGAGCTCCTCCGGAGCGATCAAGGCAGCGGAACCGCTGCTTGAGGACCCCAATAGTTAGCTCGATGATGTTGCGGGTGGTTTGATGGCTCTCGTTGTAGGCCTCTTCAGCAGCGGTCCTGGGCGCGCGGAGCGGGGTCATGAGCCAGGTGCACAAAGGATAGCCTTTGTCCCCGAGTAGCCATCCTCTTGGGGGAGGCTGTGCCTGGAACATGTCATGCACAGTACTCTGCCGCAGGATAAAGGCATCGTGGCTGCTGCCTGGGAAGCTGGCATTGACTGCCATGATGCGCTGCTTGTGGTCACAGACCAGCTGCACATTCAGAGAATGGTAGCCCTTCCTGTTGCGATACTGCTCGCCATGCTCCAGAGGGGCCCGCAAAGCCACATGCGTACAGTCAATGGCGCCCTGCACCAAGGGGAATTCACCGAGTCTGGAAAATCCCAATGCGCGCTGATGCTGGCTCTCCAGGGCCATGGGGAAGGAGATGAATTGGCTTCTCCTTCTGAACAGTGCTTCGGTCACCTGGCGGATGCAGCGATGCGCGCCGTACTGGGAGATGTTTGCTATGTCCCCAGCAGCGTATTGGAAGGAGCCGGTGGCATAGAAGTTCAATGCCACCGTCACCTTCACTTCCACCGACAGAGACGTCCTGCACCTGAGCTTTGGCCGCAGATCTCGGCGAAGCAGGTAGCAGATCTCTGCAATCACCTCCTTTCGGAATCGGAGCCTTTTAACACATCGCGCGGCACTCATGTTTAGGTAGGAGCGCTGCTGGCGGTATAGCCTGACTGGGTAAGGCCTACGTGGCCGACGCCTGTAGCCCCCTCTGCCTCTAGCCAGGGCTGCCCCTCTCACAATGCGTCTGCGAGCCCTACGGACATGGAGCTGCAGCTCCGCGTTGGCACCCCATGCAACCCCCATCAAATCCTGGCAAACACTCTAATTTCCAAATGGCCACTTGCAGCGCTGTTGCCTGAGTCCAAAAATACCTGGCTCTTGCTGCTTGAAACCAGTTAGCTATCCTCCTTGTTGTGTCTCCAGAAATGCGTTGCACAAGACTGTTTTCTGAAAAAAGGATGGCCTTTATACTGGAGAGGACGTTCCCTTTAATTAGCGCCCCCCGGGGCCCGCGCTGGTTGTGTTGCGTTCCTTTTTCCAAACGCTCCGGCCGCCCGCCGCACAATGGGGCGGTCCGACTGAAGTTTGCAATCGGGGCGGCCAAAGGGCGTTGCACGAGGATGTGACGTCATTTTCTGCGCGCGCATCCGGGCGGGCGCTAAACTTTGCGCCGGCGCTAACGGGCAACTTAATTTGGGGCGGGGCGCAAACTGCGTTGCGCCCGGGCGCTACACGCATAGCGCCCGGAAATCACTTCTCTTAAGGCGCTAACTGCTGGCGCAAGCAACTGAAAATCTAGCCCCTAGTCTTTCAAATAATCAGAATCAATTCCAAACCAATATGGTGGTTATATTGTGTTTAATCAGAGTTTAAGACGGAATATAACATGCTAGTTATACAGCAAAAACATACGACCGTGACAAGCAGCTGGTACCGGGCCTGATCGGAACAGTTCTCTGGTTTGCGGCCTCTCTTCCTCTTGTCTCGAACCTTCGAGTTGGTGAGCGTTTGACCAGCCCAATTTCTGCTTGGTTCTTCCCTCCACCGTCTGCGTGGGCAAGTGTTACTTTTATTCTCTTTTTAGGGGTGGGCCTGAGGCCAAATTATTGAGAAGACCATTTAACCAATAGAGGTTCCCCAAAAACCTCAGTACACAATGGGATGTCGAGTTCTTTGTCTCAATTTTTGGATGAAAGCCCGCCCCTACAGGGGTCTCATGATCTCAGCCAATTTGTCTTATTGTTTAATCTTTCTGAAGGTTTTTCCTTTGGAATTCGTGTCTTATCTTCCTGGTACATTTGGTACTAGGCCTGGCCTTGTCCCCTTTCAATCATGAGGCCCAAGCCAGAGATGTCCCACTTCAGCTGGCCGCCATCTCACTTTCATATAACAAACTGCTCCATCCTGAAATGGATACCTTAAAATCCCCCAAATTCCTTCCATTCTAAGTCTTTTTATACTAATTAACTTTGAATTATCTTCACAAGCAGTTTTATTAAGCTAACCCCAATTCCTACCTTAGCATTATATCATAGTTATTACTAATAATAGAAGAAACGTAGGCATTGAGCCTTAATTGGTCCAATTAGAGATACATAAACAAAGTTGAAACCCTAATTTGAAAACAGCAGAAAGTTAGCTTGGAAAGAAGATTATTTATGACTGTCACACTGCAGAATGCTATAACATCCGCAGAGCAGATTCGAAGCATCTGTCCAGTTATTCTAATGCTAGTCTGAAGAGAACTTTTGTCTCCAGTTCTAATACCATCATGTAAACACAGCATTATTCGTGTCACAATTTTGTTCGCATAACCATATACATTTTGGACACCCCTGATTTCTAACAGACCTCAGATTTAAAATTATTAATTGAGCTAGCATCTACTGCTTTCTGAGGGAGGGAGTTCCACACTTCTACTGCACTTTGCATGAAGAAGTGTTTCCTAACTTCTCTTCTGAGCGGCCTGGCTCTGACTTTAAGCTGATGTCCCCTTGTCCTAGACTCCCCCACCAGCGGAAAACATTTCTCTCTATCTACCCTATCAATTCCTTTCAAATCTTTAAAACCTCAATCAAATCACCCCTTAGCATTCTATATTCCAGGGAATACAAGCCTAGTTAGTGTAATCACTCCTCATAATCTAACCCTTGGAGCCCTGGTAACATTCTGGTGAATCTGCGCTGCATTCCTTCCAAGGCCAGTATATCCTTTCTAAGGTGCGTTGTCCAGAACTGTGCACAGTGCTCCAGATGTAGTTTAACCAGGGCTTTGTATAGCTGTAGCAAAAGTTCCCCCACTTTATATTCTAGCCCTCTAGTTATAAAGGCTAACATTCCATTCGCCTTTTTGATTATTTGTTGTAGCTGATTACTACATTTTAGTGATCTGTGTGCATGGACTCCTCAATCTCTTTGGACCTCCACTGTTTCTAGCTTTTCACCATTTAAGTAATACTCGGATTGATCCTTTTCGGTCATTTTACACTGTCATTATTCTAAAATATGTTTTTCTCCTTCTCTAGGTGTCTCAATGGGGTAAGGAGACTAGGCTGCAGCGGGTTGTTTTGGTCCTTCAGCAGCCATTAATCCAATCTTCCTGGTCCTGAAATAAAGGTGGCATCATAGATTGGTGTAAGGTGAAGGAATCAAGTTAACTGCCAGAATATCAGGCATTATTCTGTACCTTATGGTCACAGACCAGCCACACATTCTTGGAAAGCATCCCCTCTCTACCCATGAACGGGGTTGGCATTGTATGCCTTGGCAGCATACACTGACAGTTCAGCGGGGACACAGAAGGCAGGCGGGCTACAGCTTTAAGGAATTCTGAGTAAGTTCAGTTTTGGAAACACAATAAAACAGCACTGAAACTGGTGGAAATAAGTAGAGCAGCTACTTGCAAAAAGCAAAGCAAGAGGATGAGTTGACTTTAAGGGAAAGGGCCCAACACTGCGACTGCGCTCCCACGCACTGCTTGCTTCGTGTGGGTGCTGAGCATCTGGAGCACTGTTCGGGCGCTTTGATATCATGGGGTCAAGGCCTTGTTTGTCTATTTACAGAACCTAGGCCTAGAAATTCAGTATCGCCACGTTTGGGGCGCTACAGTCGAGCGTGCGCTAAATTTAGCGCCCGGCGCAACTTAGCGCCACCTTCACCGAAATTGAGTTGCATCGCCCCAAGAAGTTGCTGCTGCGCTAAAGCAGGCGGTGCACGACTATCCTAAGGCACTAAGCCGGCGAGCCGAGGCGCTACCACCAAGGGCGGGCGCAGCGTAGGTGTGGCAAGTTAGCGATCGCAGGCAGACACGCTGGCGCCGGTCACCTCTTAAAGGGGGAGGGTCGATTTGGCTTGCAGCCATGCCCTGCACATTGGAACCCTGATTCTAGGCCTGGACAGACCTGCTGCGACATCATTACGCCTACGACCATGGAGAAGGCCAGGGAGCGAGCGCAGCACTTCAGTGAGGGGGGCCCTGAAGGTTCTGGTTGGCGCAGTGGAGCGCAGGTGACCTGTCCTCTTTCCTGTGGCAGGAGGCCGCTGCATAGCGAATATAGAAAGGCTTGGAGGGAGGTGGCACACAGAGTGACCTCCAGCAGCATGGTCCCTAGGACCCCAATGCAATGCAGGAAGAAGTTCAACGACCTCACTCGGGTTGTTAGGGTGAGTACCCTTTCCAGTATCCTCTTCATCCCTGCATGTGCACCTCACTTTATGGCCAAAGGGTCCTGAAAGCCCCAATGCCCAGCCCTCATCCAACACCTATGGGACTCTCATGAAAATCACATGCACATTCACCACTTTACACACTGTCAGGGCTATTCGACCATGGGAGGCAGTGCAGGCAAGATCAGGGCTTCACACTGTCAGGGCTATTCGACCATGGGAGGCAGTGCAGGCAAAATCAGGGCTTCACACTGTCAGGGCTATTCCACCATGGGAGGCAGTGCAGGCAAGATCAGGGCATCGCACTATCAGGGCTATTCCACCATAGGAGGCAGTGCAGGCAAGATCAGGGCTTCACACTGTCAGGGCTATTCCACCATGGGAGACAGTGCAGGCAAGATCAGGGCTTCACACTGTCAGGGCTATTCCACCATGGGAGGCAGTGCAGGCAAGATCAGGGCTTCACACTGTACTCAGAGCCCGTCCTTTCTCTTGCAGGGCAAGCTGGCCCACAATAGGAGGCAGCAGCAATGGACCAGGGGAGGCCGTCCTGAACTTAAAGACCTCAGCGATCTGGAGCAGCGAGTGGAACGGATTATGGCAGGCCGGCTGATTGGCCCTGTCGCCACTAGAGATGCCGACCCTGTTCTGGACAGCAATCTCACACCTTTGCCACTATCGAACCAATGCAGTGCATTGCAGCACTCATGCCTCCCTCGCTGCCACCCTGTCCTCACACTAAAGCAAATCTTGTACCTCCCTGCTTTCAGATGCTGATTTGCCAGGTGAGGAGGCGGGCCCTCAAGCTGAATCAGAAGGCGAGGAGGAGGAAGAGGAAGCCGGAACATCAGTGCCACCCTCAGCCGAGGCAGCCCATGGCCATGATGGGGACACGTCTTCCCTGGAGGGGAGCAGGGGGGAAAAGGTCTGAGGAGGGTGAAGCTCCGGGGCCCAGCGGGCTGCAGCAACGCGGGGGGGGGGGGGTAGGGAAGCTCGGCGGCCTTCTCCCCGGAGGGTGAGTGTGGCCTCCAGTCCTGCTACAGTGAGCGCAGAGGAGGTGCGGCTCCTTGGTGAAATGGGCGCCCAGGCAGAGCGCAGGCACACTGAGCTCATGGCTGCAGTGGCAAGGATGCCTGACTCCATAGAGTCACTGGCAAGGCGTGTACAGGACTTCGGGGCAGCACAGGCGGCTTCCAGCCAAGTGCTTAGTCGTGCCATGAAGTCACTGGCTGGTCTGATGCAGACACAGATCAGGGCCACACGAGCACTAACTGCTGCCACCCTCGCGGGATCGGCCAGGATTCGCCGGGGCCCTCGCTGCGCCGCAGCAGGCCAGCAGTCTGTGCTTCAGTAGATTGCTGCGCATGCTTCAGTGCTGCCCCGTGTGAGTGCCAGTATCTCGTCCGACCAGGGAGTACCTGTGCTCTGTCAGGTTGGCAGCATTCCTGCTGCCAACACTGTCACTCCTCCACTGCAGCTGCCACCACCCGTAGGACAGACTGCTGCCGCCCAAGCAGAGTTGGAGCAGTCAGCAGCCGGGCCCTCCAGGCCCAAAGCTGGTCCAGGCCATCCCCCAAGGGCATCTGCCGACTCACTATCTGACCCTCAGCAGCCTTCCCCCAGCCTTGCTGCAGCCACTGGGGTCCCATTGCGGAGGAGCTGCAGGGCGGGAAGGGGCCAATCTCGCAAGCGAGGCAGATCACCCTCGCAGGCCAAAAAGTAGAAGGTGTGGCAAAATGTTGTGTTTCTTTTTTGTGAAGGCCGAGGATCATGGTCATTTTTGTTTAACTCTTTTGTTCATTGTCTCCAGGTTGTGAGAGCCAGTTATGTGTCTGACTTTTTTGGGGGTTTCTCTGTATTTGTTTGTCATGCGGGAAGGGCATAGAGTTTGTTAAATAAATAATTCTCTTTATTCAGATTGTGCATGTTTGCACTTTGAACTATTTGTTGCCTTGACTGGCTCAGGGTTTGTGGAGCGGGTCCATTCATGTTCTTTCAATGGCACAAGCCATTCCCTGAGAGGGGGCCTGGAACCGACTTGCAATAAGCCGCTGACGGACGGCGCTTGCACTTTGTGCCTCCCTCCCGCCTTGGTGCTCCTCCTCCTCCTCCTCCTCCTCCAGCCTGGCAGTGGCTGAGTCCTGAGGATAGCCAGGTTGTGCAGCATGCAACACACTACAACAAAATGGGAGACTCGCTCAGGCGAGTACTGTAGGGCTCCCTTGGAATGGTCCAGACAGCGGAACCGTTGCTTTAGCACGCCGATTGTGTGCTCAATGATGTTCCTGGTCGCTTGATGGCTGTCATTGTATCGCTCTTCAGCAGGGGTGGTGGGCGCACGGAGCGGGGTCATCAGCCAGGTGCACAAAGGATAGCCCTTGTCCACGAGAAGCCAGCCTCCTGGGTGAGCCGGGGCTTCGAAAATGTCTGCCACAGAAGTCTGGCGCAGGATGAAGGCGTCGTGGCTGCTGCCTGGAAAGCGGGCATTGACAGCTAGTATCAGCTGCCTGTGGTCACACACCAACTGCACGTTCAACGAATGGAACCCCTTCCGGTTGCGGTAATCCTCGGCATTCTCTAGAGGCGCCCGCAAAGCCACGTGCATCCAGTCAATGGCGCCCTGGACCATGGGGAAGCCCGCTATTCTTGCAAATCCCATTGCACGCACTTGCTGCTTGTCCAGGGTCATGGGGAAGGAAATGTACTGACGTCTCCTTTTGAAGAGGGCATTCATGACCTAGCGGATGCAGCAATGCACCGCGAACTGGGAGACATTGACAATATCCCCAGTAGCGGATTGGAAGGAGCCGGTGGCATAGAAGTTGAGAGCCACTGTCACCTTCACTGCCACCGACAGAGATGTCCTGCTCCTCAGCTGAGGCTGCAGATCTCTCTGAAGCAGGTGGCAGATCTCAGTGACCACCTCCCTTCTGAATCAAAGCCTCCGAATGCACTGCTCCTCAGACATGTTGAGGTAGGAGAAGTGCTGGCGGTATACCCTGGGAGGGTAAGGCCTCCTGTGCCGACGCCTGTTGGCCCTCCTCCATCTGGCTATGATTGGCACTCTCTCTCGGCGTCTCTGAGCTCTCTCAATGCAATGGAGAAACCCAACGTTTCCACCCATTGCAGCCCCCATTATATGTGGCCACTCAAGGCTATGGCACTGAAAAATCAATCCAACTGCAAAGCTCTGGGCTGAAGCCAGAAGTACCTGTGCGAGCGCTGAGTCAAAGCAGAAAGCTCTCTCCCTTTGTCTCTCTGCAAATCTCGCTCTCTCTCACACAGAAGGAGTGGTCCAAAATGGCTACCACAAAGAATGCAGGAAGAGTCCCCTTTAAATAGCGCCCCCCCAGCCCCAGAGCGACTGGGAACCGTTCCACTCAACCAGTCGCTGCGAGCGCCAGGCGGAAAGGGGGGCGCCACTGAAGTTCCGGTTCGGGGCGCACCAAGGGCGTTGCACCATGAAATGACGTCAGGATCTGCGCGCGCAGCTGAGCGGGCGTTGCGGTTTTGCGCCGCCGCTAAATCTTCACTCAAGTTCGCGAGAGGCGCAGATTGCACCGCGCCCAGGCGCTAGCTGCTTCGCGCCCCACTTATCGCCCTCTTAAGGCACTAGCGGCTGGCGCTACCAATTGAATTTCTAGGCCCTAGTGTACAACAGGTGTGCAGGCTTCCAGTGCCATGGGCCTTTGCAGATAACAATATAAAGTGCATCCTAATATTGGCCTGTGTACAACAACACTACTAAAAGTCTTCCTTATAATTCTCTGCCTTCCTGATTGAAAACATCTACCAGTGTTTTCAACATAAAATCAATCTGCTGTTGTATGTTGGAAAAATATCAATATTTGCAAGCAATTGGTGCTGTGACTTGATGGGTGATGACATCACTGAAATAGGTAAAGTCCGAGAGTCTGTACATCTACCGTACAAACAATGAGTTCTGTTTCACAGAATTATTCTCTTGTCTCTACCCTTCTCCTTCACCTACCACACGCACAGAAAATAATAGGCTTACAAATTCTTGTCAGCAAGATGATAAGCAAGTATATTTTGACTTAAGCCTGCCCTTTTTCCTACTAATTTTAATTCGATATTTTTTGTTTCATTTCAGGATGTTTTGTTGTCCAGCACATTTTGGGGTTAATTGGTGGCAGCCTTTGTCCCTTTCAAGGCAGCGTGCTTGACCAGCTCATCGAGTACCTGGAGACACAATAGTCTGGATCGCCCTGGACGTGATAGTTCAGCACTTGTTGTAATGAAGCCTTGGGATAAATTGTGCTTGACAATATAGTTCACAGAAGAGTGAGTGATACTCATGGTATTGGAAGAAATGTTGGTGTTAGTGGGAACCTGCTGCATCACTTATTGCACATGGATGCACTCTCCTTCCTGATCTATTTTTTCAGAACTGGCCATGGGAATTTCTCTGGTACTTTTGCCTCTCTCACGCGATTGTGTGGTGAGTAAATGATGTATGTGGTTGCAGCTTGTCTGGATAGGGTGGACTTGACGGCCCTGGTGATCTTTTCCTGTTCCTTTCAAATGTACGTATGGTAGTTCACTGCTTCTCATCACCCTTTCTTACAGACTTAGGGCTTCTTCACGCTATAGCACTACTACTGTTGGCAACATTGACTGTGGTGTAAAGCAAATGAGGCAGGACAGCTACAAGAAAAGGTGACTTTTGCTGCTCCCTTTAAAGGAAGCACCACTAGCAGGGAATCCTTTGTTAAATAAATACAGACCCCATCACTAAATTGTCCATGCCTATCCCAGGCGGCTGCCTAGATCGGGCAAATGGCACTAACCACTTCCCGTTACTATTGAATTCAAAAGCGCCACTTATAATACATTAAGTGGACCAGTTATTTTGGCAATTCAATAAACTTAGGCACTAGGGAGTCTGATCAATTTAGCATCCACCGCGTATAGAGGGAAAATTGCATTTGCACGAATGCGCCTGCTGTATGTGGTGGGGACTGCAGACGGGTGGGCTGAGAGCTCAATCCACACATACGGGCCAATTATATAGTTTCATCAGTCACTAGCCTAGTACAGACCTCCCTCGGCCACTGAAGAGGGACCAGCTGCAAGGGGTCAGGTTGCAAATCGTGATTTCCAAACAAACGCTGACTCGCTGGCCTGTGTATGCACAAGTTGTTCACCTGACATTGCTCCTGTGGACTCCTTCTTCCAACATAAGTCGGACCAATTCTATACCGCAAGCTGCCCAGCCTGATACATCACCGTGATATAAAGAAGATGCTGCAAGTTTAGAAGGAGCAGTCATTTTGATTCATGTCAATGTCAAAGGGAGAGTATTTTTTTAAATTGAGAAAGCCTGGGTGAGGGCCATGGCCCATGGTTCCGAACTAAGGGTTAGGAGAGTCGTAAAGAAGACAATCAGTGATTAGGTTGGGTTTTAAAAGCTTGAAGATTGTTGATAACATTTCTAGGATTATTTTCCCCTTCAATAGAGATATTTTTGTAATTAATCTCGGTGGGGTACAGCTGAATGTGAAGCACCACAGAACTGAACAAAAGTCACAGCAGTGTTGTTCCCGAATGCACCTGAGACCTGTGACTCAAGTCTGCATTAAATAATTCAAAAGGGGCTTGCTTTTCCCTTTTTTCTTTACCGAGTAAGATGCTGTTAGTTGGCGGGCCCTGAGAGCTCACAGCTGGCTCCTCGCTGAACGCTAATCACTCATCCCATCAGGCTGTCTGCGGTCTGATTTATTCTACCTGGGATTAACGTGTTTGCACAACATGTGCAGCCTGACGGCTCACACTGAGTTTTTTCTTTTGTTTCAGCCACTGAGGCCTTCTCGCAAATGAATAAAAATGAGATTAAACAAATTCCAAGTAAGCTTAATATTGTGAGATGGAGATTGATTACACATTGGCATGCTAGTCTTAACAAAGCAATAAACAGAATCAATATAGCAACAACCTCTAGTGTTTTATGAATGATCATCTTTTAGCTCATCATCATTGCCACTTTCATTTATATATATAATATATAAAAAAGTGCCAGCTATTTTATTGTTTGCAATAATCTGAGGAACACAGCATTAAACATGTCAGTGAAAAAATAAAACTTATTATTTGAATAAAGGATAGCTAGCGGTACTATGGAACACAAAACTGTTTTCTGTGGATGTGTCAACATGATTACCCATCAGTAATAAAGTTGTCAGCGGGTTTTCATGGCCATGGCCAAGGTTATGGCTCGCTGATGAAGTAAATTGTGTAAAACCACAGGGTGGAGACATGTATTCATGGTTATACCAGACTGAAAAATATTCCATTGTAGGAACGGAGGTTCCTATCTGAATAAGGTATTCGACTCGATGAATCAAATCAACAGGTTTTAATGAACAACGAAGTTAACAGGGAAACTACAGGAGAAACGGTACACAGGTCTAATCAGCTTGCTGGGCACTCGACGACTACTGGAAGATTCTGGAAGCTGACGTCATGACATCATCGCGTTCTTCGCGCCACTGGTGGTCACGTGATCGGCGTCATGACGTCATCATGTGGAGTGCAGGAAAACACAATACATTACAGTTAACAGGCAGTTTAAAGGTGCAGTCCGCGGCTGCACTACACTGTAGTTAAAGGGATTATTATTAATTGTTCTGAGACCCTTGGTGGCTCCGCCACAGGCGCCAACCCCAGAATCCACTTTAACGGACATTGTCAACCGAGCAGGAGGTTTAATGATCCTGGCCGAACGGCGACGAAACTCAGGCAGCGGAAACGGGGCGTTAGTAGACGAACCAGTGCCGGATTGCGGCAGAAGTGGCGTCTCGGGTGAGGCAGAAACGGTAGTCAGAGGTGCAGGCGCGTCTGAGGCCGAATCGGGCTGTTCGACGGTGGGCTGGTGCACAGCTGGTCTGGTGGCCAACGGCGGTCGGCCGCGGCGAGGCGGTTGGGCAGCCACGACAGGCTCACTCCGATCTAGGTGGGTTGGTTTGAGCCGGTCGATAGAGATGGTATCGGACTTTCCACCGACTTCGACTGTGAAAAACTTTTCCCCTGATGAGATGACACAAAAAGGTCCGGAATATGGCGGCTTGAGCGGGTCTCTTTGACCGTCTTGTCTAATAAAGACATAGTCCGAACTCATGAGCTCTGTTGGGACGTGAGGCCTCTGCAGGTCATGCTGCGAGGTTGGGATGGGCAGGAAATTCCTAGCCGTCTCCTGATGTAGCAGGAGCTGTTGAGCTGCAGACCATGGTTCGGTGTGTGGAGGGAGAAGGTCACCTGGCACTCTGAGTGTCTGGCCATAAACCAGCTCAGCCGATGAAGACTGAAGATCCTCCTTTGGGGCTGTCCGGAGGCCCAGCATCACCCATGGGAGCCTGTCCACCCAGTTGGGTCCCCTCAAGCTGGCACGGAGGGACGCTTTGAGAGACCGATGGAACCTTTCGCACAGACCATTCGCCTGCGGATGGTACGCGGTGGTACGGTGCAGCTTGGTACCCAGGCCTTGTGCCACTGCGTTCCACAGCTCTGATGTGAATTGTGGACCGCGGTCCGAGGAGATGTCCGATGGCACCCCGAACCGAGCCACCCACGACGAAAGAAACGCCCTGGCGACGTCTGCTGCGGTGGCAGCGGCCAAGGGAATCGCCTCTGGCCACCTGGTGGTCCGGTCTACCACCGTCAGGAGGTGTGTGAATCCACGTGACCCGGGAAGGGGACCTACTAAATCCACGTGAACGTGGTCGAAAGGGCGCTCAGGCACCGGGAAGTTGGCCACCGGAGCCTTGACGTGACGGTGGACTTTGGATTTTTGACAATCGACGCAATTGTTTGTCCAGTCCCGGACGTCCAAATGCATGCCTTTCCAAACAAATTTGCGGGACATTAGCCGCTGAGAAGCCCGCATTCCCGGGTGAGATAACCCGTGGATTGCCTGGAAAACTTTCTTGCACCATTCGACCGGCACAATGGGCCGGGGCACTCCCATGGATGTGTTGCACAAGAGCGTGGTTCCTGACGCTTGAAACGGCACGTCTGCAACCTGCCAACTGGAAGGCGTGGTCCTAAACGCTTGTACCTCTGGGTCTGCCAGTTGATCCTCTGCCAGTCCGACGAAATCGATGCCCAGGTGGACTGCCTGGGTTGGAACCCGGGAAAGGCAATCCGCCACGAGATTATCCTTGCCTGACACATGCCGCAAATCCGTTGTGAATTCGGATATAAACGTGAGGTGGCGCTGCTGCCGAGCTGACCAAGGTTCCGCCGTTTTGGCCATGGCGAAGGTGAGCGGCTTGTGGTCCACGAATGCAGTGAACGGACGGCCTTCTAGAAGGAAACGGAAATGCCGGATGGCCAAAAACAGGGCTAGCAACTCTCTGTCAAAAGTGCTATACTTTCGCTCGTTCTTGCGCAGTTGGCGGCTGAAAAAGGCTAACGGCTGCCAACCCCCGTTGACCCACTGCTCTTGAACTGCTCCGATGGCGTAGTCGGAGGCATCCGTAGTGAGGGCAACAGTCGCGCCCGGGAGTGGGTGTGCTAGCATAGTTGCATCCGCCAACGCCGCCTTGGTATCGCGGAACGCCTGGTCCATTTGCGGTGTCCAGGTGAGAACATCCTTGCCTGACTTTCCTTTTAGTGCTTCGTACAGGGGTTGCATTAACCGGGCCGCCTTGGGGACGAAACGATGATAAAAATTTACCATCCCCAAGAACTCTTGCAGGGGTTTGACTGTGTGAGGCCGCGGGAATGCGGTAACTGCCTCTACCTTGGTGGCTAGCGGGACGGCGCCTTCTGGGGTAATCCTGTGTCCCAGGAAATCAATACTGGATACTCCAAACGTGCATTTGGCCGGATTGACAATAAGGCCGTGTTGGCTGAGCCGGGCGAAAAGTGTACGTAAATGGGCCATGTGAGCTGTCGTATCCTTGCTGGCTATTAGGATGTCGTCCAAATATACAAAAATGAAGGGCAGGTCCCGTAAGACAGAGTCCATCAACCGCTGAAATGCTTGAGCTGCATTTTTCAGACCGAATGGCATGCGGAGGAACTCAAAAAGGCCGAACGGAGTGATGACTGCCGTTTTGGGGACGTCTGAGGGTGCACCGGGACTTGGTGATATCCACGAACGAGATCCACTTTAGAAAATATAGAGTTGCCAGCCAGATGTGCCGAAAAATCTTGGATGTGGGGAATAGGATACCTGTCCGGTGTCGTGGCGTCGTTTAAGCGTCTGTAATCCCCGCAAGGTCGCCATCCGCCGCCTGGTTTGGGTACTATATGCAGTGGGGAGGACCAAGGGCTGTCCGAACGCCGGATGATCCCGAGGCGCTCCATGGTCTGGAACTCAGCCTTTGCGGCTGCCAGCTTGCCGGCTTCTAATCGCCGCGCCCGAGCGTAAACGGGTGCTCCGGTCGTGGAGATATGGTGCTCCACCCCGTGCCGTGTGCCTGCAGCCGAAAAAGTAGGCCTGGTGAGCTCCGGGAATTCGCCGAGCAGGCGCGTAAACCCGTCCTGCGACGGAACCGCACAGGCCACCGACCAGGACACGGCGGTGCTGCGGTGGCAGGGCACTGCGTGGAAAGTGGACGCATTAATGAGTCGGCAGTTTTGGACGTCGACCAGCAGACCGTTGGCACAGAAAAAATCAGCCCCCAGGATGGCCTGTGAGACCTTAGCTGTAATAAAGTCGCAGACAAAACGCTGACCGGCGAAGGTTAAGTTTACCGTCCGTTTACCGAACGTACGCATGGCAGCGCCGTTTATTGCCACGAGGGAAGGCCCCTGGCCGCTGGATAGTAGGTCCAGCTTTGAAGCTGGCAGAATGCTGCACTCTGAACCAGTGTCGCACAGGAATCGTCGGCCCGTAACGGAATCCGTAACGTAAATGAGTTTGCCCGCTGAGCCCGCCGCCATAGCTAACTTGCCGTGCTTTTCAGACCTTGTCGTCCGTCCGGGAGGACGCGGGCTTGTTGGAGTTTTTTTTTCTTGAAGGAAACTGCAAGGAGGCCGGCAGCATCGAGCTTTGGCACCAAAACAGGCGTGGTACGCGCACCATCCACAGGCGTGGTACGCGCACCATCCTGCTGGGGGAGGGCTGGGCTTCGCTCGCGTGGGGGAAAGGCGCCTCGTGGCTGCACAACATTGCTGAGTAACAGTAAATATCTTGTCTGCCTCTGCAGCGAGTTCAGCACCGTCTGTGATGGCAGTGTTGGCCAAGGCCGCCTGAACCGGTTCGGGTAGCTGGCAGAGGAAAAGCTCACGGAATAAAAAACATTGGGGTTCCGCGCCCAACAGCGTGAGCATTTGACTCATCAGCTCTGACGGTTTTGAGTCCCCGAGGCCGGGCACGGAAATAAGCTTGCATGCCCGCTCCGACTTATTAAGATCAAATACCTGTAGCAAATGGGCTTTAAGCGCTTCGTACTTGCCCTCCTCCGGTGGGCTGCCAAGGATGCTGACGACCCGCGAGGCCGTGGCACTGTCGAGAGCGGCAACCACATAATAATAACGGGTCGAATCCGCTGTGATCTCCTGGAGAGCGAACTGTGCTTCTGTCTGGAAAAACCATGCTGCCGACTGCTGTTCCCAGAACTGCGGCAGTTTAAGGGCGACGGCGTTCGTGTTCATCCTCGACGAAAGTTGTCCAACGAGATCGGGGTCACCAATGTAGGAACGGAGGTTCCTATCTGAATAAGGTATTCGACTCGATGAATCAAATCAACAGGTTTTAATGAACAACGAAGTTAACAGGGAAACTACAGGAGAAACGGTACACAGGTCTAATCAGCTTGCTGGGCACTCGACGACTACTGAAAGATTCTGGAAGCTGACGTCATGACGTCATCGCGTTCTTCGCGCCACTGGTGGTCACGTGATCGGCATCATGACGTCATCACGTGGAGTGCAGGAAAACACAATACAGTACAGTTAACAGGCAGTTTAAAGGTGCAGTCTGCGGCTGCACTACACTGTAGTTAAAGGGATTATTACTAATTGTTCTGAGACCATTGGTGGCTCCGCCACACCATGCTATTTATTTTAAATTTCCCCTCCCACCACCAATTTTAATCTTTCCTCCCTGAAGCTTCTGAACAATTCACAGTGGACTTGCCAACGGATTTAGGTCAAAGTATTTGTTTTAACTCTGCGTCGGCTCTGCACCTAGCAAAGAACTGCCAAAGTCAGAATGGGCAAACTCTGGCCTTGCATGTATCCCCCCCACTTCCTACACCCCACTATTGGCGGCCGTGCCTTCGGCTGTCTAGGCCCCAAGCTCTGGAACTCCCCCACTAAACCTCTCCACCTCTCTACCTCTCTCTCCTCCTTTCAGACGCTCCTTAATACCTACCTCTTTGGCCAAGCTTTTAGTCACCTGTCCTAATATCTCTTTCTTTGGCTCGGTTTCAATATTTGTCTGATTATGCTCCTGTGAAGCCCCTAGGGATATACTGCCTTAAAGGCGCTATATAAATGCAAATAGCTGTTGTAGTTGTACGCTGAGTTTGAAGAACGGAATTTGCAGGGTGTGCCCACCAGATGGCTCTGTGTCCCTCGTGTCTCCGCCTCACTGTGCTCCAAAACCTGTGAGCAAGTTGCAGCAGGGTAATTTCAGGTTCAGTTACTAGGTGCTTTATTTTCTTGCTTGTTTAATTGGATTTGTTATCATAAATAAATATTTAAAGTGCAAACCAGTAACAAATGTGTATCTGTTGCTGGGAGCAGCAAGACCTGTCAGGTGTCTTTTTGAAGAAAAAGGTATTTATTCACTGGGTTTATTGTGTGATTACAGCTGCCACGTGACACAAAGACGCATTTCATCCAGTCTGAGTTATTTGGAATGGCCAGAGCACGATGTAATAATTCATCATTTTCCCGATGACAGATGTGCATTTTGCTGTGTTAATGGGTATCGTTTGACCATTACATATGAAGTGATACAAGCCAAAAGTTTATTCCTCTGCTTAGTCCTTTATGAGGCCTTTAGAATAATCTGGTCAAGTACCTCACCTCAATACACACAACAGTAAGTAAGTGAATCAAGAATCTCATGTGTGAGGTTAGGAACACAGGAGTTGGCCATTCAGCCCCTCGAGCCTGTTCCGCCATTCAATTAGATCACAGCTAATCTGTACCTCAACTGAAAAGGGTTGTTCATTCCTGAGAGCTGATCATCTGTTAACATGGCACAGTGTGATTGTTATGTGCCAGGCAAGGGATTGTTGCCCTGTAAGAGGCTAGCTACAAGGAGTTTATTGGGAGAGACATGCTTTGGAAGATTTGGCTTGGACTTTTCATGTAAGCAAGAGGATATAATTCAGTTAAATGGCCCAAATTTGTCATATAAAGTCTCTTTTTGTGATGTTGATCACAATTTTATGGCTTCATTGATATTCAGTAATGTATTTTTATTAATTTCTACATTACAACAGTGACTACACTTTAAAAAATACTTCATTGGCTGTAAAGTGCTTCGGGACGTCCTGAGGTCATTTTGTATCGGGTGACTTTTGACGCTCACATTGCCCGCCTGAAACAGTTAGTTAGGGGCCGCATACCTGTTAGGGTAGAGAGCAACTATTTCCTCTGATGGGAGAGTCTAGAACAAGGGAACATGACCTTAAAATTAGAGCTAGGCCGTTCAGGAGTGATGTCAGGAATCACTTGTTCACACGGAGTGGGCCTTTGGTGTAGCGGTAGCATCCCTGCCGCTGGGCCAGAAGGCGTAGGGTTTCGAACCCCGCTCCAGACAGTCCCGGCAAGTGGAGTCGGAGCTCCGGCTCTAAATTCTGGGTTGACATCCAGTGGGATACTTGCGTCTGTGGGTGTGGGTGGTCCCCCCCGCCTCGTATGGGTTGTGGGAGCCCGTAAAACCCTCCCGCCATAGGACTAACCACCCTAATGGCTGGTACGAAGATGGTTACGGTCACGGAAGGAGCATTAATTGCGGCCAGAAATCCTTCCACCACTTCATACAGTTCCCCAAAGGGAACAGTGTGAAGACACGTACGACGACGACGACTTGTTCACACAAAAGATGGGGGAAATCTGGAACTCTCTCCCTCAAAAAGCTGTTGAGGCTGGGGGTCAATTGAAAATTTCAAAACTGACATTGATAGATTTTTGTTAGGCAAGGCCATTAAGAGTTACAGAACCATGGCAGGTAGATGGAGTTAAGATGCAGATCAGCCATAATCGAATTGAATGGTGGAACAGGCTCAAGGGGCTGAATTGCCTACTCCTGTTCCTTTATTTCAAGACACCGATGCCAAATTGGACAAAAACCCGAGGCATGCTCCACTCCGTTATCCCTAGTCTAGGGCAGCCTACTCAGCAGTCCTTACAGGGATCGCTGGAGTTGGACGAAGAAGGGCAAGTTTTGCAGCTTTCACTTACCTTGATGTGGAGCACTCCTGGCCCTCGTGGCTCCACAGCAATACCGCTGGCCACTGCCAGCCCGTGCTCGCCCCCCTCCCATTCGCCTGATCCCCTCCCAGGACTTACGCGGGCGGCTCGGCATCCAAATGGCCAATTTGTGGAAGTCCAGGACCAGCGAGGTTATATTGTAATGTAAGCATAAGAACATAAGAAATAGGAGCAGGAGTAGGCCAATCGGCCCCTCGAGCCTGCTCCGCCATTCAATAAGATCATGGCTGATCTGATCCTAACCGCCAATCCACTATCACAGAACCATCTCCTGAATCTAACAGAATTAGACACACGAAATAGGAGCAGGATCAGGCTACACGGCCCCTGGGCCCGCTCCGCTACCCACGGGGCCATGACCGTTCCGAGCCTAGACTCATGTCCAAATTCCTGCCCGCTCCCCGTAACCCTTAATTCCCTTTACTTCTAGGAAACTGTCTATTTCTGTTTTAAATTTATGTAATGATGTAGCTTCTACAGCTTTTTGGGGCAGCATATTCCATGGACCTACCACCCTCTGAGTGAAGTAGTTCCTCCTCATCTCAGTTTTGAAAGAGCAGCCCCTTATTCTAAGACTATGCCCCCTAGTTCTAGTTTCACCCATCATCGGGAACATCCTCCCCGCAGCCACCCGATCCAACCCCTTCACAATCTTATATGTTTCAATAAGATCGCCTCTCATTCTTCTGAACTCCAATGAGTAGAGTCCCAATCTACTCAACCTCTCCTCATATGTCCATCCCCTCATCCCCGGGATTAACCGAGTGAACCTTCTTTGTACTGACTCGAGAGCAATTATGTCCTTTCTTAAGTATGGACACCAAAACTGTACGCAGTATTCCAGGTGCGGTCTCACCAATACCTTGTACAACTGAAGCAATACCTCCCTATTTTTATATTCTATCCCCCTAGCAATGAAAGCCAACATTCCATTGGCCTTCTTAATCACTTGCTGCACCTGCATACTAACCTTTTGAGTTTCGTGCACCAGGACCCCCAGATCCCTTTGTACTTCAGTACTTTCCAGTTTCTTGCCATTAAGATAATAACTTGCTCTACGATTTTTCCTGCCAAAGTGCATAACCTCACACTTTCCAGTATTGTATTCCATCTGCCAAATCTCTGCCCACTTACTTAGCCTGTCTATGTCCCCTTGCAGGTTTTTTATGTCCTCCTCACTCACTACTTTCCCTCCCATCTTAGTATCATCTGCAAACTTTGATATGTTACACTCGGTCCCCTCCTCCAAATCGTTAATATAGATTGTAAAGAGTTGGGGACCCAGCACTGACCCCTGCGGAACACCACTAGTTACTGATTGCCAGTCTGAGAATGAACCATTTATCCCAACTCTCTGCCTTCTGTTAGATAGCCAATCCTCTATCCATGCCAGAATATTACCCCCAATCCCGTGATTTTTTATCTTAAGCAATAATCTTTTGTGTGGCACCTTGTCAAATGCCTTTTGGAAGTCTAAATACACTACGTCCACTGGTTCCCCTTTATCCACCCTATATGTTACTTCCTCAAAGAACTCCAGCAAATTTGTCAAACATGACTTCCCCTTCATAAAACCATGCTGACTTTGTCCTATTAAATTATGATTATCCAAATGTCCTGTTACTGTCTCCTTAATAATGGACTCCAAAATTTTACCTACCACAGATGTTAGGCTAACCGGTCTATAGTTTCCAGCCTTCTGTCTACTGCCCTTTTTAAATAAGGGTGTTACATTAGCAGTTTTCCAGTCTGCCGGGACCATTGCCAAGTCCAGGGAGTTTTGGAAAATTATTACCAATGCATCCACAATCCCTACCGCCACTTCCCTCAAGACCCTAGGATGTAAGCCATCAGGTCCAGGTGATTTATCCGCCTTGAGTCCCATTATTTTACCGAGTACCACTTCCTTAGTGATTTTGATCGTGTTTAGCTCCTCCCCCCCTTTAGCCCCCTGTTTGTCCAGTGTTGGGATATTCTTAGTGTCTTCTACTGTAAAGACTGATATAAAATATTCATTCAGTGTTTTTGCCATCTCCATATTTCCCACCATTAATTTCCCGGTATCATCCTCTAAGGGACCAACATTTACTTTAGCCAGCCTTTTTCTTTTTATATAACTATAAAAACTCTTACTATCTGTTTTTATATTTTTTGCTAATTTACTTTCATAATCTATCTTCCCTTTCTTAATCAATCTTTTTGTTATTTTTTGCTGTCTTTTAAAGTTTTCCCAATCCTCTGTCCTCCCACTAGATTTGGCTACCTTATATGCCCTTGTTTTTAGTCGAATACTATCCTTAATTTCTTTACTTAGCCACGGATGGCTGTCTTTTCTTTTACACCCTTTTCTTCTCAGTGGAATATATATTTTTTGGAAGTTGTAAAATAACTCCTTAAATGTACACCACTGATCATGTATCGTCTTACCCTTTAATCTATTTTCCCAATCCACTCTACTCAATTCCGCTCTCATACCTTCATAGTCTCCTTTATTCAAGCTTAGCACGCTTGTTTGAGATCCAACCTTCTCACCCTCTAATTGAATATGGAATTCAATCATGTTATGGTCACTCATTCCAAGGGGATCCTTTACTAGGACATTTTTAATTAATCCTGTCTCGTTACACAGGACCAGATCTAAGGTTGCTTGCCCCCTGGTCGGTTCAGTTACATACTGCTCAAGAAACCCATCGCTAATACACTCAATGAACTCATCCTCAAGGCAGCCCTGCCCAATTTGATTTGTCCAATTAATATGATAGTTAAAATCCCCCATAATTATAGATGTTCCCTTATTACAAGCCTCAACTATTTCCTGATTGATACTCCGTCCAACAGAGTTGCCACTGTTCGGAGGCCTATAGACTACGCCCACTAGTGTTTTTTTCCCCTTATTATTCCTTACCTCCACCCAAACTGTTTCATTATCCTGATCTTTTGACCCAATATCATTTCTCTGTATTACAGTGATTCCTTCCTTTATTAACATAGCCACCCCCCCTCCCCTTCCTTCCTGCCTGTCCTTCCTGATCGTTAAATAACCTGGTATGTTTAATTCCCAAGCATTGTCACCCTGCAGCCATGTTTCTGTAATGGCCACAAGATCATACCCATATGTAGTTATTTGTGCCATTAACTCGTCTATTTTGTTATGAATGCTACGTGCATTCAGATAGAGAACTTTCAAAGATGTTTTGTGACACTTAGTTCCTGCTTTTGCCCTTTTTATTACTTTACCTTTTACTCCATACCTTCTGCCCCTTCCTGACACGCTCTGGTTTTTAATTTCCCCACTGCTACCTAAGTCTATGACCTTTATTATTTGCTCTCTAGGAACCTCCCCCCCACTAGTTAGTTTAAAGCCCTCTCTACAGCCCTAGTTATATGATCCGCCAGGACTCTAGTCCCAGCACTGGCCAAGTGAAGCCCATCCCAACAGAACAGCTCCCTCCTGCCCCAGTACTGGTGCCAGTGTCCCAGGAAGCAAAACCCATTTCTCCCACACCAGTCTTTGAGCCACGCATTTAACTCTCTAATTTTATTTGTCCTAGCCAAATTCGCTCGTGGCTCAGGTAATAATCCAGAGATTATTACCCTTGTGGTTCTGCTTTTTAATTTGGCCCCTAGCTGCTCAAACTCCCTCAGCAGAACCTCCTTCCTTGTCCTATCTATGTCGTTGGTACCAACATGGACCACGACAACTGGATCCTCCCCCTCCCACTCCAAGTTTCTCTCCAGTCCAGAGCCTTCGGGACTCTTGCTCTCGGCTGCAAAGAACTCTATCTATCCCCCTAACGATACTATCCCCTACCACTATAACATTTCTTTTAACTCCCCCTCACTTGAATGGCCCCCCGCTCCACGGTGCTGTGGCCAGGTTGCTCATCCTCCCCGCAGTCCCTGTTCCCATCCTCACAGGGAGTAAGAGCCTCGAACCTGTTGGACAAATGCAAGGGCTGCAGCTCCTCCAACACTACCTCCTGGATCCCCGTACCTGCCTCACTTCTAGTCACACCATCCTGACCCTGGCCACGGACTACATCTGAATTAATTAATCTAATTGGTGTGAATACCTCGTGATACACAGAGTCCAGGTAACTCTCCCCCTCCCTGATGTGTCTCAGTGTTTGAAGCTCGGACTCCAGCTCTTCAACACGGAGCCGGAATTCCTCGAGCAGCCAACACTTACTGCAAATGTGATCACCGTGAGCATCCATGGTGTCCACCAGCTCCCACATATTGCAGCAGCAACACATCACCTGATCTCCCATTCTATGTAATTAATTAAATTTATTAATATTATTCTTAAATACCCTCTGCCCCGATTCTAGATGGTGAATATCACACCTTAGAAAGTATAAACCAAAGAGATTTAAGCTTAAAAAGGGAGAAATACTTACCAACCAATCACTTACCCGCTTTCTGGTGACGTCACACTTGGATTACTTTTTACCTCTCTCCTTCCCTCCGAGTTCCCAGACTGGAGACTGGTAGGCGTTACCTGGCCTCTGGGGCCTTTTATAGCCCTGCTCTGCCGCTCGAGATTCCCGCCGATGCTGTGAGGCCTTACCTGGCCTCTAGGGCCTTTTATAGCCCCGCTCTGCCGCTCGAGATTCCCGCCGACGCTGTGAGGCCTTACCTGGCCTCTGGGGCCTTTTATAGCCCTGCTCTGCCGCTCGAGATTCCCACCGATGCTGTGAGGCCTTACCTGGCCTCTAGGGCCTTTTATAGCCCCGCTCTGCCGCTCGAGATTCCCGCCGACGCTGCGAGGCCTTACCTGGTCTCTGGGGCCTTTCATAGCCCAGCTCTGCCGCTCGAGATTCTCGCCAATGCTGTGAGGCCTTACCTGGTCTCTGGAGCCTTTTATAGCCCCGCTCTGCCGCTCGAGATTCCTGCCGACGCTGTGAGGCCTTACCTGGCCTCTAGGGCCTTTTATAGCCCCGCTCTGCCGCTCGAGATTCCCGCCGACGCTGTGAGGCCTTACCTGGCCTCTGGGGCCTTTTATAGCCCCGCTCTGCCACTCGAGATTCCCGCCGACGCTGTGAGGCCTTACCTGGCCTCTAGGGCCTTTTATAGCCCCGCTCTGCCGCTTGAGATTCCCGCCGATGCTGTGAGGCCTTACCTGGTCTCTGGGGCCTTTTATAGCCCAGCTCTGCCGCTCGAGATTCCCGCCGACGCTGTGAGGCCTTACCTGGTCTCTGGGGCTTTTTATAGCCCCGCTCTGCCACTCGAAATTCCCGCCGACACTGTGAGGCCTTACCTGGTCTCTGGGACTTTTATAGCCCCGCTCTGCCGCTCGAGATTCCCGCCGACGCTGTGAGGCCTTACCTGGTCTCTGGGACTTTTATAGCCCCGCTCTGCCGCTTGAGATTCCCGCCAACGCTGTGAGGCCTTACCTGGTCTCTGGGACTTTTATAGCCCCGCTCTGCCGCTCGAGATTCCCGCCGACGCAAAAGCGGACCAAGTGATATACAAGGTCGACGCTTAGTTGGGTACAGATGACAGACTTTGCGTGATGGTTCAAAACGATCCTTTAATTTTCACAGGCCTGGGGAGGGCCTGGGGAGAACCTTCTGAGACCCTTCTCAGATTCAACTCCACTGATACCCTCGCGACGTTCACAATTATACACAAAAATCATACCCTGCCCTAGGGGCGGGTGCAAAGCTATCAACGTCTGAATGGCAAATATAAAGCATGACATTAATTACATTTCTGTTATCAGTTGGTTCCGGGACCTTCTGTGACTGCGGCCTTGGCTTAGTTTTATTGCTGCAACAACCGCCCTTTGTCTCTGGCCAGATGATTTGTTCAGTAACATGTTTTCTTAAGATAACAGTTCCTGTTTTTGTAACAAGCTCAAGTTACTTTGAATGCATCCTTAACAAGCTCAAGTCACCTCAAATACATATTCTTCCTTTACAAGCTCAAATTACTTCAGCAAAGCAAGCAGATTGTGATTAGTGACCGTGAGACTTTCCCAACGGTTTTTAGCTGTCAGCCATTTTACGGTTCACACATTATATACTTTACTTACTGAATACATATTTTTCCTCTATCTAGGTCCTATGTCTAACACTTAATGATATTAATTATAAATTTTAATTACTTCATATTGGGATGCCCGATTGGCGTCGGCTGATCGCCGGTATTATGGAGTTGAGCCTTGGACCTCCGTCTTCGGGCCCGCGTTTTCAACGCCCCACTAATTTTGCGCCATTTCCCCGCTATACCCAATTTCTCCTCCAATGAATTTTGTGCCTTTTCCATTAAATTTACCCAATCAGTACATTAAGTCAATGCTGAATTCTACACATGATATTTTTGATGACTATTATCATTCAGACAGCCTAGTCTGCAAATCTGCAGTATGACTCAACTTATCTCAGAACAGTAATAGATTGAAGGACAGGATGTTCTTTTCTGGTTGTGCAAAATACCTCCGTACATTTTCCTTAGGTTCTCGCCAACCGACCCATCTTTTCACAAATTCCTTGCCCCTTTTTACATAGAATTACACAGAAATGACAGCACAGAAACGGGCCATTTCGCCCAACTGGTCTGTGCTGGTGTTTATGCTCCACACAAGCCTCCTCCCATGCTACTTCATCTCACCCGATCAACATATCCTTCTGTTCCTTTCTCCCTCATGTGTTTATCTAGCTTCCCCTTAAATGAAGTTACGCTAATCGCCTCAACCACTCCTTGTGTTAGTGAGTTGCACATTCTAACAACTCTTTGGGTAAAGAAATTTCTCCTGACTTCCTTATTGGATTTGACAGTGACTATCTTATATTTATGATCCCCAGTTTTGAACTCCCGTACAAGTGAAAACTTTTAAGCCTCTCGCCTCCGTCTGCAGAAAGCTACATCCACCAGATCAAAGTGGAACTAGTACACCTTTGACATCAGTGTCAGTGTGTGCATCTGTTGCTAGCAACACAGAGATACCTGAAACCAAAGCCAGACTCTTATTAGTCTTTCCTCAGGTGGCGATGTCTGCACAACTGATGACCTGTCATCGTTTCTTTAGGAAAAAAAAAATTGAATTCAACTAATGTAACAAACTCCAAGTTAAATTTACAGTAATTTACTCCAGTTCACCAGAATGGCAGCTCTGTATGTGGGCAGGTGAAGAAGTACAGAACTCAAACCTGTCAGTGCTTCCCAATTTGCTCTGTAAAACATACCCTTAGGTTGTAACTGCTGATGTGCTGCAACATGCTTTTGGATTAAGTTTTTCCCCTTCACTTAGGTTTCCCTTCGCTGTAACTTATTAGCTCTGTCAACAACACGCTTGTCACTGGTACTTTGATTCCTAACAGCTTGCTACCTGGAGTGGCTTGCTTGCCAATCATCTCCCCCATCCAATGCCCTAGCAAAGATCAGAAACTCACCACGTGGGAAATCATGGTTGCAACAATTTATTTATGTAGCACCTTTAATGTAGTAAAACATCCCAAGGCGCTTCACAGGAGCATTATCAAAGCTTGGTCAAAGAGGTAGGTTTTAAGGAGCATCTTAAAGGAGGAGGGGTGAAGAGTCAGAGAAGCTTAGGGAGGGAATTCAGGAGCTGAAGGCACGGCCACCAATGGTGGAGTGATGAAAATCGAGGATGCGCAAGAGGCCAGAATTGGAGGAGTGCAGAGATCTCAGAGGGACGTAGGGCTGGAAGAGGTTACAAAGATAGGGAGGGGCGAGGCCATGGAGGGATTTGAAAACAAGCAACCCCATGTCCTACTGTATGGCAGTGTTGTGGCACCCAGCTATTTGAGAAAGTAACTATAGCAAATACATGTACTCTGCCTTTCTCAAGCCATTGGTTCATAATAGGACTTATGATTGAGTCATGATTATTGTAGGTTTATTGAGAATTAATCTGCCGTTGATAGCAAGAGGAAATTATTCCTGTAATTGAATAGCATCTGTAGTCCTGTGTAATGTGCAGTACTGTATATGTAGAATGACACAATGAATGTGAAAATGTATTTGTATCACAGAAGTCAATGTCAATTAGATTTGAGGGGGGTGAAGTTCGCTGTTGTTTTCAAAGCATTAACAATGAGAAAGGGTTCATTAATAGCCTTGTAGTAAAGGGGCCTTTAGGGAAGAGTGACCATAATATGATAGAATTTTATATTGAGTTTGAAAGTGATTTAGTTAAATCCGAAACTAGGGTCTTAAATCCAAACAAGGCAAACTATGTAGGTATGAGGGGCGAGTTGGCTACAGTATATTGGGAAACTACATTAAAAGGTATGATGGTAGAGAAGCAATGGCTAGCATTTAAAGAATGAATACATAATTTACAACAAATATACATTCCTTTAAGGCACAAAAACCCCACAGGAAAAGTGGCCCAACTGTGGCTAACAAGAGAGTTAAAAATAGTATTAGATCAAAGGAAGAGGCTTATAATGTTGCCAAAAAGAGTAGTAAGCCTGAGGATTGGGATGATTTTAGAATTCAGCAAAGGAGGGCCAAGAAATTGATAAAGAAAGGGAAAATAGAATATGAGAGTAAACTAACGAGAGACATAAAAACAGATTGTAAAAGCTTCTATAGGTAGATTAAAAGGAAAAGATTAGCAAAAGTAAATGTGGGTCCCTTACAGGCTGAGACAGGAGAAATTATAATGGGGAATAAGGAAATGGCTGAGAAATTAAACAAATACTTAGGCCGCAATTCTATTAATGGAGATGGGTTGGGTACGGGTCAGGTGGTTTCCGGCTTCCAGTCCTGGCCCCAGCTGCAGCCAGTCCACAGACGTGATTTTGCCTTGATTGACCTTGTTAAGCCCGCCGGCCAATTATCAGGAAGTGGCTCAGATGACGTCATTTGATGACGCCTCAGCTGCTGGTTTCCTTAAAGGGACCACGCACAATTTTATTTTGACAGTTGATTTCTCAGTGTTTGACAGCATTGAAGTGCTGCAAACACTGACAATCACTGCAAAAAGCTGACCTCTTGCACCCAGGCTCTCCAATGACTCCCTCCATAGGCTGGAATAGATGGCAGCTACAGGTGAGGTGACAGAAGCGATCTGTCAATGGTGAGAGAGGTTCTCCCAATGACATGGCACTGGACATGGGTTTAAAAACTTATAACCTAAAGAAATGTGTAAATGTATTAAAAATGCAGTGCCCAACATTCTCTTTCCTCTGAGGCTCACCAATGCAACATTCGATTCTTCACACCACTTCTGCAGCTGTCATCAATCCAGAAACATTACAGCAGACTCACAACACGCCACACTTACCTGGCGTGGTGTCCGGACATCGGGAAACCCGAGCCAGAAATGGCAAAATTAAAAAATAGGCTGACAACTACTGGCAAGTACTTGTTAATAGGCAGGTAATTGCCTTTAATCCTCTTCCCGGCACTAGGTGTCGGGTCCATTCGCAAATCGGGGAACCGACACTTGGGAAAGCTGTTTGGAGGTGGGTTGACAGCGGGATTGCAACCCGCCGTCAATCAAAACGATTTTAACCTATGACTCGTCTCCAAATACGCCCTCTAAGCGCCGGCAAAATCGCAGCCTTAGGGCTCGAATTTCCAAGCCCCATGGAGGTGGGTTTGGAGGCGGGAGTGGTAGGAAAATTGCAGAACCGCCCCCAACCCGCCTCCGTGCCAATGTCCCAGGAGGCAGGTATCCGACCTGTGCTGGGAGCCGCCTCCCTGAGGCAGGAAGGGGATTAGTGCCAATTAGCTGCCTGTTAACAGGTAGTTAACAGGCAGTCTTTTGCCTAATCCCTATTTTTAGCCCTGAAGTGTGGGCTTCCCAACGGCTCCGAACCACGCCAAGTTAGCGAGGCGGGCCGTCGGTCTGAAGGGGTTGGAGGGGTTGAGATGTCCATTGTGCAGGTGAGTGATGGGTGCATGTGTGCAGAGGTAAGTGTGTAATGTAAGTGTAAAGTGTTTTAATAAGTTTTACTTACCTTTACTTTCTCCTGCAGGCTTCCTCCCTTCAGTTCTTGGGAGTCCCTCAGTTCACCGGCACAGAAAGCAGAATGGCCGCTGAAATGTCAAAAGCTGCAGCATTCTGCTTTCTGGTCTGGAGAGATCTGTAACTGAGTCTGAGTAGAAGGACTCAAGTTAGAAGACAGATTGTCAGTGTCTGTCAAATGCTGATTTTTCATCTGTCAAAAGCTCTTGACAGATGAAATGTCAATCACTGACGTCACCAGTAACCAGGTGTCCCTTAATTGGCCTGCTGAGCCCGCTGGGCGGGCTTAACAAGGTCAATAAAGGGAAAATAGCGTGGGTTGTCCACAAGTCGATGGAGGCAGGACTACAACCCAAAAAGTGGGAGTCCTGCCTCCATCACATCCCCATTGACAAAATCCAGCCCTCTATGTCTGTCTTCATGGAAGAAGATGCAAAAAACTTCCCGGAAATAGTGGAGAACCAAGGGTCTAGCGAGAATGAGGAACTTAAATAAATTAGTATTAGTAAAAAAGTGGTACTGGAGAAATTAATGAGACTGAAAGCCAATAAATCCCCTGGACCTGATGGCCTACATCCTAGGGTTTTGAAAGAGTTGGCTATAGAGATAGTGGATGCACTGGTTCTCATTTTCCAAAATTCCATAGATTCTAGAACAGTTCCCATGGATTGGAAGGTAGCAAATGTAACCCCACTATTTAAGAAGAGGGAGAGAGAATACGGGGAACTACAGACCAGTTAGCCTGACCTCAGTAGTAGGGAAAATGCTAGAATCTATTATTAAGGATGTGGTAACAGGCACTTAGAAAATAATAATAGGATTGGGCAGAGTCAACACGGAATTATGAAAGGGAAATCATGTTTGACGAATCTGTTAGAGTTTTTTGAGCAGAATAGATAAGGGGACATCAGTGGATGTGGTGTATTTGAATTTTCAGAAGGCATTCGATAAGGTGCCACACACAAGGTTATTAAACAAAATTAGGGCTCATGGGATTGGGGGTAATATACCTGTACTAGCATGGACTGAGGATTGGTTAACGGACACACAACAGAGAGTAGGAATAAACGGGTCATTTTCGGGTTGGCAGGCTGTAACTAGTGGGGTACCGCAAGGATCAGTGCTTGGGCCTTAGCTATTCACAATCTATATTAATGATTTAGATGAGGGGACCAAATGTAATATATCCAAGTTTGCTGATGACACAAAGCTGGGTGGGAATGTAAGTTATTAGGATGATGCAAAGAGGCTTCAAGGGGATATAGACAGGCTAAGTGAGTGGGCAAGAACATGACAAATGGAATATAATGTGGAGAAATATGAAGTTATCCACTTTGGTAGGAAAAATAGAAAAGCAGATTATTTTTTAAATGGTGAGAGATTGGGAAATGTTGGTATTCAGAGGGACCTGGGTGTCCTTGTACACAAGTCACTGAAAGTTAACATGCAGGTACAGCAAGCAATTAGGAAAGCAAATGGTATGTTGGCCTTTGTTACAAGAGGACTTGAGTATAAGAGTAAAGATGTCTTACTGCAATTATATAGGGCCCTGGTGAGCCCACACCTAGAGTATTTTGTATAGTTTTAGTCTCCTTACCTAAGGAAGGATATACTTGCCATAGAGGGAGTGCAACAAAGGTTCACCAGCCTGATTCCTGGGATGGGGGGATTGTCCTATGAGGAGAGATTGAGGAGACTAGGCTTATATTCTCTAGAGTTTAGAAGAATGAGAGGTGATCTCATTGAAACATACAAAATTCTTACAGGGCTTGACAGGGTAGATGCAGAGAGGATGTTTCCCCTGGCTGGGGAGTCTAGAACCAGGGGTCACAGTCTCAGAATAAGGGAGTGGCGATTTAGGACTGAGAGGAGGAGAAATTTCTTCACTCAGAGGGTGGTGAATCTTTGGAACTCTCTACCCCAGAGGGCTGTAGAGGCTCAGTCGTTGAGTATATTTAAGACAGAGAGTGACAGATTTTTGGATATTAAGGGAATCAAGGGGTATGGGGAAAGTGCGGGAAGGTGGAGTTGAGGTAGAAGATCAGCCATGGTCTTATTGAAATGCGGAGCAGGCTCTTGAACCCCCTTTGTTTCTTTCCCCTGCATTTTTCTCTACAAATGCCTGCATTTGCTTCTGACTGTCTCTCATAGGGTCAGCCCACCTGTTCCCCATCCCCCATTCACAGTCAGGGCATCCAAAGAGCAGGTATGGCTTTTCCTATGGGCAGTTGCAAAAAGCAATCATAAAGGTTAATGGAGTATTGGCCTTTATCTCAAGGGGCTGGATTAGAAAGGGGAGGAAGTTATGCTTAAATTATATAGAGCCTTGGTCAGTCCCCATCAAGGTTATAACGTTTATGCCTGTAGGCAGAACAATGGCAGACAAGTGTAAAGTGCTACAAGAAGAAAAAAAATAGATGACCCATGTACTTCAGTCCAGGAAAAATAGCAATGTAAAGAAACTGGCATTCACATACCTCTTTATAATGTACTTGGGACATCCCAAAGCACTTTACAACCAATGGATTACTTTTGGAGTGTCGTCACTGTTCTACTCATCCACACTGTAGATATTGTACTGTCTGACATTTATATGGAGACATCCAGGCATAACCAGAAAGAAACTACACTCACAGATCTTCCCTGCCAAGAATCAGCTGTATAAACAGGTCAGATGCATTCAATCCACCCATGCAAATTCACGTAGATTAATGCAGCAGCGCATGGTACAAACCCAGTAGAGGTGCATCAAAGCGAAACATGTTTAAATGGCCCAGGACAGTATTCAGGAAACTGTAGAGAAATCATATAATGTAAATTCCTTTTGAATTAATCAATTTACATGAAAATAATCTGTGTTTGTGAATGCAGGGTTACAATGCCGACAACTATGGGCTTCAGACAATAGCACCTCCTTTACAATACATTAGCACAAACTCTTAGGCATTAACAAAAGGGAATCACATTAAACACAAGAGGCACAAAACAATAATGACAGCCTTACAAAAAGAGGGGTTTGTTCTGATCAATTTCTGCAAAAGATAGGCTTAAATGACCCAGTTACAGTATGTGGCTAAAAAGGTGCTGGTGCTGGGTCCATTTGCCTTCATTTTGCCCTCCATGGGGGTTTAATAGGCAAAACATATAAAGCAGCCCAAATACTTTTTTATATATTCATCAGGCTGCTAACTAATCCCATAATTGGAATTTTTAAAGGTAAACAAAAAGCAATGTCATTTCTAACAAGGAATGGATATTAGATTGAAAACATGATCAGCCTAATCATTGCAGTCTGACTTTTAATACATATTTTGAAAATTAAATAAGCTGGCATTCATGTTAAATGGAACATTTAATGTTAAACTTTTATAGTGTCATTTTTATCATTCAATAATGGATTGCTGAGTGTTTGCAATACAGCTTAAAGGACTTCAAACCGAATTCAAAGTTAATTTTCAATTTAAAATGGGAACAGTAATAAAAACGACTACAGGGTTCCTTCCATGACACAAACCCCCCAGGATGGTACTGAGTCATACAGATAGAATCATAGAATGATACAGCACAAAAGGAGGCCATTCAGCCCATTGTGCCTGTGTCAACTCTCTGAAAGAGCTATCAATTAGTCCCACTCCCTTGCTCTTTCCCCATAGCCCTGCAAATGTTTCCTTTTTAAGTTGAGATTCAATTCCCCTTTGAAAGTTACTACTGAATCTGCTTACACCACCCTTTTAGGAAGTGAATTCCAGATCATAACAACTCGCTGAGTAAAATAATTTCTCCTCATCTCCCCCCTGGCTTTTTTGCTAATTATTTTAAATCTGTGTCCTCTGGTTACTGACCCTCCTGCTAGTGGAAACAGTTTCTCTCTATCTACCCTTTCAAAACCCCTCATAATTTTGAACACCTCTATTAAATCTCCCCTTAACCTTATCTCTAAGGAGAACAATCCCAGCTTCTCTAGCCTCTCCAGATAACTGAAGTCCCTCATCCCTGGTACCATTCTGGTAAATCTCCTCTGCACCCTCTCCAAGGCCCTGACGTCCTTTCCAAAGTGTGGTGCTCAGAATTGGACACAATACTCTAGCTGTCCATATGCAGCAAGACCTGGACAACATTCAGACTTGGGCTGACAAGTGGCAAGTAACATTCGCACCACACAAGTGCCAGGCAATGACCATCTCCAACAAGCGAGACTCTAACCATCTCCCCTTGACATTCAATGGCATTACCATCGCTGAATCCCCCACTATCAACATCCTGGGGGTTACCATTGATCAGAAATTGAACTGGACCAGCCATATAAATACTGTGGCTACAAGAGCAGGCCAGAGGCTGGGAATTCTGCGGCGAGTGTCTCACTTCCTGACTCCCCAAAGCCTTTCCACCATCTACAAGGCACAAGTCAGGAGTGTGATGGAATACTCTCCACTTGCCTGGATGAGTGCAGCTCCAACAACACTCAAGAAGCTCGACACCATTCAGGATAAAGCAGCTCGCTTGATTGGCACTCCATCCACCACCTTCAACATTCACTCCCTCCACCACCGGTGCACTGTGGCTGCAGTGTGTACCTTCTACAAGATGCACTGCAGCAACTCGCCAAAGCTCCTTCAACAGCACCTTCCAAACCCGCGACCTCTACCACTTAGAAGGACAAGGGCAGCAGACGCATGGGAACATCACCACCTACAAGTTCCCCTCCAAGCCACACACCATCCTGACTTGGACCTGTATTGCCGTTCCTTCACTGTCGTTGGGCCAAAATCCTGGAACTCCCTTCCTAACAGCATTGTGGGTGTACCTACACCATATGGACTGCAGCGGTTCAAGAAGGCGGCTCACCACCATCTTCTCAAGGGCAATTAGGGATGGGCACTAAATGCAGGCCTAGCCAGCCAGCGACGCCCACATCCCATCAATGAATAAAAAAAGTAAAAAAATAAAAAAATAACTGGGGGCAGTTACTTCAGTGTCCCCGGGCTAGGAAGAGGAAATATCAACCAGAATTGCCGCTCCAGATTGCTATCCAATGACCTCTGGGGTAGGTGCCAGTGTGGGTGTTGGGTGAGGGCAAGGTGGGGCTTGGCTGTGATGTCCACGTGGCCAAATAGTCTGTTGACATTCACCACTGACAGACTGCCCTATGAAATGGACATCCTTGACTGAGATATTAGAGGGCTGGCAGCAACCATAGAACTGTGCTCCAGCGTGAGTCATCACCTTTGAGAGGAGAGGGAAGACAATTAGGCCATGTCAAATTTTGTTTTGTAATGCCCCTGTGAAGCGCATTGGGACATTTTACTACGTTAAAGGTGCTTTATATATACAAGTTGTTGTTGTGAGAGAAAAAGAGAGACATCTTCAATCAGACATGATAAAAATCACTGAAACTTGTAAGGGAGTTGCTTCTTTTGACATACAAACAAATCTCTGGCGTTAGAAAAAAACTCATAGTGATAGGGAAAATCCAGCTGCTCCATTCTGGCAGATTAATCCTAATGACTTGAAAAAAGATATATGATTAAAGGCAAGAGAATAAGGATCCCCACTCCAATAGTTCCGTTTACAGAAGGAAGGGACGAGCCAGATAAAGAAACAAACCATGGCTGATTGATTCTCTTGGAGTGTACCATTGAGTTTATAATAAGCTATTTGTCTTTGTTGTTGCAGGAAGTACAGAACACACTGTACTTTACCATAATCTGAGAAAAGACTTCATGCATTTTCCAAGAATATGCTTATTTCTGACAATAGCAGGTTTTATTTTATATAAAAAGACCCTTCCCTCACTGTGTAATTTTTTTGTTCATTTGGAAATTTAGATTTCTTCTGTGTCAGGTGTTTTTGCTGCTGTGCTCATCAAGGCAAGGAATGTCAGTGCACTGAATTGGAACACGTCAATCCCGTGCAGGGGCAGCACAGGCCAGGCGGCAGGGTAAAGTTCTACTGAGAAAGAAAGAAAAAAAACAGAAATAAATAAATTATTTATTTATTTATTTCATAACCTCATGATGTCCCAAAGTGTTTTACAGACAATGATGTACTTTTGAATGTAAGTAACATGGCTGCCGCAGCAAGCTCTCACAAACAGCAATGAAACAAATACCTGATCATCTGTTGAGGGATAAATATTGGCCAGGACACTGGGGAGAACTCCCCTGCCCTTTTTCAAATAGTGCCATGGGATCTTTAACGTCCACGTGAGCGAGTAGACGGGCCCTTGGCTTAAGGTCTCACTCGAAAGACAGTACGGTATAAACCCAGTTACACAATGGACGCAACAGACTCCCTAGTCCTGTCAGTAACCTGCAGTCTGATGAAGTAAATGGTACAGTCATCACACACTTATGCATAACTTCTCTCACAGCAGCTCGTCGGGTCAGATCCTATCGCATTACCGCGCATCCTGCAGTCACCAAGAATCATCAGAAGAGCGCAGCTCTGAACACTGCTTGACATGCTTGGCATGCTCTCCCTGTGCCAAGTAAGTGACTGAGCCTCAACAGCAGATTATTGTAACCCTAAATGGGCAAGGAGTGCAGCAGGCATTATTTAACCATTAGACTGCCAATTACGCTTCCATCGGGAAAACTGAAGCCATTGTCTTCGGCGCCCACCACAAATTCCATACCCTCGTCAATGATTACATACCCCTCCCAGCCATTGTCTCCGTTTGGACTAGACTGTTCACAATCTCAGTGGTCTATTCAACCCTGAGCTGAGCTTCCGACCCCATATCTTCTCCATATTAAAGACTGACCACCAATGTTCCCTGTAATTTGTTTTATCGGTGCGCGGTCCCTTTAACTAGCTGCGCGGCCCATTCAATTTTTCGCGCATGCGCAGCTATTTCAATTGAAAAGCCAGTGAGCGGCCTGCGCGGGACCTCCAGACCATGCAGCCTAGCGGAAACATTGCTACCCACTTCCATCTCCGTAACATCGTCCACCTCCACCCCTGCTTCAGCACATCTGCCCCTCTTCCATGACTTCGTCATTTCCAGACTCAACTATTGCAATGCTCTCCCAGCCAGCATTTCATCTTCTTTCCTCTGTAAACTTCAGCTCATCCAAAACCTGCTGCCCCAGGTAATAAATCCTGCACCAGGTCCCACTCTCCGATCAACCCCTGCCCTTACTGACCTATATTGGTTCCCAGTCGCCCAATGCCACCAATTTAAAATTCTCATCCTTGTGTTTGAATCCCTTCACGGCCTCACTCCTCGCTATCTCTGTTACTTCCTCCAGCCCCGCAACTACCCTTGCTGAACTCTCCGTTCTTCTGACCCTGGCCTCTTGTTTCAACCCTTCGCCCCACCATTGGGAGTGTACCTTAAACCGTCTAGACCCCACCAGCTGAAATTCTCTCCCTAAACTTCTCCTTCTTTAAGACCCTTCTTGAAACCTACCTCTTTGACCAAGCTTTTGGTCACTCCTCCTATTATCGCCTTCTTTGGCGGAATGTCCATTTTTTTCTGATTACGCTTCTCTGAAGCGCCATGGAACATTTTTCTTTGTTAAAGGTACTATATAAATGCAAGCTGTTGTATGAAAGCTATTAAATATTTTTAAATTATTAACTTCACCAATATTGTTATGAGCAAGTCCGTTTTTTTGGTAGCTTTGCATAGGTTATAAATGTGCTGTAAATAAACATTTATCATCCTGTGTGCATGTTAGAACCTGCTGGGGGCACAGTACGCTTGAATACCAGGGTTTTATTCTGAGCACATGGATCATTTTCCCATGACAAATGGCTTAGGGATCAGGATCCCCTGAGAAATTGCTCAAAGGCTGTGAGTCTTCCACGTGCAATTTTCGGCAGTCTTGAGGTCATTTCCCATATTTTTCCGTGGGACTTAGGCAAATACAACTAGATTCACATCAAGCAGCCGTAGCTGCTGGCATTTAGTTGACAACAGAAAAGACATCACTGACCTATTACATAAATCATTCATACTGGCAAACTCCTTCCTCTGAAAGCAATAGCAATTGTATATGCAAAGAATGTATGTATGCAAATTTAAAGTTGTGGCATTCTGGAGCTCTCAACTGGTAAATTTTAAAGTATTTCTTGAAGTTTTTTGGTACATTCAAATGTATAATTATTCCATTTTTTCAGAAACAAAAATGTTGCAAATTGGTGAATACTGCACAGTTATATTTTTTTAAATGTTGGAACATTTGCAGTAATGATTTTCTCATGGAAAACTCCAGAGAAAACAGAGAAGTTGTTTTGTGTGTGTGTGTGCATGTGGTGCACGTGTGTGCACGTGGTGTGCATGTGTACATGGTGTGTGTGTGTGCATGTGGTGTGGGTGTATGGTGTGGTGTGTGTGTGGTGTGTGCATGTGGTGTGCGTGTGTGCATGTGGTGTGTGTGTGTGCATGTGGTGTGTGTGTCTGCATGTGGTGTGTGTGTGCATGTGGTGTGCGTGTGTGTGCATGTGGTGTGTGTGTGTGCATGTGATGTGCATGTGGTGTGTGTGTGTGCATGTGGTGTGTGTGCATGTGGTGTGTGTGTGTGTGCATGTGGTGTGCATGTGGTGTGTGTGTGTGCATGTGGTGTGCGTGTGTGTGCATGTGGTGTGCATGTGGTGTGTGTGTGTGCATGTGGTGTGTGTGTGTGTGTGTGTGCACGTGGTGTGCATGTGTGTGCGCATGTGGTGTGTGTGTGTGTGTGCATGTGGTGTGCGTGTGTGTGCATGTGGTGTGTGTGTGTGCATGTGGTGTGTGTGTGCATGTGGTGTGCATGTGGTGTGTGTGCACGTGTGCATGTGTGTGCGCATGTGGTGTGTGTGTGTGCGCATGTGGTGTGTGTGCGCGCATGTGGTGTGCGTGTGTGCACGTGGTGTGCGTGTGTGTGTGCGTGTGTGTGCGCATGTGGTGTGTGTGTGTGCATGTGGTGTGCGTGTGTGTGCATGTGGTGTGCGTGTGTGCACGTGGTGTGCATGTGTGCACGGGGTGTGTATGTGTGTGTGTGCATGTGGTGTGTGTGCGTGCAGATTGTGTGCGCGTGTGCACATGGTTTGTGAGCATGCGGTGGTGTGTGTGTATGTTGTATGCGTGTGGTGTGTGTGTATGTGCATGCGCATAAGAGATTAGCGTGCAAAGTTAAACCACATGGGATTGAGGGTAAGGTACTGTCTTGGATAGAGAACTGGTTGGCAGACAGGAAGCAAAGAGTTGGAATAAACGGGTCTTTTTCCGAGTGGCAGGCAGTGACTAGTGGGGTACCACAGGGATCGGTGCTAGGACCCCAGTTATTCACAATATATATTAATGATCTAGACGAGGGAACTAGATGTAATATCTCCAAGTTTGCAGATGACACAAAGCTGGGTGGGTGTGTGTGCTGTGAGGAGGATGCAGAGAAACTCAAGTATGATTTGGACAGGTTGGGTGATTGGGCAGATGCATGGCAAATGCAGTATAATGTGGATAAATGCGAGGTTATCCACTTCGGTGGCAAAAACAGGAAGACAGATTATTATCTGAACGGCAATAGATTGGGAAAAGGGGAAGTGCCACGAGACCTGGGTGTCCTTGTGCACCAGTCGCTGAAGGTAAGCATGCAGGTGCAGCAGGCAGTTAAGAACGCAAATGGTATGTTGGCCTTCATAGCGAAAGGATTCGAGTACAGGAGCAAGGATGTCTTGCTGCAGTTGTACAGGGCCTTGGTGAGACCACACCTTGAGTATTGTGTGCAGTTTTGGTCGCCTTATCTGAGGAAGGATGTTCTTGCCATGGAGAGAGTGCAGCGAAGCTTCACCAGACTGATACCTGGGATGGCAGGAATGACGTATGAGGAGAGATTGGGTCGATTAGGCTTATATTCGCTAGAGTTTAGAAGAATGAGAGGGGATCTCATTGAAACTTCTAAAATTCTAACAGGACTAGACAGACTAGATGCAGGAAGGATGTTCCTGATAAGAACATAAGAACATAAGAAATAGGAGCAGGAGTAGGCCAATCGGCCCCTCGAGCCTGCTCCACCATTCAGTAAGATCATGGCTGATCTGATCCTAACCTCAAATCTTCTATCACTCTGCATCCACCCGAACCCATGTGATCTCCCGGGAGAGGCGAAAAACCAGATAAAGACCCAATGGCCAATTTGGGAGAAAAAAATCTGGGAAATTCCTCTCCGACCCATCTAGGCGATCGAAATTCTTCCAGGAGATCACTCTGTCCCTATATTTTCTACAGTACTTACCTTCTGTAAAGGCGATCTCCACCCCAGCCAGGAACAGGAATAAAACCATCTCCTGAAATCTAACAGAATTAGAACACAGTAGGAGCAGAACAAGGCTACACGGCCCCTGGGCCCGCTCCACTACCCACAGGGCCATGACCATTCCGAACCCAGACTCATGTCCAATTTCCTGCCCGCTCCCCGTAACCCTTTATTCCCTTTACTTCTAGGAAACTATCTATTTCTGTTTTAAATTTATTTAATGATGTAGCTTCCACAGCTTTCTGGGGCAGCAAATTCCACAAACCTACCACCCTCTGAGTGAAGAAGTTTCTCCTCATCTCAGTTTTGAATGAGCAGCCCCTTATTTTAAGATTATGCCCCCTAGTTCTAGTTTCACCCATCATTGGGAACATCCTCACCGCATCCACCCGATCAAGCCCCTTCACAATCTTATATGTTTCAATAAGATCGCCTCTCATTCTTCTGAACTCCAATGAGTAGAGTCCCAATCTACTCAACCTCTCCTCATATGACCACCCCCTCATCCCCGGGATTAACCGAGTGAACCTTCTTTGTACTGACTCGAGAGCAAGTATGTCTTTTCTTAAGTATGGACACCAAAACTGTATGCAGTATTCCAGGTGCGGCCTCACCAATACCTTGTACAACTGCAGCAATACCTCCCTGTTTTTATATTCCAAACCCCTAGCAATAAAAGCCAACATTCCATTGGCCTTCTTAATCACTTGCTGCACCTGCATACTAACTTTTTGAGTTTCGTGCACCAGGACCCCCAGATCCCTTTGTACTACAGTACTTTCCAGTTTCTTGCCATTAAGATAATAACTTGCTCTATGATTTTTCCTGCCAAAGTGCATAACCTCACACTTTCCAGTATTGTATTCCATCTGCCAAATCTCTGCCCACTTACTTAGCCTGTCTATGTCCCTTTGCAGGTTTTTTATGTCCTCCTCACTCACTACTTTCCCTCCCATCTTTGTATCATCTGCAAACTTTGATATGTTACACTCGGTCCCCTCCTCCAAATCGTTAATATAGATTGTAAAGAGTTGGGGACCCAGCACTGACCCCTGCGGAACACCACTAGTTACTGGTTGCCAATCTGAGAACGAACCATTTATCCCAACTCTCTGCTTTCTGTTAGAGAGCCAATCCTCCACCCACGCCAGAATATTACCCCCAATCCCGTGATTTTTTATCTTGAGCAATAATCTTTTGTGTGGCACCTTGTCAAATGCCTTTTGGAAGTCTAAATACACTACGTCCACTGGTTCCCCTTTATCCACCCTGTATGTTACTTCCTCAAAAAACTCCAGCAAATTTGTTAAACATGACTTCCCCTTCATGAAACCATGCTGAGTTTGCCCTATTAAATTATGTTTATCCAAATGTCCCGTTACTGTCTCCTTAATAATGGACTCTAACATTTTACCAACCACAGATGTTAGGCTAACAGGTCTATAGTTTCCAGCCTTCTGCCTACTACCCTTTTTAAATAAGGGTGTTACATTAGCAGTTTTCCAATCTGCCGGGACCTTTGCTGAGTCCAGTGATTTTTGGAAAATTATTACCAATGCATCCACAATCCCTACCGCTACTTCCCTCAAGACCCTGGGATGCAAGCCATCAGGTCCAGGGGATTTATCCGCCTTGAGTCCCATTATTTTACCAAGTACCACTTCCTTAGTGATTTTAATCGTATTTAGTTCCTCCCCCCCTAGAGCCCCCTGTTTGTCCAGTGTTGGGATATTCTTAGTGTCCTCTACTGTAAAGACTGATACAAAATAATTGTTCAGTGTTTTTGCCATCTCCATGTTTCCCACCATTAATTTCCCGGTCTCATCCTCTAAGGGACCAACATTTACTTTAGCCACCCTTTTTCTTTTTATATAACTATAGAAACTTTTACTGTCTGTTTTTATATTTTTTGCTAATTTACTTTCATAATCTATCTTCCCTTTCTTAATCAATCTTTTTGTTATTTTTTGCTGTCTTTTAAAGACTTCCCAATCTTCCATCCTCCCACTAGATTTGGCTACCTTATATGCCCTTGTTTTTAGTCGGATACTATCCTTAATTACTTTACTTAGCCACGGATGGCTATCTTTTCTTTTACACCCTTTTTTCCTCAGTGGAATATATTTTTTTTGGAAGTTGTAAAATAACTCCTTAAATGTACACCACTGGTCATGTACCGTCTTACCCTTTAATCTATTTTCCCAGTCCACTCTAATTAATTCCGCTCTCATACCTTCATAGTCTCCTTTATTCAAGCTCAGCACGCTTGTTTGAGATCCAACCTTCTCACCCTCTAATTGAATATGGAACTCAACCATGTTATGGTCACTCATTCCAAGGGGATCCTTTACTGGGACATTTTTAATTAATCCTGTCTCATTACACAGGACCAAATCTAAGGTTGCTTGCCCCCTGGTCGGTTCAGTTACATACTGCTCAAGAAACCCATCCCTAATACACTCAATGAACTCTTCCTCAAGGCTGCTCTGCCCAATTTGATTTGTCCAGTTAATATGATAATTAAAATCCCCCATAATTATAGCTGTTCCCTTATTACAAGCCTCAACTATTTCCTGATTAATACTCCGTCCAACAGAGTTGCAACTGTTCGGAGGCCTATAGACTACACCCACTAGTGTTTTTTTCCCCTTATTATTCCTTACCTCCACCCAAACTGTTTCACTATCCTGCTCCTTTGACCCAATATCATTTCTCTGTATTATAGTGATTCCTTCCTTTATTAACATAGCCACCCCACCTCCTCTCCCTTCCTGCCTGTCCTTCCTGATTGTTAAATAACCTGGTATGTTTAATTCCCAGTCATGGTCACCCTGCAGCCATGTTTCTGTAATGGCCACAAGATCATACCCATATGTCATTATTTGTGCCGTTAACTCATTCATTTTGTTACGAATGCTACGTGCATTCAGATAAAGAACTTTCAAATATGTTTTGTAACACTTAGTTCCTGTTTTTTCCCTTTTTAGTACTTGATGGCGGGGAGTCCAGAACCAAGGGTCACAGTCTAAGGATAAGGGGTAAGCCATTTAGGACTGAGATGAGGAGGAATTTCTTCACCCAGAGAGTGGTGAACCTGTGGAATTCTCTACCACACAAGGCAGTTGAGACCAATTCATTAAATATATTCAAGAAGGAGTTAGATATATTTCTTAAGGCTAAAGGGATCAAGGGATATGGGAAGAAAGCACGGACAGGGTACTGAATTTGGATGATCAGCCATGATCTCATTAAATGGCGGAACAGGCTCGAGGGGCCGAATGGCCTACTCCTGCTCCTATCTTCTATATGGTGTGTGCGTGTTTTTTTACGTGTGTGTGCAGGTGGTTTGTGTGTATGTGGTGTGCACAAGGTGTGTGTTTGGGGGGATATTTAAGTTACAAGTACAATCTTCAAAATATCAGGTACAATGCCTTTAAGAGTCTTCCACAGCACAGCAGTAAAGCCTGGAAGTATGTTAACACAAGAACGGTTTAGGGAGGAGATTTCAGATGGTGGGGCCTAGATGGCCATTGCCCCAAACACACACACACTATTCTGGGAGCAAAATTATTATTGAAAATGGAGGAAAAATGTGGGGGAATGAAACTCACTTTCAGGAACAGCACCCAGGGGTTTGGGGGAGGAAGTCAGGCAGGTTTTACCAAAGGGAAAAGTTTCATGTATAAGTGTAAACTTATTCTTCCAAGTGCGACAGTAGCTTGTACACACCTGGATGCAACTATTGTTTCTCAAGGTCAGCTTGCAAGGACTTTGAAAAAGAGAAAAACCTCAAATTGTAACACCAAGTGAGCCATTACTGCTCTCTAGTGATTCCTGGTGATCGAGAGCAAAACCGGCAAAGAGCTAGACGCAGAGGCCGGAATTTTCTGGGGTCCGTGCAGGCGCGATTGGGGGCGGGTCGGGAGGGAAATTTGAAAAATCTTGGAGCAGGTCGGCAACCCGCAATCATCCCGCCCCCACGCGCCTTTCGCTCGGGCGTTTGTCAGCGCGGCAGCGACCCGAACGGCAGAGGCGGCCGAGGTCATTGAGATCATTATGAGGTATTTGTCAGACCATTAAACCTCTTTTTAACCCTACCTTTCAAATTTCCCTGGATGAGCACGGGAATCACGCAGCTCAGGAACCATGTCTGTGAACCTGAGGCGGAAGCTGATAGGCCATTGATCCACCTCATTAGCACACAGCATGAAAAGTACAATAAAATCTCCCACCTGACAACTGGTCACTTTCCTAGGGCAGATACTGTTGCTGAGTTCATTATCAGCACAGATTTAACTTTCTAGAGGTTGCAAGTCTTTTCAGCAAAGTCAGGATCCACTGTCACCTCATTGGTAGAACCTATCAGACCATTGACAGGTTGCTTCTGTCATCTCTATTTGACCTGCCATCTATTACATCAGCATGGCTGCCATTTATACTGTCCTACATTGGTCCTCAGAATCGGACCACGATGAGCCCCAACACCAGCAGCACCAGGCACACCAGCAGCACCAACAACATCACCAACCTTCTCCTCAACCACCTGATGCTGCACAGGACAGAGGGCATCATCGCAGGGCTGCACCGCGCCGGAGGCAATACCACCAACACAGGGTATACAGGCAGAGGATGAGCTTCCTCAACATGACTGAGCAGCTGTGCCAAAGGAGGCTCAGGCTATCGCGCCAGGCCATCGCAAACATTTGCACATTGCTGGAGGAAGACCTGCAGCCCGGAGGAGCGGGTGGACACGCCTTACCAGTGGCTGTCAAAGTCACCAGCGCCCTCAACTTCTTCACCTCAGGCTCCTTCCAGGGATCTGCAGCAGACATTTGCGGCATCTCGCAGTCGGCCACCCACAGATGCATCACACAGGTCACCGATGCCCTGTTTGACAAATCAGCCAATTATATCAACTTTGCCACTGATGAAGCCAGTGTTATTGCGCGGGCTTTGCCGCTCTGGCTGGCTTCCCACAGGTGCAGGACATCATTGACTGCACACATGTGGCCATCAGGGCACCCCATCATCAACCAGGAGTCTTTGTCAACCGCAAGGGCTTCCAGTTCCTCAATGTGCAGCTCATCTGCAACCATCATGCATGTGTGCACCAAATTCCCTGGCAGCTGCCATGACTCTTTTGTCCTTCACCAGTCCAGCCTTCCTCAGCTCTTCACTCCTCCAAACAGACTTTTTGGCTGGCTGCTTGGAGACAAGGGCTATCCACTGAAGACATGGCTCAGGACACCCTTGAGGAGGCCAAGTACTGAGGTCGAGGAGAGATATAATGAAAGCCACATTTCCACCAGATGTGTCATAGAGCAGACAATAGGCATGCTGAAAATGCACTTCAGATGCCTTGACAGATCTGGAGGAGCCCTGCAGTACACACCAGCCAGGGTCTCCAGAATCGTCTTGGTCTGCTGCGCCCTGCACAACATAGCGCAGCAACAAGAATTAGTGCTGCATGAGGAGCAAGGCAATGAGCGCACAGCCTCTTCAGAGGAGGAGGAGGAGGAGCATCAGCTGGAAGATGAGGAGCAGGAGCTGGAGGAACCTACAGCCCAGATCCCACCAGCACCCGAGCACATTGCTGTCCGGGAGGCCAGGGATGGCCTCATCATGGCCAGATTTACATAACTTTACGCATTACACCCATATGGCTGCCACATGCTGCGCCAGGTTCGTACCACCCCACAGCAACACCATAAAGGATCCCTACAATGACCAAGTCATTCCTTTCATGCAGACCGCCATTGCTGAAGGTAACATTATGTCTCACCATTCACTCCAACTCACTAAGCCACTTCCAAAGTTGCACAGAAATTTATCCATGGTGGTGAAAATAAATATTTTTATCTGTGTCATCACAGTAACGGAAACTTTATACAAACATTTATTAAAACACCCATGTGCTTACCCTTGTGCATCCACTTGTGTTTCATTTTTCTCTTACGCGTGCTTCTACAAGGTGCAGCCCCTGTGGCTCCAGCAGAGATAGAGGCAGCCTGCTCACTTCCCTGCTGCGACTGCATCGACACTTTTGGCGGACGTCCTCTGGGTATTGGAGCCTGTGAGGGTCCCGCCAAAGTCTGCTCCTCCTGCGACAGTGCAGGGGCAGATTCGGCCATCATGATCCGAGGAGACATCTGGGGCTCTGACTGGGTGGGGTGGTGGGGGGGAGGCAGGCAACGGGGGAGAAGAGTGAGCGCTTTGAGAGGAGCCCACACTTCCATGTCCCCTCTCACCATCATCCCTCTCATGGGCCACCCTCACTTCCTGCCAGCAAGGAATGGAGAGCACCTTGCTGAACAGCAGTGGGGTCCTGAGGGCTCACGTCTACATTGACATCCCTGCTAGACAGGAGGTCTATAAGCGTCTGCCTTCTATTCTCCATAGATAGCTATCTATTCTCCATAGAGACCATGTGCTCCTGTGAGTGGTGCATTAGCAGTTCCATGCAGGTGGCCATCCTTTCCATGGAAGAGCCTACAGTCACCATCACCTACGACATGGTGGTGCTCATGTTGGAGATGGACTCCTCCATTCTCTGCACATTTGCAGACATGGCTGGCACAAAACCTGTCAGAGCCCCCTGCACTTCTTGCTGCACTTCCAGGATTGCCCTCTTTCTGGATAGTCCCCGAGGCTCAGTGTCCGAATGCAGCTGAGCCGAGCTGGGAGCATCCTACGCCCTCCGGCCAGGAGTCTCCACTGCTGTTCCTGTCGACACCATCTGCTCTTGCTCACTTGTGAGTTGTGAGACACCAGGTGACAACACTACTCTATCTCGTGTTGCACCCACCGAGGTGTGCGTATCTGCGCTGGTGCTGGGTGCGCTTATGTCTGGTGACGATGCGCCCTCAGAAGCTGGAGGCTCTTCGGAGGAGTCATCTTTCTCTTCCTCCTGGAGAGTGGTGGGGGGCTCTTGATGGATCTGTGGGAGAGTAAAGAGATGAGTTAGATATATCATATGAAGAATGGGTACACATACCATTATGCAGATGATGAACATTCACTGGTTGCTGATATGAGTCCCCATATGAGTCACTGATGTATGCCATGTGGCTGGCTGAGATGTCACCAGGTTGCTGAGATGTCCCCCTCTCTCCGTCTCCCACCTCCAGCTGCTCAGCAACTCCTGACACTTCCAAAGCAATCGCCTCTGCTGCTGTTAAGGTGGCCAATGATTGACAGCCACCTCTGGTTCTCTCCCTCTCCCTCTTATTTTCCTGCAAGGAGGGAAAGACGAGAAGGTTGAGTGAGAGTGATGGAATGAGAGTAAGGAATGGATGGGTTAGATCTTTAGAGGGTGACTATGATGGAGTGGGGTGACAATGCCAAGTGGCCTCCTTGTGTGTTGTTAATTGGTATGATTGCACTAGGATGAGGCTGAGTGTGAGGGGTGGTTAGTCAGATGAGGATGTGATAATGTAGATAGAAAGAGAGGGATGGGTGGATGTGCAAGGTAAGTTGGTGTGAGTAAGGATGTGCAGGAGTAGGGTTAGGAAGGCCGTGTGATGGGGATGTGATGAGAGACACAGCAGGATGAAGTTGAGTGTGGCTTTGCACTCACCTTTCCTGATCTAATGAGATAATTGAAACGATTGCGGCACTGCACCCAGGTCCTCCTGACAACATCCCTGCTGTTGACCTCCTCTGCTATTTGGAGCCGGGCTCCTTTGGTCTGCTGAGGAGGTCTCTTCCGCCCAACGGAAGGGAAGATGACCTCCCTGCATGCTCTCAATCCCTCCACAAGCTTATGGAGGGTGTCATCTGAGGAACTGGGTGCAGCTCTCTGTCTCCGTGCAGTCATGTTTGCCACTCTTTGCAACACTCCAATGGTGCAGTGCAGTGACTGCACTATCCTAGATGAACCTCCAAATGCAATGTGGCCATGGCTCTTTAAATATCCTGGTTGAAGACGCGTCATCGATGATGTCATCAGACCCGCACCATTTAATAGGGCCGGGTAATGCGCAGGGCTGCCTTAATAGGCCCCATTAATGGAAAGCCAATCTCAGGAGCGGGATTGAATGAGGAATGGGGTCGCGACCCACCATGGTAACCGCCCGCACCCGACTCGCCCAGGTACAGAAAATTCCTGCCAGAGAGAGGCTGCAGTGTCATTTGGGGAACCTATGGAGCAGTGATAAAATAAATTAAAGAATTGTGGTGAGGAGCTGAGAATTTTCTTCTGTTGTACTAGAGTCGACATTGTAAGATATTTCTGTAGGAACGGAGGTTCCTATTGAAAAGACTGAGTTCGACTCAAGCAATCAAAACAATGAACTTTAATGGAACAAAACAGGTTTTAAATAGAAACTGCTGGAATACATCGAATACAGGTCTGCTCTCTTTGAAGGCTCCACGAGGACTGCTCCTCTGGTCTGAAGGCTGACGTCATCACGTCATCACGTTCTTCCCGCCATTGGGGAATCACATGACTAACGGAATGACGTCATCACGTTGAAACCACGCTGTAAAGGTAACTAGACATTGTACAGTCAAACAGTGTAATTAAAGGTACAGACACAGACAGTAACTACATTGCTGTTAAAGGAATGATGTACAACCGCTCTGAGTCCTTTGGTGGCTCCGCCACATGCGCCCCCCCAGAATTGTCTTTAACAGAAAAAGTGAGACGAGGGGGAGGTCTGACAAGTCGGTCTGATCGACTTCGATAACCTGGCAGAGGAAGTTGATGACCGGTGATCGAGCTGGCAGGCGATTGTGGTTGAGCAGGCGCGGCGAGCGTGGTCGAGTTGGCGGGCGGCTTTGGTTGATCTGGCACGGCGGCTGTGGGTGGTCGGCCACGTTTCGACGGTTGAGCGACGACGACTGGGCGGTCCAGGTCTAGGTGAGCCGGCTTCAATCGGTCCACCGAAATGTGATCTGGCTTTCCTCCGATGTCGACCGAAAAGGATTTGTCTCCTGGTTCGATGACGCGGAAAGGACCAGTGTAAGGGGGCTTGAGCGGATCCCGGTGAGCGTCGTGGCGGATGAATACATACTCAGCATTCTTCAGTTCCACTGGCATGTGGGAGTTCTGTAAGCCGTGATTTGATGTAGGCACCGGAGCGAAGCATCTGGCCGCTTCCTGGTGGCTAACGAGTTGCTGGGAGGCGGACCAAGGCTCTGTGGGAGAAGGGAGGAAATCCCCTGGTACTCGGAGAGGCTGGCCGTAGATGAGTTCAGCTGAGGACGATTGCAGGTCTTCTTTGGGCGCCGTACGAAGACCCAAAAGGACCCATGGAAGTCTGTCCACCCATCCTGCACCTTGAAGACTGGCCCGAAGGGTGGCTTTAAGTGACCTGTGGAATCGCTCGCAAAGGCCGTTCACCTGTGGATGATAGGCGGTGGTGCGATGAAGTTTGGTGCCGAGCCCCTGAGCTACAGCGTTCCAAAGCTCCGAGGAAAATTGTGGCCCATGGTCGGAAGAGATGTCCGCCGGTACCCCGAAACGGGCAACCCAACAGGAGATGAAAGCTCTAGCGACATCTGCCGAAGTGGTGGAAACCAAAGGAATTGCCTCTGGCCACCTAGTGGTGCGGTCCACCATGGTGAGGAGATGAGTATAACCCTGAGAAGGCGGAAGCGGCCCCACAAGGTCCACATGCACGTGGTCGAAATGACGCTCCGGAACAGCGAACGTAGCCAGTGGAGCTTTAACATGACGCTGGACCTTGGCCTTCTGGCAGACTACGCAGGTATTAGCCCAGTCACGGACATCAAGGTGCATACCTTTCCAGACGAACTTCGCCGACATAAGCCGTTGTGAAGCCTTCATCCCTGGGTGTGGCAACCCGAGTATGGCATCAAACACCTTCCGGCACCATGCGACCGGCACGATAGGTCGGGGAATGCCCATGGAGACGTCGCAAAGGAGCGTGGCGCCTGTGGCCTGGAAAGTGACGTCGGTCACTTGGAAACTAGAGGTGATGGTTCTGTATGATTGGACCTCAGTGTCCGAGGCCTGATCTGCAGCCATGAGGGTGTAGTCGATCCCCAGGTGAACTGCGTGGACCGTCGCACGGGAGGGGCAATCCGCCACCAGGTTGTCCTTACCAGACACATGTTGAATGTCCGTGGTAAATTCGGAAATAAACGTCAAGTGACATTGTTGACGAGCGGACCACGGTTCGGCGGTCTTGGCCATGGTGAACGTTAGAGGCTTGTGGTTGACAAAAGCCGTGAAGGGACGTCCTTCCAATAAGAACCGGAAATGGTGAATGGCTAGGAAAAGGGCCAGTAGCTCTCGATCGAAGGTGCTGTATTTTTTTTCATTTTTCCGTAGTTGACGGCTGAAAAACGCCAGTGGTTGCCACGTGCCGTTGACCCACTGCTCTTGCACTGCGCCGATGGCGTAGTCTGACGCGTCCATGGTAAGGGCAATGGTGGCACCTGGAAGTGGGTGCGCCAGCATGGTTGCGTTGGCCAAAGCGCACTTGGTGTTGACGAACGCCTGGTCCATCTCGGCTGTCCAGCTGATTGGGTCCTTACCGGACTTGCCCTTGACGGCCCCGTACAAGAGTTGCATAAGCTGAGCCGCCTTAGGGACAAAATGGTGCTAGAAGTTGACCATCCCCAGGAACTCTTGCAAGGCCTTGACGTTTGGCGGGCACGGGAAAGAGGTAACCGCTTCCACCTTCGTCATTAAGGGGACGGCGCCGTCCGATGTTATGCGGTGTCCCAAGAAATCGATCTGCTGCAGACCGAACTGGCACTTGGCCAGGTTGATGATTAAACCGTGCTGGCTGAGGCACGTAAAGAGGGTAGGCAAATGGGAGATGTGCTCTTCCTTGCTAGCACTGGCGATGAGAATGTCGTCAAGGTAGACGAAGGTGAAGTGTAGATCTCGGAGCACGGAGTCCATTAAGCGCTGGAACGCCTGTGCCGCGTTCTTCAAGCCAAACGGCATCCGCAGGAACTCAAAGAGGCCGAAAGGGGTGATGACTGCAGTTTTCGGGGTGTCTTGCGGGTGCACGGGAACCTGGTGATACCCCCGGACGAGGTCGACTTTAGAAAAGATAGAATTTCCCGCCAAATGGGCCGAGAAATCCTGAATATACGGAATCGGGTACCGATCAGGAGTGGTGGCGTCGTTCAGGCGTCGGTAGTTACCGCATGGCCGCCAGCCGCTGCCCGGTTTCGGAACAATGTGGAGAGGCGAAGACCAGGGACTATTGGATCGGCGAATGATCCCGAGCTGCTCCATCGTGTCGAACTCTGCTTTCACAGCCGCGAGCTTGCCGGGTTCGAGCCTTCTAGCCCGCGCATAAACCGGAGAGCCAGTAGTGGTGATATGATGTTCAACACCATATTTCGTGGCCGAGGAGGAGAAAGTGGGCCTTGTCAGCTCCGGAAACTCTCCGAGGAGCCGATTGAAGTCATCTGGAGGAGGGAAGGCACAGGCAATCGAGCGTGCCACGGTGGTACTGTGGTAGCACGGAATCGAGTGGAAGGTGGCCGCGTTGATCAACCGGCGGTGCCGGACATCGACGAGGAGCCTGTTGGCACACAGAAAATCCGCCCCTAGGATGGCCTGTGAGACTGTGGCCGTGACGAATTCCCAACAGAAGCACTGACCGCCGAAACAGACTTGGACCCGCCGCTTTCGGAAGTTCGAATTGCTGCGCCATTAGCCGATACGAGGGAAAAACCGTTGTTCCCAGCCTGCATATCAAGCTTCGACGCAGGTAGAAAGCTACACTGCGCCCCGGTGTCACAAAGGAAACGTCAACCTGATAGGGAATCAGTGATATAAAGAAGTTTCCCCGTAGATCCGACGGCCATCGCAACTGCGGAGCGCCCGTTAGACCCGGTCCTCTTTCGCCAGGAACGCTGCAGGAGCTTTGTTGTTTTATTTTTTGGGCGAAAAACTGCAGCGGGAGCGGCAGCATCGTGCTTTCGCACCAAAACGGGCATGGTAGGAGCACCAGCCCACTGCAGGAGGAGCTGGAACTGCGTCTGTGGGCGATGGGCGCCTCGTGACCGCGCAGCACTGCTGGGTTACAGTGAAAATCTTATCAGCTTCAGCAGCAAGCTCGGCGCAGTCTGTAATGTCGGATCTGGCTAGGGCAGCCTGTACCTGCTCCGGCATTTGGTAGAGGAAAAACTCCCGGAAGAGGAAGCATTCCGGTTCGGCACCCAAGAGTGTGAGCATTTGGCTCATGAGCTCGGACGGTTTGGAGTCCCCGAGGCCAGGCATCGTGATGAGCCGGCGAGCGCGCTCTGACTTTGAGAGCCCGAAGAACTGAAGCAACCACGCCTTAATCATATCATACTTGCTGTCAGTAGGAGGACTACTGAGGAGGCTAATGATCCATGAGGCAGTTGCGCTGTCGAAGGCGGAGACCACGTAATAATAACGGGTCTGATCTGTGACGATGTTTCTGACGGCGAACTGGGCTTCAGCCTGGATAAACCAGGCGTCTGGTTGTTGCTCCCAGAACTGTGGCAGTTTCAGAGTCACGGCGTTCGTGTCCATGATGAATCTTCCACGAAAATTATTCGTAGAAGTCGGGGTCACCAATGTAGGAACGGAGGTTCCTATCGAAAAGACTGAGTTCGACTCAGGCAATCAAAACAATGAACTTTAATGGAACAAAACAGGTTTTAACTAGAAACTGCTGGAATACATCGAATACAGGCCTGCTCTCTTTGAAGGCTCCACGAGGATTGATCCTCTGGTCTGAAGGCTGATGTCATGACATCACCACGTTCTTCCTGCCATTGGGGAATCACGTGACTAACGGCATGACGTCATCACGTTGAAACCGCGCTGTAAAGGTAACTAGACACTGTACAGTCAAACAGTGTAATTAAAGGTACAGACACAGACAGTAACTACATTGCTGTTAAAGGAATTATGTACAACCGCTCTGAGTCCTTTGGTGGCTCCGCCACATTTTCTCCCTTTGTTTTTTCTGGGTCTCACACTAACCTTGGCTGGAAGCACTAGTTCTCTGGCTCCTGCTGACGTCACTATGAACTCAACTCCTGATGAGGCATTCGCAAGTAACACTCACCTTGCTTCTCTCCAAACCCCATGGCAAAGCACATAGCTCCTGCCTGCTATTTCCTAATCACGATGGCAGGGGCTGAGATCGTTTGCTTAGCAGGCAAAGAAAACCCATGGTGCAAGTACGTGCTCAACCTTTATACTGAAAAGTGAACAGATCTAAAAAGTCCAAAGTTAATGGAAATAAACACAGGCAGTACGAGAGGAACTTGGCAGCGCCTGATGTGGCAGTCATCCATCAGTGCACAGATAAAGAGAGTGGGTGAGAAGCGGAGGAGGCAACAGCTATCCAGTCATCACTCTGCAGGAAGCACCATGAATAAATAGAAACGAGATGCTCAACAAGCCCTGAATTCAATCATGTGACGTGGCAGTGGAATTAGGTCTTTAAATCTTAATCAAAGTTGCTGCAATTTATTAATTCAGCATGGTGATATCAGAGGCAATGTTATCCTATTGTACTGTGTTTATATTTCTCAGTCAAATTTAACAACATGTACAATTAATGTTTTCTTTTCAAACTACGCTTTTAAATTTTTGTGAGTAAGCTTTTTTTAATTTAATTATTTTTTTTGTTTGGGACAGGTTTTGGTGTTTGTTTCCTTGCACTTTCATCTCCTGCTTTCCGTCTGTCTGGCCTAATAGCTGCAGCTGAAAGGTCAGCCTCTGGCCTAGTCTCAGGCTTCTGCCAATCCCTCCTGAAATTGGATGTCAGGAGGTGCCAGAGACTGTCCAGCAATCACTCCCCTCACTGGCTTTCTCTCCCCTCAAGCTACTTGGTTGAAGCTTTCCTGCTCCACGCAGCTCGAATTTTATGGAGTGGGATCTTTCTGGATGATTTTTGATATCAACAGTATCTAATTTCTCAATTATCACCTCTGCCCCTCCAACAAAACATGTTTTAGAAGCCCAAGGAATTTACCCTAGAATCATAGAATTTTACAGCACAGAAGGAGGCCATTCGGCCCATCATGCCTGTGCCGGCTCTTTGAAAGAGCTCTCTAATTAGTCCCAGTCCGCCGCTCTTTCCCTGTAGCCCAGCAAATTTTTCCTTTTCAAGTATATGTGCAATTCCCCATTTGAAAGTTATTATTGAATCTGCTTCCACCCCCTTTTTAGGCAGTGCATTCCAGATCATAACAACTCGCTGCGTAAAAAAAATCTCTCGTCATCTTCCCTGATTCAGTATTTAAAGTTTATTTCTAATATCCAGATACTGTAGCACTGAATGTGTTGTTCTTAATAGGTATGAGCTGGCCCTAAGTTAATATATTTCACATATAGAAAACACACTCAAGGAAACAATACTGCCTTATTAACCACAAACAGCCACTTCCAAGCATGTGTTAGGAAGAATCAGAGGCTTTAGGGGATTGAAAAAGCAAGTCTGAAAACATTACTTGCAACGGGTTCACTGATTTTTTTTAAACCACTAATTAAAATAAATGAACTAAAAGGTTCATTACATTTCCTATTTTAGGATCTCCCAAAATGGCTGTGGCTGTGAAAGCACAGTTACAGGAGCGACACAACTGAAAATAGATTAGTAACATTCTCCCAGGAACATACAATATTGAAATTACACCGTGACCTACCTGCACTCTTTATATTACACAAAGAGAAGAACATAGCAAGTAATGCATGGATTGAATGATGTGGATTACATTTATTCCCATTTTAAGCACTTCCCCAGGATCAAGGGTCACTACAAGCCAAGTCCTTCATTTATTTTAATATTACAAAGTATTTTCCGCACAGAAACAGGCCATTCGGCCCAACAAGTCGAAGCAGGTGTTTATGCTCCACATGAGTCTCCCACTCTTCCTCATCTAATCCCATCAACATATCCTTCTAATACTTTCTCCCTCATGTGCTTATCTAGTTTCCCTTTGAATGTAGCTATGTCCTTCACCTCAATCACTCCCTGTGGTAGCGAGTTCCACATTCTAACCACTCTCTGGGAAAAGAAGTTCCTCCTGAATTCCCTATTGGATATATTAGTGCCTATCTTACATTTATGGCCCCTAGTTTTGGTCTCCCCCACAAATGGAAACATCTTCTCTACGTCTATCCTATCAAATCCTTTCGTAATCATGAAGATTACCGGAAAGCCCTGCAGCGGGTAGTCAAAACTGCCCAACGCATTACCGGCACCCGGCTACCGACCATAGAGCACATATACCAGAAACGCTGTTTACGGAGGTCACGGTCCATCATCAAAGACCCTACCCACCCCAGCCACAGTCTGTTCGCCCTCCTGCCATCTGGGAGACGCTACAGATGCATTCGCACCCGTACGACCAGATTTAGGAACAGCTTCTTTCCCAGGGCTGTCATCCGACTGAACTCCACAAATAAACTCTAAAGCCTGCACATCTGCCAATGCACTTTATTATGGTTATGTTTATGTTAATGTATTACAAGCCAAATGTATGTTGAATGTTTAAATGTCTTAATCTAAATGTACACTCTCGGGAGCCGCAAGCCTACATTTCGTTGTACTGCACTTGTGCACTAACAATGACAATAAAAGTTGATTTGATTTGAAGACCTCTATCAGCTCGGTCTTCTCTTTTCTAAAGAAAAGAGCCCAGCCTGTTCAATCTTTCCTGATAGGTATAACCTCTCAGTTCTGGTATCATCCTAGTGCTTGTGGTAAATGGCATCAGCACTTTGGACTGGAAGGGGGTTGGAGGGAATCAGCCAGGGCATTGGCTGGAAACTGATTTTGGAGCGACTAGGTGAGGACAAGTTTATAATCAGCTCCCTACAGTCAAATAGCTGCTAATGCTTATTGTCTCACTTCACACGTAAATAATGGCAACTTAGGGGATGTACTGGAGGGTGGCAGCACCCATGAAATTAGGTCCTGGGATGGGGTCAGCAGCTTAAGAAGGAGGGGGTGGAAGGGGTGAGCAGAAGGGAAAAATAAAATCATAAAATGTAACACTAACATTTTTCCAACAATGTATATCGCATCCATTAATTAATAATGTTAAAATCATATTTATACCACATGTGGGTTTACCGACAGTATTGTATTAACAGAGGTTCAAAGACTTGAAGGGCTAGAAATTTGTGAGTTTAGCGCCACACGTTAGCGCCACGAGATGGCACTAAAACGCCCTTCAGAGCTCTACTGCTGCCTGATGCCAGTTCTAGCGCCGCACGGCATATCCGTGTTGCTGGTAGCGCTGCCGGTAAACTTGATCGCCAGGGACATCGCAGTCATGGAGATCATGACGTCAGTGAGTGTGCAATGCTCACTTGATGCCCGATCTCCCAGCTTCATTTTGGCCATTGAACTTACCGGCTAGAGAAAGCAACAACAGGGTTGAGGTGGCAGCAGCAGCAGGAAGCTGGCTCCAGCGAAGCTATTTAAAGGGATCCATCACTAATCACTCAGACCTGACATGTTACATAGAAACATAGAAGATAGGAGCAGGAGTAGGCCATTCGGCCCCTCGAGCCTGTTCCACTATTCGATGAGATCATGGCTGATCATCCAAACTCAGTACCCCGTACCTGCCTTCTCCCCATATCCCTTGATACCTTTAGCTCTAAGAAATATATCTAACTCCTTTTTGAATATATTTAAAGACTTGGCCTCAACCGTCTTCTGTGGTAGAGAATTCCACAGGTTCACCACTCTCTGGGTGAAGAAATTCTTCCTCATCTCTGTCCTAAATGGCTTACCCCTTATCCTTAGACTATGACCCCTGGTTCTGGACTCTCCGACCATTGGGAACATTCTACCTGCATCTAGTTTGTCCAGACCTGTCAGAATTTTATAAGTTTCGATGAGATCCCCTCTCATTCTTCTAAACTCCAGCGAGTATAAGCCCAATCGACCCAATCGCTCCTCATACGTCATTCCTGCCATCCCAGGGATCAGCCTTGTAAATCTTCGCTGAACTCCTTCCATGGCAAGAACATCCTTCCTCAGATAAGATGACCAAAACTGCACACAGTACTCAAGGTGTGGTACAACTGCAGCAGGACATCCTTGCTCCTGTACTCAAACCCTTTTGCTATGAAGGCCAACATACCATTTGCCTTCTTCACCGCCTGCTGCACCTGCATGCTTACCTTCAGCGACTGGTGCATAAGGACACCCAGGTCTCGTTGCACTTCCCCTTCTCCCAATCTATTGCCATTCAGATAATAGTCTGCCTTTCTGTTTTTGCCACCAAAGTGGATGACCTCGCATTTATCCACGTTATATTGCATCTGCCATGCTTCTGCCCAATCACCCAACCTGTGCAAATCATCCTGGAGTTTCTCGGCATCCTCCTCGCAGCACACACGCCCACCCAGCTTTGTGTCGTCTGCAAACTTGGAGATATTACATCTAGTTCCCTTATCTAGATCATTAATGTATATTGTGAATAGCTGGGGTCCAAGGACTGATCCCTGTGGTACCCCACTAGTCACTGCTTGCCACTCAGAAAAAGACCCGTTAATTCCTACTCTCTGCTTTCTGTCCGCCAACCAGTTCTCTATCCAAGTCAATACCTTGCCCCCAATCCCATGTGCCTTAACTTTACACGCGGTCTTATGCGGGACCTTATCGAAAGCCTTTTGAAAGTCCAAATACACCACATCTACTGGTTCTCCCTTATCTATTTTCCCAGTTACATCCTCAAAAAATTCCAGTAGATTAGTCAAGCATGATTTACCTTTTGTAAATCCATGTTGACTTTGTCTGATCCCGTCACTGTTTTCCAAGTGCTCAGCTATTACATCCTTTATAATGGACTCTAGCATTTTCCCCACTACCGATGTCAGGCTTACCGGTCTGTAATTCCCCGCTTTCTCTCTACCACCCTTTTTGAATAGTGGGGTAACATTAGCTACCCTCCAATTCATGGGTACAGCTCCAGATTCCAGCGAATTTTGGAAGATGATCAGCAATGCATCTACTATTTCTAGGGCCACTTCCTTAAGTACCCTAGGATGTAGATTATCAGGCCCTGGGGATTTATCGGCCTTCAATCCCGTCAATTTCCCCAACACCATTTCCCTACAAATACTGATTTCTTTCAGTTCCTCCCTCTCATCAGACCCGATGTTCTCCAACATCTCTGGGAGGTTATTTGTGTCCTCCTTTGTGAAGACAGAACCAAAATATGCATTTAATTGGTCTGCCATTTCTTTGTTCCCTATTATAACTTCCCCTGCTTCTGACTGCAAGGGACCTACACTTGATTTCACTAATCTTTTTCTCTTCACATATCTATAAAAGCTCAAAATTCAAAATTCATGAAGTTTGAGTGGCTGTGTGCTACTTCCTGCTACTAGAAGAGTTTTCTTTATTCATTTCAAGGTTCATTGGTATCAGGGAGTGTTGTGGCAAGTACAAAACTCTATACTTATTTCTGAAAAGCTCCAACCTACAACACTTGCTAAATTTCATGGGGGCTGCACTGGCAGTGGACCTCGCCCTCCAGGATCTACGGCGGAGGGAGTGGAGGCAGTGAGACAATTGGCCTTCCAGACGGGCTGTCCGTGACCGGCTCATCAGACTCTGATTCGCATGAATGAAACCCCAGATCCCCGTAGCTCACCACATCCCCATCATACCATCCCTGTCTCACACCATATCACAGCATCTTCCTGGGAGGAAAGGTGAAATGAGAGAGACCACAAAATACTCCAAACACAATTAATAAATATATCTATAAACATAACACACATATCACATGAATTCTAATAGCTAATGACCCTTGTGCCTACCACAGTTGAATAGCTGTCATTGTGTGCAAGGTGTGAGATGTGGGTGTGAGTGTTGCTAGGTAGAGATTGTTGGTGGGTGAGTGCTGGGGGTGTGGTGCATTGAGCAGTGTGTGAAGCTTGTGGTACAGATGGTGGTATGTAACATTTGTTGAAGCCTTCACTCACCCTGACCAGCCGTGTGAGCTTGTTAAATTTCCTCCTGCACTGTGTGTGGGTCCTGGGGACCACAGTGCTGCCCGTGACATGGTGTGCCACCTCCCTTCACATAGTCTGGCAGACTTGTAGCAAGGGCCTCCTGCCAGTTGACGGGTACAGGACTGCCCGCCTTCTCTCCACCACTAAAACCAATGCCTCCAAAGATTCTTTGGAAAATCTCCAGCCTCTCTCCCTGGGGCAGCAATCTGCCATCAGGATTTGTAAATAAGTGCTCCATCTCTTTGTCCTTTTTCTTATGGTTGTTGAGGCAGCTGCACACCCAACAATGCTGAGAATGAGGCGCTGCAGCATCAATGAACCTCCCCTTTAAGTAGTGAAAAAAGCCTGTGGCAATCATTACTTGCATTTAGACTGCCCTCGATATTAGTCCATCTTTTCAGTGTAATACCAATGAGCTTGAGCTTTTAGACGAGAATCATGACTGCAATCATTTTAATGAGTGAGGATGAATTTTGCCTGCAGCCTAGATGATTTTCAACTGGCGCTACTTAACCATTTTTAGTCTAAACACTGCCCATTTCTTGGCTATAATGAATTTCTAGCCCTTATGATTTTACTAGATGCTTCTCTTCCCCACTGCTCCTTCTGTTTTCTGTCTGGTTCTATGTCTCCATCCCAACTTGTTCCTCTAATTTGTGGCCCCTATATCTAATTCACTGCTTCTCCTCTCTCACTCTGTCTCTCCTCCTCACCACTCTCCATCTCACAAGGCTCTCTGTGAACACTGAGGCCCTAATAGATCTGTTGATTTTATCTGGACTGGAGGATTGAGTGCGCTAAGTCATCAGCCAATCCACCTCCACACACAACAAAAAAATAAATTGCAACTTCATGATGTTCTTTTGCATTTAAAAAAAATGTACCATTTTCATTCTTGGAAAATAAATGAAGATTGACAATATGAACACAGTATATACCAAAATCCTGAGCAATTAAGGAAAATAAACTACTTATCATGCATGCAATATGTATAATGGAGATCCACCTAACTTGTTTATTTTCTATAATTTCCTTTCTATCACCCTCCATTTCTTCATGTTTGCTCTTGATTTAGCTCTTTCTCGTGGTTTAGCTCTTCAGCAGGCACAGACATGATGGGCCGAAAGACCTCCTTCTTTGCTGTATGATTCTATGATATAGGAGAGGCGATTTTAATTCAGTGGAGATGGAACAGTAGTTAAAGTCAAGGTAGTCGACTTACCATTGTGTTTCCTACTCTGCCACCATTTTACCTCAGGCCTTCTTCCACTGAATCGGGCAGCAGCCTCATTAATCTAAACAAATCAGGGTCCTGTGACGTACATAGGACCCCCGTGCAATTTTGAGGGGCTCTTGCGTGGATTTTGCGCAGTGCTCGCTCCACTCGGTAAAATCTGGCTGTCAAGAGGAAGAGGCCGCAAAAAGACAAGCCTGGAATTATTTTTGTGGGACCAGGGGGGAATCAGAGTTCTTCCCTGGGCTCCATGAGAATAATGTGGGTGGCTGCCACCCCCCCCCCCCATCCCAATGTAAACTTGGGCTCATCCAAAACTCTGCTGCCCGTTTTCTAACTCGCACCAAGTTCACCCGTTCACCCATCAACTCTGTAATTTCCTCCAGACCTTCGCGATCTCTGCACTCCTCCCATTCTGGCCTCTTGCGCATCCCCGATTTTAATCGCTCCACCATTGGCGGCCGTGCCTTCAGCTGCCGAGGCCTGGAGCTCTGGAATTCCCTCCCTGAACTTCTCCACCTCTCTCATTCCTCCTTTAAGACGCTCCTTAAAACCTACCTCTTTGACCAAGCTTTTGGTCATCTGTCCTAATAATTATGTGGCTCGGTGTCAAATTTTGTTTGATAACACTCCTGTGAAGCGCCTTGGGATGTTTTACTACTTTAAAGGTGCTATATAAATGCAAGTTGTTTTTGACCTACCTTTCCTTCTGCCCTGATATTGCGCTGGCCCCACCCTCAAAATGGACCAGGTCCCCTGTCAGCAGGACCAGGCAGCTGGGCCAATAGTTTAAACCACCCCTGGTGTGTTTGTGTGTGTGTGTGTGTGTGTGTGTGTGTGTGTGTGTGTGTGTGTGTTTGTGTTTATTTATCATATTCAATATGCTTTCGTTTCATTGAACTTCTAACGACTATTCCAGAGGCGTGTCTCTTCAGTATTTTTCTGCCCTCCTTTTTTAATATAATTTATTATTTGTAATTTTTCTCTCGCTAAGTCTGCTCCCGAGTCCCGACCCGCTGCTTCTCCTGATCTGGCTAGCAGGAAGTGCATGATAGGAGCCTGGGATTTCGCCCTCTCCCTCCGGATTTCCTTTCTCTCCTTGTACAAAAGTAGCAGGCCACTAGTTGGAAACCCCGTCCCTACATTACAACAGTGACTATACTTCAAAAGTACTTCATTAGCTGTAAACGCTTTGGGACGTCCTGAGATTGTGAAAGGCGCTGTATCAATGCAAGTCTTTCTTTCTTTTGCTCCTCTCCCCAGGGCGCAGTTGGATTCGATTGAGGAGAATTAGCAGACTCGCGTATGCATACCCAGCAATAAAGCATGGTGGTGTGTCACTTGACCTGCACTATATTTTTCAAATAATCAAGAATTATTAAGGTTTATATTTATAAGAAATTAATATTTTCAGGTTGATTGAGAGAAAAGTCTTGTTTTTCTTACACACACACACAAACATAAATGAACTTGAATGGTTCTATCTGTAAACATGATCCTGACCTTTCTGCAGCTCTCCATTGCAACACCTCCCTGTGGTAAACCACTTTTGTCGTTCACTATCGTTACACTATAGTTATCACTGTTATATCGTTACTCTATGGTTATCACTGTTCACACTGTTGTATCACTATACGAGGTCGCCTCTTGTCACGCTGTTATACCTGGGCTGACCACTGCTGACTCCGCCCATGGCTCCACCTACCTGCCCAGGTATAAAGGTGGTCGACTGGCTGGTATTCCTCCTTGTTGGATCCGATCACCCACGAGGGTGGGCTCTGTTATTTAGCCAATAAAAACCTATAGTTACTTTCTTAACTCGTCGCTTTTCATTGGATGAATTGATAGGTATATCAATTTTATTGGCTAAATTTTAAAATGTCGACACTTGAGCAGTCAAACGACCAGTCAAACGACCAGCCAAGCGACCAGCCAGACGCCCAGCTACAACAGCCACAGCAGCCAGCCTGGCTGCGAGCCCTCCGACCACCGTACCTGGATCTAAACCCACAGGCAGCAAACTCAGCCCTCGACTTCGAACACTGGCTGAGCTGTTTCGAATCCTACCTGGGAGAATCCGGCGTGCCTCAGAAATCCATGCTAAAAGTTCTGACCGCCCAAGTGAGCCCTAAAGTATTCGCACTCATCCGGGACCTTAAAACATACGAAGCCGCCATCAACCTGCTGAAACAACAGTACCGGAGCCCGGTAAACTCCATGTATGCCAGACACCTCCTAAGATCCCGCCCGCAACAGCCAGGAGAGTCGGTAGATGAATTTTTACGGGCGCTACAAGCACTCGGCAGGGACTGTGACTTTAAAGCGGTATCAGCGGCAGAAAATACTGAAGATAATGTCCGCGATGCCTTCGTGAAAGGCCTGCGGTCCGACTACACACGGCAAAGACTTCTTGGAGCAAAGGACCTTGACCTGAACACAGCTGCAGCCCTCGCTCGCTAGAAGTGGCCCATCGGGACCTCGAGGCGTACTCCAGGTACAGTAATTTGCGACCCTGGGACTCGGGACCGACCCCGACCGCGATACCCCTCGCAGCGCCGCCCCTGGGACCTACCTCTGCGTCAGCGTCCCGGACCCGATCGGGACCGCCACCCCCGGTACCGGCTGCGACTTCGGACCCCCGCGATCGGGCCGCCGGCTGCTTCTTCTGCGGCCAGGCGAAACATCCTAGGGCGCGCTGCCCAGCGAGAAACGCGACGTGCTCAAGCTGCCTGAAGAAAGGCCACTTTGCTAAGGCCTGCAGAGGCCAACAGAGATCAACAGAGGCCAGCAGTGCTTCATGCGAGTTGTGGGGGCGGCCATCTTCCATCAAGGCCACAGATGCCAGCATCCCCACGTGTGAGTCATGGGGGTGGCCATCTTTGATCCAGGCAACCGACACCAGCAGTGCCTCATGTGAGTTGTGGGGGCAGCCATCTTCTCCGCCATTTTGTCCAACCTCGTGGGCGCCGCCATTTTACCCTCCACGCTCGACCGCCACCTCGCCTCCGGACTCGACCACCGCCTCACCCGCAGACTACGGCAGCTCGCTGAGCCACACACTAGCCTCCGTCACACTGGACCAAGCCCGCCCGCACCACCTGTCCAAGTCCATGATGGACATCAAAGTAAACGGCCGCGCCACGACCTGCCTGTTCGACAGCGGAAGCACGGAGAGTTTCATCCACCCAGACACGGTGAGCCACTACTCCCTCACTGTCCGGCCAACGCGCAACCGGATCTCGATGGCATCGAGGTCCCACGCCACAGACATCAGCGGCTACTGTGTCGTGACCCTGTCGGTTAAGGGCACGGAGTATAAAAATTTTAAACTCCTCGTCCTCCCCCAGCTATGCGCTGCCGTCCTACTAGGGCTGGACTTCCAATCCCACCTCCAAAGCGTCACTCTAGCATACGGCGGACCCCTCCCCCCACTCACAGTCGACAACCAGCAGCCTTTAAACCGCCCACCGCGTAACACCTGCGGCCTATCCACCCTCAAGGTCCCGCCACCTTCCCTGTTCGCTAACCTCACCCCCGACTGCAAACCCGTCGCTACCAAGAGCAGGCGGTACAGCGCCGGGGACAGAGCCTTCATTAGCTCTGAGGTGCAGCGTCTCCTGAAGGAGGGCATCATCGAGGGGAGCACCAGCCCCTGGCGTGCCCAGGTCGTGGTCGTTAAGACCGGCAATAAAAACCGCCTGGTCATCGACTACAGCCAGACCATAAACAGGTACACCCAGCTGGACGCATATCCCCTTCCCCGCATATCTGATATGGTCAATCAGATTGCACAATACCGAGTATCCTCTACCATCGACCTTAAGTCGGCCTGCCACCAACTCCCTATCCGCCCTGAGGACCGCCAGTATACCGCCTTCGAGGCGAATGGCCGCCTCTACCACTTCCTTAGGGTTCCCTTCGGCGTCACCAACGGGGTTTCGGTCTTCCAAAGGGAGATGGACCGGATGGTTGACCAGAACGGGCTGCACGCCACGTTCCCCTATCTAGACAACGTCACCATCTGTGGCCGCGACCGGCAGGACCATGATGTTAATCTGGAGAGATTCCTCCGTACGGCCCAACGGCTGAACCTCACCTACAATAAGGAGAAATGTGTGTTTAACACCTCACGCCTTGCCATCCTCGGCTGCGTAGTAGAGGACGGACTCATCGGCCCCGACCCCAAAAGAATGCGCCCCCTCATGGAGTTACCCCTCCCCAACTGCCCAAAGGCGCTGAAGAGAACCCTGGGGCTCTTCGCCTACTATGCCCAATGGGTGCCCAATTATGCGGACAAAACCAGACCCCTCATGAAGTCCACATCCTTCCCCCTTACGGAGGAAGCGTGCGCTGCCTTCTCCCTCATTAAGGGAGACATTGCTAAGGCCACAATGCACGCGGTGGATGAGTCCATCCCCTTCCAAGTGGAGAGCGATGCATCCGACTTCGCCCTAGCCGCTACCCTTAACCAGGAGGGGAGACCGGTGGCCTTCTTCTCAAGGCCAGACAGAGCACAATGTCCGCGAAGCCTTCGTGAAAGGCCTGCGGTCTGACTACTCACGGCAAAGACTGCTTGAAGCAAAGGACCTCGACCTGGACAAAGCTGCAGCCCTCGCTCGCTCCCTAGAAGTGGCCCATCGGGACCTCGAGGCATATTCCAGGTACTGTAATTTGCGACCCTGGGACTCGGGACCGACCCCGACCGCAATACCCCCCGCAGCACCCCCCCTGGGACCTACCTCAGCGTCGGCGTCCCGGACCCGATCGGGACCGCCACCCCCAGTACCGGCTGCGACATCGGACCCCCGCGATCGGGCCGCCGGCTGCTTCTTCTGCGGCTAGGCGAAACACCCGAGGGCGCGCTGCCCAGCCAGAAACGCGACCTGCTCGAGCTGCCTGAAGAAAGGCCACTTTGCAAAGGCCTGCAGAGGGAGATCAACAGAGGCCAGCAGTGCCTCATGCAAGCTGTGGGGGCGGCCATCTTCCATCAAGGCCACAGAGGCCAGCATCCCCACATGTGAGTCATGGGGGCGGCCATCTTTGATCCAGGCAACCGACACCAGCAGTGCCTCATGTGAGTTGTGGGGGCAGCCATCTTCTCCGCCATTTTGTCCAACCTCGTGGGCGCCGCCATTTTACCCACCACGCTCGACCGCCACCGTGCCTCCAGACCCGACCACCGCCTCACCCGCAGACGACAGCAACTCGCTCAGCTATACACTAGCCTCCGTCACACTGGACCAAGCCCGCCCGCACCACCTGTCCAAGTCCATGATGGACATCAAAGTAAACGGCCACGCCACGACCTGCCTGTTCGACAGCGGAAGCACGGAGAGTTTCATCCACCCAGACACGGTGAGCCACTACGCCCTCACGGTCCGGCCAACGCGCAACCGGATCTCGATGGCATCGAGGTCCCACGCCACAGACATCAGCGGCTACTGTGTTGTGACCCTGTCGTTTAAGGGCACGGAGTATAAAAATTTTAAACTCCTCGTCCTGCCCCAGCTATGCGCTGCCGTCCTACTAGGTCTAGACTTCCAATCCCACCTCCAAAGTGTCACGCTAGCATACGGCGGACCCCTCCCCCCACTCACAGTCGACAACCAACAGATTTTAAACCGCCCACCGCGTAACACCTGCGGCCTATCCACCCTCAAGGTCCCGCCACCTTCCCTGTTCGCCAACCTCACCCCCGACTGCAAACCCGTTGCTACCAAGAGCAGGCGGTACAGCGCCGGGGACAGAGCTTTCATTAGCTCCGAGGTGCAGCGTCTCCTGAAGGAGGGCATCATCGAGGGGAGCACCAGCCCCTGGCGTGCCCAGGTCGTGGTCGTTAAGACCGGCAATAAAAACTGCCTGGTCATCGACTACAGCCAGACCATAAACAGGTACACCCAGCTGGACGCATACCCGCTTCCCCGCATATCTGATATGGTCAATCAGATCGCACAATACCGAGTATTCTCGACCATCGACCTTAAGTCGGCCTACCACCAACTCCCTATCCGCCCTGAGGACCGCCAGTATACCGCCTTCGAGGTGAATGGCCGCCTCTACCACTTCCTTAGGGTCCCCTTCGGCGTCACCAACGGGGTTTCGGTCTTCCAAAGGGAGATGGACCGGATGGTTGACCAGAACGGGCTGCACGCCACGTTCCCCTACCTAGATAACGTCACCATCTGCGGCCGCGACCGGCAGGACCATGATGTTAATCTGGAGAGATTCCTCCGTACGGCCCAACGGCTGAACCTCACCTACAATAAGGAGAAATGTGTGTTTAACACCTCGCGCCTTGCCATCCTCGGCTGTGTAGTAGAGAACGGAGTCATCGGCCCCGACCCCGAACGGAGGAAGCGTGCGCAGCCTTCTCCCTCATTAAGGGAGACATTGCCAAGGCCACAATGCAAGCAGTGGATGAGTCCATCCCCTTCCAAGTGGAGAGCGATGCATCCGACTTCGCCCTAGCCGCTACCCTTAACCAGGAGGGGAGACCGGTGGCCTTCTTCTCAAGGACCCTACAGGGCCCTGAGATCCGACACTCGTCGGTCGAGAAGGAGGCCCAGGCGATTGTGGAGGCGGTACGACGCTGGAGGCATTACCTGGCAGGCAAACGATTTACCCTCCTCACCGACCAGTGTTCGGTCGCTTTTATGTTTAATAACAAGCTGAGGGGCAAAATCAAGAATGACAAGATCTTGAGGTGGACAATCGAGCTCTCCACCTATGATTATGATATCTTGTACCGGCCAGGTAAGCTGAACGAACCCCCTGATGCTCTTTCACGAATTACATGCGCCAGCGCGCAAATTGATAGACTTCAGACCCTCCACAACGACCTCTGCCACCCCGGAGTCACCAGACTTTACCACTTCATTAAGGCCCGCAACCTGCCCTACTCCATCGAGGAGGTCAGGACCATGACCAGGAACTGCCAGACCTGTGCCGAGTGCAAACCGCACTTCTTTAGGCCGGACAGAGCAAGCCTGATCAAGGCCACCAGCCCCTTCGAGCGCCTGAGCATCGACTTTAAGGGGCCCCTCCTGTCCTCTGACCGCAATGTGTACTTCCTCAACATTGTTGATGAGTACTCCCGTTTCCCCTTTGCCTTCCCCTGCCCAGACATGACCAGTACCACGGTCATTAAATGCCTGAACGACCTCTTCGCCTTGTTCGGGTTCCCAAACTATATACATAGTGACCGGGGCTCCTCCTTCATGAGCGAGGAGCTCCGTCAGTTCCTACTAGCGAGAGGTATTGCTGCAAGCAGGACCACCAGCTACAACCCCCGAGGGAACGGGCAGGTGGAAAGAGAGAACGCGACGGTATGGAAGGCCGTCCTCTTAGCCTTAAAGTCTAAGGGCCTCCCAACTTCCCGCTGGCAGGAAGTCCTCCCGGCAGCGCTACATTCCATCCGGTCACTACTGTGCACTGCCATTAACGCCACCCCCCATGAACGAATGTTTGTTTTCCCCAGGAAGTCGACTACAGGAACCACGCTACCAACCTGGCTGACCTCTCCGGGGCCCGTCCTGCTGCGAAAGCACGTGAGGGCCCATAAAACGGACTCCCTGGTCGAGAGGGTGAACCTCCTGCACGCCAACCCCCAGTACGCCTATGTGGCATACCCAGACGGGCGGGAGGACACAGTCTCCTTACGAGACCTCGCACCCTCGGGCACTCCTGAGACACCACCGTTACCCCCCCCCAATGCCACCCGAGGTAGACGGCATGCCGGAACCCCACGAGCCTTCGCCGACCACGCAGACACCAGCATTAACACCGGATAATGCAACACCGCCGCTGCGACGATCAGAAAGGCTTACGAGGCCTCCGGACAGACTGACATACCAGAACTGGTAGTACACTTCACCCCGCCGGACTCAAATCTAAACAAGGGGTGAATGTGGTAAACCACTTTTATCGTTCACTATCGTTACACTATAGTTATCACTGTTATATCGTTACTCTATGGTTATCACTGTTCACACTGTTGTATCACTATACGAGGTCGCCTCTTGTCACGCTGTTATACCTGGGCTGACCACTGCTGACTCCGCCCACGGCTCCACCTACCTGCCCAGGTATAAAGGTGGTCGACTGGCTGGTATTCCTCCTTGTTGGATCCGATCACCCACGAGGGTGGGCTCTGTTATTTAGCCAATAAAAACCTATAGTTACTTTCTTAACTCGTCGCTTTTCATTGGATGAATTGATAGGTATATCAATTTTATTGGCTAAATAACAGAGCCCACCCTCGTGACCTTTCCACTTGTAGCCTCCTTCGCCACTTTTCTCCTTCGGAAGCTGACTGACCTGCTGTCTGCTCTTATTTTAAATTTGCATCAATAACTTTGGGTGGTGATCGCAACTATTTTGAAATTACATAGCAGCAAGGATATCATTCCTCGAGACCGTCTTATGTTTCTTTTTATCTCTCCTCCCTACCCCTTTCTTTCAACAGATTGCTCTTTTGGTTTCCAACGAATGATGAGGTCTATCTTCCGCAAGTCATTGGTAAATAATGGAACAAAACCTTCAAATTGTCAGTGCAATGCCATTAAAAATCCTAATCACTGAAACGGCAAAGATCAAATGATATTTGCAGCAGGAGGTGGGAAGAAACTCTTGTCGCCTAGGAACAGCAGCTGCTGCTGTCATCTGTGCAGACTGACTCGTCTGACTTAAATCAAGACTGACTTCATTTAGACTGCATGAGGAAGCAAAAGGAAAACATCTCAGCACAGGCATGATTTATTTTTGAAGTAACAATATCAATCTGATACTGTCGACCGTATCAAAAGTAATCAGAAAGAGCAAAAGCGTAGGCCTAATTAAATCAATGAATTTAAGCGTGTTATAAGGAAAGCAAGCAATTCCTGAAAGATGCTAAAAGCTCAGACCAAGGGACCGTAGGGTATAGATTCACCTTGGGTGGTTGCATAAAATGGGCGATTGTGAATTTTTACACTCCGCCTGATTTTCTTTTCCATTGAAATGCGTGTTGTAATACGGTCATTTCGCCTCCTACCCCATTTACTTGACAGTGCTGCTGCTGCTGTTGATGGTAGATTCAAACACGTAGACAAATCTGTGCAATAATGAGGCGGCCCCGCCTCCTCGGGAGGCACTAAGTCCCGCCTAATGACAAAATAAAAGCAGTAAACGCTGGAATCACTCAGCAGGTTGTTATGTTCATAAATAAATAGACGTTTTCATTATGAACAGCTAGCTTGAGCTAGTCATTTATTCAGCCATGTGGACTAGTATACAGCATCCATCTTGACTGCTGCATCGTGGGTGGCCCCCTACTAAACATACAGCTCCACCTAGTGTACCATTCTAGAATGACATGTTACTGATCATTGCACAGGTCAGGCAGCATCTATGGAGAGAGAAACAGAGTTAACGTTGTAGGTCGATGACCTTTCGTCAGAACTGGAAAATGTTAGAGATATAACAGGTTTTAAGCAAGCACAGAGGCAGGGAAAAGTGGGGAGGAAGGAAAAAAACAAAAGGGAAGGTCTGTGATAGGTTGGAGGGCAGGAGAATTTAAATGACATAAGGATTGATGGTGCTGTAGGAATTGCCAAATTCCTATCTGAAGTACTGAGACCAGGCAACTCTGGTAATTAAACGATGTTTAATACAAACTGGTGGAAGTAACAGTTAAAACGCAAGAGAACTAAACAACAGGTGTTTGCTTAAGGCTGACTCCACGAGGACTGATTCTGGAAGCTTCCCCGCTGACGTCATGACGTCATCACATTTCCCGCCGTTGGGAACGTCACGTGACTTGCATGATGACATCATCGCGTTCGGTCTACATCTTAAAGGGACCGCGTTATTTACATACAGCAAGCAAATACAGGTACCGATTCGCTCTGTTAAAGGCAATTATATACATACATATAAGAGTCCCTTGGTGGCTCTGCCACATGCGCCCCCCCAGAAGTGTCCTTTACAGCGAAAGTCAATCGAAGAGGAGGTCAGACGAGCCTGTTCGAACGACTCCTATATTCCTGGTGAGGAAATTGCTGGGCAGCTGAGGAGCTGGCCGGTAGAACGATCCGGTCGGGCATGGTAGCAGCAGGCGGTCGACCACGACGCGGTGGCTGTGCAATCTCGACTGGTTGCTTGAGATCCAGGTGCGTGGGCTTGAGGCGGTCAATTGAGATGTGGTCGGGTTTGCCGCCGATGTTGACCAAAAAGCTCTTGGCACCTGCCTGCAATACTCGGAAAGGGCCCGTATAAGGAGGTGTGAGTGGACTGCGATGGGCATCATGACAAACGAAAATGAACCTGGCCTGCATCAACTCCGTTGGAACGTGGGAGGCAGGCAAACCATGATGTGATGTCGGAATTGGCTTGAAACACTGGGCTGATTCCCGGTGGGCATCAAGTTGGGCGGCTGCGGACCACGGCTTCATCGGTGATGGCAAGAACTCGCCTGGCACCCGGAGTGGCTGGCTGTACACAAGTTCCGCGGCAGAAGACTGCAAGTCCTCCTTTGGTGATGTCCGTAACCCAAGCATAACCCAAGGCAGCCTATCTGTCCATGCAGTGCCCTGGAGGGTGGCCCTCAATGACGCCTTCAACGACCGATGAAAGCGCTCACATAACCTGTTTGCCTGCGGATGGTAGGCCGTGGTGCGATGGAGCTTGGTGCCCAAACCTAAAGCTACAGCGTTTCAAAGTTCGGACGAGAATTGCGGGCCGCGGTCTGAGGAAGTATCTGTTGGGACACCGAACCGCGCAACCCATGAGGAAATAAAAGCCCTGGCAACGTCCACGGAGGTGGTGGACGTCAGAGGGACCGCCTCCGGCCATCTTGTGGTGCGGTCGACGATAGTCAGGAGGTGTGTGAACCCGTGCGACAGTGGAAGAGGCCCAACGAGGTCAACGTTGACGTGGTCAAAACGGCGCTCCGGTACTTCGAAAGTGGCCAAGGGGGCTTTGACATGGCGTTGCACTTTGGCTCTTTGGCAAACGACGCAGGTGTTAGCCCAGTCGCGGACGTCCCTGCACATTCCTCTCCAGACGAATTTGGATGCCAGCAACTTTTGAGACGCCCTCACGCTAGGATGTGAAAGTCCGTGGATGGCATCAAAAACTTTCCGCCGCCAAGAAAACGGAACGATCGGGCGGGGATCCCCCAATGAGACGTCGCAGAGCAAGGAGGTGCCCGCAGCGTGGAAATGCACATCCGTTGGCTGGAGGCAAGAGGAGTCGGTACGGAATGCCTGAGTTGCCAGGTCGGCTGCTTGGTCGGCAGCCATGTGTGAATAATCTATTCCCAGCTGGACGGCTTGGACGGTCGCCTGCGAGAGGCAATCAGCCACCACGTTGTCCTTGCCGGCCACGTGCTGGATGTCGGTGGTGAACTCTGAAATAAAGGTGAGTTGCTGCTGTTGTCTAGCTGACCACGGTTCAGCAGTCTTGGCCATAACAAACGTCAATGGTTTGTGGTCCACAAACGCGGTGAAGTGGCACCCTTCCAACAGATAACGAAAATGGCGGATGGCCAGAAACAGCGCCAACAACTCCCTGTCGAACGTGCTGTACTTGCGCTCATTACTGCGCAGTTGGCGACTAAAAAACGGCAGCAGCTGCCATGTACCGTTGACCCACTGCTCCTGCACGGCTCCTATGGCGTAGTCCGACGCGTCAGTCGTCAGAGCGATGGTGGCTCCAGGCAGTGGGTGCGCTAACATTGTGGCATTTGTGAGAGCAGCCTTTGTGTCCCCGAAGGCACAAACCATCTCAGGCGTCCAAACCAGGGGTTCCTTTCCCGACTTTCCTAGGAGGGTCTCGTAGAGCGGCTGCATAAGTTGCGTGGCCCTGGGAATAAAACGATGATAAAAATTTACCATACCGAGGAACTCCTGGAGGGCCTTGACGGACTGCGGCCGCGGAAATGCTGCAATCGCCTCCACCTTTGACCGAAGTGGCGTCGTCCCCTCCGCGGTGATGCGGTGGCCCAAGAAGTCCAGCTGCTGTAGCCTGAACTGGCATTTGGCCGGGTTGATTATTAGGCCATGTTGATGGAGGCGGCGAAAGAGGATCCGCAGATGATTGATGTGTTCCTCTTTGGTGGCACTGGCAATCAGGATGTCATTGACATAAACGAATAAAAACTTAAGATCCCGCAGCACCGAATCCATTAGGCGCTGAAACGCCTGTGCTGCATTTTTGAGCCCGAAAGGCATTCGGAGGAACTCAAATAGGCCGAAGGGGGTAATGACCGCCGTCTTTTGGACGTCCTGGTGGTGTACAGGCACTTGATGGTACCTACGAACAAGGTCGACCTTGGAAAAGATCGAAGTTCCCGCCAAATGTGCGGAGAAATCCTGTATGTGCGGTATGGGGTACCGATCGGGGGTCGTGACTTCGTTAAGGCGCCGGTAGTCACCGCAGGGCCGCCAGACGCCGCCGGGTTTAGGGACAATATGGAGCGGTGAAGACCAGGGACTATTCGACCGGCGAATAATCCCCAACCGCTCCACTGCGGCGAACTCCGCATTTGCAGCCGCGAGTTTGCTGGTTTCTAGTCGCTGAGCCCGTGCGTAGACCGGGGAGCCGGTCGTTGTAATATGGTGCTCCACACCATGCTTGGCGGATGTTGCAGAGAAGGTGTGCCTGGTTAGCTCCGGGAACTCACCAAGAAGGCGGGTGAATTCGTTGAGCTCTGGCAAGGCGCAGGAGACCGCGTGCGATGCGACTGAACCTCAAACACACGGAATGGAGTTGTAAGTGGCGGCGTTGATCAGTCGACGATTTTTTTAATCTACCAACAAGCCGTTGGCGCATAAAAAGTCCGCGCCGAGGATCGCTTGCAAAATTTTGGCGGTGATGAACTCCCATTGGAAGTGTTGCCTGCCGAAACACACCTTGATCCGCCGACTCCCGAATGTACGAATAGCACCGCCATTGGCAGCTTGGAGGGGAAGCCCGCGCCTCCCAGCCCGGATGTCGAGGACCGATGCGGGAAGAATGCTGCACTGCGCCCCTGTGTCGCACAAAAATCGCCGGCCCGAGATGGAATCGGTGATAGAGAGTAACTTCCTGGAGTCGCCAATCGCCATCGCAGCTGTGGGGCATACTGCAGGTTCAGTCTTCCTTTCGCGCAGCTGGTGCTGGTATTTTTTGGTTGCCTTGGGCGTGAAACCGCAGGGCGGGCGGCAGCATCTGGCCTTCGCGCCGGAACGGGCGTGGTAATAACACAAGGCTGATGGTGGAGGCGCCGGGGTGGGGTCCCATGGGGAAGGATGCCTCAAGGCGGTGCAATGTTGCTGCATGACCGCGTAAATAGTATCAGCTTCGTCCACAAGCGCCACACAATCCGCGGTTTCCGACCGTGCGAGGGCCGCCTGTACCTGCTCGGGCAACTGGCTCAGGAACACCTCCCGAAAGAGGAAACATTGCGGTTCAGACCCGAGGAGTGTGAGCATCTGGCTCATTAACTCCGACGGCTTGGAGTCGCCTAGCCCGGGCAGCAATCGTTGTGCACGTTCCGCCTTCGTGAGGCCGAAAACCTGAAGTAGCCGCGCCTTAAGGGTATCATACTTGCTGTCGGCCGGGGGGTTTTCCAGCAGGTTGATGATCCTCGAAGCCGTGGAGCTGTCGAGTGCGGAGACCACGTAGAGATACCGGGTCTGATCCACCACGATATTCCGAAGCGCGATCTGAGCCTCCGCTTGCACAAACCAGGAGGCCGCCTGTTGTTCCCAAAACCAAGGGAGCTTCAAAGCCGCTGCGTTCGCATCCATCGTGTCACTGCGTCTCGCTTCCTCCGCGAAGATCGTCCGTGAAGATTCGGGGTCACCACTGTAGGAATTGCCAAATTCCTATCTGAAGTACTGAGACCAGGCAACTCTGGTAATTAAACGATGTTTAATACAAACTGGTGGAAGTAACAGTTAAAACGCAAGAGAACTAAACAACAGGCGTTTGCTTAAGGCTGACTCCATGAGGACTGATTCTGGAAGCTTCCCCGTCACGTTTCCCGCCGTTGGGAACGTCACGTGACCTGCGTGATGACGTCATCGCATTCGGTCTACATCTTAAAGGGACCGCGTTATTTACATACAGCAAACAAATACAGGTACCAATTCACTCTGTTAAAGGCAATTATGTACATACATATAAGGGTCCCTTGGTGGCTCTGCCACAGTGCGAGCGAAAGAGAATGACAATGGGACAAGTAAAGAAACAAAAGATGGGTCTAGAGGAGCTGTAAATGGCAACCTAATGATGTGGGGTTTATCAGTGCCTCTGGGGGAAGCGATATTATAAACATTGCCCAAGAAACAGAGGCTGCCATCCTTTCTGCCCATTGGCAGGCTAAGCAACTCAGTTTGCCCATTCATGTAGTTTTGTGCTCATTGCCCTTTAGAGCCCTTTGGTGACTAGAAACAAAGTTGCAAACTTCAGCTTAAACAAATTGTGCACCGGTGCAGTTTTTTGATGTTGTTTTGGTGCTGTGGGAATGCGCTCTGATCACACCTGCCCGAGCCCGAATCAGGCCGAAGAGGGAGACAAGAAATAAAGTTAATAAGTTGTCCGCTGACCTGTAGGGGATCTTTTCTACGGTATCCCAGAAATACCCCAGACACATCCCAAAATTAGCATTTGCTCGGGCAGGTGTGATCAGAGCGCATTCCCACAGCATAATTTGTGGGGGACCATATGTGGGGCGGAAGCCTGGCAGATTTGGGTTCCGTCCCACAATACAGCTCCCCAATTGTTTCCCCCTACCCTCTCGGATATTGCTGGAATTTATAGCCTTAAATATTTCAGAGCATATATAACATAATGTAGGAACGGAGGTTCCTATCTGAATAAAGGTATTCGACTCGATGAATCAAATCAACAGGTTTTAATGAACAACGAAGTTAACAGCGAAACTACAGGAGAAACAGTACACAGGTCTAATCAGCTTGCTGGGCACTCGACGACTGCTGGAAGATTCTGGAAGCTGACGTCATCGCGTTCTTCGCGCCACTGGCGGTCACGTGATCGGCGTCATGACGTCGTCACGTGGAGTGCAGGAACGTACAATACAGTAGAGTTAACAGGCAGTTTAAAGGTGCAGTCCGCGGCTGCACTACACTGTCGTTAAAGAGATTATTACTAATTGTTCTGAGACCCTTGGTGGCTCCGCCACAGGTGCCCCCCCAGAATCCACTTTAATGGACATTGTCAACCGAGCAGGAGGTTTAATGATCCTGGCTGAACGACGGCGAAAATCAGGCAGCGGAAGCGGAGCGTTGGTAGACGAACCAGTGAAGGGTTGCGGCAGAAGCGGCGCATCGGGCGAGGCAGAAACAGTAGTCAGAGGTGTAGGCGCGTCTGAGGCCGAATCGGGCTGGTCAACGGCGGGCTGGTGCACGATTGGTCTGGCGGTCAACGGCGGTCGGCTGCGGCGAGGCGGTTGGGCAGCCACGACAGGCTCACTCCGATCTAGGTGGGCCGGTTTTAGCCGGTCGATAGAGATGGTATCGGACTTGCCACCCACTTCGACTGTGAAAAACTTTTCCCCCGATGAGATGACACGAAACGGTCCAGTATAAGGCGGCTTGAGCGGGTCTCTGTGACCGTCCTGCCTAATAAATACATAGTCCGAACTCATGAGCTCTGTCGGGACATGAGGCCTCTGCAGGTCATGATGCGAGGTTGGGATAGGCAGGAAATTCCTGGCCGCCTCCTGATGTAGCAGGAGCTGTTGAGCTGCAGACCATGGTTCGGTGTGTGGAGGGAGAAAGTCACCTGGCACTCTGAGTGTCTGGCCATAAACCAGCCCAGCCAATGAAGACTGGAGATCCTCCTTTGGGGCTGTCCGGAGGCCTAGCATCACCCAGGGGAGCCTGTCCACCCAGTTGGGTCCCCTCAAGCTGGCACGGAGGGACGCTTTGAGAGACCGATGGAACCTTTCGCACAGACCTTTCTAATGCGGATGGTACGCGGTGGTATGGTGCAGCTTGGTACCCAGGCCCTGTGTCACTGCGTTCCACAGCGCTGATGTGAATTGCGGACCGCGGTCCGAGGAGATGTCAGATGGCACCCCGAACCGAGCCACCCACGACGAAATAAACGCCCTGGAGACGTCTGCTGCAGTGGTAGCGGCCAAGGGAATCGCCTCTGGCCACCTGGTGGTCCGGTCTACCACCGTCAGGAGGTGTGTGAATCCTCGTGACCCGGGAAGGGGACCTACTAAGTCCACGTGAACGTGGTCGAAGCGGCGCTCAGGCACCGGGATGTTGGCCACTGGAGCCTTGACGTGACGGTAGACTTTGGATTTTTGACATTCGACGCAATTGTTTGTCCAGTCCCGGACGTCCAAATGCATGCCTTTCCAAACAAATTTACGGGACATGAGCCGTTGAGAAGCCCGCATCCCCGGGTGGGATAACCCGTGGATTGCCTAGAATACTTTCTTGCGCCATTCGACCGGCACAATGGGCCGGGGCACTCCCATGGATGTGTCGCACAAGAGCGTGGTTCCTGCCGCTTGAAACGGCACGTCTGCAACCTGCCAACTGGAAGGCGTGGTCCTAAACGCTTGTACCTCTGGGTCTGCCAGTTGATCCTCTGCCAGTCCGACGAAATCGATGCCCAGGTGGACTGCCTGGACTGGAGCCCGGGAAAGGCAATCCACCATGAGATTATCCTTGCCTGACACGTGCCGCAAATCCGTTGTGAATTCGGATATAAACGTGAGGTGGCGCTGCTGCCGAGCTGACCAAGGTTCCGTCGTTTTGGCCATGGCGAAGGTGAGCGGCTTGTGGTCCACGAATGCAGTGAACGGACGGCCTTCTAGAAGAAAACGGAAATGTCGGATGGCCAAAAACAGGGCTAGCAACTCTCTGTCAAAAGTGCTATACTTTCACTCGTTCTTGCGCAGTTGGCGGCTGAAAAAGGCTAACGGCTGCCAACTCCCGTCGACCCACTGCTCTTGAACTGCCCCGATGGCGTAGTCGGAGGCATCCGTAGTGAGGGCGACCGTCGCGCCCGGGAGTGGGTGTGCGAGCATAGTTGCATCTGCCAACGCTGCCTTGGTATCGCGGAACGCCTGGTCCATTTGCAGTGTCCAAGTGAGAACATCCTTGCCCGACTTTCCTTTTAGTGCTCCGTACAGAGGTTGCATTAACCGGGCCGCCTTGGGGACGAAACGATGATAAAAATTTACCATCCCCAAAAACTCTTGCAGGGGTTTGACTGTGTGAGGCCGCGGGAATGTGGTAACTGCCTCTACCTTGGTGGCCAGTGGGACGGCGCCTTCTGGGGTAATCCTGTGTCCCAGGAAATCAATACTGGTTACTCCAAACGTGCATTTGGCTGGATTGACAATAAGGCTGTGTTGGCTGAGCCGGGCGAAAAGTGTGCGTAAATGAGCCATGTGTTCTGTCGTATCCTTGCTGGCTATTAGGATGTCATCCAAATACACAAAAATGAAGGGCAGATCCCGTAAGACAGAGTCCATCAACCGCTGGAATGCTTGAGCTGCGTTTTTCAGACCGAACGGCATGCGGAGGAACTCAAACAAGCTGAACGGAGTGATGACTGCCGTTTTGGGGACGTCTGGAGGGTGCACCGGGACTTGGTGATATCCACGAACGAGATCCACTTTAGAAAATATAGAGTTGCCAGCCAGATGTGCTGAAAAGTCTTGGATGTGGGGAATAGGATACCTGTCCGGTGTCGTGGCATCGTTTAAGCGTCTGTAATCCCCGCAAGGTCGCCATCCGCCACCTGGTTTGGGTACTATATGCAGTGGGGAGGACCAAGGGCTGTCCGAGCGACGGATGATCCCGAGGCGCTCCATGGTCTGGAACTCAGCCTTTGCGGCTGCCAGCTTGCCGGCTTCTAATCGCCGCGCCCTAGCGTAAACGGGTGCTCCGGTCGTGGAGATATGGTGCGCCACCTCATGCCGTGTGACTGCAGCCGAAAAGGTAGGCCTGGTGAACTCCGGGAATTCGCCGAGCAGGCGTGTAAACCCGTCTTGCGATGGAACCGCACAGGCAACCGACCAGGACACGGCGGTGCTGCGGTGGCAGGGCACTGCGTGGAAAGTGGACGCATTAATGAGTTGGCAGTGTTGGGCGTCGACCAGCAGACCGTTGGCACAGAAAAAATCAGCTCCCAGGATAGCCTGTGAGACCTTAGCTGTAATAAAGTCGCAGACAAAACGCTGACCGGCGAAGGTTAAGTTTACCGTCCGTTTACCGAACGTACGCATGGCAGCGCCATTTACTGCCACGAGGGAAGGCCCATGGCTGCTGGATAGTAGGTCCAGCTTTGAAGCTGGCAGGATGCTGCACTGTGAACCAGTGTCGCACAGGAATCGTCGGCCCGTAACGGAATCCGTAACGTAAATGAGTTTGCCCGCTGAGCCCACCACCATAGCTAACTTGCCGTGCTTTTCAGACCCTGTCGTCCGTCTGGGAGGGCGCGGGCTTGTTGGAGTTTTTCTTTCTGGGGGGAAACTGCAAGGAGGCCGGCAGCATCGAGCTTTGGCGCCGAAACGGGCGTGGTACGCGCACCATCCTGCTGGGGGAGGGCTGGGCTTCGCTTGCGTGGGGGAAAGGCGCCTTGTGGCTGCACAACATTGCTGAGTAACAGTAAATATCTTGTCTGCCTCTGCAGCGAGTTCGGCACAGTCTGTGATGGCAGTATTGGCCAAGGCCGCCTGAACAGGTTCGGGTAGCTGGCAGAGGAAAAGCTCATGGAATAAAAAGCATTGGGGTTCCACACCCAACAGCGTGAGCATTTGGCTCATCAGTTCTGACGGTTTTGAGTCCCCGAGGCCGAGCATGGAAATAAGCTTGCGTGCACACTCCGACTTATTAAGATCAAATACCTGTAGCAAACGGGCTTTAAGCACTTCGTACTTGCCCTCCTCCGGTGGGTTGCCAAGGAGGCTGACGACCCGCGAGGCTGTGGCACTGTCGAGAGCGGAAACCACATAATAATAACGGGTCGAATCCGCTGTGACCTCCCGGAGTGCGAACTGTGCTTCTGCGTGGAAAAACCATGCTGCCGACTGCTGTTCCCAGAACTGCGGCAGTTTTAGGGCGACGGCGTTCGTGTTCGTCCTCGACGAAAGTTGTCCGACGAGATCGGGGTCACCAATGTAGGAACGGAGGTTCCTATCTGAATAAAGGTATTCGACTCGATGAATCAAATCAACAGGTTTTAATGAACAACGAAGTTAACAGGGAAACTACAGGAGAAACAGTACACAGGTCTAATCAGCTTGCTGGGCACTCGACGACTGCTGGAAGATTCTGGAAGCTGACGTCATGATGTCATCGCGTTCTTCGCGCCACTGGCGGTCACGTGATCGGCGTCATGATGTCATCACGTGGAGTGCAGGAAAGTACAATACAGTACAGTTAACAGGCAGTTTAAAGGTGCAGTCCGCGGCTGCACTACACTGTCGTTAAAGGGATTATTACTAATTGTTCTGAGACCCTTGGTAGCTCTGCCACAATAACACATTTATTAACTTACTAGCTGGGGGGGCCCCGCGTTGCCAGGGCTGTTTTGGCCCGGGCGGCTTAAATGGAGTCCCAGGCTTTTGGGCCTGTCTCTGTGTTCCTCTGTGATTCTGCTGCCGGGCAACATTTTAAATCGAGTCCGAGGCTTTCAGGCCTGTCTGTCTGCCCCTGTGTGAATCTGCTGCCGGGCAACATTTTAAATCGAGTCCCAGGCTTTCGGGCCTGTCTCTGTGTCCCTCTGTGAATCTGCTGCCGGGCAACATTTCTACCTTTTAATAGCTTGAAAGATGAAAGTGAAAGTACTTATAAAACGTTTTTGGTAAATGTGATGTTATTTTTAAAAGAGATACTAACTTTTTCGAAGCTGGATTAGCAGATTTTGAGCTGGAAGTAGTGAAGCAATGGCTGCCCGATGCCTGAGTTGAAAAGCATTAGTCCCACCCACAGATGCAGCGATTGGCCAACCATCAGGTGACTGAACTGTAGGATTGGTCAATCGTGACGGCACAGGATTGGTCGACCTTGACGTCAGTCAATCAATACTAATTAGCAGATAATGAGTTTAATTTTGAAGGTTTTTTGCATAACGCGCGAACAATTTTAGTCTGACCGAAAAGTAAATACGCTTATGACGGTTCTGGAATCGTAAGCTTTCTTTCAATGTAACACACGTGTAGGTACGCTCCATAACTTTCGAGTTTATTCAATACAGACAGACGGAATGACAGACAGACGGAATGACAGACAGAAAGAACCGCTTTATATATAGGCCCCAGGACAGTGACAGCGTAACACAAAGAATTCGACCCAACACAATCGTCACTAAGCAAAAGGAAAAATATCTGTCATATTGGGCAGAAACAACAAAAACCCAAAACAAACTCAATTGCTACTTGGCCCTAAACAGACAATACAACATGGCTGATTACCTGACCATGGTAAAGGATAGCAAACTGAGAAAAACCTTGACAATGTACAGACTTAGTGAACATAGCCTGGCGATCGAAAAAGGTAGACACAGGCAGACCCGGCTACCAAGAGAGTACAGGATATGCTCTCACTGCAGTCAGGGAGTGGTGGAGACAGAGATGCACTTCCTCACAGCTTGTAGAAAATATCAGGGCATAAGGGAAAATTTCTACCCAAAATTCACAAAAATATGCCCGGAATTCAGAAATTTGAACGACGACCAAAAACTCCCATACCTACTAGGGGAAGAGAGAAATTGTGTAACCTTAGCGGCACACTATGTTACAGCTTGCCATAAACAGAGGGACAACCACTAAATATAAGAAAAGAGTATATACAAATTATATGAATGTATATTTATACACTCAGTGATATATCTGTTTATACACTGTATGGATAGATCTGTATTTATGTGTTCAACCATGAATGTTTTTCGATGCTTTGGCAACATAAGATGTACCTTGTCATGCCAATAAAGCAATTTGAATTGAATTGAATATAGATTTGGTTCTGATCAATACAGCAGCACAGACACAGATGTTGAACATTGGAAGAAGAGAAAACAAAGAAGTGAGACAATATTCAGTATTAAAGCTCTGATTGTGTGTTAGAGCAAACATAAATTACAGCATCAGAATGAAGCTTATCTCTCTTTAACTTTCATTTTCCACTTGGTGTGCCTTTTCCTTTTGCTCGTTCCCATTACTGTTGATACCATGAAACTGAGCAGCAGGATGGGCCTTTAGAGCTACAGGTTACTCCGCAGTTCTGACAGAAATGCCCTGCTGTGGGTGAGCTAATAGGAGCAAGCATTCATATTTGTGCAGCCAGGTATGTGCAAGATGGTCTCTTGGCCTCCCTCTGGTTTGAGATTATCATCACTGACTAAGAAGTGCCCAAGTTCATGATACAAAAACTTTAACTCTTCACAAACCTGAGTTTGCAACCTTGAACTTTGAGCGAGTTAGTTCTGGTTCATTAACAAGCCACTGAATTTTTACAGCATTGAAATTTGAAGTATGTATTTAATTGGAGTCTCGATGTTCTCCAGTCTCCTTCTGATTACATACAATTGAGTGCAACACCGTAAAGAAATAACCAAACTAAGCTCCATACTTCTACTGCCTGCCCCAGAACCAACTTGAGTAGGGTCGTAAATAGGTGGAAATTAGGCCGCCTGATTTATTGCTCTGTTACGCCACATCTGTGCCCGCTTTTGAGGTGTAAAAAAAATTCAGTCTGTCAGAGTGTTATCTCTCCATCAGCCAGAGAGATCACGAAGATATGGTGCTAGCCCATTCTATTTGCCGTGCATACTTTAATGGAAACAATAGCTCATTGTTCAACTGGCCATCCCAGATTCTTTTATGTTCAAGGGGACATTTTGGTTAAGAGGGAGCAAGTTTACTTATGGAAGCAGACTTTTGTGGCCAATACGAGAAAATGTATCTGAAGCAAGCTCAAGTACCGCCCTCCACTGCCACTTCACATTGATGACAAAATAGTCCTGCTTATTTAAAAAGAGAGTTGAATAGCTTTTCCAGTGGTTCAGCGTATTGGTGTGAGACTGGGTCATACAGTCCAAGAAACACTTTTGTTCACTTTCCACTCTGTTCTGAGTAAGGTGATCTTAGGCAGGGTACTGGTAGGAGAACTACAATGCCACCCCTGGACAAAGGGGGAGGAAAGAAAGAAAGAAGAATGAGCTAGTATTTATATACTGTAGTGTCCTTTACGACCTCAGGATGTCCCAAAGTGTTTTACAGTCAATAAAGTAGTCTTGAAATGTATTTACTGTTGTAATGTAGGAAACACAGCAGCCAATTTGTCCAGCTTGGCAGCAATGCCCTCCATAGTTAAATAACCTGCCAACATTTACTGTCAAAACTCACACAAAGAAAGACTACTTATTTGAGGTAGCACAGTGTAACTGAGTACCTTTGGTGGAAAGTCAAGGCTAGAAAAGGGTAGACGTAGACATTTTTAAAAAAGACAACAGTAACATATAGGACAGGATTTTCATTGGACCGCGGAGGTGGGATTGGAGGCGTGTGGGGGGTTAAAATCCCGAAATCGGGGGGCACGAACCCATCCCGCCCCCATGTCAGTTTCAAAGGAGGCGGGTACCCGACCCGCACTGGGACCCGCCTCCCTGAGGATGGAAGGGGATTAGTGCCAGTTAACTGCCTGTTAACAGGTAGTTAACAGGCAGTTTTTAGCCTAATCCCTATTTTCATAGCTGAAATGTGGGATTCCTGACGGCTCCAAACCACGCCAAGTTAGCGAGGCGGGCCATTGGGATGAAGGGCTTGGAGGGGTCGAGATGTCCAGTGTTCAGGTGAGTGATGGGTGCATGAGTGCAAAGGTATGTGTGTTTGATGTGTTTAAAGTGTTTAAAGAAGTTTTACTTATATTTACATACCTTTACAGCCTTCCTTCCCTCAGGTCTCGGGAGTCCCTCATCTCACTAGCACAGAAAGCTGAATGTCAAAAGTTCCAGCATTCAGCTTTCTGTTCTGGGGAGATCTCTAAATCATCCTGAGAGGAAGGAATTAATTTGGAGTGCAGATTGTCAGTGTTTGACAGCTTCAAACAGCTGTGAAATGCTGATATTTCATCTGTCACCTGTTGCCAGGTGGCCCTTAATTGGCCTGCTGAGCCCGCTGGGCGGGCTCAACAAGGTATATCAAATCAAAATTGCGTGGGTTGGCTACAACTCAATGGAGGCGGGACTACAACCCCGAAAGTTGTAATCCCGCCTCCTACCCGACTCCTCAATGAAAATCCAGCCCATAGTGTCTTGTGTTATCAGACAAGAAGGGAAGTAGACAAAAAGCTGGAAACTATAGATCAGTTAGCCTAACATCTGTGGTTGGCAAAATGTTGGAGTCCATTATTAAGGAAACAGTAACAGAGCATTTGGATAAACATAATTTCATAGGACAGAGTCAGCAAGGTTTTATGAAGGGGAAGTCATGTTTGACAAATTTGCTCGAATTCTTTGAGGATGTAACATACAGGGTGGATAAAGGGGAACCAGTGGATGTAGTGTATTTGGACTTCCAAAAGGCATTTGACAAGGTTCCACACAAAAGATTACTGATCAAGATAAAAAATCACGGGATTGGGGGTAATATACTGGCATGGGTGGAAGATTGGCTGTCTAACAGAAAACAAAGAGTTGGGATAAATGGTTCATTCTCGGGCTGGCAATCTGTAACTAGTGGTGTTCTGCAGGGGTCAGTGCTGGGACCCCAACTCTTTACAATCTATATTAACGATTTGGAGGAAGGGACCGAGTGCAACATATCCAAGTTTGCCGACGATACAAAGATGGGAGGGAAAGCAGTGAGTGAGGAGGACATAAAAAACCTGCAAAAGGACATAGACAGGCTAAGTGAGTGGGCAGAGGTTTGGCAGATGGAATATAATATTGGAAAGTGTGAGGTTATGCACTTTGGCAGAAAAAATCAAAGAGCAAGTTATTATCTAAATGGAGAGAAACTGCAAAGTGCTATAGTACAAAGGGATCTGGGGGTCCTGGTGCATGAAACACAAAAAGTTAGTATGCAGGTGCAGCAGGTGATCAGGAAGGCCAATGGAATCTTGGCTTTTATTGCAAGGGGGATGGAGTATAAAAACAGGGAAGTCTTGCTGCAGTTATACAGGGTATTGGTGAGGCCACACCTGGAATACTGCGTGCAGTTTTGGTTTCCATATCTAAGAAAAGATATACTTGCTCTCGAGGCGGTTCAGAGAAGGTTCACTCGGTTAATTCCAGAGATGAGGGGGTTGACGTATGAGGAAAGGTTGAGCCTTTACTCATTGGAGTTCAGAAGAATGAGAGGCGATCTTATTGAAACATATAAGATTGTGAGGGGGCTTGATCGGGTGGATGTGGTGAGGATATTTCCACTGATGGGTGAGACTAGAACTAGGGGGCATAATCTAAGAATAAGGGGCTGCCCTTTCAAAACTGAGATGAGGAGAAACTTCTTCACTCAGAGGGTAGTGAATCTATGGAATTTGCTACCCCAGAGAGCTGTGGAAGCTGCAACATTAAATAAATTTAAAACGGAGATAGACAGTTTCCTAGCAGATAAGGGAATTAGGGGTTACGGGGAGAGGGCAGGGAAGTGGACGTGAGTCTAGATTCGGATCAGCCATGATCCTATTGAATGGCGGAGCAGGCCCGAGGGGCCGTATGGCCTACTCCTTCTCCTACTTCTTATGTTCTTACGTTCTTATGTACAAAATTTGGCACCGAGCCACATAAACTGATATTAGGACAGAAGCTTGCTCAAAGAGGTAGGTTTTAAGGAACAAGTTAAAGGAGGAGAAATAGGTAGAGAGGTAGTGATGTTTAGGGAGGGAATTCCAGAGCTTAGAGTCTAGGCAGCTGAAGGCACAGCCACCAATGGTGGAACGAAGGAAATCGGGGATGCGCACAATGCCAGAATTGGAGAAGCGCAGAGATGTCAGAGGGTTGTAGTGCTGGAGGAAGTTACAGAGATAGAGAAGGGCAAGGGCATGGAGGGATTTGAACACGAGGATGAGAATTTTAAAATTGAGGCATTGCCGACCGGGAGCCAATGTAGCAAGCACAGGGATGATAGGTGAGCGGTACTCGGTGTGAGTTAGGGGGCGGGCAGCAGAGTTCTGGGTGAGCTCAAGTTTACGGAGGGTGTTAGGTGGGAGGCCGACCAGGAGAGCATTGGGATAGACAAAAATATGAAAAGGTTAATAGATGTGTTATAAAAATTTCACTTAATTTGATAGCACTGTTAGATCTTGAACAGACGGCATATTGACATAATCTGCCCAAACCCCCAAAAAGTCATTCAGAGCATTAATCTATTAATATATCATTTTATCCTGACATTTTTTGTATATGTGCAAAAGGAGGGATGAAAACTGCAGAAAGCAAATCTTCTGTGGCACAAGTGTCATGAACCCTTAAAATAATTATTGCCGGTGTGATAATATTTCGATCATTGACATTTAACAGCCAAGGTGGACCACTATTTATCATGGTCAGAAGCGGCATCCTATGGTGACAACATGGTAGTCTCTATACGCAATGGGAAACCTGTACACAGCAGCTTCCTGACTACAAAGACCACCCATGTGCAGCCCAATGATGATCATCTGCGTTCTGGGGACTTCATTTTTACGTAAATCTGTGAAGATCAAAAGTGACTCTGCCCAAATAACGAATGCCCCTTTTTGGTGTTGAGGAAACAGAACATCCTTTTTATTTATCATGTACATCAAGATTTCCTTTTTGTATTTTTGAATTTTTCAATACGCTGGTAGCTGTCACTTTTCATTGGAACAATGTATGCCTAATAAAACAAGTGACAAGTCATTTTCTCCCTGTCATACATTGGCAGCGTACAGAGCCAAAGATCAATCACTGTTTCTTCCTTTCATTAATAAGGCAACCGAGTGATTCTTGCTTACAATGGCACTCAGTAAATTATGAATATGGGTCAAAATTCATGGTCCGACTGTCACATGCTACTTACACTTTCAGTTGTGAAACCTTTTTTTCCAATCCAGATGATGATTAAAGCAGCAATTTTATGTAACATCTTGCTGGATCATTATTGCAAATTCAAGTCAAGTAGTTTATTATGCCTGCGGGCCTTGTTTCTTTACTGGTACTGGATTGCGCTTGTAAAATAGATACTGATCCACCGAGAAACTTCGATTAGACCACTCAGGCCTTAATGCTGAAATGAATCATTTGAAGCCACAGGAAGCACAGTATTTAGTATGCCAGTGTTAATTCGATTGTCTCTGCCATAATATGCAGTTCTCCAGATGGCAGCATTTGAAAGAAATGGTTGTTCATTAAGTTTTAATGAGCTTAACAATGTGAAACTGTTGCAACAATAAGATTTATGATAACTGAAGATCATAAGATAATTACAGATGAGGAAGGCTGTTTGGCCCATTTCAATTCAGCCGTCCAGAGATCTCCCAACATCCCCCACTGTAAGCATCTAATTGTTTCTTAGATAATCCCAGGGTTTTTGCCTCTATTAATTTATCTGGACATTTATTCCAATTTGTATGAAGAAGAATTTTCTGATACCTGTCCTACAAGTAGTTTGAATTTGTGTACCCTAGTTCCACTCCCACAGTTTAATTTAAAGTAATAGTCAGGCTAACTTTTTCTCCACTCTTAGATGCCTCTGTAAGATCACTTCTCAAATGCATCGTTTCTAGGCTGTTAAGCCCAAGTTTCTCCAGTCTTTCCTTGTTTCTCAGGCATCTAGCGCTAGGGATCAGCCTCGTGACTCTTCTCTGCGCTTAAATGTCTCTCATTTCTTGGCGACCAGAACTGGATGCAGTATTCAAGGTGCGAACTGACCAAAGCATGACTATTTGATCACTGCCTCCTCTGACTTATATTCTGCTGTTCTGACTTTGTAGTTCAACATCCCGTTGGCTTTGTGGATTGCTGCTCTGTATTGTTTCAATATGTTTCAAGTCAAGTCTACTAAGACTCCGAGAGCTCTTCCAGCTTCATCCCGAACTACTTGCCAATTTTTCCATGCTTCCCTCTCCCTCTGCTATTCTGCTTCAACCGTTCACACATCCTCTGGGTCTTGTGTACATCTTTTATTTTTCTAATTTCTCTCATTGTGCCTCTTTTTGACTTAGGCTATCATCACTTCTGTCATTTAATCATCTCCGGTTCTGCACCTAATCACTTTATCTTTCTTGTGCATGTGGTCATTTAAACATTTATTTTGTTTCCCCCCTCGCCCCTGCCGCCCCTTCCCTTTCCATTGCTCTGTTTTTTCTTATAAGCTGTTCATCTGTAACACAGTTCTGGTGAAGGGTAATAGGGCCTGACACGTTACCCTATTTCCTTTCTCCATAGGTGCTGTCTGACCTGTTGTTTCCAACATTTTCAAGTTTTATTTCAGATTTCCAGGACTGGATTTTACCAGCCCCGAGGAGGCGGGTTTGGAGGCAGGTCTGCTGGGAAAATGAGAAAAATTGGGATCGGGTCCCAACCCCGCTCCCAAACCGCCTCCGAACCATCTTCCCGGGAGGCGGGTCCCCGACTTGCGCAGGGACCCATCTCCTAGCGGTGGGGAGGGGATTAGAGCCAATTAACTGCCTGTTAACAGGTAGTTAAGAGGCTTTTCCCCATTTTCAGCCTGCTGATGTGGCCTTCCCGATGTCGGGAAATCCTGCCAGAGTCAGCGAGGCAAGCTGTGGGTCTGCTGCAGTGTAAGTGTGCAAAAGACAGCTGCAGAGGTAGTGTGATGGGTGCAATGGTGCACAGGTAATTATGACAGGTGAGAGAAAGTAGTGAGAAATATTTTTATTCTGTTTCTATGTATCTGCAGGTGACAAGATTTGATGTTTCTGTGAAGCCTCATCTGATTGGCAGAATTGACAGATGGCTTCTGCAATCTCACATGCAGCTGCCATCTGTTTTCTCCTAAGGAGAGCATCATTGGTGAACCTGGGTGCAAGGGCTCACCTTTGGACAGTGATTGCCAGTGTTTGACAGCACCTCAATGACAATTCATCTGTCAAAAAATGTTGGTGCCTGTCACTTTAACAAAACTGGCAGATGAAGCATCATGCACTGACGTCATCCGACACCGGCTTTCCCTTAATTGGCCGGCAAGCCCGCAGGGTGAGCTTAACAAAGCCAATCAGGGGAAAATAGCATCAGGTTGTCAGATGTCGCTGGGGGCGGGACTCGAACCCGGAAACCAGCAGTCCCGCTCCCATTGCGCCTCCTCAGGTAAGATCCCGGCCCCAGTGTCTGCAGTATTTTGTTTTTTGTCTGCTTTAATGAATCACTGTTTCCTACCCTTTAGCCAGTTTCTTATCCATTCCCAGGGCAGAAAACAGTGGTGAGAGTAGTTTATAGGTCCCCTAACAGTAGCTATACCATTGGACAGAGGTTTAATCAAGAAGCAATAGGAGCTTGTAACAAAGGTAATACAATAATCATGGGGGACTTCAATCTGCATATAGATTGGGCAAATCAAATTGGCAAGGTTGGTCTGGAGGACGAGTTCATGGAATGTATTCGAGACAGTTTCCTAGAATAATACGTCATGGAACCAACCAGGGAACCAGCTATTTTAGATCTTGTTTTGTGTAATAAGACAGGGTTAATTAGTAATCTTACAGTAAAGGATCCTCTAGGAAAGAGTGATCATAATATGATAGAATTTAACATTGAGTTTGAAAGTAACATTCTTAAATCCGACACTGGAGTCTTAAACTTAAACAAAGCCAATTACATAGGTATGAGGGGTGAGTTGGCGAAGGTATATTGGGAAATTAGATTAAAAGTGACAGTAGATAAGCAGTGGTAATCATTTAAAGAAATATTCTAAAAATTCTCAACGAATATACATTCCATTGAGAAATAATTGTATTGGATTAAAAGAAGAGGCTTATAATGTTGCAAAGAATAGTAGTAGGCCTGAGGATTGTGAGAGATTTAGAAACCAGCAAAGGATGACCAAAAAATTGATAAAAAGGGAGAAAATAGAATGAAAGTAAATTAGCAAGAAATATAAAAACAAATTGTAAGAGCTTTTACAACTATGTAAAACCAAGAGAGTAGCAAAAGCATTGGTCCCTTAGAGGCTGAGACAGGAGAAATTATATTGGGGAACAAGGAAATGGCAGAGGCTTTAAACAAATATTTTGGGGTAGATTTTCCTGAAGCTGTCGGGAAGGAGGCGGGACTACAACTTTCGGGTTTTAGTCCCGCCTACATCGACGTCCGGCCAATCCAACAGGTGGTGTCACAGACTGAAATTTCATCTGTCAAGAGTTCTTGACAGATGAAATATCAGTATTTCACAGCTGTTTGAAGCTGTCAAACACTGACAGTCTGACTTCTAACCTGAGTCCTTCCGCACAGACTCAGTTAGAACTCACACCGGCAATGAAAGCTGAAGGTTGTCACTTTTGACAGATCGCAGCCATTTTGCTTTCTGTGCCGGCTGAGTGATGGACTCCCAAAACCTAGAGGAAGAAAGGCTGTTAAGGTAAGTGCAGGTAATTTAAACTTCTTTACACACTTTAGACACGCCAAACACACTTACCTTTGCACTTATGCACCCATCACTCACCTGAACACCGACATCGCGACCCCTCCAAGTCCTTCAACCCGACGGCCCAACTGCTCTAACCTGGCGTGGTTTGGAGCCGTCGGGAATCCCACACGACACCCCTCAAAATAGGGATTAGGCTAAAAACTGCCTGTTAACAGGCAGTTAATTGGCACTAGTCCCTTCCCACCTCGGGTCGGCGGGTCCCAGTGCGGGGTGGGTACCCACCTCCTGTGAAACTTACGTGGAGGCGGGTTTTGGGCGGTATGGTGTCGGGACCCCCGAAATCGGGATTTCCCCCCCCGCACACGCCTGAAACCCCGCCTGACGGCTCCAGGAAAATCTATCCCCTTGTATCTGTCTTCACAGTAGAAGACACAAAAATCATACCAAAAATAGTGGGGAACCCAGGGGCTAATGAGAGTGAGGAACTTAAAGTAATTAATATCAGTAGAGAAAAAGTACTTGTGAAACTAATGGGACTAAAAGCTAACAAATCCCCTGGACCTGATGGCTTACATCCTAGCGTTCTAAAAGAGGTGGCTGCAGGGATAGTGGATAAATTGATTGCGATCTTCCAAAATTCCCTAGATTCAGGAAATGTCCCAGCGGATTGGAAGGTAGCAAATGTAACCCCACTATTCAAGAAAGGAGGGAAGAGAGAAAAACGGGAACTACAGGCCAGTTAGCCTGACATCAGTCATCGGGAGAAAATGCTGGAATCCATTATTAAGGAAGTGGTAACAGGGTACTCAGAAAATCATCGGGCCAGGCAGCATCCGTGGAGAGAGAAACAGAGTTAACGTTTCAGGTCTGTGACCCTTCATCAGAACTGGAAAAGGTTAGAGATGTAACAGATTTTAAGCAGGTGCAGAGACAGGGAAATGGTGGGGGGGGAAGGGAGGAAGGAATTGAAGGAACAGTCTGTGCTAGGGTAGGAGGCAGGAGTGGTTAAATGTTGCAAATGGGGATGGCAGAATCATCAACAGCCGCCTGAAAAATGGGGGCAGGGGTTATACAGTAGTCTGAAATTGTTGAACTCAATGTTGCGTCCAGAAGGCTGTACAGTGCCTAAGCGAAAGATGAGGTGCTGTTCCTCGAGCTTATGTTGAGCTTCATTGGAACAGTTTAAGAGGCTGAGGACAGAGAGGTCAGAGTGGGAGTGGAGCAGAGAATTAAAGTGACAGGCGACCGGAAGCTCAGGGTCACCCTTACGGACTGAACGGAGGTGTTCTGCAAAGTGGTCGTCCAATCTGCGTTTGGTCTCCCCAATGTAGAGGAGACCACATCGTTCTTATGTTCATTAATAAATAGACATTCTTATTATGAACACAGCTAGCTTTTGCTAGACACTTTTATTGAGCACATGTGGACTAGGTACAGTATCTGTAGAGGCATCCATCTTTACTGCTGCCTTGTGGGTAGCCTAGTGCCTCATGGGTAATGTAGTCTTAATATACATACAGCTGGGTAGTGTAGTCTTATATACATACAGCTCTACACAGCTCTACGGCTCCACCTAGTGTCCACTGTAGAATGACATGTTATTGATCATTACATCCCCCTTTCTTTGAGGTTTAACAAAATCAATATCAATCAACTTTCAAGAAAACAATAAAGATAATATCAGTAACACTTTTGTTAGTGCTCTATAAACATAAACATTTTCAAAACAGTCAACACATTTTCAAAGCTTTACATTGTACTCAAAGATTAAGTTTATCAGGCTTTTTTACTTCACGTGTGGATCTTCTCAACACGGGTAAGTCTGATGTGTCTTCATGAGATTGTTCTGGCGGTGAATGACAAGATGCAGTTGCGGCATTGTCATCAATCTGGTCTTGAATAGTCTCTTGTGTTTTTAGGAGGGAACGGCGGTTCCTCCTGAGAATCTGTCCTTCCTCAGTTCTAACAGTGTATGACCTTGGTCCTACTTCCTCAAGAACTATAGCTTTCCTGTTCCATGCATCTGGATCCTCAATCCTGACAACATCATCCCTTGTCAATGGTTTTAGAGTTTTGGATGACTTGTCATAGTATGATTTCTGTTTCAGCTTTAACAGTTGAAGTCTCTGTCTCAGTTCCTCACTTTGCTGTTCTTTTGCACAGCAGGGTAGCGTGGTGCGCAACTTGCGACCCATTAGTAGTTCAGCAGGTGAAGAACCACAGTCTAAAGGTGAGGCTCGGTAGCTCAGCAGGGCGAGATAAGGATCAGACTTGCTTTCTGTCGCTTTCTTCAGTAGCTGCTTGAGAACTTGAACACCTTTCTCTGCCTTACCATCTGACTGAGCATACAAAGGACTGGATGTGATGTGCTGAAAGTATTAATGTGCTGCAAACTGTTGCCACTCCTTACAGTTGAAGCACGGACCATTGTTGCTAACGGCAATCCTGGGAATTCCATGTCTGGCGAAGATGGATTTCACATGCATTATGACACTGCTTGCTGTGGTGCTTGAGAGCAGCGCCATCTCAGGATAGTTAGAATAGTAGTCAATCACTATTAGATAGTCTTTACCATTTAAATGAAAAAGGTCCATACCAACCTTTTGCCATGGTGCTGTTGGTATGTCAGCTACTATCATTGGTTCCTTTGCTTGTTTGTTTTGGTGTTTCTGACATGTCTCACATTTGCCTATCATGTTCTCAATGTCCTTATTTATGCCAGGCCAATAAACAGTGTCTCTTGCCCTCCTTTTGCATTTTTCAATTCCGAGGTGTCCCTCATGAATCCTTTTGAGCATGTCTTGACGTAGAGCCTGCGGAATGACTATTCTGTTCTGTTTTAGTAATAGTCCACTTGCGACACTCAATTCTGACCTTATGTGAAAATATTTTGGACAGGAACCTTTTGGCCAACCATGATGAATGTTCTCTATTACTGTTTGTAATACTGTATCTTTTACTGTTTCTTCTGCTATTTGCTTTGATTTTGTGTCTGACATGGGCAGCGCAGCAGTGACCATACTCACATGAACATCCACGTCTTCTTCAGTAGAGCTCACATGACTCATTGTGGGTGCTCGGGATAGTGCATCTGCTAACACTATGTATTTGCCTGGTGTGTAGATCAGTTCAAAGTCATATCTTTGCAGCTTCATCATGAGTCGTTGAATCCTTGGAGACATCTCATTCAGGTTTTTTTTAATGTTGGCAACCAGAGGGCTGTGGTCTGTCTCAACTGTGAAGGTGGGAAGTCCATATATGTAGCCATGAAACTTTTCTAGTCTAACTACCAAGCCTAGACATTCCTTTTCAATCTGGGCGTATCGACACTCAGTATCAGTCATAGACCTGGAGGCATAGGCAACAGGCTTCCAATCTTCACCCTCTGCTTGTAGCAAGACCGCACCTAGGCCATCTTTTGATGCATCCGTTGACACTTTGATTCTTTTTGTTGGGTCAAAGAAGTTGAGTACAGGTGTGGTTGTCAGCACTGTTTTGAGGTTTATCCACTCTTGTTCATGTCTTTCTGTCCATGCGAACTCATTTGTTTTATGTAGCAGGTCTCGCAGACAGGCTGTCTTGGCTGACAAGTTAGGAATGAACTTTCCAATGAAGTTTATCATCCCCATGATGCATAGCACTCCTTTTTTGTCAGTGGGTCGGGGCATTTTGAGTATGACGTTTACTTTTTCCATATCTGGCTCTATTCCTTTACCAGATAGATTATCTCCTAGGAAAGTGACTTCCTGGACGCCAAACTGACACTTGGCTTTGTTGAGCTTCAGTCCATTCCGGCGTATGCTCTCTAGCACTTTAGTCAGTCTCTCATTGTGTTCTTTCAGTGTGGAGCCCCAGATGATGATGTCATCAACATAGACCCAAACTCCTTCCAGACCTTCAATTATGTGTTCCATCGCTCTATGAAAGATTTCAGATGCAGATATTATCCCGAAAGGCATTCTGAGGAAACAATACCTGCCAAATGGTGTGTTGAAGGTACAGTATTTGGTGCTCTCTTCATCCAGTTTTAGTTGCCAAAATCCTTGTGAGGCATCGAGCTTTGTAAAGTATCTGGCACCTGACATTTCACTGGTGATTTCTTCTCACTTGGGAATCTGGTAGTATTCACGTTTTATGTTTGCATTTAAGTCCTTTGGATCCATGCATATTCTTAGATCATTGTTCTTTTTCTTTACACATACCATGGAGTTAACCCAGTCTGTTGGCTCTTCGACTTTCCTGATGACTCCTAGTGTGGTCATTCTGTCCAGTTCATTCCTGAGCCGGTCACGCAGGGGTGCTGGAACTCTTCATGGAGCATGTACCACTGGCTGAGCATCCTCCTTTAGCTGGATCTTGTAAGTGAATGGTAGAACTCCAAATCCTTTGAACACATCCTGGAAATTATTCACTACAGAATCCACCGAGTCATCTGGTCTGCTTATGGCACAGTTTATACGGTAGACTCTCTTGACCAGTTCTAAGTCCTCACAAGCTTTGTCACCCAGTAGTGAATCAAGTCTTTCAGCCACAACAGAAAACATGAGATGATGCACTTTGTCTTTGACTGTCACTTTAAGTCTGCATACACCTAAGCTATCTATTTTCTGTCCATTATAGTCCTTCAGTAGTACTGACTTTTTCTGTATTTTGGGCTTTTCTTTCATATTGTTAATGTCACTCATACTGATTAAGTTTGCTTTTGCCCCAGTGTCTAGTTTCAAGGTAACTAATGCTCCATTTACCTGCAGTGGGATCATCCATTTGTCCTCTTTTACTGCATTAACTTTATGTTCAGCATTGTCCATTTCTGAGGGCTGCACATTTTCTGTATCCTTTTTGATATTGTCACATGACACCATTCCTACAAAAAATGTCTCACTTAAATCAGTGTCCTCAATTACATTAACTCGTTGCCCTTTCTTAGTTTTTACTTTTGAAAAGCATTGTTTGGCAAAGTGATTCTTTCCATTACACTTTGTGCACATTTTTCCAAACGCTGGGCATTGTCTTAACTGGTGTTTGTAACCACAGCGTTTACAATTTAAAATTTCATCCTCCGATTGCTTTTCATTTCTGTTCTGCCCACGTTTCTTCCCCTTGTAGGACACAGCACTGACAGCAGCATTATCACTCATTACAATCGCATCATTATTGATTTCACTGAATGTCTTCGCGTGCTTTCGAGCTAGCTCGCTGGCTTGGCATATTTTCACTGCATTTTCCAAATTTAGTTCGGTTTCTCTCAACAGACGTTGCCTGACTTTTTTTTATCATGAATACCAAACACAATCTGGTCACGAATCATGGACGATTTCAGCTCAGAGAAATTACATGTCTGTGCTTTCAGTTTCAGATCAGTTATAAAGCTATCAAAAGTCTCATTTTGCTGCTGTGTCCTTGAACAGAACATGTATCTTTCATAGGTCTCATTCTTTTTGGGAGAGCAATGTGCATCAATTTTTTTTTGCACATCTTCTAATTTTTCTCTGTTCTCCTCTGGATTAAATACAAATGTATTAAATACCTCTATCGCCTGTGGGCCTGCAACCGTAAGCAGCAATGCTATCTTCCTTGCGTCTGGCTTCGTACCGAATCCGATGGCTGCAATGTAGAGTTCGAATTGTTGTTTAAGAGTCTGACAATTGTAGTCGATATTTCCTGTGAGTTTCAAATGCTCTGGTGGCTTCAAATTCTCCATGTCGCTTTTCACAATTTTCAGCAGATCTTCACCATCCTGGTACCATCTTATGTTCATTAATAAATAGACATTCTTATTATGAACACAGCTAGCTTTTGCTAGACACTTTTATTGAGCACGTGGACTAGGTACAGTATCTGTAGAGGCATCCATCTTGACTGCTGCCTTGTGGGTAGCCTAGTGCCTCATGGGTAATGTAGTCTTAATATACATACAGCTGGGTAGTGTAGTCTTATATACATACAGCTATATACAGCTCTACACAGCTCTACGGCTCCACCTAGTGTCCACTACAGAATGACATGTTATTGATCATTACAATCGTGAGCAGCGAATACAGTATACTACTTTGCAAGATGTACAGTTAAATCGCTGTTTCACCTGGAAGGGGTGTTTGGGGCCCTGGACAGTGGGAAGAGAGGAGGTAAAAGGGCAGGTGTTGCATTTCCTGTGATTGCATGGGCAGGTGCCGGGTGAAGGGGAAAGGCTGTTGGGGGTGATTGAGGAGTGGATCAGGGTGTTGTGGAGGGAGCGGTCCCTTCGGAATGCTGAAAGTGGAGGTGAGGGGAAGATGCGTTTGGTGGTGGGATTACATTAATTGGCCAGATTGGATTTGTCCTGCTTTTTGTGGACAGGGGATATGTGGGAAATTTTCCACATTGTTGGGTAGATGCCAGTGTGGTAGCTGTACTGGAAGGGCCATGAGATTGTTTCATGGACTACCTTTCCATAATTTTGTAGTAGTGAAATGATATAAATATTGTACAAACTTTTACAATAATTATGTTTATGTAATTCAATGTTACTAATGGAATAAAAGGTACAGGTGTAGAAGAAAAAGAACAATTTCAACACATTTGTCCAAAGTTCAGGAGATACTAACTCATGGAAACATGATAGAAACTGGACATCCAATGCAGTTTGTCACAATTCAACCCAAAACAGTACAGAAAAGTAAAGGGGCTTGCCCACAAAGGAAACCAAACAGAAAATGAGTGGCTGACTGCTGTTAACAGAAACAAGCAATGTATACAACACAAGCAAATGCTCCATCCAGCACAACTGAAGTCAGCATTGCAACTCTGGAGAAAACAACAGCAAGACTCTTCTCACAAAAGGCAAGCAACCAAAACAAAGTCAAATGTCAACCTTTCAGGCATGTTGAAATACAATTATAATTTCAGCAGAAGGAAAACCAACAGAGCAAAAACACAGACCAAAATGTCTTCAAATCAAAAGGACAAGTTACAGGGGAAATTGTAAGCATTAACAAGTTCACAAGCAATCACCAAATTCTAAGCAAAGACATGAAAATCAACAACTTCACCCCCGTTAATGGAATTTGTTGATATCTTTTCAAAAGAGTATAATCACAAAATGGGAAAGTTGCTTCTCTGCCTGGCACCTTGCATACAGGTGAGGTGCCAAGATCCAAACATCCTGAAGAAATCAAGCTTCAACTGTGAAGATAGGAATAATTCTGAAATAATGGAAAATACACAAGTGTAGAAATGCCCTTTTTCTTTCATCAACATTTTATAAAGATTAGAAAAAATTCTAACTAAGGAATCTTGGTATTATTAGAACATTTGTTGATGTGAGGAGAATGTAAAATTTGGTATATGAACAATCACTTAATTCAAAGGTAGAGGAATAATACGCTGAATGCAGAGTATCTATTTTTTGTCTTCATTGTCACCTTCCTCACACCTTACGTAATTTTGTCATAAAAATACGTTTTCAGGAGGATGGAGAAGTTGTCCATTTAGACTTCAAGTCAAACACTTATAAAGCTCCCCAAAGCTGCATATCCTTCATTTGACCAAATCCAAACAATAATACTTGATGAACAGTGAAGATTATTTCATGGAGCCACTTTTCAAAGTCTCTTCAGATACAATGGGGTGGATTTTAACTTCCTGAAATTGGTGTTAACGGGGCAGTAACGGCCTCAAAAATGAAGAGAGATTGGGTCGATTAGGCTTATATTCGCTGGAGTTTAGAAGAATGAGAGAGGATCTCATTGAAACTTATAAAATTCTAACAGGACTAGACAGACTAGATGCAGGAAGGATGTTCCCGATGGCGGGGGAGTCCAGAACCAGGGGTCACAGTCTACGGGTAAGGGGTAAGCCATTTCGAACTGAGATGAGGAGGAATTTCTTCACCCAGGGAGTGGTGAACCTGTGGAATTCTCTACCACAGAAGGCAGTTGAGGCCAACTTATTAAATATATTCAAGGAGTTAGATATATTTCTTAAGGCTAAAGGTATCAAGGGATATGGGGAGAAAGCAGGGACAGGGTACTGAATTTGGATGATCAGCCATGATCTCATTAAATGGCGGAGCAGGCTCGAGGGGCCGAATGGCCTACTCCTGCTCCTATTTTCTATGTAAAATGAGGTCGGTAGACTCACTGTCCTGTTGATGCCAACGATCGGCCTGCTCCACCAGTCGGCCCCCCAAAAGTTAAAACCAACCCCAAAATGAAATTAAATGATTCCTCATAGGAGCCACTGCTCTTAATTTTAAAAGGAACCTTCCTCCCCATGAGCTGACAGCTATGTGTGTTGGTATCTTTTGCTTAATGATATTCTTCTCGTGATATTCTTGTAGTCACAGCCTCTGCTATTTCCTCTCTGATTTCCTTCAGCATTCTGGTACGGATGCTACCGAGGATCAGTGCCTTTTCCACACCGAGTTCCACCACTTTTTCAATACTGCTTCCTTACCTCTATTTATCCTATTCAATTGCCTCACCTCCTCTTTCATTCCTACTACCACTTACTTATGTGAAGACTGAGGCAGGGAACTCATTTAATATCACCATAATTCTTTCATTCTCCATAAGAACATTTCCATCTTTATCTCCACTCGGTCCTACCCTTTCTTCAAGTATACTTTTACGTGTTTATAAAATCTTTTACTAGTTTCCTTTATGTTTGAACATTTTCCATTGTTTGTGCATTATTTTATATTCCAATTTTTCTTTCCAGTTTATCTAGGCTACTTCCCTTTTTATCTCATTTAGGATAGTTGTTTTTCCAGGTTGTGCCTTTATTCTTGACCTTTTACTCTCTTTTGGAGTTTTTATAACAAACCTAATTGTGTTATGGTCACTGGTTTCTATATATTCCATCACCTTTACATTAGTTATTTTCCCCACTTCATTTTCTAGAACTAGATTCAGCACTGTTGGACAAAAACATAGAGGGAGAATTTCCACGCTGTGAGTTGGATCACTTTTAGGCTAATGGAAAAAGACTTGCATCTACCGCTGGTCTGAAGAGAAATTTAAATCAAGTGTTTCCTGGGTCAGCTCATTGCCCATCCATCACAGTAGAGATTGGCGTAAACTTTAAGTGACCACATGGGGAGCCAAATATAGGGCATTGGAACAGGAAGTTGCATGGCTGTTGGATAAAAGAGGGGATGAAACTGATCTACGTGCAACGGGCCCATAGCGAATCAGCAGCCTGTTTTACACTGCACTCGACTTTCTTTTCCATTGACTTCCAGATCTCTTAGGGGTTAGACATCCCTTATACTTTCCCTACACCATTTGCTGAATACAAGAACACACAGGATAAAAAATGAAAGGAGTCCTAGTCAGACCAGTCTTCCTCTCCACACCTTCGCTTATCGGTAAAAACTAGGACCAAGATCCAAAATGTCAAGAAGCATCAGCTATTCCACAGTAATGATTTTTGACAGAAAGGATGAAAACATTAACCTACTTGGCTCTGTAAAAATGTAAATCATTACATTATTAATTAAATTCATCAGGCATTTAACTCCCCTTCTTCAAAACTCCATGCTCCCCTGTTGTTTGTGTGATTTTCAAATGTCAAAGCTTTGTTTGAAATAGAGAAGAAGATAGAAACTATTTAACTGAATACAATTAACAGCAAATATACCAAAAAATATAAAGGTTGGAATTTAGGACAATGCACTGAAAATATATCCTAATAAACAGTGATTTAATTTTTTTTTTAATTGCTGCTCACAGTGATACAGGAATGGAAAATTATCCCCTTTTCCCAACATCAAGCACTCCCGGGTCAGCTATACAGAGGTAAAGGCAGAGTAAATATCTTCCACACTATCAATGAGCCTTAACCCTGAACTTAGAAGAGCACTCAATACTGCACCAGTCTAAGATTTGCAGCAATTCTTGTATCTTTTCTCAAGTAAGACTGGCAGATCAGTGCCAATTAATGCCAAATTATGGCCAGCTTAGTGCTTGCTTAAAAGTGGATTAAGTCAATCCAAACTCATTTCACTTTGTACTTAGAGAGAAAGAGGAGACTTTTATCTCATTAGGCTGAGCTGAGTTTAAATCCGCACAACAGAAATGAAAGGACAATGCTCTAACCCAGTGAACCAGCCATTCCTGCCAACACATGCAGAACATAGTCATGCTCTCCAAATTTAAATTCAGCACTGATTACATGTTTTAACTTTCAAAAAGCATTTGATAAACTGCTTTATGAGGGCGGTACTGAAAGAAAGAAAAATAAATAAATACAGAACTTCCAATTATATAGCACCTCATCACTATTTCACATTACTATTATAAACATTAACAACATAATTTATGACACTTAGGTTACCTTTTTTTAAACATAATTTGGAATAGCACAATCTGTGATCAAGCACCCACTGTTTGTCTTGTTCAGATGCTGATTGACATGCTGTTTATTTCCAAGATTTTCTGTTTTTGTTTCATACATTGCTCATTATAAACAAAATTCTGTATAAAATACACTTATGATATGGGTTCCAGAGACAGGAGGTCAACTGGTTTTAAGTGCAAAACAGTCCCAACAATTATTAAGGACTTTGAAAACACTGTATAAACTTTGTATCTCAAAGCCCTCAGATGGTACAATACGGATAGTGCAATTTTCACTAAGAAATACGACTAAATATTGGTGCTCAAATAAAACAGGAACTATTCATTAGCAACTAAAACCATCCAAAATTAGGGCCAGCAGTCTTCAATCGAGTTGTCTCGGACTCTCGTAACCATTTTTCTCGGTTCTATTTTGGATAAGCTTCCTAAAATATAATCCCAATGTTATGAGTACTGTTCCAATCATTTCCTAAAGGCTTCAAACAAATACTAAACCTCTCAGAGTACGCCGTCGTAATCCATTTGAAAGGTACGCCTTGACAGATCATCTGAACCGCCTGAAAAATGAGTATTGCTGGCGCAGAGTTGAGCTATTTGCCCAACAACTGCCCAGCAATTGCCCACGCAACTCTTACGGCTGGTAAACAGCATAAGGGTATATAGAAGGCTTAAATAAAACATTTAAAAATCCAAAATTATGCACATACACTTTAAATGAGTTAAGATGTTTAAAATTATTTATGCAGCTTTCATCAGTGTAAGGGTATATAGAAGGCTTAAATAAAACATTTAAAAATCCAAAATTATGCACATACACTTTAAATGAGTTAAGATGTTTAAAATTATTTATCAAAAAATGTTATTTTATCGCGGTTGGTGCAATGAAGAAACTTATGAATAAAATTGTAATTCGGTACATTTATAATGATTAGAATTCTGTACATTATATAATTATTTGGGGAGTCAATTGCATACCATTAGGCGATTCCCTTCATAATTGATTGCAATGGAATCCTCCTTTGTCATTGGAGGACCGGATCCATGTGATCCCAGGGATGCTTCCGAACCACCTGCATCCCTGGGCCTTTACGCTGCTGTCTGCTGGGTGGCCTGAGACCGCAACTCTTCACAGCCTGGGCACCAGGAGGTACTTTCGGAATTGTTTTGCGGGTCGGAGGCGTCCTCTGGAGGTCAGCTCCGACCGCAATTTCTAGGCCTTGATCTTATCCTAACTTTCAGAACGCCACCTGAATGTCGAAATTGTTTCTCCAGACTTGGTATTCTTCTGAATCAGGAAAGAAATTCTGTTTAGACAGTGCATAATAGAAAAAAATGCATTACCTGTGAAAATAGTTTTCCTTCTCTGACAATCATCTATTATTATTGCTATTCAAACAAGAATATTACCCACAATGTACAGTGAAAATGCAGGATATTTTTTATTAAGACAAGAAGCGCTGGTTTATTGTACACTTAAAAACAATTTTTATGTGAAACAGATTAGCCAAAATCTAAAAAAAAGGTAAGCACAGAAACAGGCATTTAAGAATGAAGTTGCAGCTGTTCCTTGCATAATGGATGCAATATAGTAAACATAAACAGGTTTGCTTTCAAAGGCTACATTTAACACCATTGACCAGGAAATGCATGTAACTTTACAAATACCATCAATAACTTACAAACTGTAAATAAAATGCAATTGAATAAATAATTTGCCGTTTGATTTTAACTTCATTAATTTTTTTGTTCGACACGTTCCTAATATTAGTATGCCTTATTATTCTCTATTGGTTCTTTAATTTATTGCAATTTAACCTGGTTGAAAACGTGACTCTTTTTCTTAAAAAAAACTGAACATTGAATTAGTCTATTATTGCACTGACTACAATCCAGTAGTAATTTGGTTCTCAGTAAAGGAGTTTTATGTTAAAAAAGTAAACATTCAGAATATACGGCTAGTATGAGCAAGCAGAAAAGGAAAACAAACAAAAAATCTAAATTATATACATTCCCATCAAACACCAGAAAACATCACTCAACTTGGAATTTAATTTTAAGTGTGCAAAACATTACAGTTCTATATAAAAATATGTGCATTATGAAGACATAATTAAATTATTTCTCACTAATACATATTATTTGTATATACATTGCAAACATTAGTGCTATACAGTTCTCATCTTTTCTGCACTTCTGCATACTGTAGCTTTGCACAATAAAGTGCCAGTACACATAAATCAGACTCAAATCAATGTGATTGAGCTATGGGAAGCTAATCAAGTTCCATTCAAAAAATGTTTGCATATCCCATTTTTTTTGCATCCCTTTACAAACTCCTTGAAGCAATGACAAGGGATCAAACAACAGGTACCATTAGACAGAGTAATAGTCTCTGTTTTACAGTTGTTGACTGGCATGAATTAAGTCATTCTTTCCCCAGCAAGTTTATCCAGTCCAGCTATACCACAAGTTCATCTGTGTCTTCTCGTGTGCTAGCCACGCGGATAAGTTCCCGCTTTCTAAGAGGGCTTCTGGTGACGTTGGGTATCTCTTTACTGTTTTCAGGCCTATTACTGTCAGGGCTTTCGCTCGACTTTTTTAAATGGTCTATTTTCTTCAGTTCTGAGGTCAGTAATTCTAACCTGGAATCCGCAGAGACACTAGAAGAAGGAATTGAGTGATTGCTGTCAGAAAACAGGTCCGATAAACTGCTTAATGAACTCACATCTGAGTGGTCGAATGAAAAGTCTGGGATGGTAAGATGCTTGCTTCGACAAGCTGGAGGAATTCGTTGGTCTGTTTTTGAGGTCTGATCCCCAGGCTGCAAGTCTACGAGTTCTAAAGAATCTCTATGGGCCATAGACTCAAAGGATAGTGTGCGCTTGCGTAAATGCATCCTGGCTCCAGACGCTGCAGTGCGAGAAGCTGGTCCACCTTCGCACTCTATGGGAGGCTCTATTGAAATGCAAGGTGGACTCATTTTTTTCTTTCTTCGAGCGGTAAGAATATATTCAGAATCTGACTGAACATGGACAGAAGGCTCTCGCTTTTCCTCATTAGAAAACGAACCTTCAAACTGTAAGCTTGTGTCTTCATCGTCAATTGATGGGCATATTTCAATTGAATGTCTCCTTGGGTCGTCTGCCCAAGAAGGCTTCGTCAATAATCCCTGTGCATCAACACTGTAGAACTTCTTCAAGTCTTTCTCCCTGCCAACTCCAGCCAAACCTGTTGTGCTGTTAGAGTTCTTTAAAGCCACAACCGATGGACTGGGAGAGAGGAAAGGTGAGAACGACAGACTTCTTGCTTCGGACTGTCTCCTCCAGTTTCTCACCGAGTTGTTGATGTGCCGCACTTCTTCGTCAACTGGGTCCACCGAGTTGAAAAAGGAGCTCGCCAGGCTGTTGCTGCCACTGCTGTGACTGGACGAGCGGCTTGGAATGCTGCGTTGGCTGTAGACCTGCTTGTGCGTGTGGACACTCGATTGCTTGCTGCGTTGATCCAACCGGGGCGAAGGCTGAGGGGTGACCTTTGGAGACAATGGTGTGGGATGTATTAATGGTGGAACCAAGATGCAATGAGGTGAAACTTTTGGGTGCAGATTGTCGTTGGACTGAATCTTCAGGCTGTTTTTAAACTCAATATTCATACCATCCACAGAGTCATTTCTGACAGACTCCTGGAACATAAGCAATCACAAAACATCAGAGCAAATTCACACTGAAAATGTTTTACCATAAATATTTTGTGCACAGCATGAATCTAAACAAATGAGTCTCTTTTGCCTTGCATTCTTGATTTTACAGACTCTCCCCCCTCCTTCCCCTCGAATGGCCTCCTTCTGTGCCATAAATTTCTATGATTCACCAATTTTTCACTTCCTTTCCTAAAGGCACGAAAACCTGCCATGGTTTAGAAAGAAAAAAATGCATTTCATGTAGTGCCTTCCATGTCCTCAGGACATCCCAAATTGCTTTATGGCTAATTAATAATTTAAAAAATCATTCTCGGGATGTGGGTGTCGCTGATAAAGCTGGCATTTATTGCCCATCCCTAGTTGCCCAAATACGGTTTGATACAACTGAATGGCTTGCTAGGTCACTTCACAGGGCAATTAAGAGTCGACCATGCTGGTGTGGGACTGGGGTCACATATAGGTCAGAATGGATAAGGACAGCAGGTTCCCTTCCCTAAAAGGACGTTAGTGAACCAGTTGGGTTTTTAAGACAATCAACAGCTTCATGGTCACTTTTAGTAACATAATTTTTTTGTTATTTCCATATTTTTTTTAACTGAATTCAAAATTCTCAATCTGCCATGATGGGATTTTAACTTGTGTTCAGTCCAGGACTCTGAAGTACTAATCCATTAACACAACTACTACACTACCATACCCACACTTTTTTGAAGCATAGTCATTCTTATGTAGGCTAATGAGGCAATGAGATAATGGCCAGTTAATCTGTAATTTTTGGTGTTGATAGAGGAATAAATGTTGTCCAGGACACCAGGAGAACTCTCCTGCTCTTCTTCAAATATTAGCATGAAACCTTTTACATCCACCTGAACAGCTATACAGGGCTTCAGTTTAATGTCTCATCCAGAAGACAGTGCAGCACTCCCCTCATCATCGCACTGAAGTGTCAGCCTAAATGAGTCCCTTGAATTGAGTGTGAACTCAATGGGCCTGGATTTTGCGGTCAGCGGTGAACGAACAACGCCAGCCGTTCATTACACTTACACTTGCCCACAGACTTTCTGTGAGGTTTTGCGCTGGAACTTGCTGTGATTTGAAAGCCATTTCAGCATGGCGCCCTCTACGGGAGATCTGGGACCCATGTGACTAGGGCAAGCAACTGTGTATCTCCTTAACCAATCAGACTGAAGAATCCTTACTGAGGCACACAGAGTCTGAACCAGGAAGTGTCAGTTAGAATATCATACCAAATCATGTACAGAAAGTGAAATAAAGAAAGAGAGGGAAAGGTGGAATTAACAGAGAGATAAAAGAGAAAGAAAAAGTTTAAAAAAAGTTTTATTTAATTTTTTTAAATCTCCCAACAATAATTAAAATCTGAAGGAATGAGACTCCACGCTTATAAAAGTAAATTTTCAGTGCCAGAGAGGTTGTTTGGCAGTAATTAAGACTTATTATGCTGTTAAAAATGTACTTACCCCAGGACGGACAAGCCCTAACTTTTTCTGGTGAGTTTAGTGTGTATGTATCACGCAAGTACAGCAACTTCATGCTATTCCATGTGTTTCAATGCTGAGTCTTTGTGCGACATACCGGTATAGTGAAGCTTCTGGAATAGCAGAGCAACTCGGACAGCAACTTCCTGATTTTCTCTGTGTAACTGTGCATGTGCGGTCGCCAGAAGTTGCTGTCTGATTTACACTTTAATAATGGTGAGCAATGATAGCCTCACTATCATTTTTACCACAAAATCCGGGCCACTACCTTCTAACTCAGAGGCAAGAGTGCTTCCACTGAGCAACCTTGGATCCATGGGTGCCAGCAACCCTGCAGTAAGTCACCTGTTCTCATCACACAAGCAAACTTCCAGCTGAGATCATAGTGTTCAAGAGTGGTAATTCTGACCAATTCCTTCCCCCACCCCCCTGCCCCCCTCCCTAACCATGGACACTGAACTCATTAACAACAGTTCAAGTACCGCACGTCATTAAACAAATCTTGAGACATAGGCCTAGAAGTTCGATGATGCTGCACCCATTTTACAGATGTAAAACGGGCACCAAATGTCCAATATGGCAGGCGGTGTGCGTGAGCACATTCTGAGCCGGAAGTGCGCCACCCGCCATATTGGTATAAACATTAAAGTGCTCAGGTGCATTAAGCCACTTGTTTGATGCCTCTTTTACCAAATGGAAAAGAAAATCGGGCACTGTATTAAATGAGCCGCCAATTCGCTATCATTCCATTTGCATAACAGTCAATGAGCACAAATTAGAAGCAAATGCCATCGATTTCTGTTCCAAGGTGAGCCAACATGCTTTGATGCAAAATGTGAATGTTTTAAAACAAGATCCATCAATACCTGTCTATGTAGCAGCCTGTTTATACTGGGTGATCGCGGTGATCTCTGTGGAGGAGGGATTTTGGGGAGGGTGATGTGGCTGGTCGAAGCAAAGTTATGATGAATTACCTCAGTGGGAACTCCAAGACGTGTAGAGACTTCAACAGGCTGGGACTGGACTGAAGTCACAGACCCTAAATAAAAAATCCAGAGGGAAAAAAAAACCCTAAATAAAAAAACTCAAAAAAGAAATTTTTCAAATAAAAGAGATTCTTTTAGTTTTTCCCGCAATTCCTCCCCCTTCAGAGAAGCTATAACTTACTGATTATGACTGGAATCTGTATTTTGTGATTGTATATATTTAGCCCATTTAAGAGAGACAATATCGAGTTACTCTGTCAGCCTTTGCTTCCAAAAGTAACAGGTACAGGACAGAGTCAAGACAGACTCCAGAAACCTTGATAGCAAGTGTTGCAGTTGGCATCTCGAGGTTTTACTCAGGCTAGTTGGTGAGAAACACAAGCGCTAAACACTTGGGTCTAGAAATTGTGAGTCACTCCTGCCATAAGCCTGGTGGGAGTCCACCGGATACGCTGGGTCCCAGCCTTAAGTGTGAGATTCCTGTATGGCCTTGTGGGCATAGAGTCTTTGTCCATCCCCGATAAGCCCATCGATGCAAGGAATAGCGAGGCCAGGGGCTGGGATTCCCTAAATCAGGAGTTTCAGGTCCTGGGCCCTCAGTTGGGTTCAAGCGTACCACTGGTGCAGACGCGCCTGCTCTCAACAGGCAAACCTGGTCAATAGCGCCAGAAATAGGGCCCACCTGGGAGTGTCTAAGCTGGAGTAAAGGCCTGAACCTGTGAAGATTGGGGGCTGGAGATGGAAAAGACTTATTTTTAGCATTTTAAAGAGGCTCCCAGTCACAAGGTCATGGGGGAAGCCAAGTTCCTCCTCTGGGGAGGATGTGGGAATACAGAAAGCCTTCTCTTTCCCCAATGCCTGGCCAGCTAACGGCAATGTTTTGAGGGGGTGGGAGGGAGACCCAACAGATGCACCCTCAAACCACCGAGGACCTGCTTCTGGAGGGTTTCCCTCCTGCTCCCGCAAACTATGGCAGGACCAATGGTGGAGTTCTGCAGCAGGCATAGTCCTGGTGTGACCCTCACTGATTTTCTAGGCCGTGCACTTCAGTCTGACTCACATGACTGAATTTCCTGTCAATTAAGAAAAGCACTGAATCATTTTCTGTTTATTGATTGAAAGCTTTCCCTAATTCTTTATTTTAAATAAATACCTGTCGGCGGCAAACCCTGAGAGGGAACCACTTCATGCAGCGGAAAATGAGCTTGGGCTGATCTAACAGGGTGAAACATGTAGCTGTCGTTTGGTAAGGAATGCATTCGAGACACAGAAACTTTCCGAACAGTGAGCAAATTTTCCGTTTGATTCTCTCCTACTGTTTTGCTGTATCGAGGATCTTCCTGTTTAAAAATAACCAGAGAGGACTGTAAATCATTCATGTTGTGTAATATTATACTGGCAGTATGTAGGATTGGTGTATTCATACCCACACAGAGCAATAAGTCAGTAACGAACCATTACCTTCAATACATCTGGAACTGACTGCTAATAAAATGCAGAGAATTGCATAGGACACTTACAGAGCTAAGATAGGGAGCTTCCTGACTTTCTTAATTACACGGGAGTCTTTAGGAGCAGTTAATTAATCATTATGCTTCAGTCACTAACAGTCAAGACATTCTACACATCATTCTGCTGCAGCCATGAGCAGAAAAAGAGAAATCCACTAAATACCGGTTCAGTACCATTAAACTTGTCAAATCACTTACACATGGGTTCATTGGTGCACATGGAGACTAGTCAGCTTCTGGATCTTTATAGCGTCATTGATAAAACCACAAGATGCAGAGCCCAACGTGATGTATGGTGCGTATTTTAGCACAAGGTGAGGTTTTTCTTTTGTTAAGACACTAGAGAAGTGCCTTGCATTGGGCACTGCCGATGTAAATATCAGTATATTCATGTGCTGTGCATGTGAGAACAGAATGGCAGGTTTCAGGAAGTAAAGAATGAGCCTATCATAATCTAGCACTAACTTGGGTAACAGGCTTACTGCCAAGATTTATATTGGATCTATGGAGTGGGAAATTCTTCCAAATATGCCGTAAACCCAATCACAGAAGAGAACCACCCTGATGTTTCTTTCTCCAGCCCAACTAAGATGGGAATGCAGACACTGTTGTAGACTGACAGCCACTGTGAACTTAGATGATACATCCTAAACAGATCATACTTAAGAACTTTTGATAATTGTCAGAGAAAGGAGCGTTTGATCCCATTATTCTGGGCAGGATTCCTAATCTAGGTCCACAAAATTAAACAGCAGCATTCCAACCCATTGTGCCACCAAGTCCTTACAAAGATTACAGGGCAGATTTTCCTCTTACTGCACCTGGACACAGTGGATCACAGAGAAAAATTGGGTGGAGAGGTTGACATGCCAGTAATGGAGCCCACCCGATTTTCCTCTATGCGCTGTGTCAAGATGACCCAATATAACTAAGGATAATAACAGAAAAATCTGCCTTCACTTTTTTAACTTATAAATATCAAAATACTCCAGTCATTAAAGCCACATAGGAGTCTAAGCGTGACACTGGGTGATTCTATTCGAAATGCATAGCTCTACAATCTTCTCTCACTGACTCGGTCTACATTTGTTGTTGCATAATACTAGCATTATCAAGGCTTGAAAAAACGACTCTCACTGCGGTATTTACGCATCATTTCGACCCTCTGGGGGTGAAATCGTTCGACAATTGTGTCGATTGGGCTTATACTCACTGGAGTTTAGAAGATTGAAAGGGGATCTCATCGAAACCTATAAAATTCTGTCAGGCCTGGACAGACTAGATGCAGGAGGGGTGTTTCTGATGGCCGGGGAGTCCAGAACCAGGGGTCATAGCCTAAGGATAAGGGGTAAGCCATTTAGGACTGAAATGAGGAGGAATTTCTTCACCCAGAGAGTGGTGAACCTGTGGAATTCTCTGCCACAGAGGGCGGTGGAGGCCAGTTCATTAAATATATTCAAGAAGGAGTTGGATATATTTCTTAAGGCTAAAGGGATCAAGGGATATGGGGAGAAGGCAGGGACAGGGTACTGAATTTGGATGATCAGCCATGATCGCATTGAATGGCGGAGCAGGCTCGAAGGGCCGAATGGCCTACTCCTGCTCCTATCTTCTATGTTTCTATGTTTCTACGCCAGTAGTGAAAACAGGCTCATAGCAAATCAGTAGCCTGCTTTACACCGCATCTCATTTTCTTTTCCATTGGCTTCCCAAATCCCAGTATCACAATAGACATCTGGGATTGCAAACACTATCTCCATATTTCACCAACAATTGCTGGAATTTATTTTCTTGCAGTTGGCATTACTATGGACTAAGAGCTAAGTTTTGGGGAATTAATTGTACTTACGCAATTATATAACAAGCGGTTATTAAAGATAAATCCAGAAGAGCTGCTTACAAAACTTTATCCTCTTACCAGATTTAAATGTTGCATATTAAATAGCACAGACACACTTTACAGTGCCAGACATAATTACCAATCAAAGTATACATGTATTATTTAAAATATCTGCAACAAAAGGCAACAGAGATTTTCAAAACAGCATATTGGCCATGACAGGGTGGATATCGACAGAGATAGATGAAGGGTTTCGGTAAGTAAATCAATGCAACAATACACAACACAACACAACATTTAATAACACAGTAAAACAGCCTTAACCTCCTGCTTCCTGTTGGTGGATTTGTGAATGGATGACATGGCGTATTGGTGGCTGGATGAACCTGAAATGGTATCCGTCGTGAGAAGTTCACCTTCTAATGAGTCTTGGATGATTAGAGACACATTGTCGAAAGTCAATTTTTCCTTTATCAAAAAAAAAGTTATTTGCATTATCAGGTTTGTTATTTCTGATCTACATTTTAATAAAACTATTTTAAATAATGTGTAAAGAGAATATAAATGTTCTGTTCTAATATTTTAACCAGAAATATTAATATCTAATAAAATGCACTATTAACTAGGGGTTTGTCATGGGCTTAAATGCAGCCATATATATTTTTAACCATTTCCATTTAATCTACTACTCTTCTGCCATGAAATAGTTACTGCACGATTCAGTGCCTAAGTTGCTCCTTCCCGCAGATTTTTTTATCAGTTCGAGAACCTGATGATGTGACTTGTGTAGAAGCGCAAGCAAAATATTATCAGGGAGCCTGATGTAAGTCACAAATGACTGTTATTATAAATCTATTATATTTAAATTTGTATGATATTTAAATTTTAGGCTTTTGCAACATTGAATACATAGATTTACAATTAAATATCTTTAGAGCGATTATTATAATTTAGTCTTGATAGGCACAAAAATGCTATACTTAAATCAAGATTTCTGCAAATTGCAAATAAAAATGGGTAATTTTCAAATCTTTGATCTATTTAATGACTTGTTTAACAGAAAGACCCTTAACTAAAATAAAAAAGTACTGATCATCTGAACTGTGATGCTCTCTCCAAAGTAAGACGGGATAGTGTGTTGCTAATGTTTAATGTCCTGATCACTGATAACTTGATGATAACAAATGATCTAAGTCAGTGGCCCAGATTTTGCAGTGGTAATGATGGTGAAACTGTCAGCGTTCGCCATCATTACCCCTCTGAAACTGACAGCAACTTCAGGATTTAGCGCATGTGCAAATAAACGCAGAAATCCATAAGTTGCGGTCAGTAATTCCCTGTTCTAGCACAGGTTGCGCTGTGGAACTCCCCAGAACCGACAATCATTCAAATCACACTGACGGACGAAAGCATCCCCTATTATGCTTGAATATCGCTGTTAAACACCCCACCATCCCCGAAAGTTAAGCCTTGTTGAAAGAAGAGTAACTGGGTTTTTAGCGGCTGACCAACCGTTCTGCCCCTGAAAAGCTAATTTTATATTTGTGGAATGTCAAATTTTTCTATTACTATGAATAAGAATTACTGTACATGGTTTTTAAAATAATAATTTACAAAAAGTTTATTTATGATATTTCGGCTTCTACCTTAATCCTATTTGTATGTCCCAATCTTTATTTCGCTCTCTGTAGAATTTATAAAAAGTAAATTAGAATCTATGCATATTACTTTCTGGTCTGCTGTTTGTGAGAATTCTTCAATGTGATTGGCTGCTCAGCCTGCTTGATGACATCACTGTTCCTGGATGCAGCAGATTCGCTTGATTTGGCGTCAGATTCAAATTAAGGTCGGGAGAGCTGAAAGTCACGCTACAGAGATCGCTAGATCTTTGTGGGCAGCTTCCTTCGAGGTCAGCAGTGAGCGCGGCAAATTTCGGCCCAGTGAGTCTTGTCGAGGTATTTAGCCATGAGAAAGCACCTAAGCCTAGCCTAATGCTATCCGAGGCAGATGTTCATTCTCTCACTACTCAGCAGGGATCACTGCACAGTAATCAGTATGAGGAACTCTGGTTGATTTTACCTCTCTAGTAAAATCCCAAAGGCATGTGACCAATCACAGTACCTCCCCCACTGTGTATATTTGGGTTGACTATCAGTAATGTGACTGTATGGCTTTATACGGACATACGTGACAACATCAAAGTCTACACGGGGCAATCATCAATACTCTGCTCACTGAACCATTCAGCACTTCGTAATGTGAAATCTGTAAATCAAAATTGCTTTTTCAAAGAACCTTATTAGAAGTGAACTGCAGCATACATTACATTTCAGACTACTGCAAATTCTTGCAAATTACTAAACCACTTGTAGGCAAAAAGGTCTTAGAAACTGCTATTGAAACAAGAAACAGCATGACAGTAATGTTAAACAGATTTAGAAGCCTATTTAAGTAAAGCAATGGTGCATGGTCTGGTGCAGACACAAGCACATTTACCATGCAAGACTTAAGCTCAGGACAATAGAATGCATAAAATGGAAAAGTCATCTTTCTAGACTGTAATATGAATTAGTTTAGTCAGCGATAAAATATTTCATGAACATTGGAACTAAATATTTCCAGCTTGCTCACTTACTTTTTTGCATTAAAGCTTAATTTTAGTTGGATGAGGCTTTGCTAATCTTCAATTGGTATGTTAGATTGAATGCTGCATTGGTGACAAGACATTTCGTCTCTAAAATAGAAAAAAAACTGGGAGGTATTGTGTGCTTCACTTGACATTGCCTCTGCCTCTCAGATGTTTTGGTAGAAACCTATGATCTAGAATTTCTTGCCCAGAAAGATGTGTGGTGGTGAGGACAATGGGGATGTGGATTTAAAAGTTAAATAAATTGTAATATACAGTATGTGGAGTAGGTGTGAACTACTCTCGTGTTTCATTATAAAAATGATTATAAATACAATTACACAGTCCTTAGGTATTGTGACTTCAAATAGAAATGCAAAATAAATTCATAACTTATAACTGTCATATTTCAATATATCTAATGCCCCGTTTATGGAACTGGAAGTGGTCCAGTAATTAAGCTAATTTCTTTGGTGCTGCATCTACTCTACTTACAATGCAGGATGACTTCAGCAACAAGTGTACAGGAATAAGAGCTGACCGAGTCCTGAAGGACATAACTGCCAGACTCTACCTGCGGCAGATGGTGAAAGAACCAACACGAGGGAAAAACCTACTTGACCTCGTCCTCACCAATCTACCTGTCGCAGATGCATCTGTCCATGACAGTATTGGTAGGAGTGACCACCGCACAATCCTTGTAGAGACGAAGTCCTGTCTTCACAATGAGGATACCCTCCATCATATTGTGTGGCACTACCATCATGTTAAATGGGATAGATTCAGAACAGATACAGCAGCTCAAAACCAGGCATCCGTGAGGCATTGTGGGCCATCAACAGCAGCAGCAGCAGCAGAATTGTGGACAGGCCATCAGAATCTATAACCTCATGGCCCAGCATATGCCTCACTCCACCATTGCCATCAAGCCAGGGGACCAATCCTGGTTCAATGAGGAGTGTAGAAGAGCATGCCAGAAGCAGCACGAGGCGTTCCTAAAAATGAGGTGCCAACCTGGGGAAGCTGCAAGACAGGACTACATGCATGCTAAACAGTGGAAGCAGCATGCTATAGATAGAGCTAAGTGATCCCACAACCAACGGATCAGATCAAAGCTCTGCAGTCTTGCCACATCCAGCCGTGAATGGTGGTGGACAATTAAACAACTAACGTGAGGAGGGAGCTCCATGAACATCCCCATCCTCAATGATGGCGGAGCCCAGCACGAGTGCAAAAGACGAGGCTAAGCATTTGCAACCACCTTTAGCCAGAAGTGTCAAGTGGATGATCCATCTCGACCTCCTCCTGAGGTCCCCACCATCACAGAATCCAGTCTTCAGTCAATTCGATTCACTCCACGTGATACCAAGAAAAGGGTAAGCGCACTGGATACAGCAAAAACTATGGGGTCCCGACAACATCCAGGCTGTAGTAGTGAAGACTTGTGCTCCAAAACTAGCCGCGCCTCTAGCCAAGCTGTTCCAGTACAGCTACAACACTGGCATCTACCTGACAAAGTGGATAGTTGCCCAGGTATGTCCTGACAAAAAAAGCAGGACAAATCCAATCCGGCCAATTCCCACTCCATCAGCCTACTCCCAATCACCAGCAAAGTGATGGAAGATGTCATCAATAGTGCTATTAAGCGGCACTTACGCACCAATAACCTGCTTACCAGTGCTCAGTTTGGATTCCCCCAGGACCACTTGGCTCCAGACCTCATTATAGCCTTGGTCCAAACATGGACAAAAGAGCTGAATTTTGGAGGTGAGGTAAGAGTGACTGCCCTTGATGTCAAGGCAGCATTTGACTGAGTCTGGCATCAAGGTGCCCTAGTATAATTGAAGTCAATAGGAATCGGAGAAAACCCTCCACTGGCTGGAGTCATACCTCGCACAAAGGAAGATGGTTGTGGTTGTTGGAGACCAATCATCTCAGCCCCAGGACATCGCTGCAGGAGTTCCTCAGAGAAGTGTCCTAGGCCCAACCATCTTCAGCTGCTTCATCAATCACCTTCCTTCCATCATAAGGTCGTAAGGTCAGAAGTGGGGATGTTCGCTGATGACTGAACAGTGTTCAGTTCCACTCGTAACTTCTCAGGTAATGAAGCAGTCCGTGGTCGCATGCCAGCAAGACCTGGATGACATTCAGGCTTGGGCTGATAAGTAGCAAGTAATATTCGTGCCACACAAGTGCCAGGCAATGACCATCTACCAACAAAAGAGAGTCTAGCCACCTGCCCTTGACATTCAACATCTTGGGGGTCACCATTGACCAGAAATTTAACTGGACCACCCACATAAATACTGTGGCTATAAGAGCAGGTCAGAGGCTGGGTGTTCTGCGGTGAGTGTCTCACCTCCTGACTCCCCAAAGCCTTTCCACCATCTACAGGACACAGGTCATGAGAGTGATGGAATATTTGCCTCTTTCCTGGATGAGCGCAGCTCCAACAACACTCAAGAAGCTCGACACCCTCCAGGACAAAGCAGCCCGCTTGATTGGCACCCCATCCACCACCTTAAACATTCACTCCCTCCACCACCGGAGTACCGTGGCTACAGTGTGTACCATCTACAAGATGCACTGCAGCATTTCGCCAAGGCTTCTTCGACAGCATCTCCCAAACCCATGACCTCTACTACCAAGAAGGACAAGGGCAGCAGGCGCATGGGAACACCACCACTTCCAAGTTCCCCTCCAAGTCACACATCATCCTGACTTGGAAATATATCGCCATTCCTTCATCATCACTTGGTCAAAATCCTGGAACTCCCTCTTTAACAGCACTGTGGGAGTACCTTCATCTCACGACTGCAGCAATTCAAGAAGGCAACTCACCACCACCTTCTCAAGGGCAATTAGGGATGGGCAATAAATGCTGACCTTGCCAGCGACACCCACATCCCATGAATGAAATTTAAAAGAAATAAATTTTAAAAAGGGTTGCACACGTGTAGTTATTACAAAGCTATGTTTGTGACTTTGTAATTCTGTTTGGGACCTTCCCCGATATTGGGAGGAAGGTTTGTACAAACCAGCAAGCAGAGGTCTGGGAAGTTGGCCAGAATCAAAGTGACGCACCCAAAGCAACAGGTACCCGGGACAACTGTTTACCTTTATCACTTAATCACTTGTCATGGCACTGGGCGAATTACACTACACGCCTGATGCTCTTTTACTTTATCCTCAGCGCCTACAGGAGAGGAGGGAGGACAAATTGGAGGGGTGAGCAAACTGTGACATGAAGTAAAACAATCCCATCAATAGATTGATGAAGTGACTCACATCCAATTCAGCAAATCATCAGAAAGTTCTTTTTTTTACATTTCAATTTTATTTTTTGGAAATTAAGAGGTTTTTTTTGGCATTTGTTATTTTAAAATAAAAATAGTATTTGAAAAACGTTATTGCATTTTTGGAGTGCTTGTTGTCTGATATTATTTGAGAGGGTAATGAAAGTTACTTTATGGTGAATGAAGTCAATTGCTATTAATGATGTCACAACACCATATTCTCAAGAAACATAATTCTTCCCCTGGGAGTGGCTGATGGCAAAATGTGATGCCAGAAATGTGAGGTGACATAGCCATCTGTATTTTGATTAGCTGAGATCATACTGATACAAAACCATTGACATAAAGCAAGAGACATAAATCAACATGAAATTTCCAATCTGCACACTGATCAAGTATAATCTGAAACAGCCTAGGCTCATCCAACAGACAGCCAGAGATGAACTCTGAAAATCACTATTTTGTAGCGGTTCGTGTAGTTCGCCACTAAATAAGAGAGTTTGACTTCGACGAACTATAAACAAGTTGTTTATTTACAGGAACAGGCTAATTACAGCAGGTAAGATAGCAGGTAAGATGGCTGACTGTAGGAGCACCGTGGAATAGGTCTTGTCCCAGCGGGGACTCCACGAGGACTGAGTTCGCAGTCCTGTGGGGAGCGTGATGACGTCATCACGCTCTGCTGTGTGTTCCCGCGCTTTGGGCGTCACGTGATCGCGTCGTGACGTCAGTGCATCTCCCCGGCATAGAGGCTGGCCGTTGAGGCCGAGGTCGCGAGGCCGGGCTGTGCCGGTGCTTGCTGTGGGAGCGGAAGATTGCGTCGCTCCCGTCGGCCGGTCGTTGCGGCCAAAGACGCTAGGCCGGGCTGTGCCAGCGGCTGTCCTGGAAGGCCGAGTCGGGCCGGCAGCCGCCGCACACACGTCACGTCGTACATGACGTGACGTCAGCACGCTAGGGCACGTCTTAAAGGGGCAATGGCCCCAACAGGTAAGTTAAAAGGGCAACGGCCCCAAAAGGTAAGTTAAACATACAGTAAGGTAAGTTAAAGGGAATTATGTATCTCAATGTAAGGGACAACCAGTGGTACCGCCACAATTTCCTTATTGAAAGTAATGCTGGGCTGAAAACTTGGATGAGCACCGATGTTCCAGTGCAAGAGAGCTAATTCCACTGTTTTAATACAGCCTGGAATTTATTGGTGCAAAAAGTAAAGCTCAGATTTGACCTGGTTCCTAATTTGAGTTTCTGGTTCATATACATACTCATCCTACTAAGGAAATATAATGATTTTGTTTGAGAAAGGCTGGGGCATTCTGAAAAATATATATGGTTTTGTCTTAATATATATTTATTTTATATTATGCAGGCGTCAGCTTTGGCTCAGTGGTAGCACCCACACCTCTGAATCAGAAGGTTGTGGGTTCAAATCCCACTCCAGAGACTTGAGCACAAAATTCTAGGCTGACACTCCAGTGCAGTGCTGAGGGAGTGCTGCACTGCCGGGGGTGCCATCCTTCAGATGCGACATTAAACCGAGGCCCTCTCTGCTCTCTCAGGTGGATGTAAAAGATCCCATGGCACTATTTTGAAGAAGACCGGGGGAGTTCTCCCTGGTGTCTTAGCCAATATTTATCCCTCAAACAACATCACTAAAACAGATTATCTGGTCATTATTACATTGCTGTGTGCAAAATGACTACCGCATTTCCTACATTACAACAGTGACTAAATTTCAAAAAGTACTTCATTAGCTGTAAAGTGTTTTGGGACTTCCTGAGATCATGAAAGGCGCTATATAAATGCAAGTCTTTCTTTTTTGACACAATAAGAAGGACTTGCACACCAAGGGCAGGATTTTCATTGGGCCGTGGAGGCGGGATTGGAGGCGTGTGGGGGGTTAAAATCCTGAAATCGGGGGGCACGAACCCATCCTGCCCCCAACCCGCCTCCATGCCAGTTTCAAAGGAGGCGGGTACCCGACCTGCACTGGGACCCGCCTCCCCGAGGCGGGAAGGGGATTAGTGCCAATTAACTGCCTGTTAACAGGTAATTAACAAGCCGTTTTTAGCCTAATCCCTATTTTCATTCTTGAAGTGTGGGATTCCCAACGGCTCCAAACCACGTCAAGTTAGCGAGGCGGGCTGTCGGGATGAAGGGCTTGGAGGGGTCGAGATGTCCGGTGTTCAGGTGAGTGATGGGTGCATGAGTGCAGAGGTAAGTGTGTTTGGTGTGTTTAAAGTGTTTAAAGAAGTTTTACTTACCTTTACAGTCTTCCTTCCTTCATCTCACCGGCACAGAAAGCAGAATGGCCGCGATCTGTCAAAAATTGCAGCATTCAGCTTTCCGTTCCGGAGAGATCTCTAAATCATCCTGAGAGGAAGGAATTAACTTGGAGTACAGATTGTCAGTGTTTGACAGCTTCAAACAGCTGTCAAACGCTGATATTTCATCTGTCAAAAGGTCTTGACAGATGAAATGTCAATCTGTGATGTCACCTGTTGCCGGGTGGCCTTTAATTGGCCTGCTGAGCCCGCTGGGTGGGCTCAACAAGGTCAATCAAGTCAAAATCGCGTGGGTTGGCTACAACTCGATGGAGGCGGGACTACAACCCCGAAAGTGAATGACAATCCAGCCCCAAGTGTCTAATTAATATGAAAACAGCACTTCTTTTGCAGTGGTACTTTTGAATACATTTCAATGATACTGCAAGAATTTGAGCAACAAGCCTGCTAGTGATCTTTGTCTCTGAATAAAATATTTAGGCTAAATCACACTCACTGCGAATTGTTTTACATGTACTGGTGATTCAAGTCTTATTGACTCCTGGCCAGCTCCTGTAGCTCTGCTGTCAAGGATAGGGGTTTGCCCGATGCTGCTGGTTGATGCTTCCTGGGCTCGTAACATTTCCAGCTCTATTTCTGCATCAAGTTCTGCATCCTCTTTGGCTTCCTTGTTACTCTCCTCCAAGTGTTTCATTAGAACAGCGACCACAACATTGACCAGTACAAACTGAGCGATTAGAACAAAAGTGACAAAGTACACAGGAGAGAAGAAGGGGAGGTAGGTGAGGCAGTGCTTATCCTCACTGCCACATTCTCGCAATGTATCCTGTGAAAATACAGAAGAGCATAAAATCACCTTTTAGTAACAACAGCTTGTATTTATATACTACCTTCAACATAGTAAGGCCTCCCAAGGTATTCATAGTGGTGAAAATGGCAGTGAGCAGTGGTGGTAGAATTCAGGAAGGTGAGTGAAGTCATGGTGAAAGAGGTTGGCTTTGATGAGGCTTTTGAAGCAGGGAAGAGGGGCATAAAGGCGGGGGATTTAGCAAGAGGTTGGGGTCAAGATCATTGAAGGCTTTGCCACTGAAAGCAGAGCAGAGAGAAGCCAGAGTTGGAAGAGCAGAGAGTGCGTATTAGCACATTGGACTGAAGGAGGTTCTAAAGGTGGGGAAGAGTCAGGTCTTGGAGGGTTTGTAAATAAGGACAAGGACTTTGAATACAGTGTACTGAGGGACAGGGAGGACAGGAGTGACGGGGAACAAGAGTTCGCGTGGGATAGGATGTGGGTGCGGAATTTTGAATGAGTTGCAGTTTATGTAGGATGGGTGATAAAAATAGATTAATATATAAGACGTGTAAGGCTATTAATGCCCTCATACTTTTGCTTTAGAAGTGCAAAATAATGCCCTTATTATGCTCACCTGTGAATCATGAGGCTATATTATTCTACATTGATGACATCAAGATAATCTGTTCAGTTAATGTAATCATTTTACTGTCTCCAGCAAGGTTTAAACTTTGTTGCAATGCTACCTTAAGAAATGAGACTGTGGACAGTACAAGACTTGAAAGTAATCTTGGTGTTCAGGTTATAAGCAAATCACTCTTCATTACTGTAATCTATGATCCCACCAGAACCCACACAGTAAATTTGGCACATACTGGTTATTCTCAACAATCTATATTTCTATATTTAATCAGTATTGCTCTGCACATGGTCCCTCTTTTATAACCTAACTAGACATTTACTTCTACTAGATGACTCCACTGGGAATTCTGATTACTGTTTTTAAAATCTCCTTCAGGCATTGAGTTGAGCGTTTGTAAACCCTTGTGGTTTGTGTGTCTGGTTCAACCACAATTATAATAATTGTACTGAGACCTTTAACATTTCAAAAAAGGAAAGCCTCATCTCATGTGAAGGTCATTTCACATCCTGTGGCCACACTGCACATGCAGGGTTCATTATTTTGAAAGAAGATTATTAGTTCAAATGACCACATGACACAGTTTAAACCCTACCAATTCAAAGCTCAGCTAAAGCCTGTAGCTTGAGATAACTGTGTGATGGCATCAAGAAGGGCGTGATTAAAATCTCCTAGTTTTTAAGGCAAGGGTATGAATTTTAGCAGAATAGTGAACTGAAAAATAAGGTGAAAAACATGCAAGCTAGAATTGGTTTTTTTCAGCTGTGTGGTGGTAAAATATCAGCCTCTTACTCCCTGTAGCTGTTGTCGTTCCTTTGTAGATTAAACACCTGGGAAAGGTCACAGTCAACCTGTGGAATGTGATTAGTTTCTTTGAATTTCCGCCCAGCTGTTTAGTAGGATTCCCACTGTTGTGTCACTCTCTCTTTGAACTATCATTCCTGTCACAAATACAAGCATAACCAACCTGTAGTTAGACTTTATAGCAGGCCCATCAGAAAAATCATCGATTATTCCATCAGCATGTGAAATTGACAAGAAGTCCATTGGATAAGGTTAATGCAGCATTAAAGTATGACTCCAATTTATTAATCTGATCAAACAAGCTCACTCATGTTTGGGTGGAGATGCTGTAAGCATTATACCCCTATCCAAGAGAGTCTTGAGACTCCCTAACAAAAAGTTAAAAAAGCAGTGAGTTCTTCATTAAAAAAAAATCTCTCCCTTTAGGTTCGTACAGCACTCCAAGGCTGAGACCTGGTGATCTGTTCCCGACTGCATTTTTTTGCCAGTGCTGCTCTGTATCCAAATGCAGGGAAGGTCCCTGACAACCATCTTAGTTGCCCTTCAGTTTCTTCTTCTTCCCTTCTGCAGGGATGCATGCCAGCCCTATTCTGTGCCTCTCCTAGACAGCTCGGCGGAGATCAGGTAGTCACTGAAAGGGAAATCTGGATCAAACCCACCTTTATTGTGTAGCGCCAAGAAGCTACAACATTGCAACCATCTCAAATATAGCAACTCAAACAGAAATAAATCCAATTATCAACAATCACCCATAGCATTAAAATTCAAAAACATTATCTCAGAATATTATATTGAATATAATTCTAAAGATTGTAGGTAGATATTGATAATTATTGATGAACAAAGCAAAGTGACTTGAATATAAATACTGATAAATGAGGTCATTTAATTTCCAGCAGGACATTCTAATTAATAGGTTCCTGGTGTATTACCAATACTTGAACTTAACAGTTCAGTGTAAGTAATTCCATACCTTCATTATGCCATTCCAGTTATCACCAGTAGAAACTCGGAATAAAGTAAGAAATGCCATCCCGAAATTCTCAAATGTTGCATGTCGACTCAAGCCTTCACATGGATTTTCATCATTACAAACTGAAAATCAAAATAGTCCAATGCCATTATTGAAGACTACACAAAATGCCTTAAATTACTGATAATTCTCTTTTATTTGAATTTCCGCTGTTTCCTGCTAACCGGAGATGTTTTAAAAGGAAGAAAATAAATGTGATGAATTTTCACATCTTACATTTGAAATGAAGAATGTTTTATTTTAACAGTACCCATCGGACAGTTTCATTAAAATAAATGGCTGCACGTTCATCTATTTATACCTTGAAATAAAGCACGCTAAGTTGCAAATACTAATTATTGCTCTTCACTGGCTAGAACGACGAGATTAGTCAATTAAAGTCTCACCCAGCTTTCCGAAGAGCTCAACTCCAAGAGCCGCATAGATAAAAAACAAAAGCATGAACAATAAACCAAGGTTTCCCACCTGAAAGGCAAAAACAAAAAGATCTTTTATAGAATGCGGAGAAGTCATAGAATCAATGCACAGAAACTCATCGAGGGTGTCATTCAAACATTGCAGGGCTATGGGGAAATAGCGAGGTTGTGGGACTAATTGGATAGCTCGTTCAAAGAGCCGGCACTAGCACAATGGGCCGAATGGCTTCTTTCTGTGCTGTAAGATTCTATGATTCCATGTCCTTAAAGAAGAATTACAGCTGTTTGACATATGATGTAAAATCGCAGAACCAAAGAAATTACATCACAGCAGGCCATTCGGCCCCTCTGGCCTGTGCCAGTGCAAGCACTTCAAATGGAGCTATATATTTTAATTTCATTTTCCTGCGCTTTCCCCAAATTATTTGTGCTGATTTTAAATTAGGATCATTTTTAACAGCTCTCACCACTGGACAGACAGCACAAGATTAAATAAATCTTTCTCTGGGAAAAGATTCCAAAATATTTTTCTCCATTACCAAAAGAGATTGAAATTTCACTCAAGGACAAACAGCAAATATGATAAAAGGTAATTGTGTACCGTATTGGACATTAAACAAAGGAACAATTTACATTTTAAGTATAAATCTATCACTTGGAATTAGACTAGGAGCATACTGTCCTAAAGTGTTGACACTTTAAAAAAATGTCAACACTCGAGAGTCTGATACGGTTTATCACAGGAAACTATTTTGTATGGTTTACATGAAAATCTTGGATTTTTAAGTCTTTAAGACTCAGGGGTCTTCTAAATACTAAATATTAATAGTATTAAGTGACTCAGGAAGAAAATGTGTAATTAATCTACTGATTGCTTTATTATATCCATAAGGGAGCTATCAACACATCTTTATTTTTGGTTGGAGGGGAGACAGGATAGAGGGAATGTTAACTCTTGGATGGGAAACTAGCTTAGTGAGCACCTGGCCCATCTGGCAGCGGGAGGTTCAGCCGATTTTAACAGCCAGGCCTCATTAACATACCACTGGCTGACTTCCCAACCAAAATGGCCAGGAAGCCTGCTGTCTGGACATTAAAATTGGGTGCCTCAGAGGCCGCTGGCTGAGCCCAAGGTAAGTGTGGGGACGGGGAGATGGGTATTCTAGCACAGTCAGCGGTTTGGGAAGGGGGAGGTGACTGGGAAGGGCAGGCCTACACTTCCCTTATGGAGCCTGAAGGAAAGAAATAAACTTGCCTGGAGGGACCTTTTCTTCTGCTAATTATCCTCCCTCCAGCTTCAGCCTGTTGGGAAAGCTGCAAGCCAGTGTTAAAATACCAGTCGGGTCTTGATGATGTTACTGGGACCTAATTTGCATATTTAAAGGAGGACCCCCCCCCCTGCTGGTTTTGGGCGTCTGTCCTTGTTGCCTGCAATTGAAAGTTGCTGTTGGCGGGATTGGGCAGGAGGCCAGCGGGTAAGTCTCCCACTCCATTTTAACAGACCCCCGTGCCAGGTCTCTGCCGTGTGGGAGGAGCTAACATTCCCCCCAATCTGGTTATTCTGTAAACCTGAGGCCTAATATGGTTTTGTTGCTTTCAGCACAATGAGATAAGGTGTTATATGGCATCCACCAAAAAGCAGGCCTGATGATGAATACAGACATGTCTTCCACACTGTAATTAGATGACAGATTAAAATCCTCAGGGAGAAAAATTTGGTATCGACTATTTAGAGGCGCTAACATCACCTGGGCGCAAACTTGACCGCAAAATTCAGTTTTAGTGCCCCGAGAGGGAGGTGGAGCGCTAAATCAAGCGCTCCACTTCCTTCTTGGAGCGCTAACCCCGAATATCAGGGTGGAGACTTCAACAACGCTGTACACTAGGCGGTGCAGCGCTGCCGCATTCAAAGGCTCGTTCCCTCCCTTAAAGGGAAAGGCCATCGCTGCAGGCTCTACAATATAAAAAGTACCTATCTGGACCACCAAGGCTGCCGCGATCCAGCGCGATTAGCCCGGCACTCAAGCAGAGAGACAGGTTGATCGATCGCGGGCAGGAACCCACGAAAAAAACACCAACAGGAAAGGTAAGTTTTTTTTTACTTACCTCGGCCACCTTGCCTTTAATCATCGTCCCTGAAGTGGCCGGCCACCCGATGCAGGCCTCCTGCAGCTGTCGGTGTTGCAGACCAGCGCTGCTGCAGGGGCGGAATTCAATTTTGGGTCTGGGGCGCTACACATGGCGATGACGTCATGATCTCCGGGCGAAGGAGATTGGGGTGCAACACCGTAGCGCCGCCGCAAAACTCCCGCCGAATATGGCGGGAGTCGATGTCAGCGCCGTGCCTGGTCGGAAAGCCATTTGCGCCCTGTTAGCGTCCTCCGGGGGCACTAACGAGAGGCGCAAAGGCACCCAATTTCTCCCCCTCAATTTCTGATCCAAATATTATTACACGAGCAGGAAATAGTCCAGTAAGTCTCTTGCAATGATGAGAAAAACAAAATTATTTCAAAATCTTTCTATCTAGTGATCATGACATTGGGAACTTTGATATATACAATCACCAGAGAATCATGCAATACAAGCCTTCAGACTGATATAAACCACATCAGACTCTCGAGAACGTATGGTAGATAATTCATTTTTTTTAAAGTATCAATGCTTTAGGACAATATGCTCCTAGTCTGATGGTGCATTCACACTCTGCAAATTTAGTATTGGTGTAAAAGCGGAAGTGTAGTGTGAATTGACCTTTAATCCTACCATACTGGGCAACAGGGAATAAAACACAAGAGGTCATCCAGAAGCAGATCAACTACCACTAGACAAGACAAGACAGGACCAGATGTGGTACTGCCATCTGCCCCTCCAGCCCGCCCCCCCCCAAAACAGGCACATCATCAAAACTGTTTACTTTTTCCAGGGAAAAGCTATCCTGCTTCGGTGACTCCACTTTGCATTTTTTATCAGGCTCTGGTATAGACTTGCGCTTTCACCCTTGTTGAAAGTAACAGGTCTGAATCAGCAGGTAACAAATTCTAGAGACTGCAAGACTAAGCTACGCGTAGACAGACAGGATAAACAGTGCAAGTGTATGTCATCATCTTTGGGGACAAACATATGGAAAATATTGAAGAGACGAAAGTTTTTGTCATGCAGATCAAATTCCCTACCTAACATTATTGCTGGAACACCATCACAAGGACTGCAGTGGTTCATGGAGAAGGCCCACCATCATCTTCTCAGGGCAGCTAGGGATGGGCAATAAACATGAGGCCTTGCCAGAATTGCCTGCATACCATCAACAAAAAGAAGTGGGGTGCAATTGGCCTATCTAATGATATGCAAAGATCAAAGTGTCAATGGAATAAAAATCCATCAGGGTAAATATTGAAAATGAGAAAAAGGCTTTGACCAGGTAGATAATGGTAGGCTTAGTGAAATTTACTTCTGCTTAGATTTTCTGCATTTAAGGTTTTTAGTTAAGTTTTAAAAAGCAGACAATACGTTGTTTGAGGTTCCAATCCAGGCGTGACTTTCATTACGCCCTGTGGTTTCGTGACACCCTTTGACTCGTGCACGTGTTAGACTCCTTGGTCTTGGTGTTTCAAGACGGGTCCTGCCACATCCAGTCGTGAATGGTGGTGGACCATTAAACAACTAATGGGAGGAGGAGGCTCCATGAATATCACCATCCTCAATGATGGTGGAGCCCAGTACGTGAGTACAAAAGACAAGGCTGAAGTGTTTGCAACCATCTTCAGCCAATAGTGCCGAGTGGATGATCCATATTGGCCTCCTCCTGAGGACCCCACCATCACAGAAGCCAGTCTTCAGCCAATTCGATTCATTGCATGTGATATCAAGAAACGGCTGAGCGCACTGGATACAACAAAGGCTATGGGCCCCGACAACATCCCGGCTGTCGTGCTGAAGACTTGTGCTCCAGAACTAACCGTGCCTCTAGCCAAACTGTTCCAGTACAGCTACAACACTGGCATCTATCCGACAATGTGGAAAACTGCCCAGGTATGTTCTGTCCACAAAAAGCAGGACAAATCCAATCCGGCCAGTTACCTCCCCATCAGTCTACTCTCAATCATCAGCAAAGTGATTGAAGGTGTCATCGACAGTGCTATCAAGTGGCACTTACTCACCAATAACCAGCTCACTGGTGCCCAGTTTGGGTTCCGCCAAGACCACTTGGCTCCCGACCTCATTACAGCCTTGGTCCAAACATGGACAAAGGAGCTGAATTCCAGAGGTGAGGTGAGAGTGACTGCCCTTGAAATCAAGGCAGCATTTGACCGAGTGTGGCATCAAGGAGCACTAGTAAAACTGAAGTCAATGGGAATCAGGGGGAAAATGCTCCACTGGCTGGAGTCATACCTAGCACAAAGGAAGATGGTTGTGGTGATTGAAGGTCAGCCCCAGAGACCAGGTAAGGCGTACCAGTCTCCAGTCTCTGAACTCGGAGGGAAGGAGAGAGGTAAAAAGTAATCGGGGTGTGACGTCACCAGTGAGCAGGTAAGTGATTGGTTGGTGAGTATTTCTCTCTTTTCATTACAAGCTTGAATTCTGTGGTGTTAAATTTCTAGGGTCTCTGTGTTGTAGTGGGGACAGTTGGTAAATAAAGTGCCCTAGAGTATACCTGTAACTGGGGCATTGAATAATTTTTTTAATTAATTAAAGGAGTAAGTCATGGCAGGAGAGCTCAGACCCGTGTTCTGCTCCTCTTGCTCCATGTGGGAAGTCAGGGACGCTGCCAGTGTCCCTGGCGACCATGTGTGCGGGAAATGCATCCAGCTGCAGCTGCTTGTAGACCGCATTGCGGCGCTCGAGCTGCGGGTGGATGAGTTTTGGAGCATGCGCGATGCTGAGAGGGTCGTGGATAGCACGTTTAGCGAGTTGTTCATGCCGCAGGGTAGGGCTGCACAGGCAGAAAGAACTTGGGTGACCATCAGGCGGAGCAACAGAGGCAGGCAGGAAGTGCAGGGGCCCCCTGCGGACATCCCCCTTTCAAACAGGTATACCAAGTTGGATACTGTTGAGGGGGATGACTCACCAGGGGAAGGCAGCAGCAGCCAGCTTCCTGGCACCAGGGAGGAAAAAGAGTGGGAGAGCAATAGTGGTAGGGGATTCTATCGTAAGGGGAACAGATAGGCGTTTCTGTGGCCGCAAACGTGACTCCAGGATGGTTTGTTGCCTCCCTGGGGCCAGGGTCATGGATGTCACTGAGTGGCTACAGGGCATTCTTAAGGGGGAGGGTGAGCAGGCAGAGGTCGTGGTCCACATTGGGACCAACGACATAGGTAGGAAGGGGGATGAGGTCCTGCATCAAGAATTTAGGGAGCTAGGTAGCAAATTAAAGAACAGGACCTCAAAGGTTGTAATCTCTGGATTACTCCCAGTGCCACGTGCTAGTGAGTATAGGAATAGGAGGATAGAACAGATGAATGCGTGGCTAAAGAGTTGGTGCAGGAGGGAGGGTTTTAGTTTCCTGGATCATTGGGCCTGCTTCTGGGAAAGGTGGGACTTGTACAAGTCGGACGGGTTGCACCTGAACCAGAGCGGGACAAATATCCTTGCGGGGGGGTTTGCTAGCACTGTTGGGGGGGGTTTAAACTAACTTGACAGGGGGATGGAATACAGAGGGGAGCTGAAATAGGGGGTGATGTGCTGCCAATTATAGAGAAAAAAACAAGTCAGCATGGTAGACAGGGCAAATATACAACGGCAAGGCTGGATGGCACCTATTTTAATGCAAGGAGTCTTGCAAATAAGGTGGATGAACTGAAGGTGTTGATAAACACATGGGAGTATGATATTGTTGCTATCACAGAGACATGGATGAGGGAGGGGCAAGGCTGGCAGCTCAATATTCCGGGGTACAGAATCTTCAGGCGAGACAGAGGGGGAGGTATAAGAGGAGGGGGTGTCGCAATATTAATTAAGGAGTCAATTACTGCAGTAAGGAGGGATGACATATTAGCAGGTTCCTCTAATGAGGCCATATGGGTGGAGCTTAAAAACAAAAAGGGGGCAAGCACTTTGCTGGGAGTGTACTATAGGCCTCCAAACAGTCAGGGGGAGATAGAGGAACAGATATGTAGGCAAATCTCAGAGAAATGTGCAAATAATAGGGTAATAATAATGGGGGATTTCAACTTCCCCAATATTAACTGGGATAGTCAGAGTGTGAAAGGCACAGAGGGTGTAAAATTCTTAAAGTGCATCCAGGAGAGCTTTTAGAGCCAGTTTGTAGAAGGTCCTACAAGAGAGGGGGCGGTACTGGACCTAATTCTGGGGAATGTGGCCGGCCAAGTGGAAGAAGTGCTAGTAGGTGAGCACTTTGGTGACAGTGACCATAATATGGTGAGATTTAAGGTGGTCATGGAAAAGGACAGGGATGGGCCAGAAATAAAGGTTCTAAATTGGGGGAAGGCCGATTTTAATAGGATAAGGCAGGATCTGGCCAAAATGGACTGGGATCAGCTACTTGTAGGAAAATCCGCATCGGAGCAATGGGAGGCTTTCAGAAGGGAGATTGAGATCATACAATGGCAACATGTTCCCGTAAAGGTCAAGGGTGGTTCCAAAAACCACAGGGAACCTTGGATGTCAGGGGATATACGAGAATGGATTAGAAAAAAAAGGAGGGCTTTTGGCAGATACAAAAGGCTAAAGACGGAGGAAGCCCTAGAGGAGTACAAAAAGTGCAGGGGTGATACTTAAAAAAGAAATTAGGAGATCAAGGAGGGGCCATGAAATAACACTGGCGAGCAAAATAAAGGAAAATCCTAAGATGTTTTATAAGTATATTAAGGGTAAGAGGATAACTAGGGAAAAAATAGGGCCCATTAGGGACAAAAGTGGCAATCTGTGTGTGGAGCTGGAAGATGTAGGAGGGGTTCTAAATGAATTTTTTGCATCTGTTTTCACTATGGAGAGGGACGATGTAGACATAGAAATAGGGCGGGGGGACTGTGATATGCTCGAACATATTAACATCGAGAGGGAGGAGGTATTGGCGGTTTTAGCAGGCCTAAAAATGGATAAATCCCCAGGCCCGGACGAAATATATCCCAGGCTGCTGTGTGAGGCAAAGGAAGAGATTGCGGGGGCTCTAACACATATATTCAGAACCTCTCTGGCCACAGGGGATGTGCCAGAGGACTGGAGAACCGCTAATGTAGTACCATTATTCAAGAAGGGGAGTAGGGAAAAACCGGGGAACTACAGGCCAGTGAGCCTAACATCAGTGGTAGGAAAATTATTGGAAAAAATTCTGAGGGACAAAATTAGTCTCCACTTGGAGAGGCAAGGATTAATCAGGGATAGTCAACATGGCTTTGTCAAGGGAAGATCATGTCTGACTAATTTGATTAAATTTTTTGAGGGGGTGACTAGGTGTGTGGATGAGGGTAACGCAGTGGATGTGGTATACACGGATTTCAGTAAGGCCTTCGATAAAGTCCCGCACGGGAGACTGGTCAAGAAGGTAAGAGCCCATGGAATCCAGGGTGCCTTGGCACATTGGATACAAAACTGGCTTAGTGGCAGAAGGCAAAGGGTGATGGTCGAAGGTTGTTTTTGTGACTGGAAGCCTGTGGCCAGTGGGGTACCACAGGGATCGGTGCTGGGTCCCTTGCTGTTTGTGGTCTACATAAATGACTTGGATATGAATGTACAAGGTATGATCAATAAGTTCGCGAATGATACAAAAATTGGTAGGGTGGTAAATAGCGAGGAGGGTAGTCTCAGTCTGCAGGACGATATAGATGGGTTGGTCAGATGGGCGGAACAGTGGCAAATGGAATTTAACCCGGAAAAGTGCGAGGTGATGCACTTTGGGGGGACTAACAAGGCAAGGGAATACACAATGAATGGCAAGACCCTAGGCAAGACGGAGGGTCAGAGGGATCTGGGTGTGCACGTACATAGATCCCTGAAGGCGGCGGAACAGGTGGATAAGGTGGTAAAAAAGGCATATGGGATACTTGCCTTCATTAGCCGAGGCATAGAATATAAGAGCAAGGAGGTTATGATGGAGCTGTATAAAACACTGGTTAGGCCACAGCTGGAATACTGTGTGCAGTTCTGGTCGCCACACTACAGGAAGGATGTGATAGCTTTGGAGAGGGTGCAGAGGAGATTCACCAGGATGTTACCAGGGCTGGAGCGCTTCAGCTATGAAGAGAGACTGGGCAGATTGGGTTTGTTTTCCTTGGAGCAGAGGAGGCTGAGGGGGGACATGATTGAGGTGTACAAAATTATGAGGGGCATAGATAGGATGGATACTAAGGAGCTTTTTCCCTTAGTAGAAGGGTCAATAACTAGGGGGCATAGATTCAAGGTAAAGGGCGGGAGGTTTAGAGGGGATTTGAGAAAGAACTTTTTCACCCAGAGGGTGGTTGGAGTCTGGAACTCACTGCCTGAAAGGGTTGTGGAGGCTGGAACCCTCACAACATTTAAGAAGCATTTGGATGAGCACTTGAAATGCCATAGCATACAAGGCTACAGACCAAATGCTGGAATATGGGATTAGATTAGACAGGGCTTGATGGCCGGCGCGGACACGATGGGCCGAAGGGCCTCTATCCGTGCTGTATAACTCTATGACTCTATCACTGTAGGAGTTCCTCAGGGCAGTGTCCCAGGCCCAACTATCTTCAGCTGCTTCATCAATGACATTCCCTCCAACATAAGGTCAGAAATGGGGATGTTCGCTGATGACTGCACAGTGTTCAGCGCCATTCACAACTCCTCAGATAATGAAGCAGTCCATGCCTGCATGCAACAAGACCTGGACAACGTTCAGGCTTGGGCTGATAAGTGGCAGGTCACATTCGTGCCACAGAAGTGCCAGGCAATGACTATCTCCAACAAGTGAGAGTCTAACCACCTCCCCATGACATTCAACGGTATTACCATCGCCGAATTCCCCACCATCAACATCCTGGGGGTCACCATTCACCAGAAACTTAACTGGACCAGCCACATAAATACTGTGGCAACAAGAGCAGGTCAGAGGCTAGGTATTCTGCAGGGAGTGTCTCACCTCCTGACTCCCCAAAGCCTTTCCACCATCTACAAGGCATGAGTAAGGAGTGTGATGGAATACTTTCCACTTGCTTGGATGTGTGCAGCTACAACAACACTCAAGAAGTTCGACACCCTCCAGGACAAAGCAGCCCGCTTGATTGGCACCCCATCCACCACCTTAAACATTCACTCCCTCCACCACCGGCGTACCGTGGCTGCAGTGCGTACCATCTACAAGATGCACTGCAGCAACTCGCCAAGGCTTCTTCGGCAGCACCTCCCAAACCCGCGACCTCTTCCACCTAGAAGGACAAGGGCAGCAGGCGCATGGGAACACCACCACCTCCAAGTTCCCCTCCAAGTCACACACCATCCTGACTTAGAAGTATATCACTGTTCCTTCATTGTCGCTGGGTCAAAATCCTGGAACTCCCTCCCTAACAGCACTGTGGGAGTACCTTCATCACACGGAGTGCATCGCTTCAAGAAGGCGGTTCATCACCACTTTCTCAAGGGCAACTAGGGGTGGGCAATAAATGCTGGCCTTGCCAGCGACGTCCACATCCCATAAGCGAATTAAAAAATAAAAATCCAGGCGTGACGTCTCGCTCAACATAAATGTTGGATCAAAGAATCAGGGAGGGAGGTCAGAACACCCAATTCATTACACTTCTGAATTTCTGGGCCTTTATTTTAATTTCCACATTGGAAAAAAGAGGGTGCCACAAATTGAGCTCACTGATCTTTGTGCCTGATTCGCTCATCCATGGTCCTATTGAGTGATGTTCTGTGTCAAGAGCAGTCACATTGCAGAATTTACAGAAGCTGCATCTAGGTTCTGTCATTGCAGGGCCTGAGACAGGACAAGGGTAACGTTGTAATTGTTAAGACATCTCTTATGAATGCATTAGGTCAGCAAAATATCTACGCACTGTTGTTAGGGTATTGATCTGGGATTTGTTCATAGCTCAGTGGAGGGAATGACAATGACATAAGCCATAATTAAGCACTAAATATCCTTTGTCAGAAGTGTGCAATAAAATAAACTGGTCCCATGCTGATTAACTGGGACAGTCATATACTGGACCATTTAATCAAAGAATGAGACTTGTTTACTACCGAGGGCACTCGAGACAAATGGAGATTGTTGTTATTACGGCTAGTTCCAAGAATGAAAAGCTTAATTGTATAACATTACAGAGGTTGAGCTACTCTGCTTTCGATGATCATGTTGTAATGAGAGGATTGTTACAGTGATTTCTTAGTGACTTAATTTATTTTGAAATGATTAAGGGCTAAAAATTTAATTGCATAGCACCCGTTGTTTGGGTGCTATGCATGCCGTTTTGGGTCAAAAATGACATCCGCGCCGCGCATGCACAATTCTGGTGCGGATCTCGCTGGACGCCACCTTGGAGAGGGTGTTAACGTTGGCGCTGGGAGCGTGCGGCAGACGTATGTAGAGTAGGCAGATCGTGATGTCAATTAGCGTGCAACGCTGATTTGACACCAGCGCTGCCATTTTCGTCCTCAACGCTGGAACCTCGCACAGCTGTATATGTGTTCAGCAACTGCAAAGATCCCCTACCAGCAATAAATTTAAAGGGATCAATAACCACCCTCAGGTCAGTTGCTGATTAATTTCTACTGGCTCTGTGTACATTTGTAGAAGTGTTTGGAGCTTTTCAGAGTTGTTTAAAGTTGGTGAGGTGACTGGGAGTGGTGCTGTAAGTGGAGAAGGCCTTGATTCTGACTTCAAGGGTTCTGGTCAGACCACTTGCTCCTAGTCATGGGTGCTCTAGTTGTCATCCCCCTTGGCCTGCAGCATGACAGGATTCGTCGTGGTCTTCTGCATGCGCCACAACCTCGCCATCATGAGGGCACAGTCCTTGCCACAAGGCATATGGCGACTAGCTGAGGAAGAGGAGGAAGCGGAAGGGAGGAGGTAACCCAGACAGCCTCTTTCTGCCGGCTGTCCGTGATCGACTCATTGACCATCACAGCGTCCTCTTGGCTACAATGCTGAAGTAAAAGCCACCACAAAATAAACGTTCCAACGCAACTTTAGCCATCAATCCATTCAATATAACCTAACAAAGCCAACTAATCACCTTTGTACATTCTCTTAGCGTCTGTCTTTGACTGTCCTAGTGCTTCTACAAAGTGCTACTCCAGTGGCTGCAGCATGGCTGGTGGAAGGCTGTTGACTTTCAGTGGGGGAGACTGCAGATTGCCTTGCAGGATGACCTCGAGCACCTCTGGGCCTAGAAGGCCCGGCTGTGGACTGCACCACCCCAACAGACTGGGCTGGCTGGCTGACAGGCAACAGCAAGGGTACTGGCTGAGTGGCTGTGGTGGGAGGACGAATTCTGCCATCCTGAGAGAGGACAACAGGTTCGTTCTCCATGGAGCCACTGCCACTCTCCTGGGGCGGCGCCTCAGCATTCCTAGCCACCTGTTGGAGGACAGATTGCTGGAATGCTGTGACACCCTGTAAGCCCCTTCCAACACTGGTAATCCCAGCCACAATGGCAGCAGTCTGAGCTTGCATGGCAGCAAGCTGAGCCTGCATGAGAGCTGTATGAGCTGGCTTGACTTCAGTCTGAGCTTCCACTGCAGCACTCGGACGTAGGGTGGCTTGTGCTTGTGCTGCCATAGAAACTGAGACATCAGACGCTGCATGATGGTTGGGTGATGTGCCAGTCATGGTTGAATAGCTGATAGTGTGTGCAAGCTGTGAGAGGTGGGTGTGCGGCTTGCAGCAGTGGTAAGTGTGTGAGGGTGAGATGGAGCATGTGAATGTGAGGTATAAGTCATGATTGATAGACATTGTCTATCAAGTGCGCTAATGGATCTGCCCACTGTGGTGTATGTGCCTTTAAGAGCCCCCTGTGTACTGTAATGCCGGTAATGGCCACTTGGGCTATATAAGCCTGTATAGTGTCTTGTATCTGTTAGTTCACCTCCAGACTTTGTTCAGTAAACACCTGTGAAACCAACTCCTGCATTCCGTGTCTCCATTAACACACGGATACAACAGTGGCGACGAATTGGAAACGGACTTACCTGCAATTTGGCAGCACCTCAAGGAGATCGATTCCTCAGACGAAAGTCGAAGAAAAACAAGAAAGAAAAAAAAAAAACTGTGGTTTCACCAGCTAGCCGAGCTGGTGGCAGGTACTGCAATAATCCTTCCTGGGCGGCGGGCTGGGGCTCCATCGGCTGGCTCTGCAGCAGGGCCGAGCAGCGAAGGCGGAGGCAAACAGAGACAGAGAGTGGAGCACTCGGGAGACGGCCGGCGCTGCAAAGCAGGTCGGCGTTCGGACCAAGCAGAGGGAGGAAAAAGTCCCAGAGTCCGGCGGGAATGAGTCTCCGCCTATTAAAAATACCTATGTAAATAAAAACCGTGGAGAACAGCGTTGTCAGCAGCGGCAGTGGCGGGAAAGCGCGGGAGGCGCCATTTTTTTTCTGCGGGGAAGAAACGAAAGCGCGGGAGGCGCCATTTTTTTTTTCAGGATGCCTAAGACTGGCAATGTTACTGCTTTCGATAACGATATAGAGGATTGGACGACATATGTGGAAAGAGTGGAGGTATATTGCACAGCAAATGTAATAGAGGATGATAAAAAGGCATCAGTACTTCTAAATCTAATGGGCGCAAGGACATACGGGCTGTTACAAAACTTGATCACTCCAGCCAAACCGATGGACAAGAATTTTAAGGAGATTGTTGATACCCTACAGGAGCACTTAAACCCAACACCGCTGCTGATAGCGGAACAATTCAAATTCTTCAGGAGGAATCAGAGCAAGAATGAAAGTAACGCTGATTACCTCACCGAATTAAGGAAGCTGTCAAAGCACTGCCAATTCGGGGCAGGACTGGCAGATTCTCTTCGAGACAAATTCGTCTGCGGTCTCCTAAGTGAAGGAACACAGAAAAGGCTACTTTCTGAGAAAGATTTGACACTGGGCAAGGCTTTCAGTGTGGCTGTATCATACGAAGCAGCCGCAAGAGGAGCTGCAGAGATACAGCAAAAGCCACAGGACTTCGGCACCCATGAAATGACACAGGGTTTCGAGAGATGTTATCGCTGCGGCAGATCCACCCATGACCAGAGGGACTGCTGGTTCAAGGACAAAGCATGCAGGCAATGCGGAAAGATTGGACACATTGCACGTGTATGCCGATCTGGAAACAAAAAATCCACAGACAGGAAAAAAATCAATAAGGAAAAGTACAGAAAGGTACAAATGTTGACGGACAGTAGCTCCGAAGACCAGAAGAGCGATAGCGACTCCGGAAACAAGAGACTAAGCTGTCTCAAATTACATAATGTAATTGCCAAAGAAGATTACCAGACCATTTGGGTTACCCTCACGATAGCGGGGTCCCCAGTTAAAATGGAGCTAGATACAGGATTAGCTCTGACCATCATAAATCGACGGGATTACGAGCGGCTATTTCCGCATATACCTTTGAAAGACACATCCATTATCTTGAAAACATATACGGGGCAGAAAGTATACCCCAAAGGGAAAATAAGGGTGCCTGTTGTATACAACGGCAAGGAAATACAGAAGTTGTATTTATACGTTCTGCAAGATGGTGGTCCACCGCTGTTGGGACGTGAATGGATCAGGAAGATACGTTTAGACTGGCACTCCATTCAGGCACTGACGGTGACCAGTAAGAAAACAAATGATGACGACGTCATACCTGAACGATTAAAAGACATCTTGGCCAACGCCAAGGAAGTGTTTCAACAGGAACTAGGAACCTTGAAAGGCGTCACCGCCTCAATAAACGTGGAAGATGCGGCAATTCCCAAGTTTTTTAAGGCAAGGCCGGTGCCATACGCAATTCGTCCAGCAGTCGAGGCAGAGCTGGAGAATTTGGAAAAGGCAGGCGTATTATCCAAGATAGATTGGAGCGAGTGGGCAACACCCATCGTCCCGGTCATGAAGAAAACGTTGAATAATGATAAATCTGAAGAACAGAGAAAAATTCGCACCTGTGGGGACTTCAAGGTGACTGTAAACCCGGTCCTTCACACGGTACAGTATCCTCTTCCGAGGATAGAAGATATTTTTGCCTCACTATCCGGAGGGAAACGTTTCACCAAAATTGACTTGGCACAAGCATATCTACAAATGGAGGTTGAAGAGGCCTCTAAAAAGTATCTCACGATAAATACACACAAAGGCCTGTACCAGTACAATCGACTGGTTTTCGGAGTAGCATCAGCTCCAGCTTTCTGGCAAAGAGCTATGGAGCAAGTCCTCCAAGGGATTCCGGGGACTCAATGCTACCTAGACGACATCCTTGTAACAGGAGAAAACGACAATGAGCACCTTGCCAATTTGGAGCAGGTGCTCACGAGGCTGAGAGAACGGGGCCTACGAGCAAATCGCCCCAAGTGCAAATTTTTCCAGAAACAAATATCATATTGTGGCCACATAATTAACGAGGAAGGGTTGCATAAGTCACCTGAAAAAATTGAAGCGGTCATAAAAGCCCCAGCACCTGAAAATGTCTCACAATTAAGGTCGTTCCTGGGATTGATAAATTACTATCATAAATTTTTACCGAACTTGTCAACTGTTCTGCACCCTCTTAACGAACTGCTACAAACGGGAGTAATTTGGAAATGGAGCGAAGACTGTAAACGTGCCTTCCATAAATGCAAAGGCTTGATCACGTCCAAGGAAGTTTTGGCTCATTACAACCCATCACTGCCAATCAGACTGGCGTGCGATGCATCCCCTTACGGCGTAGGAGCGGTATTATCGCATAGATTCCCTGATGGCTTGGAGCGGCCGATAGCTTTTGCGTCACGCTCATTGAACTCAGCTGAGCGTAACTATGCCCAAATCGACAGGGAAGCACTCAGCCTGGTATGGGGGGTGAAGAAATTCAACCATTACCTACACGGACAAAAATTTACCTTGTTGACTGACCATCAACCCCTCGTCTCCATATTCAACCCTAAAAAGGGTGTTCCCATTATGACAGCGCAAAGGCTACAGAGGTGGTCCCTTTTCCTAGGGGCACACCAATATGACATAGAATACAAAGGATCAAAACAGCATGGGAATGCTGACGGTTTATCGCGCCTACCGTTGCCAACGGTAGAAGAGGCACCCACAGTGGACCCAGTGGAGATGTTCCACTCAACCATAGTGGAATGTCTACCAGTAACAAATTCTGCCATTGAAAAGGAAACGAGAAATGACCCGACTCTCTCACGAGTCTACGATTTAACGGTGAAGGGATGGCCAGCACATGGCGAACCACTGTTGCCAGCATTCTCGCAAAGAAGAGAACAGCTGTCAGTGTGCCGAGGAACCTTGATGTGTGGATCCAGAGTGGTGATTCCACCCAAACTCCAGGATAAAGTGCTAAAAGAGCTTCACGAGGGGCATCTGGGTGGAGTGAAAATGAAGAACCTAGCCAGAGCGTTTGTGTGGTGGCCAGGTATCGATGGAGACATCGAAGAAATGACCAAGAGCTGCCTAGGATGCCAGAAGGTCCAAAACGCCCCACCACAAGCCCCTCTACATCCATGGGAGTGGCCCTCATCTCCATGGCAAAGGGTACACATCGACTTTGCTGGTCCATTTATGGACTCAATGTTCTTAATTGCGGTTGATGCACACTCCAAGTGGCCGGAGGTAATAAAGATGTCCTCCACCACCACGGAAAAAACCATCACAGTATTAAGGACCATATTTGCCAGGAATGGGCTGCCTGAACAGATCTGTTCTGATAATGGACCGCAATTTGTGTCCGAAGAATTCTGGAAGTTCTTAAAAAACAATGGGGTTAAGCACTACACGTCCGCCCCATACCATCCCGCCACCAATGGATTGGCTGAAAGGTTTGTCCAGACCTTCAAGAAGGCCATAAAGGCCATGGGTAATGAAGACATAAATCTACAGCATAAGGTAGATAACTTCTTGTTTGCATACAGGAATGCAACACGTGGTTACAAACCAAACTCCCGCCATGATGTTCTTCAATAGAAGCCTAAGATGCCGGCTGGATTTGATCAAGCCAAACATCAGAAGGGACGTGGAGAACCAGCAATTTCAAGGCATGAATGAAAGGCCAACTAGAACCTTCCAGATAGGTCAACAAGTTTTGGCCCGGGACTACCGTACCGAGAAATGGCAGCCTGGAACTATTTGCACACGACTAGGACCGCTGATGTATACCGTGGACATTGGAGAAAGCATAATAAGGCGCCATGCTGACCAGATCATAGAGTCATCCGAAAAGGGACAACCTACACCACAACTCTATACGTCTAATGATGAAGCAGAGATACCCATAGTATCTACCTCCGATCCAGTGATACTGGAACCAGATGAACCCGATACTGGCATTCAAGCCGAATCGACCTTGCCAAAAGAACCTACTACACCACCAGAAACTACTACACCACCGAGGCGTTATCCGGACCGAGTCAGGAAGCCTCCAGAGAGACTGACTTATAATTGATTAACTGCAGCAAATGTGTAGATTATTGTTCTTGTAACATGTTAATTAATGATTACTTAAAATGTTATGTACTGGTTGTCTAAAAGGGGAGGAATTGTGGTGTATGTGCCTTTAAGAGCCCCCTGTGTACTGTAATGCTGGTAATGGCCACTCGGGCTATATAAGCCTGTATAGTGTCTTGTATCTGTTAGTTCACCTCCAGACTTTGTTCAGTAAACACCTGTGAAACCAACTCCTGCATTCCGTGTCTCCATTAACACACGGATACAACACCCACCACTTCCAAGCTCTGCGCAAAGCCCTGTGCAAGGTTGGTGCCAGACTCTTCCGTGCTCCTTGACATTGCATTCAGACTTTCTGGCAGGCCTACCAATGCACCAAGCATTTCATTATGCTCGTCTGTAGCCTGCCCCACCGAAGTCCTCATCTGAGTCCTCTGCAGCAGAACACGTGTGCGACCTCACCGTCTGGGGAACTGGCACCTGCGCTACCCTTCCCCCCTGCCCTGGCTGCAGCCCACCCGTGCCCGGAGTCTCCCCACGTGCAGATCTCTACTCTACACTACCCTCTAAACTCCATGCAGTGCCAGTATCTGAGCTGGCGGCTGCAACAGTCAGATTGAGTGATGGCATTTCTTCTTCTTCATCACTCTCCTCTCCCTTTTTTCTGCAATCACTGGCTGGGCAGGTTGGATTTCTTGGGTCTCTGAAATGAGAAAGGCAAAAGGGTAAGGTTGTGGTGAGGGGAGGGGGGAAAGTAAGAGCTGCATGCTTACACCATGTGTAGATTGTAAATCAGAAGAGCTTGTGGGATGAAGGGGAAGTGGGAAGTAAGAAGGAGGATAACGTATGTGGATACCAGCATCTTGTACTCTTACAGCCCCGCCGCTGGCCACTGGTTCAGCCATGGCCCTCCCAAGAATGGTCAGCATCATCTCCTCCATGGGGACGAGGTAATGCAGGCGAACCGGTTTGGTTCTGCTAGCGCCGGTTATGCGCCACCTTTTCCTGCAAGAGAAAGAGAAGTGTGTCAGTGATTGTGGTGCAATGTGTTTGGGTGATGTGCCAGTCATGGTTGAATAGCTGATAGCGTGTGCAAGCTGTGAGAGGTGGGTGTGCGGCTTGTAGCAGTGGTAAGATGGAGCATGTGAATGTGAGGTATAAGTCATAATTGATAGACATTGTTGGTAGGTGAGTGATGGAGGCATGGTGAATTAAGATGTGCAAACTGCCTTTAAGAAGTGCAGGCTAGCTTTAAGTGGTGCTAGCCTCGCACGAACTTGGGCCCCCTGCTGAGTGTTCAACTACTCAGCAGCGTGTTCAGCCTACCACAATCATGCAAATTGGAGCCTGATGGACAAGCTAATTTGCCACAGGCAACTACAGACCCATTAATCTTATTTTCATTCTATGTAAGTTAATGGAATCACATACTGACCTTCTTGCAATTAGGAAGCAACCGTGTCAATCTTCAGAATCTGAGCTTTTGAGTGGTTGAAAAATTGGCCTTAAATAACTGTTTACTGCCAATGAAATGGCATTTAAAATAAAGAGAAGTTGATCCTACCTCCAAAATGGAGAATGGGATCAGGAAGCCAGGGAATTAGGGTTGCGAAGGGGTGGAAAGTTTCCGGAAAATTTCCGGAAATTTTCCACGGGAAGTTTAGCTTGGGAATTTTGCCCAAAAAAGCACATGCTAGCATAATATTGTTTTTTTTTTGTATTTCTTTCATTTTTTTTCACAGGTCCTCTCTTAAAATTACTAACAGAGATGGAATCTTTATTATTAAGGAATTTCTTAATCAATATATGTTTATCTTCTTACTTGGCTTGTTTTAATAATTACAAGTTTTGTGTGTGACTGTGAACAAATGTGTCCTGATTGGTTGGATGAGTGGATGAGCGATTAGCTCCCTCTGTTGGTGATGTAGCATTGTGCGTGCACAGGACATGCTTCCATCACATGGAGCATCAGGAAAAATTTACTCACCCTGTTGCAATCGTGCTGATTGACTACAGTTCGACACAGAAACAAATGCCCTTTATTTTCCTGCATAGAACAATGCCACATTTACCGTCGGATGTGTGGAAGCATTTTACCCCAGGCATTAAAGATGGAAAGACTGTGTACATGTGCAAACACTGTACAAAGCCATATGTAAAGAATGCCACAAAGTTCCAGCAACATTTATCCAAATGCAACAACTTCACTCAAAGCTTACAGCAGTCAGCCCAGAGTTCCTCTGCTTCCATTCAAGTAGATAATGGTTCACATTCAGCATTAGGCTCCTTATCATCAGCAACTCCTGGCCAACTTGGAAGGTTCTTTGATACAATGGATAACCATAGCCAGAAGAATGCAGATGAGTGCCTTGCTCGAGCTGTATATGCGACAGGCTCACCCCTCATGCTCACAGCCAATGTGTACTGGAAGAGATTTTTCAATGTTATTCGCCCTGCATACTGTCCTCCCACCAGACATGCTTTGTCTACTTAGTTGCTGGAGGCTGAGTATAACAGAGTCCAAGGAAAGCTCAAAGAAATGATAGAGATGGCAGACTGTGTTGCAGTTATCTCAGATGGGTGGTCAAATGTACGAGGGGAGGGCATCATAAACCACATTGTCGTCACTCCTCTCCCAGTGTTCTTCAAGAGCACAGACACGAAGGACAACAGACACACAGGCACATACATTGCTGATGAGCTGAAAGCGGTCATCAACGATCTTGGATCACAAAAGGTCTTTGCAGTAGTTACTGACTATGCTACGATTATGAAGGCTGCTTTGGGCTCAAGTGGAGGAGGCCTACCCTCATATTACATCTATTGGGTGCGCAGCTCATGGGCTCAACCTGCTCCTCAAGGACATCATGGGTTTGAGAACCATGGAAACACTGTACAAGAGAGCCAAGCAAGTTGTTAAGTATGTCAGGGGAAAACAGGTAGTTGCAGCAACCTACAACTCCAAGCAAACGACAAAGAACAAGAACACCACACTGAAGCTGCCCAGCAACACTAGATGGGGTGGTGTTGTCATAATGTACAACAGCCTTCTGGAGGGTAAGGAGTCTCTGCAAGGAAGGGCAATATCCCAGTCTGATTTAAAAGAACAAATCAGCATTGCCCTACCCACATCACTGCTGCGCAAAGCAGAGGAGAAGGCAGTTGTTCAATTCATACAGACGTGTCAAGAATTTTGTGTCAAGCCAATTCATGCTGCAGCATACATGCTAGACCCAAAGCATGTTGGGAGACCAATACTTTCTGGAGAACAGATCAACAGCGCTTACAGTGTGATTTCTACCCTCTCATGCCACCTCAATCTGGACGTGGGCAAAGTTCTGGGAAGTCTGGCAAAGTTCTCTACCAAACAAGGTCTTTGGAATGGGGACGGGATATGGGAATCATGCAAGCATATCAGTGCACATACCTGGTGGAAGGGACTTTGTGCATCTGAGGCCCTGTCACCCATTGCATCGGTGATACTCCAAATCCCACCTTCATCAGCGGCCTCTGAACGAAACTGGTCACTTTTGGGAATACGCATACAAAGGTGCGCAACAGGCTGACTAACGAGAGTGGAGAAACTGGTGGCTATCCGGGCGAACCTACAACTTATTGAGCCAGATACAGAAGTGTCCACCACACAGCTAGACAGTGACACAGAGGAGGAAATGGACAAATCTGAGCCAGAGTCAGAGAATCAGGAGGAGCAATGATGAGTAGAAGACTCAGAAGACTCATGAGTAGAAGACTCAAAGGGACAAAATAAGGACAAATTACAGGCTAAATAAGCTGACGCTCTTTTTATTTTATTTTAGATGGGTCTTTTTTGTGGGGGTTCAATAAAGTTCAAAATTATAACCTAAATAAAGTTTTGAAAGCCTGTTTTTATTTGTATGGAACAGTATGTCTATTTTGATGACAAAGATAATATAAGGGTCAGAGACAAAAACCATCAAGTGTGCAAAAAAACTCAAAATTCCCATAAATTCCCCAAAATTCTCATGTAAAGTTTCCTCTTTTAAAAAATCCCGGAATTTTGCAACCCTACAGGGAATTAAAGGTAAGTTGAACCATTTTAAATCCAACTATTTTTCGTCCAGAAGGAAAATCACAATAAAGGGGACAAAATAACCATAATGAGCATTGAAAGGAGGAGGCGAATCCTTGTGTTTGAGTACTTTATAGCTGTTGGTGCCAGTCTTGGCTCAGTGGGTAGCACTCTTGCCGCGCGTCAGCAGGTTACGAGTTCAAGCCCCACATAGAGACTTGAGTGCATAATTTAGGCTGACAATTCAGTGCAGTATTGAGGGACTGCTGCCGTCTTTCGGATGAAATGTTAAACCGAGGCCTCGCTTTCCCTCTCAGAGGGACATAAAAGATCACATGGCACTATTTTGAAGACAAGCAGGATAGTTCTCCTGGCTTCCTGACCAACATTAATCCCTCAACATAATGCACTAAAAAAATTATCTGGTCATTTATCTTATTGCTGTTTGTGGGACCTTGCTGTGCACAAATTGGCTGCCACAGTTCCCTACGTAACAACAGTGACTACATTTCCAAAGTACTTAATTGGTTATAAAGTGCTTTGGGACATCCTAAGGCTCTGAAACGGCTATAGAAATGCAAGTTCGTTGTTTTTTTTCTTTTAAAAACAGGCTTTTAGGAGCAAGAGAGTTTTAAGGTCTAAATTACTAGTGTCTACAAGATGATAGCATAGAAAAATAGTTAGTTTATGTGACAGAAATGTCACTATAGTGCATTGTTTATGTACTACAGAGCAATAGTTTTGCAAATACATCCATTAATATGGATATTTCCCAATCTTGGATCACCCATAATTCATTTATAGTGAAGCGACTCGACTTGCCTCAGCCAGGCTTCAAGCTGTATGTTATAACACAATCACTCTTGTCCAAATTACGCAAACAAAAGGAAATTAAGAATGAGACAACGATTACATCAATTGAGAAATCTAATCAGTGAAACATGAATGGTAAAGTGTGGTTTCCAGAAATTGCTACTAAAGAAATTCCTGATAATAGTTCATTGGTACAGGGAAGCAGAAACTAAAGCCTACTTCAGGAAGAAAGTGAGTAAAATAAAGTAGCATTGTTTATCAGAATAATGATGTCTGTTCAAGTCCCACAATATACACTGTGCCGGTGTGATTTTGGACCCTATTCATGACAAATTTGTAAAACTCTTCCACATTCTTACAAAACACAAGCAAGGCTGCACACCTTGAAGGGTAAAACACTGGCCTTTAAACCAGGGAGCATGAGTTCAGGCCTCTTTGGGGCCTGAGAAATTTAACAAGGTTAATGGGGAAGTAGGAGGGAGATTAAAATGATCTGGCAGATCCTGAAACATGGGGCCAAGCAACAGAGTGATCTAGATGGGCTAAAAGTTTTTTTCACATTCATGATTTCTTTGTTATCTAATGTAATGGAAGCAGATTTTTGTATCCTTTAGAAATGCGTACAGGTGTAAGTGGTTCAATATTCATAAACATGTTTTAGTTGAAAACAGTGACAAAGGAAGACAGCAACAATATGTTCTCCTCCCCCTGCCACCAACACCAAAAAGAATACCAAGGCATAATTGAAGATCTCAATAATAATGAGAGAGAAGTCCTAGACAAGCTGAAAGAGTTTCAAACAAATAAATCCCAGGGTTAGATGACATTTATCCCAGAGTGTTGAAGGAGAGGAGATTTGTGAGACACTGATAATCATTATGACCATGTTAGTAGACACTGGAGAAGTACCAGAAGATTGGAAACAGGCAAATGTGGTGCCCATATTTTTTTTTGTGTGACAGACCAGCCACAGGCAACTACAGACCCATTAATTTAATTTTCATTCTACATAAGTTAATGGAATCAATTATCAGGAGTAAACCTGAGGATCAGCTACACAACAATTCCCGGCAGACTGGAAAACTGCTAATGTAACACCCTTATTTAAAAAGGGCAGTAGACAGAAGGCTGGAAACTATAGACCGGTTAGCCTAACATCTGTGGTAGGTAAAATTTTGGAGTCCATTATTAAGGAGACAGTAACAGGACATTTGGATAATCATAATTTAATAGGACAAAGTCAGCATGGTTTTATGAAGGGGAAGTCATGTTTGACAAATTTGCTGGAGTTCTTTGAGGAAGTAACATATAGGGTGGATAAAGGGGAACCAGTGGACGTAGTGTATTTAGACTTCCAAAAGGCATTTGACAAGGTGCCACACAAAAGATTATTGCTTAAGATAAAAAATCACGGGATTGGGGGTAATATTCTGGCATGGATAGAGGATTGGCTATCTAACAGAAGGCAGAGAGTTGGGATAAATGGTTCATTCTTAGACTGGCAATCAGTAACTAGTGGTGTTCCGCAGGGGTCAGTGCTGGGTCCCCAACTCTTTACAATCTATATTAACGATTTGGAGGAGGGGACCGAGTGTAACATATCAAAGTTTGCAGATGATACTAAGATGGGAGGGAAAGTAGTGAGTGAGGAGGACATAAAAAACCTGCAAGGGGACATAGACAGGCTAAGTAAGTGGGCAGAGATTTGGCAGATGGAATACAATACTGGAAAGTGTGAGGTTATGCACTTTGGCAGGAAAAATCGTAGAGCAAGTTATTATCTTAATGGCAAGAAACTGGAAAGTACTGAAGTACAAAGGGATCTGGGGGTCCTGGTGCACGAAACTCAAAAGGTTAGTATGCAGGTGCAGCAAGTGATTAAGAAGGCCAATGGAATGTTGGCTTTCATTGCTAGGGGGATAGAATATAAAAATAGGGAGGTATTGCTTCAGTTGTACAAGGTATTGGTGAGACCGCACCTGGAATACTGCGTACAGTTTTGGTGTCCATACTTAAGAAAGGACATACTTGCTCTCGAGTCAGTACAAAGAAGGTTCACTCGGTTAATCCCGGGGATGAGGGGATGGACATATGAGGAGAGGTTGAGTAGATTGGGACTCTACTCATTGGAGTTCAGAAGAATGAGAGGCGATCTTATTGAAACATATAAGATTGTGAAGGGGTTGGATCGGGTGGATGCGGGGAGGATGTTCCCGATGATGGGTGAAACTAGAACCAGGGGGCATAGTCTTAGAATAAGGGGCTGCTCTTTCAAAACTGAGATGAGGAGGAACTACTTCACTCAGAGGGTGGTAGGTCCATGGAATATGCTGCCCCAAAAAGCTGTAGAAGCTACATCATTACATAAATTTAAAACAGAAATAGACAGTTTCCTAGAAGTAAAGGGAATTAAGGGTTACGGGGAGCGGGCAGGAATTTGGACATGAGACTAGGTTCGGATCGGTCATGGCCCTGTGGGTAGCGGAGCGGGCCCAGGGGCCGTGTAGCCTGATCCTGCTCCTATTTCGTGTGTCTAATTCTGTTAGATTCAGGAGATGGTTCTATGATAGTGGATTGGCGGTTAGGATCAGATCAGCCATGATCTTATTGAATGGCGGAGCAGGCTCGAGGGGCCGATTGGCCTGCTCCTGCTCCTATTTCTTATGTTCTTATGTAACCTAGTCAAGAGCAGTCAGCATCAGAAGGGGAGCATCTTGCCAGCCCAGCTTCTTTGATTTACTTGAGGAAGTCACTCTTTGGATCTCTCTCCCTAAACCACTTTGCTTTGCTACTTCTTTTCTCTGCTCCAAGAACCTATCTTTTCAACCATATTTTCTGTCCTGCCATCTCTAACTTTTTCTATATCCTGCTTTGTGCTCTCCTTCTTCTACATGAGAAAATCCATATTGAAGCTTATTTGATTGTAACATTAATATATTCTAAGTAAAGTAGTTTTTAGCAAAGTATATGTTGTAGTGTTTATGGAAGTCAATACAGGATAAGCCCCAGTGTGTATCAATCACTTCTATTGCACTGATATCTTCAGTCACTCAACTGATCACACAGATTACCTTGAAATACACAGGGAGAAGTCACTTAATTCAGTGGTTTTGTTATTTGTGCAAGATGTTAATTTAGCTGAGCAGGACATCTTATTACATTTTTCAATCAAGCAGCTATCCAATAAAACCTACTAGATAGGTTTACACTCAAGTTTCTGCTCTAGTTCATTATTTTAAAAGGTGAAGCAGTTTGGAATTAACATTTATCAGTGAAGGCAAATCAATAAAGACTTAGCAACAGTGACTTTTTATTTTAAAAGACAACAAATAGTCTAAAAGACAAAATAGTAATTGTTCTGAAAGCTGCCCCATTTCTGGGCAAAATAACTTACCTTTGCAAAAAATCCTGCTGTTGAATCAAATTAGCTTGAGGTATTTTTTTTTTTTAAAACCACAGCTGGTAAATTGAATTGAAAACAATTGCTTTATAATTTCTGTGTTATAAATCATGGTCTCACGGCATCTCATGCAATTAGCACCAGGAACCATTGTTTTTGAAAGCTCAGTACAGATATCCAAGATCGATTCTGTAATCTCTCTCAACAAGGACTGTACGGATATGCTGGAATCTCATGTTTATATTTTGTGATTTAACCCGTGCTCCAAAATGTGGTCATTATAGCACTTTACGCACCCAGTGTCACCATCAAGCACTCTCTGGCCAGTTATAGTACGAACAGTAGTAGAGTAAAGCTTCCTTCACTTTACTCCAATGTCTGAAGAACATCCTCTTGTACATCAGTGCTTTTTTTTGCATTCTCAGGATGTGGGCGTTACTGGCAAAACTGGCATTTATTGCCCATCCCTAGTTACCCTTGAGAAGGTGGTGGTGGGCCTTCCTGAAACACTGCAGTCCATGTGGTTAAGGTGCTTCAACAATGCTGTTTGGTAAGGAGTGCCAGGATTTTGACCTAGCAGCAATGAATGAATGGCGGTATACGTCCAAGCTACGATGGTGTGAGACTTGGAGGTGATGGGTGTTCCCATGCACCTGCTGCCCTTGTCCTTCTAGATGATGGAGATCGTGGGTTTGGGAGATATTGTCAAAGAAGCCTTGGCGAGTTGCTGCAGCGTATCCTGTAGATAGTATACACTGCAGCCACGGTACACCGGTGCTGCAGGAAATGGATGTTTATGTCCGTGGATGGGGTCCTGTATGGTGTTGATCTTTTTTGAGTGTTGTTGGACCTGCACCTATGCAGGCATTTGGAGAATATTTCATCAAACACTTGATGTGCTGTGGGGAGTCGGAAGGTAATCCGCAGAATACCCAGCCTCTGACCTACTCCAGTAGCCAGGGCATTTATGTGGCTGGTCCAGTTAGGCTTCTAGTCAATGGTGAGCCCCCAGGACTTGGTGATGGTAATGTAACTGACTGTCAAAGGGCAGGTGGTTATGTTCTCTCTTGTTGGAGATGGTCATTGCCTGACACATGTGTGGCACGAATGTAACTTGCCACTTATCAGTCCAAGCCTGGATGTTGTCCAGGTCTTGCTGCATGCCGACATGGACTGCTTCATTATCTCCTTGAAAGTTTTACGAGCAAGCCAATTTATGATGAATTCCAGGCAGTTAGTTTTGTGGGCTGACATGTACCAGGAAGTGAGTTGAGAGAGTAGGAGGTCAGTCTCACAGAAGAAATTAGTTTGGAGAAGGTGGGGCAGTTGCACATCATTTAGGGTCCTTACAGCCAGCAGAACGAGTAGACTTTCAACCCATCAGTCTGGTCACAATTCAAACCAAGGTCTCAGATGGGAAAGAACAGTGCAATAAGCCACTGTACCAGCCAGACCCATGGAAAGTTCTTCTTCCATGGAAAGAGTGCTGTTCACAATGAAAAAGTTTTCTGGCCGTTTTGACCCTTGACAAATTTTTAGGCTTTGTAATAATCTTAGCAAAATGTAAAAACCGTGTAAGAAATGCAGCTTTAAAAGTTCTGCCCCAGTTCATCCTTCCTCTGCAACATGATGTTAATTATTTCTGCATCAACTGCCAAGACTTCAGCCAGGCATGAAAACAATGTAACAAACTCTCAGTATGCCTGTCAAGGAAGATTTTTCACACAGTACACCTGATGCTAATCTACACCATTATCAATGTCTGTACTTCAACTAGGCTTTGCAGTATTTAGAGAAAGGGAGATTAACCCTGGCTATTTTCCCTTAATGTCAACATTTTGTTTAACCTTCAATGCTTCACAATCCAAGCATATAATCTAAAACCACATATTATGTTGTTACTTTCCGACACAAATCTGCATTTTTCCCTCAAAAAGTAATAATTAAACATCTCTCAATTGATATTTCGGGCCACTTAGAAGTGCCAAAATCAAAATGACTTTCAAACTGTCACATTAAAAAAACGAAGTCACATTAAAAAAACAAAGTGACAAAATTATTGAAGAGAAGCTCACAATTTATGTTCTTATTGCACAGAATTCTATTTCCCTCGGAAAAGTGCAGCTTTATACGCATGCTAAATTTGAGGGCTGAGAAAGTAATAGCAACATAACAGTAGACTTATAAATCACATTACTATAACATAACATACCTGTGGCAAAGCCTGCACAACTGTATCAAGTAAAGCCCTCATTCCAGTAGCCATCTTGAGCAGTTTCAGCACTAGAGATGCAGGAAATTAACAAGATACACTTAATATAAGTAATTCTTAAAAATAAAGTATTGCACAAAGTATATAGAGAAAAAAGTTATGTGTTAACACGACTTGGATATCTGTTTAAAAATATCAATGAGACAATAGGATACATTTTTCTCTGTACTGCCTGGGTGGAAAGTATCTCCTGGGCAGAGCCCAGAGATGAAAATAAGGCAGAAAGGATGCGCGGCCATTATAGAGCCCACTTGACTTTCCTTCCACTTAAATTGGTTGGGCTCTGATATGGACATAGAAGCCTCCTCGCCCAATGTTCCTCTCTGCCAGGGCGATACTTTCTACCCAGGCAGTACTGATGAAAATCTACCCCAATGTCTTAAACATGTTCTCTCTTTTTCACCTCTTTGGAATTTAAACTAATCAGAATGGGGATGTCAGTATAAAGGACACACAATTCTTCCAACATACTTAGACCTACGACCAGTGTCAAGGACTCCCAGGTGAGGTACACATTTCTTATTTGCAGGATAAATCTCCCACTGATCCAAAAAATGGCACAGCATTAAAAGAACACAACTATTGCACCAATGTGACACTTCTATTTCCAGCCAAGGTCACCTATCCTTGCAGCCTTATTGAATAGGACTGTCAGCTGTGGCTCAGTTGGTAGCACCCTCGCCTCTGAATCAGAAGGTTGTGGGTTCATAGCCTCACTCCAGAGACTTGAGCACAAAAATCTAGGCTTACACTCCAGTGCAGCACTGAGGCAGTGCTGCACTGTTGGAGGTGCTGTCTTTCGGATGAGACGTTAAACTAAGGCCCCGTCTGCCCTCTCAGGTGGACGTAAAAGATCCCATGGCATGATTTCAAAGAAGACGGGGCGTTTTCCCCGGTGTTCTGGCCAATATTTATCCCTCAATCAACATCAGTAAAACAGATTACCTGGTCATTATCATATTGCTGTTTGTGGGAGCCTGCTGTGCGCAAATTGGCTGCCGTGTTTCCTACATTACAACACTTCAAAAAGTACTTAAAGTGCTTTGGGACGTCTGGTGGTTGTGAAAGATGCTATATAAATGCAAGTCTTTCTTTTTTCTAAATTATATGCAGCATCTTGGCCCAGAATTTGCGGGTCCTGGTGATGGCAAACTGGCAGTGTTCGCCGTCATTTCGCCAGTGAAACTGGCTGCAACTTCAGGGTTCAGCGCATGCGCAGCCTAATGCGAAAATCCTGAAGTTGCGGTCTGTCATTCACTGCTCCTCCACAGGCTGTGCTGTGCATCCCCCACCCCCCCGCACCCCTACCCCCCACACACAGAGCCAGCAATCAGTGTAATCTCTCAAATCATGTGAAACTGACAAAAACTTCGGCTCTTCCGTAGCAATTACGCTGTTAAGTACCCCAATAAAAGTTAGATCCCTTTGGATTAGGTGTAACTGGGGTTTTAACAGACTTTTGACTGCTAAACAAAGGTAATGCCCCTGAAAAATTAATTTTAATTTTGTGCAGTGTCAAATTTATCCATTTTAATAAAAATTAAAATTTTTAAGAAACTTTTTTAAAAGTTTGTTCATCTTTATTTTAGGTCCGCCTTTTCCCCATGTGAGAATCCCAATCTTGGTTTTGCTCTCTCTACCATTTTTTGGGGGGGAAATTTGGTTGCTTTTTGGGGGTGCAAAGCAACTAGTGCCCGGGCGCAGCACCGCTAACGCCTCCCGCGAAATTCAGTGGGGGGGAGTTAGTGGTGGTAGTAGCCGGTAGCGCCCTGCGCTTCCGGCGATGACATCATCACCGAGTGCAGCACCCCGGCCGCAAACTTGGCTCGCGCCCTCTGACCTACCACTGGACGCTATGTCCGACAGAATCAGGGTGGCATTTTTGCGGCCGGGGCGGTGATAATTAATGCCGGGCGGCCATCTTTTTTGGGGCCGCCTGCCACCACCTGCCCCCTCTGGCTTCCTCCTGTGGGGTGCTGGCCTCAATCCATCAGCCCGACACTCCTCTTCAGTGCCGGGCTCTTTTGCCGGCACCCCGCTCCCTGGTGGCCCAGCATGGCCCTGGTGCGCGCAGCGCTAGGCCCCTCCCCTTTAATCAGGGGAGGGAGGCCTGCAGTATCACGGCACTACGTGTCGGCATGCATGGCACTGCTGCCCGTAGTGCCGCGATATTCAATGGGAGCGCCCCAAGAGGGAGGGGGAGTGCCTCCTGCTTGGGGCGCTACCATTGAATTTCGGGTGCGGGGGTGCTAACTTTTTCGGGGCGCAAGCCAATTTTCCCACCGTAGAATTTTAAGAGCTTAACCACTTCCGGGTTCACTGTCGGTGAGAATTCTGCGTTTTGATTGGCTGCTTAGACAGCTTGTTGACATCATAGCAGCTCGGAATGTGGGATTCCCACTATACTACGATGATTTGAAGTACACGTCGGAAAACCTGAACTTCTTGACACAGAGATCGTGAAGCTTACTTCGGGGCCAGCGGCGAACACCTTTGCTTTGCCACGGACCGCAAATTCTGGGTCCTTATGTTTCCAATAGGAAGTGGGTTGACACTGCCCAAACCTAATTTAATTAGGCACCTTGCATGCTGAAGAAAAGATTTTCATCCCATTAATCTGAGATTGATTTCATCATAAAGGTTAAGGGACACTTCATTTTAATTAACAACCTATTGTTCAAAATTTCACTACTTTTACAGGTATATGACTAACTTCTCCATCGGACCTTCGAATTCCTCATAGTCGGGAAGCAGGTGGTCGAAAGGTGAAAGGATTTTGTATGACTTTTGTACACAGAATAAATGAAACATTACCGGTGGATGAGCCCTTGACGCTGTTCACAGTAAGCATGTGGTTTCTCTATTACCTCCCTCTATTGTCTTTGTGCTGTTTCTTTGTCTGTTTCTCTTCTCTTCTGCTTTTGTCTCTTTCTTTTCTCTTCTGGTCATCCCTGTGTTTATCTTCTTTTGATCTTCTGTCTCTGTGCTTGTCTGCATTTTTCACTCTCTCTTTTATTGAATCCTTTTGGGTGAGAGGTGGCGTGGCGGGCTGGGAGCTGTGGGTGCAGGTCACATTTTCTGTGTGGTGGGTGCAGGGAAAATGTGGATTGCAGTCTTCCACAAGTTCCTTCCCATCCTCTCCCCATCATCTGTCTTGGTTGCTCTCTTACCCTTTCTCACTAATGTACAATCTCCCCCTCACTGACACTGCATCAATGCCATCTTCCTCTGTACTAACTCCTCATGGCTTTTACTGACATCTCCCACTTGCTGATCTGTTGCTACTATTTTCAGTTACCCTGTATTTCCTCCCCTATCGTGTACGATTCTTTTGCTGCACATCTCCCCCCATCAGTTTGGAGTGGGACTGGGAGGGGGTGTGGCAGAGGCAGGAGCGAGTGAGGTAGAGTTGGAAAGAAGGTGACCTATGCATTTTAAATTCTGGAGCAGGACAAAGCCGGGACTGGGACCAGGTTTAAACAGCCCAGGTTTTTTAAGTTTTGGAGTGGGGCAGAGCCAGGAGCGAGTGCAACCGAGCTGTGAGTGGGGCCTAAATGGCCAGGAAGAAGGGCAGAGCCAGGAATGGTGACTAAACAGCTCCGATATTTTAAATGTTGGAATGGTACTAGAGAGAGTGGGATGGGAAATAGAACAGGCAGGGAGGCATTTGATTTCTATTGGTGTCCTGACGTGCTTGTTTGACAGAGGTGCAAGAGCACCACCTTGTGTCAGGAGGCCTTCAATTACAGCTTGACAAGCAAATGTTGACATATGTTTATTATTATAAATGTTGACACAAAAGCGTGACTCAAAAGTCACGACACAGGAAGTAAAGGTAATGTGTCAAGGAAGTGTACGTCATACACAAATTTAATACATTATATAGATATAGGTTCCATTGCATTACTGTCTTTATTTCATCTGTGAAAAACTAATAAACTACCCATGCCTACAGCTGAAATAAAAGTGCACCAGCCTCCTGGGCCACTCTCATTAATTTCCCACCTCTCCCTTTGTCACTTAAAGTAAATTGAGCGTAAGGTGTGCATTGCCAACTGCCACTGGTACAAACAGCTACTGCCAACACAAGTCAGAACTAAAACCTGATGGAAACC